>NC_066626.1:8009002-8645370 GCF_025201925.1 Gopherus flavomarginatus | reverse complement strand
TGTGTCCCAGCTCCAGGTGGTTTGCAGGGGTGGCACAAGGAAAAGCACAGCAGCACTCTCTGGCCATGTAGGCAGAACACGTTTGAGGTGGAAATCATGGAGAGGCAGTAATTTTGCAATCCCACAAAGCCATTTTTAGAGGAGCTTTGCTTGGCTGAACCTCCCTTTCCCAGTGTCCTTCCTGCAGGATCTGCCTAAAGGAAGTGAAAATATGATGACTGGAATGGGCCAAGTATTACATTGGCATGGCTCCTTGCTACTGAGGACAGTGAGGACTTAGGCTGTGACACGGTGCCTGGCTTAGCTACCTCAGCAGGATTGGTTATGCTGAGGTTGACTGGTGCACCAGGTATGTCTCACTGAGGGGATGGCACTCTGGGGCATGTTAGCTGGATGGTGGCATACGGTAACACTTACCCGTGGACACCATTGTTCCAAGGAGGCCATCGTTGCTTCCCTGTAGAGTAGTGGTAGTGCTGGCGTTTTAAATGCTGTATTCCCCCACACACACACACTCCTCCCCCGGCTGACAGCTAGCCTCCCCCTAAGAGTACGTCCAAACAGCAGCACACGGTGGTGCAGCTAGAGGTCAGTTCCCGCCGATGACAGCGCTCTCGAGGGTACCATGTTTCTGAGGAAAGGGGCATGAGAGAGAAACTTCCCTCTCACTAAGATTCCTCCCTGCCCAGGGGACAGTGCACTCAGCTGGGAGCCAGAAGATTTGAGTTCTACTCTGACATCGCTCTACTGGTGTTTGAAACTGCGCGTGAGAGCCCTTAGCACTCAGCTGTGCATGGAGCCTTGCCCAGAAGGCAGCAGGTGGTGGTATTCCCCCATTGTACACGTAAGCCAACTGGGAGTTTGGACAAGTAAACCAGGGGTAAGGAGCTGGTATTACCTCTGCATAGTGCCTTGGCGAAACCATCACTGGAATCCCAGTTTGGTCTCCACACGTCAGAATGGACATTGACCATTGGAGAGTGGTCAGAAGAGAGCTACAAGAATGATTCAAGGTCTGGAGAACCTGCCTAATCGTGAGATCCTGACGGAGCTCGATCTGTTCAGTTTATCCAAGAGAAGTGAAGTGGCGACTTGCTGGTGGTTTGTACGTACCCACGTGGGGAGGAGATTTGTGATGGCTGGTGGCTCTTTAGCAGACACAAAGAGAACCCGATCCAGTGGCTGGGAGCTGAAACTGGACAGAAATCAGGTACTCATTTTGGGAGTGAGGGAGCTTCACCTGGGCAGCTTTCCCAGGGTTCTCCATCTCTAGGCTCTTTAAATCAAGGCTGGATGTCATTCTAAGAGACCTGGTCTAGTTTAGCCACCACTTACCATGCAGTAGTCACTGGGCTAGAGTCTTCAGTCTGTGTTCTGCAGGTCAGACTAGATGATCATCGTGGTCTTTTCTGGCCTTGCCTCTGTGACATGCACCCTGTGCAGAGGGCTGCAGAGAGGGGCAGGGAGAAGCCAGGTGTGCCCCATGCTGGGCAGTCTCCAGCTATATACTCTGCTCCCTTTGTGCTCCTTGGTGGAATGAGCAGAGAAGAACAGGACAGAGAAACTGACGGACGGCCTTATGCTTGTGGCCTCTGGGATGGAGAGCTGGACCTGCTGGGGTTGAAAGACTGGCACTCGCTGCAGCCCAGCCTTCATTTTCCCACTTCACAGCTGATGTTTTCTCCCAGAATGCTTTGGATGCTGAATTCGGTATGTAGGAGATGAGAACTAGGAGTGGGCCGGCTGGAAAGCGGTCTCCGGGCTGTGAAACACCGGCAGGAATCAGTCTGTCTACATCGGAGATGTCAAATGCAGGAGAAAAGGCAGGATATTTTCCCTCCACTGGAAGTTTATTTGAGGGGTGGACCACAAAACAGGAACATTTCTGCAAGCCAGACGTAGCTGACAGCACTCCCCGCGAGACAGGGCAGATGTCCTGTTGCCTTATGTTTGAACACGGACCACCGACGCCATCCAGTGACGGGACAGGAGTAATGGCTATAAGTATTTCTCCTGGGCTTTCTTCCAATCCAGTGCAGTACATAGCACCATTCTGAATTCCCTTATACACACCAGACCGGATCCTGCAGTCCTTCCTCAGGCAGAACTCTCAGGGTGCTTTGCTGGCACTTTGCTGGAATAAGGACAGCTGCTTCGGGCCCACCACCAGCAGCAGCATTTGGTACAAAGTTCAGGGGGAAACCAGGGCTGTTGGCTCATCAGGGCACTCAGAGCTTTCTCCTGTCTTTAGTGCACTGTGCATATGCATTTCTGGGGCCAGAATGGGTGTCTTCATGGGTCCCCTTTTAGTGACAAATGTGGCCATCTCCTCCTTTTTGTTTCTGGTGGTTAACTCTGGGTTTTAAAGCCTTCTTTACAATGCAGTGTTGCTTTGCAGCACTAATACAAATAGTAACTTGGGCTGTGGATTCTCCATCCCTGGCAATGTTTAAATCGGGGTTGGGTGTTTGCCTACAAGACCTGCTCTAGTACAAACAGTTAATTCAGAGCAGTCCCATGGCCTGGGCGATACAGGCGGTCAGACTAGATGATCACAACAGTCTCTTCTGGCCGTGGGATCTCTGATTCTGTAACTCCCCGTTACTCTTTGTAACCACCTCCAGTAAGCAATGAAACAAGTGCTTGTGCCACTGCCCAGCCTGGAATGTCAACAGGCCTCACTGTGGGCTGGGCCTCATCAACTGCACAGGGAGTTTTGTTCTTGAGCATTCAAGTTTCTTCCCCTCTCTGGTCTTGTGCAGGGGATCCCAGCTGTGTCGCGGCTCCCGGAACCTCCCCCGGTCACTTCTCCCCCCACTGCTGGGGAGACAGTGGGGAAAGTAAGCGTGGGCTCTCAGCTGCCAACTGATCAAATCAAAGTGGAAGGACTACAGCAAGTTTCTACAGAAGGTAAAATGTGCATTTGCCCCTTTGCCACCCAGCCTGCAGAGATGTTAAGCAGGGACAATGTCTGCAAATGACCTGGAGCAGGTAGAAACTAGAAATGCCTCAAACTTGAGCAGCTGGCTTGAGATAGGCGAGTGGAGCCACCTGTTCCTGTGGCGTCCCCGAAGCAGGGGTCCTCTGTCCGGAGGCTCATGCAGGCTGCTGCTGTGGAGCCTGAGGAATTTGTATCTGTTTGGGACAAGTGTTCAACGTGCCAGTAGCTAGAGCCATGCAAAGTGGTGGGGTTGGCTGAAGCTGTGAGCTCCCTCCATGTCTCCATGCTGATTGTTCAAGGGGGCACGAGAGCAGGTCGGGGGGCTGTCCTATCCAGCACCTCTCAGATACATCAGGCTGAGCCTCCCGGGAGGGACTTCTCACAGGGCCTGCCTGCTATATCTGTTGTTCTGCTGCTGACGCAGGGATCTCAGCTTCCCTCTCTGTGGGAGTCTGTGGGGAAGCCCTAACACTGCGCTTGTGACCTCACACGTGGCTTTTCCTCCATTTCGCTTTTTGAGGCAGTGAGGTCCACATCTTTGAACACATAGGAACCATTGACAGTTGGTAAGATTGTGCCTAACTCCCTTTGTAGAATGGGACCTAGGCTCCTAATCAGTGGGGCCCAGATTTAGTTGTTGCTGTGAGCAGCATTGCAAGGCCTAAGTCCGTTGTCTAGAAGGATGGAGAGATGAACAGCCTGGGGAAGGGGGTCCCCCACCAGAACTCCCCGGCTGTGCTGCCATGAGGCAGCTGGGAGCAGCAGCTAGCATACGCGCTGACTTCAGGGGTGCTCCGGGGCTGGAGCACCCACAGGAAAAAATAGTGGGTGCTTAGTACCGACTGGCAGCCCCCTTATCAGTGCCTCTCGCGGGCATGCAGGAGGTGCTGGGAGGGAGAGGAGTGGGAGCAGGGCATGCTCGGGGAAGGGGGCGGAACAGGGCAGGGCGAGGGCTTGAGGGAAGGGGTGGAGTGGGGGTGGGGCCTGAGGTGGAGCGGGGGTCAAGCATCCTCTGGGAAAGGCCAAAGTCAGCGCCTGTGGCAGCTGGTGCAAGCCCCATTAGTGGGTAAGTGTCGGAGAGCCCCAGATTGCCCAGCCCTCGCACACGGGTGTCCTCAGCACAACGCGCTGTCTGTGGTGTGGCTGTCCCACACCCCAGCCCTGCCCGAGCAGAGCGGTCAGCGCTGGCCAGCAGGGCCCTGCGTCCTCGCCTGTAACTGCACGTGGCTCTTCATTCCAGCCAGGGTTGGTGCAAAAGGTGAAAAAGGGGCCCCGGGAGAGAAAGGCGAACATGGCCCAAAAGGAGACTCCGGATCCCGCAGGGTTCTAGCGACCGGCAGCACCAAAGGTGACAAGGTCAGTGGTGATACTTAGTGCTTCTCTAGCAGCTTCATCCATGGGCTCCGAAGCACATCACAAACCTCCTCTCACCACAGCCACACCAGGACACTCACCCCTTCCTCCTGCCTCCGTGGGACAGTCCCTGGAGCCCCTGGCCTGCCTGGCATCCCTCGTGTGCAGTGCAGCAATGGAGCTCAGCAGGGACAGCCTGGCTTTGATAAGGGGAACAGAGCAGAGGCCCGGTCATGTCAGTATCCAGCCTCTGGCTGTGCCGCAGACCCAGCAGACTGGGCACTGCTAGCGAGGATCGGGGAGTGAGGGAAAGGGAGATGACAGGCCGTAAGGAAGAGCCAACGAAGAAGAGACCAAGGGCAGGGCTATGACCTGGGACAAAGAGCAAAGGCGTGCAGAGGGGCTTGTCAGGCACAGCTGAGCAGTTCCCCCTCCTGCAGCTAGTGATGGTGTGAGGTGCTCCTCACCATCCGCCCATTCCAGGGCGTCAATCTGTGCCAGAGCAGGCAGCGTCCCTCCCTGCTCCTGTGCTCTGACTGCAGGCCAGCTCCCCCCTGCTCCCTGTGTCTTTCAGGCACGGCAGGGCTAGGGCAAGAGAGGCTCTCTTCTCGAACAAAGCAGCCCAGCCCTGCAAACACTCGCTCTGGACAAAATCCCAGCGCAGCTCCCACGAGCGCGTCCCCCGTGTTTAGTGAAGCAGTGTATGGGCAGAGTCTGTCCCCATGCATTGTCAGATGAGCATGATGGGAGCAGCCCTGCCTGGTGCCGACCGCCTCCAGCACCCACTGATGTCAGCAGGGTGGCCGAAGCACTCCCCTGCAGGCTGGATCGAGCCCTTGGTGAAAGACTCCTTCGCATCAGCTGTGCATGTGGGGGCCAAGCCGATGTTCCTACCTCTCCCGGGGGTGGTACTGTCCAGGCTCCAGCAGACTGAATTGCACTGAACTCCCCTGTACGGTGCTGCTCCGTGGAGCTGTCCTGGGAAGCACCTGGCTCGGCTCTAGCTGCGTGTGCACTGAGTGTGCTGTCAGGGGAGCACGCGCCATGACTTGCCGTGGGTTAAGGAGCACACCTGTCAGGTGCAATGACGTTTTACTCTTTTATTCTGCAGGGAGAAAAAGGAGACCTGGGCGTTAAGGTGAGCGCGGTGACCACAGGGTGTTGTATAGAAGGGGGGGTTACAGGCAGGGTGCCCATGAGCTGTACTCTCCCGGGCTAGCGTTCTCCCCAGGCCCGTGGCATGGCCTTCGGCTGTGCTGTCCATGTGTCGGCGAGAGGCACTGTTCCCTAGCTGTGGAGACTGACTAGACAAGTCATGTTTCCTGTGGGGCCTGAGGGTGTGGGTGCTGAGCAGCCAGAGCACCGGCTGGCTTCCGGGGCTCAGTGTATTGGGAAGCCAGGCCCAGGTTCGCACAGGAGTCCACTGGCTCTGGTTTGTTTGGCTGGTGCCAGTGCTGAGTCGGACCCTCAGAGGCAATCACCCAGGAGCAGATCCATGGGGCCTTGCTCAGTTCTCATGGATCCCTCACTCCCCTGGCTCGGCATCTTCGCCTCCCACAAATGTGCGTGTTAAGCGAGTCCCTGTGAGACCAGCTGGCAAGCAGCCCAGGCCATGGCAGGAGAGGGAGAGGGAGCATACACTGATGGCCGCTCGGGTGCAACAGGGCCTGGGAGAGGAAAGCTGGGAGTGACACCAGAGCCAGGCAGAGCACCTGTCTTTCCACAGCGGGCGTCTGGCATGGTGCTGTTTCACAACAGACACACTGCCTAAGCTCACAGCTCATAACCCTCCCCGAGCATTCAGGAGCAGACTGGATCACTGTCTGCTGCACTGGAATCGCTGGCTTGGCGTGGCCCGTGGCAGTATCCAATACCATGGTGGTGGTGATTGGCATTGTCTCAGTAACAGAACCGGCTATGTACCAGGCCCCTTCCTGCCGTGTCCTACTCCAAGGAGCCTTTAGGCCAAGAACGGAGGCTGAGGCAGGGGAATCAGCCAGTTCAGCCTCTGTGTGGGAGGTGATGGAGGGCGGACGGGAGCTCTGGACTCCAGTGTTATCGGCTGCACATCCCAGGCTCATGTGTGCGCAGCCAGAGCCAAGCCAGGGAATCCCAGAGGCGAGTCGTTCCTTCTCCATGTGGGACTGGCTGAGGGAACTAGCTGGGCGTTTTGTATCGCCCCTTGGGCCCATGCTGGCCCCAGCCAGCTCTGCGAGGCCAAAGCCTGGCATTTCCAGGGCACAGCATCAGGGCAGAGCGAGGCAGCAGGAAACCCTGGGGATCCCGGCTGCAGGCAGTGCCCAGGCCAGGCTGGGGAGCGCAACTGGTGGCTCATGATTTCCCCTTTCATCCCCAGGGAAGTGCAGGATTTGGGTATCCCGGCTCTAAGGGTCAGAAAGGGGAACCAGGTGCCCAGGGATCTCCCGGCCCCGCTGGCCCGCCTGGGCCCCCTGGCTCTACGTTGCAGCGCCTGGACGGCTCTGGGGTGGAGCAGGTCGCCGGGCCTCCAGGACCAACAGGTCCCCCAGGGCCGCCCGGGAAAGATGGCCTCCCTGGCAAGGACGGCGAGCCTGTGAGTAAACCTTCAACCCAAGCAAGCTGGGAGCTGCTGGGCTCTCTCTGGGATGAGGGGCAGCAAATGCCCTCCTGTCCCAGGAGATGCCAGCAGAGTGCTATCGGGACCCTGCGATGCTGGCTGCAGAGAGCTCCCTCTGTCCAGCTAGGGCCCTGTCACGCTCCTCGCTGGCCCTCCCCACACAGCCTGTCCCTTTGCATCCTGGCTACGGCCTGGGTCCTGCTGCACTGCATCTGTCCCCTACTGCCCCAAGGCTCTGCTGCCTGGGACCCTGCCTTCCCCCCGCTGCCACCTGCTCCATCCGTCACTCTGTCCCCATCTCCTCTCCCTCTCCACTGGTCCCACCTGAATGAGATTAGAAAGCTCCCCTTTCTCCTTACACTCCATGCCCACCAACTGCCCCCTGCCTCTGCCCATCTCTTTGCTGCCCTTTCTTGCCTCCCTCCCTGCTCCAGGCCTGCACTTCCCACCACCCCCATTTCCTGTGTGCCACCTGCCAGAGCTGTTGGGGCCAGCACAGGCCCAGCCTCCCTTGGCTGTTTGATCCTGGAGCTGGGGGTGATCTCGGGGTTCTCATCATCTCTCCGAGAAGTGCTGTGGGGAGAAGAGGGGCTTCAGCACGTTCTGAACTGGAGGGGGGCTGCCGAGCTGGAGCAAAGTACGACAGTAGCCACAGACGCCCAGCAGAGTAGGCCAATGTCCTGGCTGGTGCTGCTGAAATCCTACCAAAGCCCCCAGGGTGCTGGGTGAGAGAGAATGGGGAATACTCCGAGGAGCCAGGGGGCAACACAGCTGGCGAATGCATCCCCCAGGGCGCGGCTGGGTGGTGAATATCTATCTGTCTCGTTAACACCTCTCCATCTCTGTTGACTCTAGGGTGATCCTGGTGAAGATGGGAAACCTGTAAGTGTCACCATTCGCTTCCCCTGTGCACTGCCAGTGTGCTGGTGTCAATGTGTGCCACCTGCAGACACTCATGTGACTGGCCACCTAAGATTGGCTAAATCATTACCATATAGTGCATGCTTTCTAGTGCTCCATGCCAATGCACAGTCCCTCTCACATGCTCCAGAACACGTCCAGCACCCCCAGCTGCATGCTTAGCTACAGGGCATAGCAGGGTGTTGAAGGAACACTGCTTGGAATGCACCTGCTAGAAAGGCTAGCGTTCTGAGGCGTATTCATAGGAGTGTCATGTGTGAGACACGGGGGGTCATTGTCCCAGTCTGCTTGGCACTGGCAAGGCCTCAGCTGAAGTCCTGGGTCCAGGTCTGCGTGCCACGTGTCAGGAAAGCTGTGGGCAGATTGGAGAGAAACCAGAGACTGGCAAGAAAAATGAGAAAAGAGTTGAAAAACCTGACCTGTGAGGAAAACTTAAAGACCTGGGCATGTTCAGTCTTGAGAAGAGAAGACAGAGGGGGGACCTGAGAACAGACTTCAAATACATTAAGGGCTGTTACAAAAAGGATGGTGGTCAGTGGTTCTCCATGGCCACTGAAGGTAGGACAGGAAGGAATGGGCTCAATCTGCAGCGAGGGCGATAGAGCTAGAAAGTTTTTCCTAGAATCTAACCGAGGGGTAGCTAAGCTCTGGAACAGGCTTCCAAGGGGGACTGTGGAATCCCCGTTACTGGAGGTTTTGAAGAACAGGCTGGGCAAACACCTGCATGGGATGATCTAGGAGATTTTCTTGGCCCTGCCTCAGCTCAGGGGGCTGGACTAGATGGCCTCTCGAGGTCCCTTCCAGCCCTACATTGCTCCGCGTCTGTCTTATGACAGAGAACTGCCCCCAGTGTACCCCTGGGGTGCAGTAGGCTCTTGGCTCTGGCTCCCCATCAGTCTCTTTGTTTCCCTTTGCAGGGTGACGTTGGGCCCCAGGGATTCCCTGGAACTCCCGGAGAGCCTGGCCTCAAGGGGCAGAAGGTGAGTTCCTGGCACACGGACTGAGTGGCAGCATGGAGGGAGGGTCTAACTGGTTCTCTCTGGCCCCAGGCACGCCATCTCTGGAACTGTCCTGTTTTGTTTGGCTAATGTGCAGTGGAGTAACATAGAACTCATGTTACAAGCTCTGTCGTCTCTTTTGTGTGCTTAGGGTGAGCCCGGAGTCGGTGCAAGAGGCCCCCCTGGACTGCCTGGACCACCCGGGACACCAGGTCTCTCCTCCAAACAGGACAAGCTGGTACGTTCCCGGGGGCCTGTGGATGGCACAGACCTGGCATGTGGCATTGGTTCCGAGGATCTGGCACTGAGGGGCACAGAGATCCTGGCTCCTGCCATGGCACTGAGCAGCTGGCAGAGCTGGTACTTGCTGTGAAGTTAGTACGGCAGTAAAACGGATGTGCCGGGTGCTCACAGCTAGAGCTGGCCAGACGTATCCCTATGCAATGCTTTCTTGTTGGGAAATGCCGATCCCACAAAATCAAACCTTGCACCAGAACTTAGCAGTTTCATCAATTTTCAGTGAAAAGTTATGAGTTTATTCCTTTCAATGACGTCAAAATCTTTTGTTTCAATCTTGGATAATAGAAACATTTTGCCTATTGTGTCATGTCATGGTCTAATAGGGTCTTGTCATTTATTTTATTTTTAATTTTATTTTTATACTATTTTGTTATACCAATTGCAACAGGAAATTACCAGTTAGAATACCAGTTACAATAAGAGTGGAGTAAACAGAGGATCATTTACCAAACCAGTTATTACCAATTAGAATACCAATTCCAAAACCAATCACCAATTTATAAAATAAAAGTCTATAATATAATATAAAGTCAAAATGTTTTGACTATTGTCATGTCACGTCATATTGTATCACATGATATAACAGTCAAAACATTTCCCTTTTATAATATATTACAAATGATTCTATACTCTAGCAGAAAAATTGTGTAAATAAAGTTGAAATGAAACGTTTTGATTAAATGTCATTTCAGCTTTTCCTAAATGAAATTTTTGAATTGTGTTCCATGAGAGATTTTGAAATGTCAGTTCTTCGCTCTGATTTGGAATCGAAAGAAAATTGAAATTTTGGAATTGGAATCTTGGATTCTGCTACGTGCTCTGCACTGCTGGAGAAAGCAGGCTGAGTCCTGTAGACAGATGGTGCGCTCCGCGCTGCCGGAGAAAGCAGGCTGGGTCCTGTAGACAGATGCTGCGCTCCGTGCTGCTGGAGGAAGCAGGCTGGGTCCTGTAGACAGATGCTGCACTCCGCGTTGCTGGAGAAAGCAGGTTGGGTCCTGTAGACAGATGCTGCGCTCCGCACTGCCGGAGAAAGCAGGCTGGGTCCTGTAGACAGATGCTGCGCTCCGCGCTGCCGGAGAAAGCAGGCTGGGTCCTGTAGACAGATGCTGCGCTCCGCGCTGCCGGAGAAAGCAGGCTGGGTCCTGTAGACAGATGCTGCGCTCCGCGCTGCCGGAGAAAGCAGGCTGGGTCCTGTAGACAGATGCTGCGCTCCGCGCTGCCGGAGAAAGCAGGCTGGGTCCTGTAGACAGAGGCTGTGCGCTCCGCGCTGCTGGAGGAAGCAGGCTGGTTCCTGTAGACAGATGCTGCGCTCCGTGCTGCTGGAGGAAGCAGGCTGGTTCCTGTAGACAGATGCTGCGCTCCGCGTTGCTGGAGAAAGCAGGCTGGATCCTGTGGAGAGATGCTGCGCTCCGCGTTGCTGGAGAAAGCAGGCTGAGTCCTATAGACAGATGCTGCGCTCCGTGCTGCTGGAGGAAGCAGGCCTGTTCCTGTAGACAGAGGCTGTGCGCTCCGTGCTGCTGGAGGAAGCAGGCCGGTTCCTGTAGACAGATGCTGCACTCCGCGCTGCCGGAGAAAGCAGGCTGGGTCCTGTAGACAGATGCTGCGCTCCGCGCTGCTGGAGAAAGCAGGCTGGGTCCTATAGACAGAGGCTGTGCGCTCCGTGCTGCTGAAAAAGGCAGGCCAGGCCCCATAGACAGAGGCTGCAGCAGGGCTCAGTGCTCAACACCCTTTCTGTGGGGGATATGGCCCCCACGCAGAGGCCAGCCCAAGGTCTAGGCATCTCCTCAGTCTCGCTCAGGCCTTACTGTGAGTGAGTTCATGCAGAGCATGAGCCTCGTGCTGGGCATCTGCCTGTGCGGAGTGTCTGCCCTCTGTAATCAGCCTGCCCTGCTTTCTGGGGCTGGTGTGGATGGGAAACTACTCTTCCCCATGTCCAGCCTGACTCCCTTGGCCTCTCCGGAGGCTCTTTCTGCTAGTTCGGGAGCAGAGGCCTGGCTGCGGGAGAAGTCCAGGCCATTGAACCTTTCGCTCCCCAGCCCCACAGAAGCGGGCCGAGTCCCTGCTGGCAATGCATGCTGGCTCCCCTGCTCCATGGAAACAGAGGAGTGACGTCTGTGCCCATGTGCTTCTCTTCCAGACGTTCATCGACATGGAAGGCTCTGGGTTTGGAGGCGATCTGGAAAGCTTTCGGGTGAGTGGTGAAGTGCAGGGAAGGGGGTTGCTTCAGCTGTGTCTTTAAGGCTTCATTTGCTGCGCCCTGGTATTGGGCAGCATTCTTCAGACTGCCATGGCAAGAGGCAGCAGGTGTGGCGTGCCAAGGGACTCCCAGCCGGCGTCTGGAGATGGCGTTGCAGGCACGGGAGAATGTGTGCCCACATGCCGCCAAACATGCTTTACTCTTTTTCAGGGCCCCCGAGGCCCACCAGGGCCCCCCGGGCCTCCTGGGGTGCCTGGCCTGCCAGGAGAGCCAGGAAGATTTGGGATGAACAGCACTGAGCTGCCAGGACCCCCCGGCCTTCCCGGCCTGCCAGGCAGAGATGGTGTCCCCGGAGCTCAAGGCCCACCAGTAAGTGTGGAGGGGGGCGTGTGCTGGGAATGGCCACGTGTTCCAGGGTTGTCCTGGTGCTTGCCCCAACATTTCCCATGGCAGGGTCAGCGCCAGGGCCTTTGGGCCTTGCTCTGGCTGGAGGGGCTGGAGCATGGGGGGTGCGTCTCGTCAGAATTCGGGATGTACAGATGCCTGGTGCGCACAAACAGCAGCTGTACTCAGGTGCTGCCTTTGGCTTGGGTGGTCAGAGGAAGGGGATTGGGGGGAGATAGAGTGGATGGAGACACCTGGGGAAATGTGTCAGCTCTTGAAATTGGTGACGGGCTGGAGCATGGCTGGTGAGGACCCTGTTGGGGGTGACGGCCCATCCTCAGGCTGGGGTGTGGCTGGTTAGGAGCCCCGTGGGGGTGACGGCCTGTCCCCAAGCTGGAGCGTGGCTGGTGAGGACCCTGGTGGAGGTGATGGCCCATCCTCGGGCTGGGGTGTGGCTAGTGAGGAGCCCCGTGGGGGTGACGGCCCATCCCCGGGCTGGGGTGTGGCTGGTGAGGAGCCTCGTGGGGGTGACGGCCCATCCCCGGGCTGGAGCATGGCTGGTGAGGACCCTGGTGGAGGTGATGGCCCGTCCCCGGGCTGGGGTGTGGCTGGTGAGGACCCTGGTGGAGGTGACAGCCCATCCCCGGGCTGGGGTGGAGCCCGGTGGGGGTGACAGCCTGTCCCCAGGTTGGGGTGTGGCTGGTGAGGAGCCCGATGGGGGTGACGGCCTGTCCCTGGGCTGGGGTGTGGCTGGTGAGGAGCGTGGTGGGGGTGATGGCCCGTCCCCGGGCTAGGGTGTGGCTGGTGAGGAGCCCGGTGGGGGTGATGGCCCATCCCCAGCTGGGGTGTGGCTGGCCATGAGTCAGGCATGGGTGACGGCCTATCCCCGGGCTGGGGCGTGACGAGCGAGAAGCCTGGCGGGGGTGGCTGTGTACTCTGAGGGCAGCTGGGCCTTTTCCTCTGACACGTAAAGAGTTAATGCAGTAAACCAGCATGAAAATGCCAGTTCTGAAATGTTTGCTCCAGCTGAGATTAACTCTCTAACTTGGCAGGGTCCTCCAGGAAAAAGTGGGTTGGCCGGCCAGCCTGGGCTTCAAGGAGAACGGGTACGTGGCCTGGGCTAGAACCGCAGAGTCTTTGCAGTAACTTGCTGGCTATGGGTAGGCGAAAGCCTGAGGGTAGCTCTGTCCTGCCTGGAATCAGATCAAGTACCACTTTGCCTTGGGCAGTGAAAAGTATGGGATATATCACAGCGGCGCCTGGGGGCAGGCCAGTGCATGCAGTCTGGGAGCCGACTGCTGCTGTGCTGGCTTGCTCTGTGTTTGTGCAGCACCTAGCACAAAGGGATCCAGGGCCATGCCTGGGCTTCTAAGCGCTAGAATAGTACACATCATACAGCGTCAGAAGAAATCCCAGTTCAGGAGCAAGCCTGGCCCAAAGCAGGGGTAGGTGGCAAAGTGCTGGAGGGAACTTGCATGCCACTGGTGTGCTGAGGGAATGGAGTGGGCAGGACAGGAGGCACAGGAGGCACAGCAGGAAATGCAGCTGTCAGGTGGTGGAAAATAAAACAGCCCCAGTTCAGTTGGCATCTGCCCTGCCCAGGACGCCTGATGGCAGCCTGGTGCTAGCCGCTGACTCGGGCTGACGTTGGTCCCCAAAGGCTGCGTTCCTGCCCACGGAGTGCAAACCTGCAGTTGTTATGCCACCTTAGCCCAGACCCCCGTTTCCAAGCGGGGTGCAGCAGGGTACCCCAGCGCATAGTCACAACTGATTCGGGAATATGGACAGTGCCTCTGCTCCCAACATCCCCTCGTGGACAGAGTGTGGGATATGCAGCCGCTGCATGGAGCAGGTGCGAGGCTGCTGTGCAAGCCTGCTGCAGTCCTTCACGGCATGCCACATCTTCACTGTCCTGGCTGGAGTCTGTGCACTCGCCACTGCCCTGCAGGATTCTTCGTGCTCCACACACGCTGTGTACCGGGGAGCCAGCGCCCCCAGAAATCAGGGACCACACCTGGGTTCTGTGGTAGTTTTCTTGGTGGGGGAAGCTGTTCTGGTTGCTCTTGCGACTGTTCTGGGTACCCAGGATCAGATCTTGTGTGGGGCTGTGGTAGCTCTGCTGGCGGAAACATACCCAAACTTGTAGCTAAGGCTGTGGAGATAATACTGTATCCCCAGCTCTGCATCAAGAAAAGATTCCTAAGTAGCGTGTGAACAGGTAACCCACCACGACTTCCAGGTTACACAGTCCCCCCAGCTGTCCTAGTGTGCCACTGGACTGGACAGCTCTGCCCTGGCCTGCCGCACTCTGTCTGACGATTCACTCTTCCTTCCCTTCTTGTTCCCAGGGGGACCCAGGAGACCTAGGCCTCCCCGGAGCTCCTGGACCCAAGGTACAGTAACCTCCCATCCCCCAGAATTGTTGTCTGGCTCTGAGATTACACTACCCTCTGCCCCTTGTAGTGCAGGTGACTCGGAAACCAGCACCCAGATTCCACTGGGGATCTATCTTCTCTCCTTCAGTTGCAGGCTACACCCAGCCAGGGTGGGTGGAAGGGAGAGCTCGTGGCAGGTGTCACAGGCAGGCCTGTGACATGTGGCTAAGTTCAGGAAGAGACGGGGGAAACGTGACATGTGATGTGCCGCTCGCATGTCTCCTGAGTGGTGGCCGGCAGCGTGGTGCCGGGGCACTGCCTGGGACCGGAGATCTTGTTGCCAGCTCTGTCACTGAATCAGTTTGTGATGCTAACCAGGTTTTAATAGTAGATAGGATGCCCCGTTAGAAATAGAAATCCAGAATCAAATCCAGGGGTTGACCCACATAAGAAGAGGTGTGCTAGCCAGCTAACTTACAGCAATTGCCATTCCTGAAGCAACCATTCCCACGTCAACTAGCAGTGCACAGTATTTGAATTGGGAATGAATACAGTGGATCGGTACCCACATTTAGGCCATTTACCCACGGCCAATTCGGTGGCTCCTTCAGTCTCCTGATTACCCACTGTGGGTCCCGTTCCCTACATGTTCCCCTCTGCCCACTACTGGTGTTACGTTCTGTCCCTCCTCTTTCCTCTGTCCCGCTCTCCAGAGCACACGTATAACTGACGATGACCATGTCTGTTCCTTCCCATCCCTGTCCCTGGGCTGGGTGAGGGCAGCACGTGCCTGGAAGCACACAAGTTCCTCCTGAGGGTCTGTGGGCATCAACCACAAAAACACACAAGCCCTTCTGGCTGAGCACCGGGGTATGGAAGCTCTGGGCCAAGACAGTGATTCCCCAAAGCCCCAGAGCATGCACTGGGTCCATTGTGACTCAGTCACAGCAGTGAAATACAGAGGCTTCACGTTAAACGTGGGCCTGAGTGCTGGAAAGAATCGGGACCTAGATCTTTAGTTCTCCAGGACGTGTCACCAGCTGTTGGGAGCAGATGAGATGCATCACTCTGCCCAGGGTGGGCACAAGGCCTGGGCTCCAGTCACATGGACGTTCTTCTGGGGGAGTAGTGGGAAGGCACAGGGCGAGCACATAGATCCATTGTACTAAACCTAAGCTTCTAGGGCTGACGCCCAGCTGGTGGGCATTGGCATCGAGACGTGAAGTTGACAGAGCTCCACTGATATACACCAGCTAGGGCAGGAGCTGGCTCCTGGGTTTTAGCTCGTTGCTAGGTCCTGCGTGGAATCTGGTGCCGACGTAACAGAAGATAGGAATACGAACTCCTGAGCCCGTTTCCCAGCAAAGGACCGTTTTGGAACGCCGTGGGGCTGTAACGTCTGCTCTGCCACTGGTGCTCATAGGAAATGATTTCTTTTCTCTTGTCACTCTTCTCTCTGTCTCCATTCCATCTTTTCCATCTAATCAGAGCAACCTGCCCCCTATCCCTTCCTACCTGCTAGAGCTGCTTTCTTACTACTCCACATCCCCACCTGTGGGAGAGACCAGGTTCGAGGTAAAGGCTCTGTGCACGCATGCTGACGGCATGGCTTAGACAGGTGCATGTGTCTCAGAGCTCTCGCTGTCAAAAACAAGAGAATCCTATGGGCAAAAGTCCCTTAAATCCAGTTGCTCTGTGTGATTCTGCATGTCAGGTTATCAGTGGCAAATCTGCAGTCTTTGAGCTTGTATTTGTAGGAGGCTGTTGCCAAAGGTTGAATCCAATGCATCCAAACTCTGCCCAGCCGTGTGGGGTCTGGCCGCCTGCCTCACGCTGGGGCCGAGTGTTCACATGTTAGCAATTATGGAATTACATTTTTTATGCTACAAAATTGGTTGGAATTTTTTCGCATGAGCTAAGCAGAAATGCCATGGGTCATTGAACATGAAGAGCTACTGGATTTAAAGAAGTCTGGTGGCAGCACAGGAACAAAAACTAGAGAGAAACTGAGGCAAAGCAAGCCCGAGAAGCATCCATTCCCTGGGTTAATTGCATGTCTGGGTTAATGGCACGTCTCTCTAGTGTATGGTTTATAGGCACTCGGAAAGGCACTTGTTCAGTGCAAGCGGGAAAGCGTGTGAAATGCTGACCTTTTCATTGTTATTGTCTGAGGAGTTTTTAATATGTGGATAACGTAGTTCACAATTTCTGTTGAATATTGCTCCTTCTGTACTGTATTTTCATTCTGTATTCCCCACCGTCTGCGTGGGCCTGAACAGTCTGATAGTGAGAAATGTCATGCAAAGTCAAACTTCTGCGTGCAACGTCCCCTGGACTGGCTCTGTCTGACTGGTGAGGAAAGCGTGCAGTGGGCTAGGCGAAGCCAGGGGCGTACCTCTGAGCTCCCAGGACATACAGAATTGTACTAGGAGACATAGTGCGGGGTCTTTTTTTTTTTTTTTTTTTTTTTAAAGAGAGATCTGCACATGTAGCTTGCAGAGAGATGCTAGCCATTCCCGTGCTTCCTTGTATGTGTGTGAAGAGGTACCTCGACTCAGTTCATTGCCTTTCCAGCCTGGCAGGCTTTCAAGCAGCATTTCCTAAGGAGAAATGACGTTGGTAGTTTCACATACACACCCCAGGGGCCGTTTTCCACATTGCAGAGAGCACTGGCCTTGTGATGGTGGTTGGGTCCGGTAGTCTCTGCTCAGGAGAGACCAGGTGCTGCAGGGCAGGGGAAGGGCACCCCCACAGAGCAGTGAGGACACAGAACCTGGCACTAACTACAGGGGTGAGTTTCTCACCTCCTCGAAAGGTGCGTTCACCTGGAATGTGCCTGTGTTTCTAATCAAGTCTGCCAGCCTAGGTGGTTTTGGGCCTGGCTGGGGAGTGCTGGTAACTGACGTGGGTCTCGGATCCCTTGTTTTGTTTGTCTGAATTGCTGCTCAGTCTTGGCTTGTGCTGTGCTTTTGGCTGGGGGGGGGAAGGGGAGGGAACGCTCCCTTCAGCTCCGAGCTGTTAGATCTCATTGTTTTGGTGTGCCCGGGAGCTACCCTCCCCCTGCAGGCTCTGCAGCCTCAGAGCTTGGGCCATACCCTGGCTGTGTGACAGGGTTCCTTTTGTTCCCACTTGCAGGGCGGTAAGGGTGAGATGGGGCTGGCCGGAGCCCCAGGGGAAACCGGGCTGGCAGGCCTTCCTGGACCAATGGGACCACGAGGACCACCAGGTCCCCCAGGCCCTGCTGGACCTCCTGGGCCAGGCTACGAGGCTGGATTTGTAAGTATCAGCCATGGCTGCTTAACATATTGAAATCCTTACGCTCTCTTCCTGCCATCAGTTAGCGGGAGCCCTGCAGGGGGAGCATGTTGCCTGTGCGCTCTGGGGGCCCCTCTGGGGGCGTCCTGCAGGGAGCACGTTGCCCTTGTGCTCTGGGGGAGCCCGGGGGTCCTGGGTGAGCACATTGCCCGTGCTCTCTGGGGAGGCCCCACTTGGGACCCCCCACAGAGAGCACTTTACCCACACGCTCTGGAGGGCCACACATGGGGTGTCCCGTCAGGAGCATGTTGCCTGTGTGCTCTGTGTGGGTCCCACAGGGGGCACGTTGCCTGCGTGCTCCTGGGGGGGCTACACTCTGGGGGTCCTGTGAGGAGCGTGTTGTCCACCCACTCTGGTGCCTGCATTGGACCCGCCATTGGGACCCTGATGGGATCCCAGCTCTTGCCTGTAGGACCCCCTTTCTGGGCTGACTTGTGTGTTCCCAGCTCCCTTGCTCTGACCTGCGACCCGCTAGCTGAGTGGCTTTGAGCTGGCAGGCCCTGCAGCTGTGTGGTGGGGCAGAACTCCAGTGTTCCTCCCAGTGTGTGGGGAGCCTTTCCCTTCCCACTGCTCTGGGGCAGATCGGGGAGGGGAAGGGCCTGCTCCTGGGGGTTCTGACTGTGCACAGTGATGGTGCTCCCTGGGTGGCAGCTGTTTTGCTGTCTGAGCTCGGAGGCCTGCGTTCCATGCCCCGGGTACCACAGCTGATTGGCTCTGTGAAGAAAAGGCTAAGCTGATGGCTAGGCCCTGGGCTCCCGTCTGACACCACTCCCATTCACTGTTTGCCTGCTGTGGTTCTGCCTTGCAAAACATCCTGGCTCCCGTGCCTCTGCCCTTGTTTTGGCCCCGGGTGGCAGAGTGACCCGTGTTTGCGTCTCACCGGGTGTTTGTTACCCTAGGGAGACATGGAAGGCTCGGGGATGCCCGTCCTTTCTGCCGTTCCTGGAGAGCGCGGACCTGAAGGGCCACAGGTAAATCCCCCTGGCTGTCAGTTAACCCTGGCTCTCCCTTCCAGAGGAATCTTCCACCCTGACCAGGAAACCAGGCATTGCACAGGGCTCTAAGCAAGGAAATGACCCCCCTGCCAAGTCCATGGACTTCATGCATTCAGCTCGAGCCTGTAACTGCCCCCCAGCATGCCAGCTCGCCAGGCAGTGCCCGCCCAGACCCCCATCAGGCCGGCTCGCCGGGCAGCACCCGCCTGGACCCCTGGCTGGGAGTGAGTGACAACACCCCAGGGCAGCATGTGATCCTGGGGGCTCTGCTGGTGTCTTTCTGCAGGGAAATTATTAACAAACGCCAAAGTACCCAGCGGTTCAGGGGCTTCTGAGGGGATGCGTGCTCATTCGGCTCATTTGCCTGATAACGTGTTGTATTTATTCACTTTTCATACAGGGGCCGCCGGGACTCCCCGGACTCAAGGTCAGGAGCCATTGGGAATCTGTGTGTACCTATCTGCCCTAGCAGGACTCGAGCTGTTCAGCCCCAGCCAAGCAGTACAGTGAGATGTGTCCTCTGATGAAATAGCCAGTCCCTGGGGCTGATCCAGCTTCTGTCCCTGGGGAGCGCTCTTCTCTGGGGAGTTCCCCTCCTGTGCAGAGTGGGGAACTTTCCCTGGCCCTCCTACATTCTCCACTCTGGCGTGTGTTACAGAAGATCCTTCCCTCTTCTCTAATAGGCATCACGTGGGAACGCCCCAGGAGCAGTACAGAAGTCAGCAGAGAGAACAGGAGGAATTAGAATATTATGCTGTTGTTTCAAAAAATCTGGGCAGTAGCCTTTCTGCGGGTCCATTCTGGCTAGCACGTGTCTGGTCCGTTTTGAGCACTGACCGATTTGTAGTACATATTACATGGGGTATTGCTGTGCTGTCATACAGCCGAGCAGTGCCCCACAATCAGTCTGCAAGGGAGACGCATCGGGAGGAATCCTGGCCCTGCTGAAGTGAAGGGAGTTTTGCCATTAAATTCCCTGGAGCCAGGACTTTTCCATGATATTCGTTATTCCTTTGCCTCAGAGCGAAGAGCTGTTTTTATGCAGGGACAAATCCCACCCCATCCCCAGGAGTGCTCTGAAAGCCTGGGAGGTTTCCAGAGGCACAAAGGGCAGCTAGGGGCCGGGCTCCTGATGAATCATTGGGAATTAGCCACCTGACTGCCCTTTGTGCCTTGAGAAATCTTCGCCTTGGAAGGAAGGACAGTGTTGGTGAGCCATGGCATGGACACGTGCAGCTTGTTGCTGTCAGTCCCATGACCCCCCTCACATGCCTGATCCATTGGATGGTCCATGCAACCTCTGAAACGTGTATTTCCAGAACACATTTTCCATGCTACACGCAGGAGAACTCCTCCTCCATACTGATTTACTGTTCTTTACCTTCCAGGGGGACGCTGGCAGCCCTGGGTTGCCTGGCTTGCCAGGACAAAAGGTAGGATCACTTCATACAGCTTCAGAAAATCTTCAACCTCTTCTTATGAGTTCTAGCTGAAGGGATGGTGGCTCCACTCCTGCCCCGCCCAGTCCATGAGTAGACCGGGAGCCAATGCAAGCAGTGTCTAGACAGTGGGGGTGGGTTTTTTGTGGATTCTGAATGTCAAGACTCTGAGTTCAGAGAACCTGCCTGCTGACACCTTGTCATTGTTGAGCATTTTAAAATCTGAGCCCTTGATACCATGCCCCTCCTGACTGGAAGCTAAGTGACACACGAAACCACTTTTCATAGAATCATAGAATATCAGGGTTGGAAGGGATCTCAGGAGGTCATCTAGTCTAACCCCCTGCTCAAAGCAGGACCAATCCCCAGAGAGATTTTTACCCCAGTTCCCTAAGTGGCCCCCTCAAGGATTGAACTCACAACCCTAGGTTTAGCAGGCCAATGCTCAAACACTGAGCTATCCCTCATCCCCTACATTTGTTGGATTTCAGTTATTTGTAATGAAAACGTCAGAGTAATATCTTGTTATGGAACATGGTTAGCTCCAAGGTACATATGTGATGTCTGCATTAGCAGTATGCTTTGCTAGTATGTCCCTTCCCCTCCCCCACCCCGAACTGAGACGTGGTGATATACATAAGAGCAGAGAGAGGAGATGGGCCACTGCATCTAGAAACTGTGACACTGATGCTGCCTTACTTCCTGGCAGCTGGGCATGCCCGCTCTGCACGGAGGTGGTTGTGCTGTAGAGCGCTGGTTGAGCACCGGCGTTAGCGGCACTATACAGCCTGCTGAGCCATAGAGCTCAGTGTTACGCAAGGCCACAGGCTCGGTTTGGTGGTGAAAGTGCTCAGCCAGGTTTATTGTTAACAAAGCACCATCCTAGCATCCTGTCCAGTGTGTCACAGGGACATGAACAGATCTGCCCGAGACAAGGTAAAGGCTCAATAGCATAACAGGGAGCGTCCCCGTGGCCAATACAAAGATGGCTCTCCTTCCACTCTCCTTGCATACATCAGTACAAACAGGTTGCGCATGCTGTTCCACATGCTTTTTGTCATTCTCTTGTACCTTGTAGCTGCTGATTGAACAAAATCCATGGTCATGAGAACATAAGAACGGCCGTACCGGGTCAGACCAAAGGTCCATCTAGCCCAGTATCTGTCTACCGACAGTGGCCAATGCCAGGTGCCCCAGAGGGAGTGAAGCTAACAGGCAATGATCAAGTGATCTCTCTCCTGCCATCCATCTTCATCCTCTGACAAACAGAGGCTAGGGACACCATTCCTTACTCATCCTGGCTAATAGCCATTTATGGACTTCACCTCCATGAATTTGTCCACTTCTCTTTTAAACGCTGTTATAGTCCTAGCCTTCACAACCTCCACAAGTTGACTGTGCTCCTGTCCTCCCATCCTTCTCTAAGGAGGCGTGGTGTATTTCTGGATCATCTCTTGAGGACACTGGATGTCCTTGTACCATGCTCTCTGATAAGGAAGGTGCATGCTTGGCAAGCTAATACCTGATGTGTTACTGTTCTGCTAAGCCCAGGCCTACTTTGTTTCATACTGTTATCCATGCCTAGGGCTCCACACGGAAAGGGTTATATTACCTGCGACCCACGGAATACTTACCAGGTAGCGTCTTAGAGCAGTTCACAAAGGATAAGGATGTCTTGCACCATGTTTCCAGGAATAGGATAGATACATTGAAACCACTTTCCCAAGGTAGAGGTGCAGCCATGGTGGCATAGAATCATAGGACTGGAAGAGACCCCTACAACCTCCCTAGGCAATTTATTCCAGTGCTTGACCACCCTGACAATTAGGAAGTTTTTCCTAATGGCCAACCTAAACCGCCCTTGCTGTAATTTAAGCCCATTGCTTCCTGTCCTGTCCTCAGATGTTAAGAACAATAATTCTTCTCCCTCCTCCTTGTAACAACCTTTTATGTACTTGAAAACTGTCTTCTCTTCTTCAGACTAAACAGACCCAATTTTTTCAATCTTCCTTCATAGGTCATGTTTTCTAGACCTTTAATAATTTTTGTTGCCCTTCTCTGAACTTTTTCCAGTTTGTCCACATCTTTCCTGAAATGTGGCACCCAGAACTGGACACAATACTCCAGTTGAGGCCTAATCAGTGTGGAGCAGAGCGAAAGAATTATTTCTCATGTCTTGCTTCCAACAGTCCTGCTAATACATCCCAGAATGATGTTCACTTTTTTTGCAACAGTTGTTACACTATTAACTCATATTTAGCTTGTGGTCCGCTATGACCCCCAGATCCCTTTCTGCAGTACTCCTTCCTAGTCAGTCATTTCCCAGTTTGTATGTGTGCAACTGATTGTTCCTTCCTAAATGAAGTACTTTGCATTTGTCCGTATTGAATTTCATCCTATTTACTTCAAACCATTTCTCCAGTTTGTCCAGATCATTTTGAATTTTAATCCTATCCTCCAAAGTGCTTGCAACCTCTCCCAGCTTAGTATCATCCACAGGCTTTGTAAGTGTGCTTTCTATGCGATTATCTAAATCATTGATGAAGATATTGAACAGAACCGGACACAAAACGGATCCCTGTGCAACCCCACTCAATATGCCCTTCCAGCATGACTGTGAACCACTGATAACTAGTCTCTGAGAATGGTTTTCCAGCCAGTTATGCACTGACCTTATGTAGTTCCATCTAGGTTGCATTTTGCTTTATGAGAAGGTCATGCGAGACAGTATCAAAAGATTTACAAAAGTCAAGATATGCCACATCTACTGCTTCCCCCCATCCACAAGGCTTGTTACCCTGTCAAAGAATCAGGTTAGTTTGACACAATTTGTTCTTGACAAATCCATGCTCCATGTTATTTATCACCTTATTATCTTCTAGATGTTTGCAAATTGATTGATTAATTATTTGCTCCATTATCTTTACGGGTACAGAAGTTAAGCTGACTGGTCTGTAATTCCCTGGTTTGTCCTTATTTCCCTTTTTATAGATGGGCACTATATTTGCCCTTTTCCAGTCTTCTGAAATCTCTCCCGTCTTCCATGACTTCTCAAAGATAATCGCTAATGGCTCCTATATCTCCTCAGTCAGCTCCTTGAGTATTCTAGGATGTATTTCATCAAGCCCTGGTGGTTTGAAGACATCTAATTTATCTAAGTAATTTTTAAACTTGTTCTTTTCCTATTTTAGCCTCTATCCTACCTCATTTTCACTGTGTTAGATGTCCAATCACCACCAACCTTCTTGGTGAAAACCAAAACAAAGAAGTCATTAAGCATGTCTGCCATTTCCACATTTTCTGATATTATTCTCCCTCCTCCCCCATTGAGTAACATGCCTACACTGTCCTTGGTCTTCCTCTTGCTTCTAATGTATTTGTACAATGTTTTCTTCTTACCCTTCATGTCTCTAGCTAGTTTGAGCTTATTTTGTGCCTTGGCCTTTCTGATTTTGTCCCTACATACTTGTGGTTATTTGTTTATATTCATCCTTTGTAATTTGACCTAGTTTCCACTTTTTGTAGGATTCTTTTTTGATTTTAAGATCATTGAAGATCTCCTGGTAAAGCCAGGGTGGTCTCTTGCCATACTTCCTGTCTTTCCTACGCAGTGGAATAGTTTGCTCTTGTGCTCTTAATAAAGTCTCTGAAAAACTGCCAACTGTCTTCAATTGGTTTTCTCCTTAGACTTGTTTCCCAAGGGATCTTACCTAACAACTCCCTGAGTTTGCTAAAGTCTGCCTTCTTGAAATCCACTGGCTTTATTTTGCTGTTCTCCATCCTATCATTCCTTAGAATCATGAACTCTACCATTTCATGATCACTTCCACCCAAGCTACCTTCCACTTTCAAATTCTCAACCAGTTCTCCCTTTTTGTCAAAATCAAATCTAGAACAGCCTCTCCCCTAGTAGCTTTCTCCACCTTCTGAAATAAAAATTGTCTCCAATACATTCCAAGAACTTGTTGACTTATCTGTGTTATTTCCCAACAGATGTCTGAGTAGTTGAAGTCCCCCATCACCACCAAGTCCTAAGCTTTGGATGATTTTGTTAATTATTTAAAAAAGCCTGATCCACCTCTTCTTCCTAGTTAAGTGGTCTGTAGTAGACCCCTACCATGACATCGTCCTTGTTTTTTACCCCTTATATCCTTACACAGAGACTCAACAAGTCTGTCTCCTATTTCCATCTCAACCTCAGTCCAAGTGTATACATTTTTAATATATAAGGCAACACCTCCTCCTTTTTTTCACTGCCTGTTCTTCCTGAGCAAGCTGTACCCTTCTATACCAATATTCCTGTCGTGTATTATCCCACCAGGTCTCTGTGATGCCAACTATGTCATTGTTGTGTTTATATACTAGCATTTCAAGTACTTCTTGCATTAGTATACAGACTTCTAAGATACTGGTTTGATTCCCCTCCCCGCAGTTTTCTCTTATCTCTCCTTTATCCCTACTGTAACAGCCCATGCTCCCCCCAGATTCCGAACCTTCTCCCAGGTTGCCATGATTTTGACTTGCCTGTTGGCTTTTGTCACCTGCCCTCATTGAACCTAGTTTAAAGCCCTCCTCACGAGGTTAGCCAGTCTGTATCCAAATATGCTCTTCCACTTCCTTGATAGCTGGACCCCATCTCTGTTGAGCAGTCCTTCTACCTGGAACTGCATCCCATGGCCAAAGAAGCCAAAGCCATCCTGGTGACACCACCTTCGCTGCCAGGCATGTACCTCCAGGATGCATCTATGTCTGCCAGGTCCCCTACCCTTGACCAGAAGGATCGAAGAGAACACCTGCTGTGCTTCCCAACTCCCTCACCCATACTGCCAGAGCCCTGTAGTCACTTCTGATCTGCTGAGGGTCATACCTCGCAGGGCTGTTGGTGCCCGCATGGATAAGTAGCATGGGGTAATAGAGGGCCGGATGATCCTCGACAATCCATCCGTAACGTCTCGGATACGGGCCCCTGGCAGGCAGCGTACTTCCCGGGATGCCATGTCAGGACAACAGATGAGTGCCTCGTTGGGATCAGCCTGCTCAAGATTTGGGCTCTTAGCCTCCTCTTGTGCAGCTGGCTGGTGGAAGACATTGCAAACATGAAAGACACCAGTGAGGCTCACATACAAGTGCACTCTAAAGAAGAAATGAAATCCAGGATTGCTGCAGATGCACTGGACAGAGAAGCCATTGAAGAAGCTAGAGCTGTGCATCAATCCCTTAGACCCCCACTAAGCACCAGGAGGCAGTAATAAACATTGGTGGTAGAATGGCACCACCACTGGTCAGCGTAGATAACACATTGTGATGGCATGTGCTCCTCACACTCGGCAGGAGGGCCCAATCAGCTACTGAGGCTGCAAACAGGAGCCCTTTAGGCTGGAGGCAGCTAATTAGGAACAGGCGGGGTCTGTATAAAACCAGATAGGAGCTGGTGTTTGGGTAGACTGCAGTCCCTCTGAAGGGAGGGAGTTGGAGGCTGACAAACCCAGAGAGAGGGGAAGCCAGATAGGTAGGAAGAAGCCCAGAGAAACAACAGCAAGGCATAGGACTGTATCCAGACCGTGGCTGCTTGTCACAGGGTGCCTGGACTAGAGGGTGTAGAGGGTGGGCCTGGGTTCCTCTACCAGCCACTGGGGAGTGGCCAGGGCATGGAGACACCAGCCAGACAGTGGGTCTGGAAGCACTTTGAATTCCCTGGAAGGGGAGGATCTTAGTGACCTGGCCAGAGACCAAGCCACGAAGAGAAGACTGTCGATCTGGGAGTGAGCGGGGCCGCAGAATGAGACAAGATGGGGGAAGACACCACTGGAGGGAGCATGCAAGACTGCTGGAGCTAATTCCCAGGATGTCCAGCAGGAGGTGCCGCAAGCAGTGAGTGAACACACGCTTACAAGTGCTATTTGCCAAAAGCCAGAATTTTAACGTAGCTGGCCCAGACGGTTGTATTACACAGTGTCAAGGGTAGTAGAGTATCAGAGGGGTAGCCGTGTTAGTCTGGATCTGTAAAAGCAGCAAAGAATCCTGTGGCACCTTATAGACTAACAGAGGTTTTGGAGCATGAGCTTTCATAGGTGAATACCTACTTCGTCTGACAAAAGCTCATGCTCCAAAACCTCTGTTAGTCTGTAAGGTGCCACAGGATTCTTTGCTGCTTTTAAGAGTAGTAGAGACGCTGGCAGTGACAAAAAAAAAAAAAAAAAGCATGTACAAGTTGGTATTGGACACTAGCCTTATCTATTCAAGAGTGATCGGCCTATAAGCAAGTTCATGAGAGGTTGACCTCAAGAATATTTTATCACAGGAGTTGCTCCTCTGCCAAGGCTCAGAGTAGCCTCAAGAAGCAGCTGCAGACCAAGGTGTCAACTAGACATACTTCACAAGAAATCACCTACTTGGTCATTGGCAGTTCGCCAGTTCTTTGGATAGTTCATTGGCCAGCAGGTGGTATCATCAAGGACTTTATGACCAGTTTCAAAGTCTGCCTTGAGCAGAAGCTAGCAGCAGGTGACATGTATCTTGTCTTTGACAGGTACCAAGAATTCAGCACAAAGAGAGTCACAAGATCTAACGGAGCTACAGAAACAAGCGGAGTGCATCTGTTGAGTATAAGCACACAGCTATCTCCTGTAA
Source organism: Gopherus flavomarginatus (assembly GCF_025201925.1). NCBI lineage: Eukaryota > Metazoa > Chordata > Testudines > Testudinidae > Gopherus > Gopherus flavomarginatus. Next base: position 8,618,926 of record NC_066626.1, on the reverse strand, counting down.
CAAGGTGGTACCCACCTCTCGTGAGCACCCCCGGCTGTGTGTGCATCTGCACCTCCTTCAGTCTGTGGTGACCCGTTTTTGGTTTCTCAGGCGGTTTCAGTAACTCAGCCCTCCGGGCAAGTCTCTCACAGTCTGTGGGCTTTCAACAGAACAAAACCCCTTTAATTAATCACAGAGCTTCTACAGTTCCCTGGCCCACTCCTCCACTCCAGCACCTTCACAAATTCTTCATCTTTACCGTAGGGCCGAAGTCCTTTCATTCAGTTCCAGCAGCCAGTGAGGACCTCTCTCTTGCTCCCCTAGTCCCTGCCAGCAACTGTCTTGGGCTGAGTCCCAGCAGGCAGCCAGGACCTCTGTCTTGCTCACCCAGTCCCTGCCAGCAGCTGATCTGTCTGTGGTCTTGCTGCTCCTTCAGCCAGCCCAGAACACAGTCCTCACTCCTCCAGCTCCAGGCAGCAAGTGCCTGACTCTCGCTCTGCAGCTCCTTTTACATGGGTCTGCAACCCTCTGATTTGCTGCTCCCTGCAGCCCTTCCCTAATTGGCTGCCTCCTGCACAGCCTCTCTAGGCTGCTTGGAGGGCTTGTCTACTGCTCTTTTTCTATGGCGGGTGTGATAGGACCCTGTGGCCTACAGCAGGGGCCTCTGGGCCTGGTACGCTCTGTCACACCTCCACAGAAAATTGTCTTGATGGTTACTGAAAATAAGATGCAGTTGATTGATAAGATTTTTAGAGAACTCATTCAAGACAAGAAGTTTAACTAACGACTCGTACTAAAGCACAAGCTAATCATCACAAGCAGAGGCGGCAGCCTGACTGAAATAAATCAGGGAGGTGCGGTGATCAACGGAGAAGATATGGCCATCTCTCATGAGGAGGCCGACAGCATCCTAGTACAACAGATGGTGATGGTCACGAAAGAGGAACTGGTGGGAATATCTGTGTTATCGGACGACACTGACATATTTGTCTTGCTCTTGCACCATTACTGCAAACAGGGCACATTATCTTTACTGAGCACGGAACCCCTCAGTCCAAGGGAGAGCTCGACTAGCCATGCATGCTACTGCTAATTAGGAGCAGGCTCACCTTGTACCAGGACTGTTAGCTGCCCATGTACTCAGGCTGTGATACAGTGGTTAACTAGTATGGCCTTGGCCTTGGTGTTGAAGATTCTGTGTGCTAGATGTCCCCTCTCTCTGCTGGGTGACATCAGTGCAGAGAGCTTGGTGTCATTGAACAGGCAACCAAATTCATGACTGCCTGCTACAGACACTCAAATTGTGCCACCGTGTCAGACACACGGCAGAAATCAGGCAGCAAAAATTGACAAAGGTACCACTGGAGCTCAGTTCCTTACCCCCAACAACTAAAGCATTTAAAGGAAATGGAAAATGAGCACATCTCCATGTATGTGTGGGTAAAAGTGCTTGGAATCCATTAGGGATGGATCTGCGATGACAAGTCTCTCCTTCCCAAAACCGTAGCAGACAGTGCAGTGCTTGCTCTCCAGATATTTTGAAGTTAAACAGGCGCTCTTGTGAGAGTGATGCACCTTGTAAATCTATGAGATTCGTATGTAACCGCGCCAAACTGCCACGGACCATGTTCTGTGCAGGGCAGGGAGGTGTGGTGTGCAGCAGTGACCTAACGAAATCAGCTTTAGCTTTGGGAGATCACAAGCCGTGACTCATATTACTCTCCCTAGGGCACTCAGCTGTAGTCTTAATGAGGGAGATCACTAGTATTCATTAATAATTATTCCAACGTTAAGAATTTGGTTCAAATTATTCTTATTATTGAATATATTTATAATGGGCTGAATATTTTTCACATTAAAGGGTGGTCGGTGTATCTAATGAAAATTGAGGGCTGCCTCGACTCCCCTCCTCCTGTACCCCTGTGATTCAAATACATAGTTACCGATGGCTGTAGCAGATGTTAAATACATGCATTTCGTAGATTAGAACTTAATTTTGTATGCCCCAGATCACGCAAACTCTTACTGGTTCTGGGGGCAGGGGTGGCGAGGTGGAATGACAGGTCAGTATTTCAAAACGCTCAACAGTGTCATCAGGCAGATTTGTAAAATATGTGGTCTTGTGATACAGAATCCACCCAAACCCCTTATGTGGACCCTAGAGTAAGGTTGCCCAGAGTGGCTGCTGGGCTTTGGGGTCTGCCTAGAGCTGCGTGGGGCCCTGTGGCAGCCAGAATGCAATTCATACCCGCAAGGACCAGGGCTCTCAATCTCTATGTGCTATGATTGTCTGTGTGTTTCAGGGGGACCATGGTACTCCGGGTGTGGATGGGCGCCCAGGGCTGGAAGGTTTCCCAGGACCTCAGGTAAGTGTCGGGATTCCAGCTCCCTGACCCACCCTAACTGCTGTGTGTGGACTCTGAAGTCTCTGTTATTCTTAGAGACCCTGCCCAGATGTTTGCAGTGGGGTGATTTCAGCACATGCTGGTTGCAGATACAGCAGGGCCTGGATTGTTCTCACAGCTATGCACAGTTCAAGTGACACATACAGATGTTCTGCTCCCAGCAGCAAATGTCAGGTGTCCCTTGCCCTGTCACTGAAGTCCTCGCTGCAGACTGATAAAATGCATCTGAGTCGCTCTCCGTCGGCTGAGCAGACCTGCCTGGGCTGTTCACAGCCCGTCCCTGGCCGTCGCTTCCCACCCCGACCCGGTTCACATCTCTTCCACATGCCGTCCCTGCCCACACCTCCAGCACTCCAGAGAGTCCCATTGTGCTCTGATGTTTGCCCAGGTTTCCAATTCCTTTTGGTGCCCTGCCCTGCCCCAGGTGCAGAGTCTGCACTGGTGTATAAACTCCACTAGCAGATAATGGGAGGCATCTGCTGTTTTCCTGGGGACGGACAGGCCATGCCAAGAGGCAGGGGCATTCTCATCAGCAGAGATGCAGCTCCTGCTAGCCCCAGGAAGGACTGTTTCACCCCATTTGGTTACCTTGTCAGGCTCAGCTCCTCCATTTATGGTTCATTCATGCAGCTCACCTGTGTGATGGCGCCGTTCCCACCAGGGCTGTCCCTTGCTACACGGTTGCTAATGGGGAGAGCCTGGTAGCCACAGGAGACGTCCTGGGACATCTGAGCCTGTTCTGTCTCTGCTCTCTCCAGACCAGCTCCCCTGCTGTTCCCTTGACGGCGGAGGCAGGATTAGTTTGTCTCTGAAGTGAGCATTAGACACTCATAAGTACCAGAGCCTGCCCCTTCTACCTTGCTGGCACTTTGCGACTGGGCGCCCGGAGTGTGGATTCAGAGGCCACCATAGCAAAGTGAAGATTGTGTGTTGTGTCTCTCTCCTGGGCGTGTAGGCGAGCAGCTCTCACCCTCACTTCTCATTGCAGGGACCCAAGGGTGACAAGGGAAGCCAGGGAGCTAAAGTGAGTACAGCGCTGGGTGTTGGGCCATGCTGTCATTCTCTGGGGAGCCCTCAGGCGAGCACATGGAGCCACCTCCCCTGGCCCCTTGAGCTCTGTTCTGGTTCTGGTGGGGAGGGGGCTGTGTGCGTATTTTGGTCCCTTGTTGATTCTGAACAGTGTCACCTTGCTGCTTGGCTGGCTCCCTTCCCGCCATGCTGGCCAGCTCAGCTTCTGGCCCATCAGCCTTTGGGCTGCTCTGAACGCCTGGGAGGAAGCCAGGCTTTCGCAAAGCTTGTCTCCACCCCCAGCCACTCAGGCCACTGGGGGGAGGGCGGGGCTAGGATTGGGAACCCAGCACCATAGGGGTGGCGGGGGATGCAGTTTGGGATCAGAGGCCTGGCGAGGTGGAGGGCGCGGTCTGAGCTCAGGGGCCTGGCACCATGTGTGCAAGGTGTGAGGGCATGGTCTGGGCTTGGGGGCCCAGTGAGGGGCATGGTCTGGGCTTGGGGGCCTGGGCCCACAGTTGTGAGCGGTGGGTGGGCTTGGGGGCTTGGGCCTGTAGTTGCAAGAGGGGGCAGCGTGGGCTGAGGTTGGGTGCGGTAGGAAGGAAGCCTGCACTGAATTGTCTTTCTCAGGGTGAACGAGGCCAAGATGGAGTGGGCTCCCCAGGCCCCCCTGGGCTCCCTGGACCCCCGGGGCAGGTCATCTATGCATTGGGCGAAGAGGTAAGTACATGTCCCCCTGCGGCCTGCACTTCTGTCTCTGGGCCCCCTGTGTCCAGGCTGTTCTCAGCCTGTTCCCTCTCTACCCACACCCTTGCAGCAGTCACAAGCAGCTGCTTTATGCCAGTTCCTTCAGGTTTAGCACCAGGCTGAACAGTGGCTTCATTCCCGCCTAGCACTGGTGAGTTACTGTAGGCTGGTGCTGACCCCGGCCGGGGCCCCAGCGTCCCATGGCTCATGCAGCGTGGAGCCGGGCTGTGCTTGAGTGCACTTTGGCAGGTGTGTCACTGCTGGCGGGACTGGGCCAGGCTGTGGAGCTGCTCCCTAGGGACAGGCACATATTTAACTTGGAGTAAAAGCCCCGATCCTGAGAGCGCTCCTGCATGCTGATACCCCTGTGAGTTCAGAGAGGCAATGCGTGGGCCAGCCCTGCAAGTGGTAAGGAAGAGGAAAGAAGAGAGGGGAGGATTTAAGCAAAAGGAAATCAGAGCTGGCTGGAGGTGAATCGCAGACTAATGGGAGCTAGACCAGGCCAGTGCTATAACTAAAAATACACCCCAGGAAATCCAGCCCAGCCCAACGCCAGGCAGTGCACCCTGAACGTGATATGGCACGTGTGCCACTGGACGTGTGAATGAGTGATTAAAGACATGGGCTAGACCAAACTGATGGGGCGGTTAAGCAGAGGCTAAACTGAGTAAATGGGCAGAGGTCTTTCTTAGGCTATGTTCCTAACATCTCAGACAGCTTGCCTGGTTATCTCTAACTGTTTTAAATGGTGAGATCTTCAGCACAGAGCCTGTGCCATATACATGTGGTCGTGTGGTTCCAGGCCCTGACTCAGTGACCGCGTGCAGCAGAGATCATAGAAGATTAGGGTTGGAAGGGATCTCAGGAGGTCATCTTGTCTAATCCTTTGCTCAAAGCAGGACCAATCCCAACTAAATCATCCCAGCCAGGGCTTCATCAAGCCTGACCTTAAAAACCTCTAAGAAAGGAGATTCCACCACCTCCCTAGGTAACCCATTCCAGTGCTTCACCACTCTCTGAGTGAAAAAGCTTTTCCTAATATCCAACCTAAACCTTCCCCACTGCAACTTGAGACCATTACTCCTTGTTCTGTCATCTGCTACCACTGAGAACAGTCTAGATCCATCCTCTTTGGAACCCCCTTCAGGTAGTTGAAAGCAGCTATCAAATCCCCCCTCATTCTTCTCTTCTGCAGACAAAACAATTCCAGTTCCCTCAGCCTCTCCTCGTAAGTCATGTGCTCCAGCCACCTGATGATTTTCATTGCCCTTCGCTGGACTCTTTCCAATTTTTCCACATCCTTCTTGTAATGTGGGGCCCAAAACTGGACACAGGGCTCCAGATGAGGCCTCACCAATGTCGAATAGAGGGGAATGATCACGTCCCTCGTTCTGCTGGCAGTGCTCCTACTTATACAGCCCAAAATGCTGTTAGCCTTCTTGTCAACAAGGGCACACTTGACTCATATCCAGCTTCTCATCCACTGTAACCCCTAGATGATAAAAGCACGTCAGCGGGAGAGGGACTAAGTGGCGATAAATGGGAAAGGACCAAACCGTAGAAGCCGAGTTTGGTTGGGGCGTTTCATGCTGGGGAGAGGGCACGTCACCCTTAGCAAGCAGAGCAGTGGGCCTGAGCCAAAGCCCACTGAAGTTAGTGCAGCGTTTCCTGATGATCCCAGGGAACTTTGGGTCAGCCTCTCCCTTGGCAGAAGATCAGTTCAGGACATCGCTGAGGGAGGGAGGAGGAAGACAGCGAGGATCCACGGTCTAATGTGTATCTTTTCCTTTTCAGAAAGCATTAGCTAGTTTGCCAGGCCCTGAGGTACGTAGCCCAGAACATTCCCCTGCCATTTGTCCAGCCAGCAGCCCCAGCAGTCCCCTTTGTGCATCAATGGTTTTACGCTTATCCCAGTGCCTGAGGAGAGAGCGTTTACAGGTGTCTGTTTCTTTCCTCAGGGCAGAGAAGGCCATGCTGGCTTCCCGGTGAGTAGCTTTGTGATTTTACTGACAGAGCCCTGAGAATGGGAGAGCTACCTGAGCCCCATGCTGAGGAGCCCATGCCCTGGTGGGAGCCCAAACCAGATCCAGACCCCCCACCAATCCGGGGTGTTCACAGCCTGTACTTGGAGCTAAATGTTGAGTTTCTCTCTCAGCCAGATCCCCAGCTGCTGTAAATCAGTGTAGCCCCGTTGGAGTCAAAGCCTGTGTACACTGGCTGGAATCTGGCCCCTTCACTGTTTAACATGGCATCCACGAGGCACTGCCTCTGGCAGATGGTGGAGCGGGGCATTTGGGGAGGCCTACTTGTGAATGGGCCAGAGCTGAGGTTCATTTTGATTCCTGTCACTTTCAAGAGCTTTAAGATTTTTTTGAACTACTATATAACATAGTCTGTGGAGACGTGCTTGCTACACAGGCTGTGTGAGACAAGCTGAGGCTGCACAGCACATTTGCCTGCAGTAATACATTGCAGACACTTTTTTTTTTTTTTGGCCAAATACATTAAGTGCAAACTTCTGCCTGCCAAAGCAAGCAGGCTGCTGGTGAAGCAAGCTGCAAACGCCTTCTGTGGGCCTGAGCTTTCTAACCCCTGGGAAGGAGTCTCCCTGCCTGCCCCACCTTGGGAGAAGTCATAGGTGCTGGAACTAGGGGTAATGGCTTGAAGTGGATTCGATCATATGCAGGGTTTACAGTTTGGTTCAATGACTCTCAGCACCCCCACTGTACAAATTTTTCCAGTGTCCCTGCGGGAAGCCCACAGTACTGAAAGTAAAGGCGTGTCCTGCATCACTACACTGTCTAAATGGCTATTCCTCCCTGCTTCCATCTGCAGGGCCCAATGGGACCTAAAGGAGACCTAGGAGATCCAGGTTTCCCAGGCACCCCAGGACCAAAGGTAGGACGGCCTGTCTGCTTGTCTCTGTCCCCGGTGCTCAAGGGGTGATTTTGATTTGTAGCAATGTGATGTTCCCTGTGTCTGCAAAGTTCCTGCGCTCTGGCTCCAGCCCCACTGACAGGTACTTGCCAGCTCCCAGTTCATAGTGGAAGGGACCAAACACAGTCGTGTCACAGCACTGACCTCAGACTCCTTCAGCCCCGTGGGGCGTGGAAATTCGTATTGGTTCAGGCACCTGAGACCACCATGCTGGTGGCCGTCACTCTGTGAGGAGTCACCAGATCCCAGGAGAGTAATAGGAGAGCAGCTGTGCTCCTTCCAGCAGCTTGGTACCGTGAATCCAGCGGTCACACACTCTGCCAGTGGAACGAATAGAATGAGAGAAACGCCAGGTGTAAAATCACCTTCTGGCTTCTCCCATCCCTCCATCCCCAGTGCTGCTACAGGACTGCTGCCTTCTGTTGAGTCTTGTTTGAAATGTCTCCAGTCGTGGGGTTTCCATGATGCCGTGAGAAGCCCCAGCTTGGCTCAGAGAGCTCTTGCCATGCTAGCTCTGTCTCCTGATGCTCACAATGAAGCTGAGCAAACTGAGCCATGCGAGGCTGGGATGCGAATCTCAAGTAGGAGCAGAGAGATTATTTTACCTCTGTATTTGGCACTGGTGCTGCTGCCATACTGTGTCCAGGTCTGGTGCCTACAGTTCAGGAAGGATGTTGATAAATTGAAGAGGGGTCAGAGAAGAGCCACGAGAATGATTAAAAGATTAGAAAACCTGCCTTATAGCGGTAGACTCATGGAGCTCAATCTCATTAACATAAAGAGAAGGTTAAGGGGTGACTTGATTACCTGGGTAACAGAACATAAGACGTGGGGAACAAATGTTTGATAATCTAGCCAGGAAAGGTCTAACAGGATCCAATGGCTGGAAGTTGAAGCTAGACAAATTCAGACGGGAAATAAGGTGTACATTTTTAACAGTTAAAGCAATTAGCCTTTGGAACGGCTTACAAGGGCTATGAATTCTCCATCACTGGCACTTCTTAAATCCAGACTGGATGTTTGTCTACAAGCTCTGCTCTGAGGATTATTGTGAGACAGGTCTCTGGCCTGTGCTGAACAGGAGCTCAGACTGGATGCCATTATTTTTCATTAGCCCCAGTCTTTAGCAAGGACACTTTACCGAGGTAAGCTGTGCTCTCCCACGCTGGGAGCCCAGAGAGGTGATGGAGGAGCAAAGAAAACGGAGAGAAGTCCACATCCGTTTGTCAGCCATCCCTCTCTTAGGTCACAGTCTGCTCTTGGGCAGTGCAGCAGAGCACCGCCCCTTCCAGGGTGAGTCCACAGCCAGAGCGTAGCCCTCTGTGGCGCTCCTGGGCTTGTATTTAACTGTTAGAGAAACTCAGAGAGCAGCTCTCCCTTGCCGCCTGGGCAGCCGCGGAGAGCTGTGGGAAGGCAGCTGTTGTTTGGGCAGGGGCTGGGTGGTCTCACTTCTGACTCCTGCTTATTTTATCTCCTGCTGGAAGGGTGAGAAAGGAGAGCCTGGAGTGATCATCGGCCCAGATGGGACGGGCATCTCAGCTGGCATGAAAGGAGACAAGGTCACGCGCTGACTCGGGCTCTCGTCTGGCCTGCTTTGGATGCTCACCCAGCTTTGGGCGCCTTGGCGCAGGGTGGAGCACCATGCCCTGGGAAGTGGGGGGGAGCTAGCTCCAGGGCAGGGCTTCCTCAGGGCCAACCTCCCACTTCATATGAAGGTTTATCTGCCTCTGGGGAGCAGTGTGTACACTGGGATGTGGTGAGGGCTCACACCCAGTCCCCATGCCAGCCTGGGGAGTTGGGGCTGCGATGACTGGCCATGGCTCACTGCACTGTTAAAGCCAATAAGCACTGGCCTACATTTCTCTGTCCCTGCACCCACATATCCTTCAGCTCACCTCCCTCACCTCATTCCGATGCTCAGCCAGGGCACCAAGCCATCCCTGCCCTTCAGCCCCCACAGCTGCCAGGGCCAAACCTGCCGAGGGAGGTTGGCTCACTGCGGGAGCGAGGAGAGTTTGAGGCTGGCTCATGGTTAGGGAGGTTGCAGAGCACTTGGATGTGTTGTTGACAACATGGATACAATTCCCAAAATGTCCCAGGGCCCCTGTGTCTGTTGGTGGTACGTGAGCACTGGGAAAGGCCACTTCCTAGTCACTTGTCTGCAAGAGCTGTTAGTAGGCTGTGCTCAGCGTAGGTGGTGCTGGGGACTACATGGCAGGCACAGCCTGCTGCATCCTCCTTCCTGCTGCTCAGGGAGGGCAGCAGCACCTCTAGATGGGGAGGTAACATCAGCATGGGGGTGATGGAGAAATGGCCCCAGAAAGAGACTGTGGGATGGCTACATGTGCATCATAATACTAATTATTTTCCTGTTCTTTGTACACAGGGTGAGCAGGGGCTGGTGGGACCCATGGGCCCAGCAGTAAGTTAGCACCTACATCTTTCTAACATTCTGTCAATAAGGGATGGCTTTTCACACCTTCTGTGTGCCAGGTGTTCACTACAGCTGGGGGTCACACACACAGATTGTGTGTTCAGGGGGATGGTCTTCATACTCCAAAGAGCAGCCTCCTTTCATCTTGTTCAGAACTGGTTTGAGAGGTACCGAAGGTGGATCTGCAACGGAAACGCCAGCCCAAGTGGGCGGTGCTCAGAGCAAGTGCTCATTAGCAAGCACCCACATGGGGCAGTCAGCCAGAGGAGCCAAGGGTTTGGCAAACCCCAGAGCTTGTTCTGGAGCCCTTCTGACTCTATAGCCAGGGTCCAATTGCCAGGAGCAGGTGTGTGGCCTCCGATCTGGGTGTCTGTGCTCAATGCTCACAACTCACATGCACTATCAGAGCTGCAGGAAAGGCCCAGCTGTCATGGACTGGAGAGCTATAGGTGGCCAGAGGCAAAAAGATATCCTTTTAAAATTTGGAAGTCAGATCCTAGTGAGGAAAATAGAAAAGAGCATAAACTCTGGTATGTCCGATATAAAAGTACAATATGACAGATCAGGAAAGAATTTGAAGAGCAACTAGCTAAGAACACAAAAACTGAGAGCAACAAAATTTTAAGTACCTCAGAAACAGGAGGCCTGCCAAATAGGGGGTGAGGCCACTAGGTGAGGGAGAGACTAAAGCACTCGGGGAAGACAAGGCTATTTGGGGAAGCTAAATAAATTATTTGCATACATTTTCACCCTAGAGGACGTGAGGGAGATTCCCACACCCAAGCCAGGAAAATTATTTGAAACTATAGTAAAGAACAAGATTGTCAGACACATAGATGAACATAATTTGTTGGGGAAGAGTCAACATGGTGTTTATAAAGGGAAATCATGCCTCACCAATCTACTAGAATTCTTTGCCAAGAGGTCAACAAGCATGTGGATAAGGGGGATCCAGTGGCTATAGTGTACTTAGATTTTCAGAAAGCCTTTGACAAGGTCCCTCACCAAAGGCTCTTAAGCAAAGTAAGCTGTCATGGGATAAGAAGGAAGATCCTCTCATGGATTGATAAATGGTTAAAAGATAGGAACCAAAGGGTAGGAATAAATGGTCAGTTTTCAGAATGGAGAGAGGTAAGTAGTTGTGTCCCCCAGGGGTCTGTTCTGGGACCAGCCTTATTCAATATATTCATAAGTGATCTGGAAAAAGGGGTAAATAATGAGGTGGCAAAATTGGCAAATGATACAAAATTACTCAAGATAGTTAAATCCAAAGCAAACTAAAAAGAGTTACAAAGGCATCTCACAAAACTGGTTGACTGGGTGATAAAATGGTAGGTGAATTACAGTGTTAATAAGTGAAAAGTAATGCACATAGGAAAAAATAATCCCAACTATACATATAAAATGATGGGGTCTAAATTAGCTGCTACCACTCAAGAAAGAGATCTTGGAGTCACTGTGGGTAGTTCTCTGAGAACATCCACTCAGGCTACGTCTACACTACAGCATAAAATCGCAGTAACTAAAACCGGTTTTATAAAACCGATATTATAAAATCGATTTTATGCGTCCACACTACGGGAACATTAATTCGGTGGTGTGCATCCATGGTCGGAGGCTAGCGTCGATTTCTGGAGCGGTGCACTGTGGGTAGCTACTGTAAAATGATGAGGCCAATAACTTCGATTTCCGTCCACACTAATCCTAAATCGATATAGTAATATCGATTTTAGCGTTACTCCTCTCGTTGGGGAGGAGTACAGAAATCAATTTTAAGAGCCCTTAGAATCGATTTAAAGTGCGTTGTAGTGTGAACGGGTACAGCGTTAAATCGATTTAACGGTGTTTAAATCGATTTAACTGCGTAATGTGGACCAGGCTTCAGTGTGCTGCGGTAGTCAAAAAAAAGATAACAGACTATTAGGAACCATTAGAAAATGATGGATAATAAAACAGAAAATGTCATAATCATAGAATCTTAGAATATCAGGGTTAGAAGGGACCTCAGGAGGTATCTAGTCCAACCCCCTGCTCAAAGCAGGACCAATCCCCAACTAAATCATCCCAGCCAGGGCTTCATCAAGCCTGACTTTAAAAACCTCTAAGGAAGGAGATTCCACCAAATGCTACTGTATAAATCCATGGTACACCAACACCTGGAATACTGCATGCAGTTCTGTCACCCCATCTCAGAAAAGATATCAGAATTAGAAAAGGTGCAGAGAAAGGCAACAGACATGACTAGGAGTATGAAACAGCTTCCATATGAGGAGAGGTTAAAAAAACTGGGTCTGTTCAGAAATGACTAAAGTGGGGGATATGACGGGGGTCTATAAAATCATGAAAGGTGCGGACAAAGTGCCTAGGGAAGTGTTATTTACCCCTTCACATAACACAGGAAGCAGGGGTCACCCAATGAAATTAATAGGCAGCAAGTTTAAAACAAAAGGCAGCACTTCTTCACACAACACAGAATCAACCTGTGGAACTCATTGCCAGGGAATGTTGTAAAGGCTAAAAGTATAATTGGATTCACAAAAGAACTAGATCGGTTCATGGAGGATGGGTCCGTCAATGGTTATTAGTTAAGATGGTCAGAGACACGACCCCATGTCCCTAAACCTGTGACTCCCAGAAGCACCTGGCTCTGGCCATGGTTGGAAGACAGACTATTGGGCTGAATGTGCTATCGGTGTGACCCAGTGTGACCATTCTGATGTACTTAGGAATGCACAGATCCAGGAGGTGTATGCTGAGGACACTGGAATGAAGCATGACCAGGCTTTTCCACTCCAGTGTCCTCTGTCCTTCGTAGCTAGTAGTCCAGCACAGAGCGAGCTGAACCTTTTACCCCCGTTTCTGCTCATGTCGTTCCTGCATGGGTGTGCAGACTGAGTGTGTATTCCTTTCCTGCTCTCCCTTTTAGGGCCCGCATGGACGACCTGGACAGAAGGGGGAAATCGGCTTTCCTGGCAGACCGGTAAGAACTTCTCCTAGCTCGTCTCTGGTTTGTTCCCTGCGTGAGCTGGATCTGGTGCTCCTTTTCCTAGCCAGCACTGCTCCCATTGCCTCCCTGGCTGAAGGAAGTGTAGACACCCCCATGCTGAGGCTAATAGGGAACACTGACAATGCTGCACAGCTTGCTCAGTTGGAGAACTCTCACTGTGCTTGTGTTTGCACCAGATGCTCACAAGCAAGCTGAGCAATTGTGATCCTGGGATGCATAAACATGGCAATCTTGAGTGGGGATAGAGAGGATTTTTTGCCTCTGTATTTAGCACTGGTGCAAATGGTGCTGGAATCCTGTGTCCGGTTCTGGTGCCCACAATTCAGGAAGGATGCTGGTAAATTGGAGAGGGTTCAGAGAAGAGCCACAAAAATGATTAAAAGATTTGAAAACCTGCCTTAGAGTGATAGACTCAAGGAGCTCCATCTATGTAGCTTACCAAAGAAAAAGTGAAGGAGTGACTTCATCACAGTCTATAAGTACCTACATGGGAAACAGATATTTAATAACAGGCTCTGTGGTCTAGCAGAGAAAAGCTCTAAGACTCCAATGGCTGGCAGTTGAAGCCAGATAAATTCAGAGTGGAAATAAGGTGTACGTGTATAATAGTGATGGTAGTTAACCATTGGAACGATTTACCACGGCTTACAGTGGATTCTCCAGCACTGACCATTCTTAAACCAACGTCGCCTGTTTTCCTAAGAGCTCTGCTCTGGGAATGACTGCGGGGCAGGTCTCTGGCCTGTGCTGTACAGGAGCTCAAACTGGATGGTCACAGCACTGGTCGGTAGAACTACACGAACTGGTAGAGCTTGGGGGCTTGTAAACGTCTCCAATTCATTGAGGACATGTTCCCCTCCCTCCCTGGTGCATTTTCCCTTCTGATTTAGCAAGAGGAGTGCTGCCTAAGAGAGCCCTCTTCGGGTGCAGTGTGTGGTGTTGTGCCAACTCCAGCTGATGGCACAGTGAGCAGTGTCTACAATAAGTTACTGCATTCTGAACCCTTGGCTTGATGTTCGTCTACAGGGTCGTCCCAGCATGAATGGGCTGAAGGGCGAGAAAGGGGACCCCGGAGGGCTTGGCTTGCAGGTGAGTGCCCCTGGGGACAATGGCATGCCAGAGGTGCTGCAGCTGGCTTTGGCAGTTGTGTGCCACGTTGCCCTGGCGCTGTGCAGAGGGAGAGTCCCTACCCAGAGAGCCAGCTGCCATAGCATAAAGAGGCACCATGCAGGTTTAAGGAGTGAGAGGGGAGGGCTGGGCTGGAGGGTGGACGGAGGGCAGGGATGCTGGCAGGAGCAGCCCAGGGTGGAAAAATCTTTCTGTGTCCCCGGAGCCCCATAGCACGCAAAACCCCCACGGCCAGCCAGTCAGAGCGGAGGTGATGGATTGTGCTGTGGTGATGACCCCTGGATGTTGGCGGCCAGGGCATCCGTCCCATCCTTAGAGATGGCCCTGGGCGCCGGGAGGAGGGCTGGGCTGGGGGGATGGGAACACGCTTGTGCCCACGTGGTCGGTGTGGAGCATGGTTTGCTTTGTTAAAGGAAACAGGCACTCAGGCCTGTCCCAGCCTAGCTACTGCTGTGCAGGCTCCAGGAGCGGAGGGCCCTGAGGGAAACAGCCATCAGTCACAGGCACTCTGCTGTCCCCCCTCCTTGCTGACACGCTACGGGGCACTGCGTGGCATGTGCCGGCAGAGAGCCAGCCCTGGGCAGAGGGCAGGGCAGAAGGGAGCCGTGATGAATGCCAATGGCCAGCTGAAACCCTCGGTCACCCTTCGCTGCCACTGCCACCTGCTCTGGCTCCCTGAGGCCCAGCTTTCCACCATGTTCCGCCTGTGCGGCTGTGCCCATCTCCAGCCTGCCTGGTAGGCAGGACTCACTGCTGCTGCCTGTATTCAAAACCCTCCATGCACCCTGCTTCTCCTTGCTCTGCTCCGTAGGCACCAGCCTCGACCTTCCTCTCCTGTGGGCCATTCAGGAGAGTTGGCCCCTCTCAGCCTCACTGGCTGCCGTGTCTGCACTGATTCCCCAGCGAACGTCTGTGTTCTCCCTCCCCTAGCCCCACCCCCGGTGCCTTTCTCCATGTCCGTGTTTGTGGTGCAGTGTGACTGTAAGTCTGCACTGACATTGGCAGCCTCAGGGATTTGGGTACCCGACTTGAGACCTCCCCACCCCCGATCCTCATTCTTAGAGGGACTCAGCCCCCCGCCACTCCCAGTGACCCTAGCGCAGACCCTCTGAAAACCAGGCCTTCAGCGTCGCTGTTTGCACATTCAGGGGCAGAGGTGTCCAGGTGCTTCTGGAGATGTGGGTGTCTGCGTACAGCTGCATTGCGCAGAGACCCGCAGCAATGGTCTTGGTTTGTTTGCGGAGGAGTAAGACCCTCAGGCTGACTGAATGAGTCCAACCTCGTGAAGGGAGAACTGGAAGTCCTGCCACAGTCAAGGAATTATGATGTGATAGGAATAACAGAGACCTGACGGGATAACTCACATGACTGGAGCACTGTCATGGATGGATATAAAGTGTTCAGGAAGGACAGGCAGGGCAGAAAAGGTGGAGGAGTTGCATTGTGTGTAAGAGAGCAGTATGACTGCTCAGAGCTCCAGTATGAAACTGCAGAAAAACCTGAGAGTCTCTGGATTAAGTTTAGAAGTGTGAGCAAGAAGGGTGATGTCGTGGTGGGAGTCTGCTATAGACCACCAGACCAGTGGGATGAGGTGGACGAGGCTTTCTTCTGGCAACTAACAGAAGTACTAGATCACAGGCCCTGATTCTCGTGGGGGACTTCAATCACCCCGATATCTGCTGGGAGAGCAATGCAGCGGTGCACAGACAATCCACGAAGTTTTTGGAAAGTGTAAGGGACAATTTCCTGGTGCAAGTGCTGGAGGAACCAACTAGGGGCAGAGCTCTTCTTGACCTGCTGCTCACAAACAAAGAAGAGTTAGTAGGGGAAGCAAAAGTGGGTGGGAACCTGGGAGGCAGTGACCATGAGATGGTCAAGTTCAGGATCCTGACACAAGGAAGAAAGGAGAGCAGCAGAATACAGAGCCTGGACTTCAGAAAAGCAGACTTTGACTCCCTCAGGGAACTGAAGGGCAGGATCCTCTGGGAGAATAACATGAGGGGGAAAGCAGTCCAGGAGAGCTGGCTGTATTTTAAAGAATCCTTATTGAGGTTGCAGGAACAAACCATCCCGACGTGTAGAAAGAATAGTAAATATGGCAGGTGACCAGCTTAGCTTAACAGTGAAATTCTTGCTGATCTTAAACACAAAAAAGAAGCTTACAAGAAGTGGAAGATTGGACAAATGACCAGGGAGGAGTATAAAAATATTGCTCTGGCATGCAGGAGTGATCTCAGAAAGGCCAAATCACACTTGGAGTTGCAGCTAGCAAGAGATGTTAAGAGTAACAAGAAGGGTTTCTACAGGTATGTTAGCAACAAGAAGATGGTCAGGGAAAGTGTGGGCCCCTTACTGAATGAGGGAGGCAACCTAGTGACAGAGGATGAGGAAAAAGCTAATGTACTCAATGCTTTCTTTGCTTCTGTCTTCACAAACAAGGTCAGCTCCCAGATTGCTGCACTGGGCAGCACAGCATGGGGAGGAGGTGACCAGCCCTCTGTGGAGAAAGAAGTGGTTCAGGGCTATTTAGAAAAGCTGAATGAGCACAAGTCCATGGGGCCGAATGCGCTGCGCCCGAGGGTGCTAACGGAGCTGGCGGATGTGATTGCAGAGCCATTGGCCATTATCTTTGAAAATTCATGGCTATCGGGGGAGGTCCTGGATGACTGGAAAAAGGCTAATGTAGTGGCCATCTTTAAAAGAGGGAAGAAGGAGGATCCGGGGAACTACAGGCCAGTCAGCCTCACCTCAGTCCCTGGAAAAATCATGGAGCAGGGCCTCAAGGAATCAATTCTGAAGCACTTAGAGGAGAGGAAAGTGATCAGGAACAGTCAGCACGGATTCACCAAGGGCAAGTCATGCCTGACTAACCTATTTGCCTTCTATGAGGAGATAACTGGGTCTGTGGATGAGGGGAAAACAGTGGCAAAGCTTTAGCAAAGCTTTTGATACGGTCTCCCACCGTATTCTTGCCAGCAAGTTAAAGTAGTATGGGCTGAATGAATGGACTATAAGGTGGATAGAAAGCAGGCTAGATTGTCGGGCTCAACGGGTAGTGATCAATGGCTCCATGTCTAGTTGGCAGCTGGTTTCAAGCAGAGTGCCCCACGGGTCGGTCCTGGGGCAAGTTTTGTTCAGTATCTTCATTAATGATCTGGAGGATGGTGTGGATTGCGCCCTCAGCAAGGTTGCAGATGACACTAAACTGGGAGGAGTGGTAGATACGCTGGAGGGTAGGGATAGGATCCAGAGGGACCTAGACAAATTAGAGGACTGGGCCAAAAGAAACCTGATGAGGTTCAACAAGGACAAGTGCAGAGTCCTGCACTTAGGACGGAAGAATCCCATTCACTGTTACAGACTGGGGACCGAATGGCTAGGCAGGAGTTCTGAAGAAAAGGACCTAGGGGTTACAGTGGATGAGAAGCTGGATATGAGTCAAGTGTGCCCTTGTTGACAAGAAGGCTAACAGCATTTTGGGCTGTATAAGTAGGAGCATTGTCAGCAGATTGCGGGGCGTGATCATTCCCCTCTATTCAACATTGGTGAGGCCTCATCTGGAGTACTGTGTCCAGTTCTGGGCCCTACTCTTCAAGAAGAATGTGGAAAAATTGGAAAGAGTCCAGCAGAGGGCAACAAAGATGATTAGGGGGCTGAAGCACATGACTTATGAGGAGAGGCTGAAGGAACTGGGATTATTTAGTCTGCAGAAGAGAAGAATGAGGGGGGATTTGATAGCTGCTTTCAACTACCTGAAAGGGGGTTCCAAAGAGGATGGAGCTAGGCTGTTCTCAGTGGTAGCAGATGATAGAACAAGGAGTAATGGTCTCAAGTTGCAGTAGGGGAGGTTTAGGTTGGATATTAGGAAAAATGTTTTCACTAGGAGGGTGGTGAAGCACTGAAATGGGTTACCTAGGGAGGTGGTGGAATCTCCTTCCTTAGAGGTTTTTAAGGCCCGGCTTGACAAAGCCCTGGCTGGGATGATTTAGTCGGGGATTGGTCCTGCTTTGAGCAAGGGGTTGGACTAGATGACCTCCTGAGGTCCCTTCCAACCCTGATATTCTATGCTTCTATGAAACACAATGAACTCTTTCCTCTCTCTGCAGGGTCCTCCGGGTCCCCCGGGGCCCCCAGGTGACCCTGGCAGTGTAGCGTCCATCTACGACAATAACGTAAGTAACAGTCCGGGCACGTCATCACGCCATGCTCTGGGGTAGGGGTCACATAATGGCCAGGGCCATGAAAGGTGTTCCCGCTGTTTACCGCCCCCTATGTACTTGGCGGCGCACACGCAAATGGCCACAGGGGGGCGCTTTCACCAGGCAGGCATGTCCAGGAGCACTTATCCCATGAGCACAACTGGGAAGGATGGCTAACAGGCGGTGCGCTTGGGAGCTGTTGAAGGGTGGCAGCCTGACAGCGTGCTGCACACTGGGAAGACGCATGCCCAATAGCTAGCTTGTCTTGCAGGGTCGTCCAGCCAGAGAAAGAGCCTCTTTTCCAAAGCACTTTGCAGAAGGTGTCGCACCCAGCTCCCCAGAGCAATGAGCTGCATGTCCTGGGGCCAAGGAGCCCCCATTTATTTCTCTGTCTTGTTCAACAACTTCAGGGTAAATCCACCTAGAAACAGGACCAGCCAAGCATTCCCCATGCCTGCTCAGCAACGGGGTGGTGGGAGCATGGAGCCTGCCATCTCCTTTAGCGGCTGAGCAGTATTCCCCAGGACTGGGTTGGTCAGGGCTGTGTGGGGCTGGGCAGTGGCTGTTCATGGCAGTCTGTCAGTGGTTTAGCCTCGCAGGCACTGTGCAGTCCTAAACCCAGAGTAAGCAAATACCCAACCCTGCTCTGAAACCCAACAGTGAAATCTAGGCCCAGATTCTGCCCCCACACACACTGGGCAGCCCCACAGCCCACTGAATTCACCAGGACTGCGCGCAGCTTGTGGGACTGTGCAGATGGCAGATCTTGGACTTTATCGGATGGAGCATGTTACCTTGTGCCCACTCTCAGCAATCATGGCACTTGCTAATGAGGTGGATGGTATGTGTCACAGAACGTCTGCATTGGGAGGAACCAGTGAGCTCTGCTTGCTGCCAGGGAGAGTCCCAGCAAGAGGGGAGGGTCTGTGCACATGCTTCGCACATGGTCTAACATAGCATCATTGGGAGAACATGCCAGGCCCTAGGGCAGCGGGGCAGAATGCCTGGCAAGTGTGCTTTGTTTTAAAGTGATGTGATTTCTGTCTTTTCAGGCATTTAGTGAGTCAGGCCCTCCCGGCCCTCCAGGATTGCCTGGTAAGGATGATGCTAGTGCTGGGACTTTCTGCAGCAACGGGGGAAGGAAATCAGAGCTTTTCCGATGAACCTTTTGCGATGGTGTGGCCCTGAACAGCTTTGGAGATCTGAGGAAGGGTGGGGTTTTAGAAAGCCCCAGGCAGGAGATACAAACGGGGGCTTGTTTGTAATGCCTGGTTACCGTTGTCCTGGATTCTACAGTGCTGGGTGCTATGGGAAGTCTCAGCTGGCTACGGGATAATGGAGCCCTTCATTACTGTGTTGTGCCATGCTGTAACCTTAACTGATAAGGCTGGGCAGGGAACGGGACTGGTCCTGCAAAGAGGAACAAATCCTGCATTTTAATCGCAATTTCAGCTTTTCAGTGAAGAGATGAAACCCAAAGTGTTGTGACTGGAAGCTGAAATATACAAGTTGAAATATTTCAGGTGCCAGTTTTCATGCATTTGGGGTTTTTGATGGGAAGCTGACATTTTCCATGGCAAGCAGACACTTGCTGCAAAAGCTTTCATGACCTTGGAAACCCAGGTTTCCATCGACAACAGTTTTGATGAAAAGTTTTCCACAAACCCTACTTCCTGAGTAACCCAGGATCTGATGGCTGTATCTCTCCCCTGGCTATGGCATCTTACCCCCCAGTAGGGCCTGACTAACATGACTGGGTAAGCTCCCTCCCATGGTCAGTCTGGCTGGGGAGCTGCCTAGCACACCCTTGCTCTCTGTGAGGGATAATGCTGGATGTGGGCAGTGCTAGTTAGCCTCCGTCATTCTAGTTGCAAATGGAGGTAGTTGCTGCTGGCTCCCAGTGGAGGGCTATGGTTTGTGTGGTGAGAGATCCTGCCATTACCTTCTGGTTCAGATGGGAAGAAGCTAGGAAGCCCACCTCCAGCATGTGTGTTTTCTGCATTAGCACTTGGACCCCACCAGAGTTCTGTTCTTTGACTCCATTGCCTGGTTGTCTCTCTCGCTGCCAGGGGAGTTGACTGTACATGTGAACCACTCTGCCTCTTCCAGAGCTCAGGAGGGGACTATTTTGTTTTCATATCTCTTGCTGGCCAGGAGAAATGTGCAGCATGGTTGCTTTAGCATATGGCCAAGTAGCGCCACCCCGCGTGGCAGGGCCTGTGCAGTCCCCCACACCTCTGATGGGAGGTGTTTGTGCGGGTGTGTGCTGCCTTCCAGTGTTCAAGCACACTTACCATCCTGTGGTTGCCACTCAAAGGTCAGTGTGCCTGCAGTGACTCCAGGCGTGCCACCCTTCGCCCTGTGCATGTGGTGGGTGCAGTTAAAAGCTGAGGTAGTTCCAGCTTCTCTCCTCCAACTTCACCATTGCCCAAGCAGTCTTAGGCTAATGCCGGTGCTTTCTTTTGTCAGGCTACCAGGGTGCCCCAGGACAAAAGGGTGAACGAGGCGAGACAGGTGCCCCAGGGCCCCCGGGTAAGTGAGCACATCCCTGATCTTCCATCTGCGCTGCAATGGACTTGGTTCTGCCTCATGGCTTCGCAGTGACATGTGCACAAGACCGTGCTGACCGTGGGGAGGGGAATAGCTCAGTGGTTTGAGCATTGGCCTGCTCAACCCAGGTTTGTGAGTTCAATCCTTGAGGGAGCCATTTAGGGAACTGAGATAAAAATCTGTCTGGGGATTGGCCCTGCTTTGAGCAGGGGGTTGGACTAGATGACCTCCTTAGGTCCTTTCCAACCCTGATATTCTGTGATTCTATGAAATCACTCCATTTGGCAGTCTCAGCAAAGAGACATGGGTGGCTGAGCTTAGGAGCTGTGAACTTCATGTTCCCTGCCTCGTTCAGGACAGACCTGCTCTGAGGAAGTGTCAGGGCTGTGCAGTGAAGGAGGGTGTTGTCTCTAGGACCTGCCTCAATTGTTGCAGAAGTGGAAGGCAAGGCTGGTGGAGAAATGATGGTCTTGTGAGGAAGGCAGTTGAATGCAGCTCTGGAGAACTGGATTCTATCCCTGCCTCTGCCGCAGAGTTCCTGTGTGATGTTGGGCAGGGAGCACCGTCCCGCCTGTGCACTGGTTCTGAGGAAACAGCAGCATGTCATGAAAGACTCTATCCCAGTGCACACAAACGGCAGAGTCATGTTCCCATGGGCAGCCTTCATTCCGGCCTTCCCTACTTGCAGGGTGCTTGACTTTGCACCTTAATAATGTTCTATTAATGGGTTAGAAGGCCCTTGCAGTTGGCGCTAGTCACCCCAGCCTGGTGTGGCGAGCCATTGGTAGCTGTCTGGGGCGAAGCAACTGGGAGAGTCTGGCAGGAAATGTACCAGGACCCTCAGCTGTGGGATTTAACAGTGCCCGCTAGCCACTCTTGACTCTGTTCCTGTCTCTTTGCAGGCCAGTTCCCCTATGGTCTCAACGAATTTGGTTCCACCTTCCGGGTAAGTGCGTCACCGAGATGTGGGGCTGCTCCCTGGGACTCAGTGGGACTGTTGCCATGAGGACATTAGGAGCACACGGAGCCTTGGCAGGAGTCACAGGGGGCATCCCCAGCTGTTGCGGCACACACAGAGCCCGTTGTGCTGTGGCTGCAGGGCAAGGCTGGTGGGGCTCCAGTGCTGTGGCTCCAGTGCTGTGACCCCCAGAAGTGAAGCCCATGAATATCCGGGTGGCACCGTGTGTTAAGGGCACTTGGCCGTTGTGTGCAGTGTGTTAACGGGCCTTTGCTGAGCTGCTCGCTGCTGCTGCAGGCTGAGCACCCCTCGGGCACTCTGCAGAGGGCAGTCCTGGTAACTCCCTGGAGCTGGGGCGCTCTGCTTGTCTGTCCCCACAGAGCATGCACCACCCAGGCGCTGCAGGGACAGACAGCGCAGCCTTTGCCCAGCCTTCCAGGGCACATGTCACAGCACCCCTGCCCTCGGGGGCTGTGCTTGTCCAGTCCTGGCCTGTCCAGGCAGCAGGGCGTGGGAAGGCCCTGTCGGCAGTTCACAGCACCCCATTCCTTGGGGGGTGGTGAGAGGGTTGGGGACATCGGGCAGCCCAGACTAATGTCAGTCCCCTTCGGCAGGGTGAAAGAGGAGATCGGGGGGACCCTGGACTGAAAGGAGAGAAGGGGGAGCCCGGCGAGGGAGGACTGTATGGACCAAGCGTCTCTGGACCTCCAGGTCCTCAGGGCTATCCTGGCCTTCCGGTGAGGTGCCCCTGCTGACAAGGGGATGGGGATGGGTTAGGGTGGGCACACCTGGGCAGGGTGACGGAGAGTTTGATGGGGCAGCCAGTACTGTGGCCCTCCCCAGGGGGGTGTCTAAAGGGAGGGGCCAGTGTCCTGTGGCAGGGGTATCCCTGAGCCAGATGGGACTGACCACAGAGCCAACCAGATGCCCAGTGCCCACGGAGAAAAGCCTCACAAGCGAGCGGTTCCAGTGGGGCCAACGAACGCCCAGCATCCTCAGGCGGGAGGGTCAGCAAGGGGGAAGCAAGCGCCTGGCATCCTCGGGGCGGGGGGTGCACGGGCTGAGGGTGTTGTGTAGGGTGGGTTGAGTGGTTGTGTGTCTTAACTGAAAAAGACTCTCCCTTGTGCATCCCCAGGGTCCCAAGGGGGACAGCATTAGAGGCCTGCCTGGCCCCCCAGGGCCTCAGGGACCCCCTGGCATTGGGTATGAGGGGCGGCAGGGTCCCCCTGGGCCTCCAGGGCCTCCCGGGCCCCCCTCCTTTCCAGGACCCCACAGACAAAGTGAGTATGTGGCCAGGAAGTCATCTCTGTGCCCTTCCCCATGCGCTGCCTCCCCACGTGTTCCTGCCCCTTGCGTCCCACCCACCCCCACCAGGCCTGAGACCTGCCTGGTTATTGAGGTGCTAAACCCCCCTGAGTGCCAGCCTGTTCTTCCTTCCAGCTGTCAGCATCCCTGGCCCACCTGGGCCGCCAGGGCCACCGGGACCTCCAGGGACCAGCGGGTCGTTGACCTCTTCCGGGGTAAGCAGGGCATGCAGGGAGGGGACAGGTGGCATGTGTGGTCTGAGCCAGGACCTGTCTGTGAGCAGGGTGCCCAGGACTGCCCATCGGGGGACAGCAGTCCTGGGGGAGGGTGGGGGCAGTGCAGTGGGAAGACCCAGACACAAGCCCTAGTAGGAGAGTTCAGAGATCTGCCCCCTGGAGGAATATCCCGGGTGAAGGGCAGAGCGGGATCCAGATGGGGGCCCCAGAGGAGCGGGAGAGGCCAGATCATAGCATTGCCAGGGTGGCACTAGTCAGAGAATCAGTGCCCTCTGCTTAGTGCCGGCCGGGCCGGCCAGGGGGCTGCCTGTGGCATGGGCACTGAGCGCAAAGCAAGCGATACCCGCTGTGGGAGCTGGGCTGTGATCCACGACAGCCGGGTCAAGAGAACCACGTGGGAAGGACAGGCAGAGACCAGGGGACCAAAAGCCCCCTGCCGTAGAGCTCCTGGAGCTGAGGGCACTGTGCACGTGAGGGGGATCTGTGCAGACCCGCTGCGTTTATCCAAGAGAACCGAAGGGCGGGGGAGGGGACGGGACTGTACCTACCTACCCCAGGGAGATTCGTGAGCGCAGAGGGCTCTCCAGTCTAGAAGCCCCCCTGCCTGCGAGCTGCAGCGAGAAATGAGGGGCCGATTTTTAGCAGTGAGGGGACTCAACCCTTGGCACAGCTTATCTAGGGAGGTGGTAGGTCCTTCCTGTGTGACTGTAGCGTGGCTGCAAGAGTGCTTCTCTGCAGTGCCACTCTGCCAGGAGGGCCCCGTGTCTCTGCATCAGGCCACGCTGCCCCTTGTGAGAGGCAGGTACCCGCCATTCTGCCGAGAAGAGCAGTGGAAGCTGCAGAGCCATGGAAGTACTCATAGGTGGGAAGAGATAGACGGGGCTGTTCAGTACAGAGGAGACTAGGGGCAGGGGGTCGTTGTAACTTGATGTAAACCAGTGGCGTGGGGAAGGCCAGGCATGAGGCCCTCCTCAGCAAAACAAGGAGACATCCATAAAAGAGGTGGGCAGCTAATCTTAAACTGACAAAATAAAATGAATTCACTTGAGGCAGAACTACCCTGTGGAACTCAGGGCTACAAGATGATATAGTGACAGAGATGCCGGGTTCAGAAAGGGGTTAGGCCACTGTAGGAAGAGCAGCACGCTCACTTACCATGTACCAGGAGGATCAGCTCTCACGCCAAAAGACAGCAGCCACTATATCCGTGAGGTCAGGAAGGAGCCTTCCCCAGGGCAGGTGATGGCAGATTTGTCCAGGAGTTTCACCCTGTTCCCTAAAGCATCTGGCCGCTGTCCTGGCCAGGCCCTGCTCTAGCACCAGTGCCCTGATGCTCTGGGGCAATTCCAGAACACAGGGTATAAAGGGCTGGAGTCACCCAGCATCCAACGGACAGCCTCCATTAGGGCTGATCTCTGAGCCCTTTGATGCCCGAGCACTAAGCATGCCAGTGCTCATGGGCCCTCTGCTGCTGAACCCTGCGCAGTCAGAGCCCATTTCATGGCGTTCTCCAGCCTCTCCTCCAAGTCCATGCCGGAGTCGGGAGCTGTGCAGTGTAGCTGCACTCCCACCCGGGGCCAGCGGGAGACAGCCCCTCTCGTACCTCAGTGCTCGGCTGCGGGGGCTCATCCTGTTGTGGAGCCCAGCCCTTTCCTGTGCACTGACGCTTGTGTGTCCCAGCAGCTGCGGATCTTGCCGGCATATCAGTCCATGCTGAGCACGGCTCAGGAGGTGCCCGAGGGCTGGCTGATCTTCGTACAGGACAGAGAAGAGTTGTACATCCGGGTGCGGAGCGGCTTCCGGAGAGTCCGTGTGAGTACGGGGTGGCTCTGCTGAGCCTGGCAAGGCTACTGGGGAGTGGCTGTGTGGGTGTCATCTAGGAGAAGGTACCCGTGAGCATGGCCAGTTGGGGCCTGGGGCTGGTGAACGATGTTGTTATGGAGGGATAGGCTGCTATGTACATATACGTACCTGCATCCAGATCTGTCTGCAGAGCATCGTGGGTGTGCCGGGGCCCAGCCAGGACCAGGTCTGTGCACTTGGCGCTGCCAGGCAAAGGCCCCAGTCCTGCACAGCACATGCCCTATGAGCAGTCCTGTGGAGGGCAGGGAAAGACCCACAGTGGATATGGTTGACATGTGTCTCTCGTCAGGATCGGGGCCTACGAGTCCAACCCTGCAGCCTGCTCTGCTTGCACAGACCCCACACCATGCAGAGGCCTCCTGGGCATTTCTAGCAGCAGCAGCTGGGCCTGGTGCCAGTCCAGCCATGGACAGAGGCGAGATCTGAAGACCTCTGACTGTCGAGCTCCCATATAAACAATGCAGGGTCACCCTGTGAGCTGGGCAGGATGGGGATGAGGAGAGCCCTGGACATTCTCTGCTGACAGGCTCAGGCAGGCTGAATGAGGGCTGGGCATGAGGCTGGCACATAGCAGGTCCTTGGGAAGAGTCCCATAAACCGAGCCTGGCAGTGCCTGTTCTGTGTGCCAAGGGGAGCAAACAGCACAGGGGCAGGGGCCATTTCCCATGCATGGGGCTCTCCTGGCACCTATGGCCAAGCCTGTTCCTGGCACTTCCTGCACCCAGTGTGTGGGGGCCGGGGCAGTTTGATGGGGAGGGAAGGTTGGATTTAGTGCTGCCGCTGCTCCCAGTCTTGGTTTGCCAGAGCTGTTGGCAAGAAGGGCACCCCCAGCCCTGTCCCTTGGGGATTAATGACACACAGCTAGTGGGGGGGGGGGGGTGTCCACGCCAGGCCCTCTCAGCAAACTCATCTAGCTCCCTTGGCTGGGACGTGGGGATGGCGGGGGCCCTATCCAGGCTGGTGGGCCAGTTCTGGCGCCTTTGGGCTGCGGGCGAGGCAGGCGTTGTTCCCAAGCCGGCACTGGGAGGGAAGCATGGGTTGGATGGTCACAGTGCTGGAACGCCGCCCGGCTGTGGGGCTGGCAGAATTCTTCTCTCCGGGGACGGGAGTGAATGCTCTTTAGAAGCCCTCTACCGTCCCCCAGCTTACCAGCTCCCCCAGCTCCCCTTCCAGATTGCTCCTGCTGCAGTCACACCCCTTCCCACCAGAGCCCCTGGCACTGCTGGGCCACTCACAGCCCCAGTGAGCATTGGCAGCCTCTTTTGCCTTCCAGCCCTGGGAGTCTGGCCTCCCATTCCCTCAGGGACACCCCCCACCACTGGGAATCCCCCCACACACCCCACCTGCTCAGGGACACCCCCCACCACTAGGAATCCCCCACACACGCCCCACCTTCTCAGGGACCTCCCCTCCACTGGGACTGTCCCCACATAGTAAGCACATGCTGAGCTGTAGCCCCACATGAGGGATTTCTGGTGCAGGCTGAAGAGGGAGTTTGGCCAGTCTGTGGTGAAGCCTGTGCTCTGTGTGGAGCTGAAGCATGCTGCCTGCCTCTTGCTCCTCCACAAAGCCTGGTGCCCTCTGACACGGGGTGATCACTGGGCCGCAGCCGCCCGCCAGCTGCTTTGGGATGGCCCCCAAAATCTTTTCCTTTCCTGACTGTTTTCATTGGTTTGGTGTGGCTGTCCCTGCAGTCTGGCTCTACCTGGCCAGAGAGTAATTGTGGCTCCTTGCTTTGTTTCAGCTGGAGGAACACACGTCCATCTCCAGCCCCGGACTGGTAAGTGAGCCCTTCTTTCTCTCCCCGAGAGCTGTGTGATCAGGCCCACGGAGCGCGACTCTGCTCAGCAAAGCCAGGGGTCTGTCCCCCGGCTGGCCAGGGCTGCTCACCAGCCCCCACGGCTGGGCAGTGAGCATCACGCTCTCTCACGACAGGACAACGAAGTGTACGACAAGCCGCCAAGTGTCCACTACTCGCATGGCGGCACTGCCTCCTCCGGCTTCCTGCACCCACGCCGAGAGCACAACCCCTCCTCCACAGCCCAGCCCTGGCGAGCGGACGACAGCATCGCCAACCACCACCGCCTTCCTGACCACTTGCCTCACGGCGCCCAGCCCCAGCAAGAGCCACTGGACAGCTTCTCCCCAAATCGCCGGGGGGAGAGCATCCCCTCTGCCGTTCACAGGCACCATGACTTCCAACCCGCCGTGAGTACTGCCCAGCCACAGCTGCCCCCACCGAGCGAGAGCAGAGCTGTGCATGGCCCACGGAGTTAGTGCCCTAAGCCAACCTATTGCAGCGCAACACAGGCAGTGTATGGAATGAGGCAGCTGGGCCAAACAGTGGGGGGTGTCCCTGGGAAGAGTGAGAGGAAATGGCCCCCCGGGGTATGTAGTCACCTGCACTCAGGCTGAGAGCACGTGCTAAAGCCAAGGTCATGCTCAGCTCTACCATGCCCCTAATCCTCACCTGCACCCTTTCTTCCAGCCCTGCCCCGCCCCACCCCGAGGCCAAATGGCTGCTCGGAGCCTGCCAGCCCCGATCCCTGTCAGGCAGATAGCACATTGGCTGGCAGGAGAGCATGGGGAGGGGCAGGGACGCTGGTTCTGGGGGTGCTGCCGTTACTGGCTGGGCACACCAAGGATATCAGGGTTAGTTCCCGTGAGCATTCCCTGCGTCTGTGGGAGCATGCTGCAGAGATGCTGCTGGTAGCACTGGAGGAGGTGACCTCTGGAGGAGGAGCTACGTTGGAGCTTTCCCTGGAGCAGGCGCTGTTGCCGGCTCCCCATCTCTGCATGGCGCTGGGAGGACACAACTGGCGGGGGAGGGCAGCGGCTCTGTGGGTGAGGGCAAGATGCTAATTGCCACTGGCCACGGCACGTCGGGTCCTGTTTGTCTTCTCGTTCCAGCTCCACCTGGTGGCGCTGAACGCCCCGCTGAGCGGCAGCATGCGTGGCATCCGTGGAGCCGACTTCCAGTGCTTCCAGCAGGCCCGGGCAGTCGGGCTGACGGGCACATTCCGAGCCTTCCTGTCCTCCCGGCTGCAAGACCTGTACAGCATTGTGCGCAGGGCCGACCGGAGCGGGATGCCCATCGTCAACCTCCGGGTATGCCGGGGGCGGCGGGTACACACCCTGGGCTTAGCCTGTTAGCACTCGGAGAGGCTGGCTGGAGCAGGGGCCTCTGGCAAAGGTGGACTGCACTTCTGTTCTCCAGCTCGGCCCACACTGGCAGCACCGCTGGGGGCCTGCAATCCTGCTGAGCCTGGGGCAGTTCAGTGCAGGGAGTGCCAGCCCCACTGCATGTGTGTCCCCCATCAGGATTTGAGCCCAGACCTCCACAAACACAGGCCAGTGTGCAAGCGACGCACGCTGCAGACGTGAGTGCTGCCATGCTCAGTGCAGCAAGCCCATCATCAGCATTTGGTGCACCCGTCACCTGGGGCGGCAGGGCCTGATCCGACAAGTGGCGCCAAGCGCCCTCGCTCCCACAACGGTAGATGGGGATTGGGGTGCTTAGCACCTCTCAGGAAGCATTGGAGCCTCGTGCAGCCCATGGGCAGCCCCGCTTCCCGGCGGCCGTCTCTGCTGAGTGCCGGAGAGGCTGGGCTCCCACGCATCCCTTGCAGGGAGTGGTGCTCTGGTTGGTTTGTCGCATGCGTTTTCCCAGCAGACACTACTGCTGCGGTGCTGTGACTAGTTTTTCCTCCCAAAGGATGAAGTGCTGTTTAACAACTGGGAGGCACTGTTCTCGGGCGCAGAGGCTCAGTTCCGAGCTGGTGTTCGCATCCTCTCGTTTGACGGCAGAGATGTACTGAGAGACTCTGCGTGGTAGGTGTCCCAGAACGGCTGCCTCCTGCCGCTGCAGGGAGTGACCCAGTGCTGTGCAGCTGCAGGGTCCTCATGGTACGGGGGTCCCTTTCGGGTTGGCCTTGAAGAGGACGGGGTTTCATGATTCCCAGCCAGCATCATGTGAAGCAAGTGAATGCCGTGGGGAGAAGCTGCTGGCTCTGCCAGGAATGATCTGTCTACTGTAGGAACAGTGCATATGAAAATGGCTTGTTAGCCTCCCAGGGCAGATCTCCTTGGCCTGGGGTTTGTAAGTTCTCTGGCTAGTGCCTCGGTCTCCCTGGCTCAAACAGGGCCAGGTGAACCAGCCAGGTGTCCAGCCAGCCAGGCTCCCCTCTGTGTGGGAGAACTGCCAGGGAGGGAGCTCACCAGGCCGCATTCCTCGGGGCCTCTCTTGGCTTTGTTTGTGGAAATGGAGGGATTTGCTAGGTCACTGTCCTGGGGGGTTGGATGTGGTGGGAGCTCCGTGCTAACGAGTGACACATGATGAGCAGGGGGTCTCTGTGCTGGGCTGCTCTGGAAACTCTGGTTTCCCGCCTCCCTCCCCAGGGCAGGTTTGATCCCATCCCTCCTCCACACAGTCAGGGTCATGGTGGGGTTTTGTGTTTCATTGCCACCCAGGAAGCTGCAGGTAGGGAGCACTGGTATCTCCGGCCTAGCCTGCTGCTCCTGCAAGGGAGGCCAGGGGTTGGTTGCTGGGGGTCTCTTGGCAAACCGTGCCACTCCAGCCGTTGCTCGTGCCCAGGGGCTTGGCAGTGAGCTGTTGCCTTGTACTGCAGGCCTCAGAAGAATGTCTGGCACGGCTCTGACGCCAAGGGCCACCGGCTCACAGAGAGCTACTGCGAGACATGGAGGACGGACGATAGCGTGGTGACGGGCCAAGCCTCCTCGCTGGCCTCGGGGAAGCTCCTGGAGCAGAAGGTGAGCAGCTGCCGGAATGCCTTCATCGTCCTGTGTATCGAGAACAGCTTCATGACCTCTTCCAAAAAGTGACCTGCCCCCACCCGCGCCTTGGAGCACAGAGAGGGACCCCAACGGGGCAGCCACTTCCCCCTTCACACAGCCATTCCCAGAGAAGCATATGAAAAGCCAAAGAGTGTTGAGTTAGTTTGAAATGCCAGCCCGGTGCTGGCCAGCATCTGGAGGGCTGAGCCGACTGGCTGTCCTGGCCATCTCCTCGTCTCCGGTGTACATGCAGTGGGTCTCTCTCTTTTAAACCGCCTCATATTTAACCAGGTTAGTTGCATTCTTGGGTGAACTCTGCTTGGTTACCTGTTTTCCCCCTTGCTAGGACAGTCGTCACAGGGAGGGCCCCGTGGTCCCCACGTGGGGTGCCAGAGCACGAGATGCTCTTCGCTGAGATGGGGAGGCCCAGCGGGAGAGCTGGCTGCACGGCCAGTCCTTGTGCTGTGTGGTGGGTGACGGCCCCAGCTGGACAGCACTCTGGCCTCATTAGCAGCTGGAGCCGTGCAGGCTTCACCAGCACAGCTCTGCTGCTTGGTCTGTGACATCCCAGGGCTTTGCTGTCTGTCGCTGGCCATGCACCCTGCAGGGACTCAGCTGGGTGAAAGGCCCTGAGTGTCTAGCTGTGTCCCTTTCTGCAGGTTGGCTTCCCCTTCAGCTTGGTCTGATAGCCCCTAGCTTCACCTCCCCATCTCCATCTGTTCCAGGGCAACTGGAATGGGACCAGGCCCCCAGCCCCAAGTGCCTCTCAGCTGGCAGTGGGGTTCCTGCTGGCGGAGCCCTGCTCCCCACAGTGGGTGGTGAGAAGTGGGTTCCCTCCATTGGCATGGGTAAGCTGTTGGGGGTAGTACTTCAGGAGGGGGCAGGCTGTCCTTTGAAAGCAGAGGTATTTCCTTGTTGGAAGAACCAAAGGGGTTAGTTGTAAGAAGAAAGTCAAATAGAGGCTGAATCCCCACTCCAACTGTTCTGTGCAGTGCCTTCCAATTGCAGGACAGTGGCTAGCTGGGGGTGGGGGTGGGGGGTGCCATTTTAGCAAGTGTCCCCTCCCCACACCTCCCCTGGCTAGCCCAGCCAATCCACACCAAACTCTGGCCAACATGTGCCTTACGCTGGTTAGGGGCAAGGGAGAGCAATGCATGCGCTGATGCGGGGAATGAATGTACTCTCCTTTGCTTGGGGGCGCGGGGAAGGGGCATTTCCTTGAGTGTCCAGAGGGCAAATTAAAAAGTACCTGTTCTAGCAATCCTGGGTGTCAGGGCCGGGAGGTTGTGTGACCTCTATGAGCATTACCGGGTGGGGATGCTTCTTTGCTGCCATAAAACCCGAATTCCAGAGGGAGTCCCAGCCCATGACAGGCAAGTCTGAATGTTAGGAGAACGTCTGGATGTGGGATTTAAGGTCCCATACGGCAGCTGAGCATCAGCTCCAGGAGAATGTCCCACCTCAAAGCCAGAAGCCTTCCACACACTTCTATACTCCTCCTGTACCACACTTGTGAAGCACTAATGTCTAAAGGATTTTTTAATCAGTTTTGAAAATCTGAGGTGCTACATTTTTAACTAGCTTCTTATTGTACTGAAATTATTACCATAAAGGCTGTGCAAGTCACACAATTCCTGTTTCTTATTGTCTACTGTATTTGTGTAATTAATGCAATTTAAAGCCTGTGGATTTTTGTTTTTTGGTCAGTTGTGTTCTTTAAACCATTTTCTAAAGGCACTGAATAAAGGAAAGTCTCCTCTTGCACTCTGTCATGTGGCTGTGAAGAGAGATGTACGGGTGTGAATGCACGGTAGCTAGCCCGTAAGAAACGCAGGCAGCTGAACTCTGGCTTCCTCCAAAGGGAAGGAGCAGATCTGAGGTCTGTCTTGTGCAGTGTCTCATTCTGGTTTCTATTAGAGTCTGGCTGACACCCTGAGACAGGAGATTTACTTTCCCTTCCAGAATCTGTCACATTAGGGCCCTACTAAGTTCATGCCTGTGAAAAACACATCACGGACCGTGAAATCTGGCTGTTCAGGGGAATGGGGACTCCAGCGGCTGGGCTGGGGAGGGATTTCCTCTTCCCCTGCAGAGGCCACCCCCAGGGCTGGGACCTGGCTGGCTGGGAGCCCAGCTCTAAAGGCAGTGCAGAAGTGAGGGTGGCCTGTGGAGTCAGAGCAGTTGTGGAGCTCCCTGCAGCTGGGGGAGGTTCCCAAAGGTGAGTCTGACACTCCCCAAGCAGAGGAAGTCCGGTCCCTCCCCAGCCCAGTCGGGACTAGCAGCTGTCAGTCTTGGCGTTTCTTGTGCCATGTGACTGCCCGGGAAGCTGAGACCCCCAGGGCTGTGCAATGCAAGTGGAACGCTGACTGGGCTCTGGGGCTGGCTGGGGGAAGAGCCCAGCAGCTGCATAGCATTGGCGTCACTGCCCCGATGTTCTGTGCTAGGAGCTGATTCCACAGCTCCATGGACACAGGCTGTTACCCAGGGGGTGGCAGTGAGGTCTCAGCCCAGCCCCTGCTGCTGCACTCCGCATGGGAAGGTGAAGTGTCAGTAACTACCAAGCACAGGCCTAGCAGAATCAGTGTTGGTGTGAAATCCAGCCCCACACCAGCTCGCACAGTGCCGGATGGAGCCCCAGGCTGGGGGTCAGACATGCCCCTAGCACTGCGGTACTGGACAGAGCCCCAGGCCATTGCACCCCTAGCACTGCAGTGCTGGACAAAGCCCCCATGTCCCTAGTGCTGCGGTGCCAGATGAAGTCCCTGCAGCCCTAGGGCCAGAGGGAGCCCAGGCCCCGGTGCCGCATAATCTCACACCAACAGGCTGCATCAATTGTCCAGCTGGGGTTAGGAAAGTGACTAGCTGGACACCTGGGGGAGCTAAAGGCAGGCCCTGAAATCCCAAAGAGGGTGATGGAGCCTGGCAGTGCCTGGTGCCTCCCAGCCACAGGTGCTGTGGGCCATGCCGGGGCCCAGCCGGCTGGGTGAATGCACCACTGGGAGGGAGCAGCAGGTGGTGGGCAGAGAACAGGGCTGGCACTGTTCTGGGGAAAGGGCCTCCTGGGGCTGGGGAGTGGCTGATGGTAGATAAGCAGGGAGTTGATTCCTCTGACGCTGCCCGTGTGTGCTGGGACTGATGGTGCTCTGGGGCTGGAGCAATCGCACACGGGGCCTGGGCTGGCCAAGCCAGGCAAGATGGTGTGCAGGGGCTGGCCTGGCTTTGAGCAATGGGGTAGAGTCCAGGCTGCAGGCAGGCTCCTGGGAGGCCCTGTGACCTATGCCCGCCCCCCAGGGCCCTTGCCTGCTGGCAGCTGGCTCGGAGTTCAGCTGGTACCAGGCACTGGATGAGACACGGGCTGCTGCCAGCTGCCCTCTCCACTGTGGCCAGCAATGCACGCTGGGGACAGTGGCGGGAGCCAGGCAGGGCCTTTTCAGCCAGCAGCCCATCTCAGGTGCACAGGAGGGTGGGACACAGCCTAGCCCTGTACCCAGGCAGCGCTGCCAGCACATCAGCCTTCATGCCAGGCTGGACTTTACACAGGACCGGCTGAGCAACAGAGCTGAGGCCCTCTCAGCCCCCCTGCTAGGACGCTGCCCTGCACGGCGCCAGGCCTGAGTAGGGGCTGCTGGCCACACAAGCCCAGGGGCTCAGCAGTGCCTGGGCCCAGGGACATGATGTGGGCGGGTATGACAGAGGGGCCTAGTGATTTGCTGTGCATGGGCTTTGATCAGCCCCGTGGCAGGAAGAGCCAATGCAGGGGCAGTTACCACTAGGGACCCAGCGCTACCACGCAGGGGACCAGCCAGCAGGCAACAAGGAGCCAGCCTCTGGGGCTCCAAAGACATTTCGCTGGTTTACTGGATCTGCCCCAGAAGTGAACTGATTGATTGTACATTCCTGTAGCTCTCTTCTGAATGCCTGTGGCACACTGGTGAGTAAGGTCAGTGTAATGGCTGTAGTAACCCTGGCTGAGGCCTTGGCTACTCACTGTTAGTGCCTGTCAAAGTCAGAGCAAACACAGGGTGAAACGGGTTTTTTCTCCCAGGCAGGCGGGAAAGCAGCCACCTACCTGGGACTGGACATGTTCCTTCCACACAAATCAACAGGAACCCGGCTGCCCCTTGTCACAGGGTCACTGACCGTTGGGTGCCATCAGCAGAGCGCCACGTTGGGCCCAAGCATTTTGCCCTCTGCGCAGGTCCTGGCTCAGAGCCTGGCCAGCCACGCTGGACCAGCCTCTTGCAAAGTCTCATTGGTCAATCAGGTTTCAGGCGGTGCAGTGTCACTTTATTTTTGTTTGCGCGTAACCCTGTCTAGCTTTATTCGACACACGGTAGCACTTAACCCTGTGACAGTTTGTTACTAAACGTGGTTTACAGTCACGATGAGCCATGGGGGTGCCCTAATGGAAGTTGGGGGGTACAGCTAGCAGGCTCAGTGTGGCTCTTTAAAGCAATGAAAAAAACCTTACTCCCGTGTGAGCGTGTGCAGTAAGGGGGCTGGCCACTGCCGGGAGATGGTGCTGAGGAATTTGGGCGTTGTGGGGTTCACAGTTTAAGGCACGGTTTAGATTGGCAGAGCCCTGCAGCGTTTGCTGGCACGGCCGGGAGCTGGAATGCAGCTGAGCAGTATTAAAACGCGCCCTGGCTGAGGCTGAGGCTGAGGCTGGGCGGGAGGGGAAGGGTGATAACATCACCCACAAGGCGAGGCACCCCAGCAGTCTCACAGCACGGTATCTGCTACTGGCCATGCGCCTCCCCGTGACGCCAAGGGCACTGGGCTGTGCACAGAGGGCAGCACGTGGGTGTGAGCAGCAGCACTGCCCATGAGGGCACAGGCTGCTGGGCGCCCCTCTCCAGCACACAAGGGTTATGGGCTAGAGCAGCCCCGCCCCAGTGGCCTCCGCTGCAGACCCAAGAGAAGCACAGGGCAGCAATGGGCCCACTAGCTCCGCGCTGGGCTGGAAAGGACTGCCAGATGTCCTCCCCCACACTTACAGCCGCCTTGCCCCACCTCCAATCTGTTACAGTCAGCTGATGTGTGCCAGGCAGGAGGGCACAGCTCACCTGCCCCTCTCAGCCCAACACAGTGGTAGGGCCCAGCCCCCACGGGGAGCAAGGAGAGCCAACCATGGTCCCGCTTGGGTCGAATCTCCTGGGCCATATGCAGTACAGGGCAGAGTTATGCCACAGGGCCCTAGCATAGCACAAGGACTTTCCAGCCCTGTAGTACAGGGCAAGGCTGCTCTGTGGGCCATGCTGCAATGCTATGGAGCCCTGTGTGGGGAAGGACTGGCTGGCCCTCCCCGTGCGGCCCTAGATTCAACACCAGAGGGTCAGCTGCTTTGTGCAGAGGGAGCTGGAGGAGCTGCCTTGGAAGTGGCTGGCTAGGGCAGTAGCAGCTGCAGTGGCTGCACAGATGCCATTCAGACAGTTGCTGAAGCAGTGCATTGATGGGGGGACACATCGGGTGAAGTGTTCCAAGCCCCAGAGCCTGGAGTCAGGTGATTACATGGGACACTCAGCTATCACTACAAAGAGCACACTTCTAGCCTTTGTGGAGCAAAGCTGGAATACGGGACCTGTGAGGGCTGACACCAGAAGCAAAGAAAAGAGCCTCAACGGCTTCTCTTAGCAACATCTCAGGTGTAGCCCACGCCTCATGTTCCGGGAGGAGCCTAAGGTGAGTTTGGTATGCTTGGCACAGGTCACCCCGAATGAGTGCGTACGCGCACAAGTGTCTACTGGGAAAACCCAGACCAGGAACCGCGTCAGTAAGGGAGCCGGGTCACTCAAAGCAGCAGCCCTGGGGCCAGGCCTGGCACTGGAATGGGATCTCCGGGCTTGCGCCGTTCCGTCCTCAAAGGCAGTTCTTAACACGGGGGTTGCTGGCAGTGAGGCTGTGATGGGAGCGGAGGCATGGGCGGGAGTGGCAGTCTGGGGACCAAGGATGCGCACAACCCAGGGGCTTGGCGGCCCCTACCAGCCAGGCTAGGACTGCAGCCCCAGCCTGGCCTGTGCTCCTTGCTTTCCCAGCCGCACATTGACACGGCGAGGAAGGTGAGAGGACTGTGATGGGGTGGGGTGTGCACACAGGCCACTCCCTCGGGTCTCCTCTCCCAGATGCACTCAGATGTGCACGCTGCCCGGCTCCGTGCTCCTCTCCTTCCCTGGTGCCTCCTCCACAGGGCTGCTGAGCTCCTTGGCGAACGCCGGGCCCTGCGGCACCTTGCGCTGGCAGTGCCTCATGGTCACGCACACCGCTGCCCCGAGGTACACCACTGCCAGCAGCGTGAAGTAGGCGAAGTACACGTAGAACTGAGGGGGAGAGAGAGCACACGACACCAGAGCCCCGGTTAAACCCACAGCCTGCCCCTCCTCAGTCAGCCAGCACTGCCCTGCCTTTCTGGCTGGCACTGAGGGGTTAACAGCAGCTGGGGACAGAGCTGACCCCCTCCCCCCCACACTCTCTGTACCCAGCAGCAGGTAGCTGCTTAGTTCCCCGACAACTGCGGGGTGATGGCGGGGGCCTGGAGAAGCGGCACACAATCACGGAGCGTGCACAACCCACAGGAGCAGCGGCACACAATCACAGAGCGCACACAAGCTGCGGGAGCAGCGGCACACAATCACGGAGCGTGCACAAGGTGCGGGAGCAGCGGCACACAATCACGGAGCGCGCACAAGGTGCGGGAGCAGCGGCACACAATCACGGAGCGCGCACAAGCTGCAGGAGAAGCGGCACACAATCACAGAGCGTGCACAAGGTGCGGGAGCAGCAGCACACAATCACAGAGCGTGCACAACCCACGGGAGAAGCGGCACACAATCACGGAGCGTGCACAACCCGCGGGAGCAGCGGCACACAATCACGGAGCGTGCACAACCCACGGGAGAAGCGGCACACAATCACGGAGCGTGCACAACCCGCGGGAGCAGCGACACACAATCACGGAGCGTGCACAACCCGCGGGAGAAGCGGCACACAATCACGGAGCGTGCACAACCCGCGGGAGAAGCGGCACACGATCACGGAGCGCGCACAAGCCGCGGGAGAAGCGGCACACAATCACGGAGCGCGCACAAGCCGCGGGAGAAGCGGCACACGATCACGGAGCGCGCACAAGCTGCGGGAGCAGCGAGACACAATCACGGAGCGTGCACAAGCTGCGGGAGCAGCGACACACCATCACGGAGCGTGCACACCTACGGGAACAGCTGTAACTGGGCTGTTCCCCACTGGCTGCACTCCAGTTCACCAGCGCTGAGAACGGGAGCTGTGCCACCCATGAACACTGGGCCCAGCCTGGGGGCTGCCCTCTGCCAGCAAAGAACAGGGACAACCTGTCAGCCAGCCAAGAGGGCGGGGCAGCCACGGGGACCGAAAAGGTCGGGGGGCTGAGGGTCAGTGACCCAGGCAGTCAGGCGTGGGGCAGGTGAGAGCTGCAGGGGGACTGTGGATGCTCCCAGAAGGGAGCTGCAGGCATTTCTGGGGAAGGCTGAAGGCCAGACGCACAGCAGAGGGAGGTGCCTGCTGGCTTGAAGCTGCAGGCGGAGGCAAGAAAGCAGCGGATGAGCTTCCTCCTGACATCCCCATGCAGGGCCGGCCTTACGAGTGGGTGCCCTGCTCAAGAGGCAAGGAGCAGGGCAAGCCTGGGGTGTGTGGGCAATAGGGGGAAGGCAGCGGGGGCCAGGGGCAATGGGGGGGATGTGTGGAGGCCAGGGGAGGCAGCAGGACCCAGGGCACCAATATACTATTGCACCTAGGCACCATTTTCCCTAAGGCTAGCCCTGCCCCACGCTGAAGGGCTGGACGCCGGGGAGCAGGGAGTGGGCTGAGGGCAGTGAGAGATGCTTTACTGGCAAGGATGAGAGGCTAGAGTGCAACTCCCACCTTTGACCGCAGAGGCCTTGGGTCCTGCTGGGAAGAGCAGAGTTGCACTCCAGCTGACAGCTGGGGTGGGTGTCCTGCCAGAAGGCACAAGAGGAGCCCAGGTGCGGCAGAAGATGTTGGCGTGTGATATGTGGGGGTGTCATGTCATGGGATTTTAAGGACTACGTACACGGGACTGATAACTAGACCATTTGGGGAGTTGTGTTGGAAAATTTGCACAAGGTTTTTGTAACAACCCAGCCCCAGGGAGGGTACTACCAAGGCAAGAGCGTCCTGAGAAGGAAACTGAGGCAGGCACACTAGTCATGCCATGGCCTGTCACAAGAGGGGTCTCCAGGTGAGCAGTGGCTCTGACAGGGACACTGTTAAATTGGCCCAAACCTTAACTTTGCCCCTGTCCAGCCACCAACCTCGCAACAGCCCCCTACTTGGAGGGTGCTATATTTTCCCATCAGCCATTTCCCCAGTGAGTTGCTCCTAAGCACGTGTTCATTTCCCAGGGCGTGGAGAACTTGGCAGCCTTCAGGCTCAGCTCCCATTTGGGAAAGTGAGCAGCAGAGAGGCACAGACCTGGCTCCACGCGCAAAGCATGAGCCACTCCCCGGCCAAGCCAGGCAGGGCACTGGTGCCGCTGCACACTGGGTTTCAAAGGCTTTGCTGGGGCTCTAGGGGTTTTTTAAAATGGGGCATACGGTGAGGTTAACCTCAGAAACAGCTGCCTCAACCACTCCCCAAATGCCGCTGTGCGTACGCCAGCCCTGAATGCTTCCCTAACAATGGGGAAGGGGCAGGGAGGAAGCCAGGCAAGGGGCCCACACGTTGTCATGAGCTAAGTTGGCCTGCCCGCCCACGGGCAACACAGACCACTAGTCACACCCCTGCCCTGCCTGCCCAATGGCTACGTTCATGGCTGTTGGCAGTTTCCCTTATCCTGCCCAAACAGCCCTTCCACAGGCTTCTCGGCCTGGGCCAATCCGACCCACTCGGCCTCCTGAGTGGCTCCCCACTGGCAGCCCAAGGGAAGCTGCGCGGCCCCCTTACCTGTGGATGCACTGAAAGGCCCAGGCCCCGTTTGTCTGATATGATCATGGTTATGATGGTCTTCAGGACGGTGGCAAAGAAGGTGTTCACGCCAAACACCAGGGCACACAGCTCTTTGGAGAGGGAGGCGGCAATCTGGAAACTGTCATCAAAGCGAGAAAAAAGAAGTCACTCAGCGTCTGCATCTGACAGACATTGACAGCGAACAGACAGCCAGTGCCACTATCGCCCTGCCTGAACCTGCTGACCCTGGCTCAGCCGAGGAGATCCGTCCCCATGTGCATGTAACACGCCTGTGCTCTGACAGCCGCTGCCCTGCAGCTGAGCTGCATGCTGTCTTGCTGGCTGGCTGTTCTCCCAGCTGCTCACAGCCGAGCTGTGGGTTATAGAGCAGGGTAGGAGTTCCTGGCTAGGGCCTGGGCGACCCATTGGGATCTCTGTGAGAGGCACAGGGTGGGAGTTACCAAACGCCTGGTTACAGGAGCGCTCAAGGGGCCCTGCGTCTGAGAGGATGCGCTCACTCAGCACCTCCCAAAATCCCACCCCCCAGCCCTGAGGAAATACGCCCCACACAGTTCCTGGCATGCCCACCTCCTGCCTCAGGCTGGCAGAGCTCAGCACTGCATCTGACTGCAGTGCCTGTGGCCCAGTGGGCTTCTCTCTGCTGTCTCAGCCTTCGGGGCGGCAGACCTGCCCCGCCACACCAGGGCAGTTTGAGCCCATCTAAGCCCTAGAGGCTGGGCTTAGGGGGTGCTGCAGGCCTGGGGCTCCTGCAGGCTCCAGTTCCAGTGCGCTCTGGGCTGAAGGGAGTGGTGCTGCTGTGCCCGCACCCATAAGGGGCTGGAAAAGGCAGATGCCATGCGAACTGTGACCTGCACCAGCCTCAAGCCTGGACCGGCCAGGGGGTTGGGATGTACATCACTGGAAACGGTCTCACCTACAACTCAGACCAACCTCATGCCACCCAGCCCCCGCTAGGCACTGCATCAATGTGGAGAGCGAGGGTCAGTAGGCCTCTCTGGAAGTGGGCTGAGATGCCCCACTGGAAAGCCCCAGCTGCACTCGCCTTGTCTCTCTGGTGGAAGGGGAGCCCAGCCCCCAGGCGCGGCTCGGGGCCAGTCACCAATCCTTCACTGCAGCACACCTTCTCTGCACTCTGACACCAGCTCACCCGCTGGGGGAATGGCTGACCTGGCATCCAGCTGCAGCCAGGACTATGCACCTGTGTCCGTATTACTAGTGGGGGACCCAGCAGAGCGAGACACCCCAACTCACATGGCTATGGGGACCAGGAACTGGTAGGAGCCCCTGAACAGGATGTAGGCCCCGTAGCAGAGCCAAATGTGGCTGGTGGTGCTCATCAGCAAGAGCAGCCCAGCCTGGAAGGCTGTCACGGCGCCAATCACCAGCTCTGACCACCGCGCCCAGCGGATCTTCACATAGCCGGCAGCGAAGGCAGTGATGGCACCTGGGGAGACAAGGCGTCAGTGACTAACGGCTGCCCGCAGGGTAGGGCCCATGCCTGTGGCAGGAGCCTGCCTGGTGGCACTTGGTGCAGTGATGATAGGAAGTAATCCAGGGCCACACGGAGATGGCAGCACGCAAGGAACAGATGCCTGCAGCTGGGCCTCTGTAAGCTCACCACTCATGCCCCCATCTGCCCCAGCGAATGAGCACCAGTCCCAGGGCATTCAGCCACTTTGCCACAGCACTGCCCTCCCAGGCCCGGCTCTGCCCCTCTAGGTCTGCCTTTTCCATGGGGGGCACTCATTTGGCAGGCACCAGCACTCCTGTGAGCGCGGCGCTGTGGGAAGTCTGGGGGCCGTGCTGAGGTGCCTGCGACCTGCCAAGCAGCCATCTCCGTCACCCTTCAGCAAGCCTACGAGCCCCTCAATTCCAGAGGATTCACTTCTCTGCCAGAAACTCCTCTAGGCCTGACAAACTCACTGCACCCAACACACTGCTCTCCTAAGGCAGATCCAAAAGTACGCTGTGAAGGCTCAAACAGAAGTGCTGGCACACTGCTGGCTAAGGCCATTGTGAAATGCATGGACTGACACTAGGAAACGTGTACATGTGCTGAAATCACGTTTTAAAGGCTGTACCGAGGCCAAGTGGACAACCTGGGCTTCTGCCAGACACAAGCATGGCTAGTCCCTGGCCCTGATAGACAACTGCCATGTGACGCCAACAGGAAAAGCAGGCTGCCATGAAAGCAAGGGGCAGCTCACCCGAGGACAAGCAATGGGGAAGAGGAGCTTTATGAGGGGCTGCCCTTCAGAAGGGGCATTTCCAAGGGTTACTGGCCTGTCAGAGGGTGGGAAAAGGAGCCCTGGCTCACCTGGCACTGAGGATACTAGCAGGCCATGTGGGCTTGTGCTGCGGGGCAGTTGCTCGGGGTGAGAAGTTGCTGTAGACAAGGAGTTTAGCCTGACAGCGTGAAGTTTAGACTCTAAGAAGCATGTTAGCCCCTTTGTTTCACACATAACCTGGTGTTCTTATTACCACTGCTCTTAAAGCTTAATCTTCATAAATAAACTTGTGTGTGTTGTCACCATGGCTAGATCTGTGCTGTGTTGTTCTGACGGCCTGATCCTGCGTTGTGCGCACAGTCTCTTCGAGGACAGCTTGCCTGGTCATTTCTGAGCATGGCAGTGACAGGGGCTGGATGCTGCAGGGAGTGGGTCAAGGACTCGGGGTTTGCTGTGTTTGTCACTAGCCTGCACAGAGGGGGTAAGGCTGCAGAGACCTGGCAGTCAGTGCTTGTCTGTGGCCACGGGCTAGAGGTTTCAGGGAGCAGAGCTACACAGGCACAGACAAGACCGCTTCCTGCTCAGGGCAGATGGTGGTGAGCTCTCTCGCAACCCGGGGCACCCTCAGGAGCACCACACAGCCACCTCAGCCCCCTGCAGAGCCCTGATGGGTCCTATGGGGTGTGTGGCCCAAGCAGCATGAGGGCAGGGCCGGTGCAAGGATGTTTCATGCCCTAGGCGAAACTTCCACCTTGCGCCCCCTCCGTGCCCCGGCCCTGAGGATCCCCCCCCATGGCAGCTCCCCCCCTCTGCCTTCAGGCACCCCTCTTGTGGCAGCTCCCCACACCCCACCCTGCACACCCCCCCGCCCCAGCTCACCCCTGCTCTGTGCACGAGCACCAGCACCCCAAGCACGCTGTGGCTGCTTCACTTCTCCCATCCCCCAGGCTTGTGGTGCCTATGCTGATTGGCGCCACAAGCCTGGGAGGTGGGAGAAGTGAAGCAGCGATGGCGTGCTCGGGGTACTCATACGCGAAGCAGGGGTGAGCTGGGGTGGGGAGTTCCCCTGGGTGCCACTCCCACCTTATTTGCTGCAGGCGGCCCTCTCTCCAAAGATCCGGCCGCCGCGGTCACTGCCGAAGAAAATGGTGCCCCCCAAATCCCAGCGCCCTAGGCAACTGTCTAGGTTGCCTAAATGGTTGCACCAGCCCTGCATGAGGGTAACAGGTGTGAGCTACTGCAAGCCCAGGAGTTTTAACTCAGAGAGTCCCTGGGAGGATGGTCAGTGGCAAGGGACGCTCCCTGGCTAAGGGCTTTCCCAACCCACTGCTGCATACACGGCCAAGCTTTACCTCCGCACCCTCCAGAACCAATTGCGATACAGCCCGGAGCTCTGGCTACCGCTGGAGCTGAGACTGACTCGGGCATGCCCCACTTCCCGCTCACTGCAGGCTGCTAAGCCATGCATCTTCGGCTGAGTGCAACAGGTCAGACAGCTTCCGGGCTGCAAAATTCAACAGTGAAAATAGAGGCTAAGCTCTCCAGTCTGGGGGCAGGCCCAGGGCCGGCAGATGCTCCGTGTGCTCCTGCACTCAGCCCATGGCTACATGGGAAAGCTGCACCCATGTAACAACAGGGCAGACGGCAAACCCATTTAGTTAAATAGGAGTAAACCCTTTGTGTGGACACTGATTTGGGGTTAAACCAATTTCGGGTCTAGTTTACGTCAACGAGGGACAGATTTAAACGGCTCTTAAACCCAAATTGGAGCATCTACACGGGTTGGCCTCTCATTCGCTAAGCCTTTTGACACTCCCGGTGCAGTTAAACTAGTGCAGCTTTGCTGCGGAGAAGACCTTTGCCCGGCTGGGACTTCTAGACCCTGCCCGCTCCCATTCCAGCAGGGGCCTGCCTTGCACAGAAATGCACCGCGCGGGCCATGCATTGCAGCGGCTTTGCAAGGGAGGCAGACTGTGAGCAGCAACTCGCATCCAGCTGGGGGCTAATCCCCTGTGCGGAGCAGCTTTTGTTTCAGAAAAGCCCAGTGAGGTCACATGCAGCACATTCCTGGGGAATTAGTGCCTGGCTCAGGACAGGCCAAGTGTGGGGCTCATGCCTTGTAATCCCCTTAGCTTCCAGAGCCCTTCCTGCTGGCTGGCGCTACACGAGCCCACGGAGACCCCTTTGGACACCACGCAGCACAGGGGAGCAAGGGG
Organism: Gopherus flavomarginatus; assembly: GCF_025201925.1. Lineage (NCBI taxonomy): Eukaryota > Metazoa > Chordata > Testudines > Testudinidae > Gopherus > Gopherus flavomarginatus. Next base: position 8,575,974 of record NC_066626.1, on the reverse strand, counting down.
GGACCCCTGGAGGCAGACAGGGCCGTGTACCGAGCAGCGTTGAGGCGGCGTCCACCCCGCCGTTGTAGATCTTGCGGTTGTCCGTGGTGGGGTAAATCTCATTCCACAGGAGCTGCACATAATAGAGCATGAGATAGTAGCCGGCGGAGTTGAAGATCCACCAGAGGGACCAGAGCCGCAGCTGGGGCAGCTTGGCAAAAGTGCCGAGCTCCCTCAGCATACGGAAGAGGGCCAAGCTGCGCCAGTGGGAGGGCGTGGGGGGCACTGGCTTGCCCTCGACGGGGTGCATCTTGTCCAGCTCTGAGAGGGCAGGGCCACTACTCTTGTTGAAGAAGAGGCTTCGCTTGGGCTGCTCCAGGAAGAGCGTCAGGACAAGCCCAAAGAGCATGAACCCCAGCGAAACATAGTTGAGCGTCATGAAGGGCACCCCGCCCACGGTGACGCAGAGCTGCCCCAGCACCGAGCTGGTGAAGACCCCCATCAGCACAGCAGAGCGGGAGTAGCTGGCCATGCGCTGGTAGTGTGAGGGGGTGACCAGGGAGAAGATGTAGGAGGAATAGGCCACGCGGGCCGCCATGGTGATGCCGTAGAAGAACTCCATGAACTGCATGGCCAGGATACTGGTGCCGAAGATCATCAGCAGCCAGATGGAGATGTGACTCAGGCTCTGCAGCACCAGCACCGGCTTGTAGCGCAGGTAATCCGTCAGCAGGAAGATGGGCACCAGGACGGCCATATAGGAGTAGGACAGGACAGGAGTGATCTCGTTGGTCACCTGCAAGACACAGCAAACCAGTGGGAGCAGGAAACGGGCAAGCTCTGAGCCTCAATGCTCACGTTCACGTCGTCACACGAAGGCTGCAGAGCCAGGGACACTAGGAGGTGGGGCAGGCTGGTGACGGCAATGCCTTCTGACTGGGGTGCTCAGCAAATGCTGGGACCAGGCAGCCCAAGACGCCTGGATACGGATCCAGGCACCTTGCTTTAGCCACACATCACAACTTTGCTCTGACCTTTTCCCAGCATTGCTCTAGCTCAGTGGTCCCAAAACTCTAGGGCCAGCCCCCACAAAGGGACAGGGAGGGAGCAACACTCAGCCCCACTCTGCCCCAGCTCTGCTCCTGGCCCACAGCCCCAGCCACGGGCCTGTTCCCACAGTCACTCAGCCAAAGGCCCCTGTTTTCAGCTCCCGGCCACCGTGACTCCCCTCCAGGCCCGGGGTGGGGGCGCAGACACAATCTATTACTGAGGGGGAGGGAGGGCACAAGAGGAAAAGTTTGGGCATCACTGCTCTAGTGACAGGACTGCACAAGCTGAGCCTTGGAAGCCAGTCTGCTCTGGAGCCCTGATGACCGGGCACTTCAGCAAACTGTCGGAGTCAGAAACACCCCAAATTCCTCATCACCCTGCCAGGGCTTCCGGCATAGTAGCCAAGAGCTCTGCCAGGCGAGGATCTGGGTGCAGGGGAATCTGGATGCACAGGGGCTTGTTGAGGGTTCTGGGTGCAATGGTAATGGGACTCTGCAGGAGGGTCCAGGTGACTGTGACTGGGGCTCAGCCGGGGGAGAGTCTGGGTGTTGGGGGCATCCAGATGCTGGGGAAGTGGGGTTCAGTGGGGTGGGGATCCAGGTGCAGGGGGAGTGGGGCTCATCGTGGGGGGGTCTCAGTGCGGGGGGGATGAGGCTCAGCAGGAGGGTCTGGGTATGAGGAGGTTTGGATGCACGGGGGTTGGGCAGATGGTGGAGCTGCTCCCTGTACAGGGATCCCTCCCCCTGCAGCTGAGGAGTGATAGGGAGTTTGCAGAGCTTCCTGCTCCTGTAGCCAGTGAGAAATCTGGGGGTGGGTCTGACCAGGCCCCAGTTGCTGTACAAGAGCAAAGGAAGTCCTGTCCTCCCCAGCCCAGCCAGGACAAGCAGCTGAGCCCATCTCAGGGAAGGAGCACCAGCCAGGTCTTCTCCCATCCCACCGCCTCCCCAGAGTGATTTACCTCTCTGCTGGCTTCCCTGGGCACCCAAAACATACTGCTGGGGAGGGTTGCATGACCACTCTTGGGGCTTCCCTTTGCTTCCCCGTTAGAAAGTATGCAGGGGACAAAAATTCTGCGCATGCACAGTGGCGCAGAATTCCCCCAGGAGTATAGATTGCATGAATGCTCCCACAACCACTCATGAATCACACACAGAAAGAAACCAACCAAACTGCCCCAGCTCCCAGCCTTGTACCTCAGGAAAATACCATCTTATTAATTGGTTCACCATCTCATCAATGGAGAGTGGACATACACCAGCCTCTATAAACCTGAGCAGATTTACCAACCACTTCTGGCAAACTCACTGGTAAAGATAAACAGTAAGACAAGTTTATTGACTATAAAAGATAGATTTTAAGTGATAGGCAAAAAGTCAAGAGTTCTCACCAAAAGAAAAGAAAAGATAAGCAAGCAGCCTAAACTTTCAACCCTATTAGACTGGGCAAGCGCTAGATTAAGCAGTTTTTCTCACCCTGCTGGATGTTACAGTACACAGTTATCACCCTTGAAACCTGGGCCAGTCCCCTCTGTCGGAGCCTTCAGTGTTCTCAGTATCCTTGTTACTAGTTGCAATGTAGGTGGGGGAAGGAGAAAGGGACCCCATGCTTGGCCTATGTTCTGTTTTATACCCTTAGTCCATGTGCCTGGAGAACACAAGTCCAGGCATGTCTGGGGGGCATTGCTGAGTCCGCAGGCAAGGTTGAGCAATTCCCCTCGTGCGGCCTTATGCAGGCGAGTCATTGATTTTGTAGCTCCCTTACTGGACAATGGTTGTTTGACACCTGCCCGGACATTAGTTACTTTTCTCGATGTTGTCTCTGGGGAGATAATATCTGGCCAATTCCCCAACTGACAGCCTGTTTTATTGACAACCATACGACACAATCTCATAACTTCATATGCACTAACAGATAGAACAGTGACTTTCAGCAGCTCATATTCTTTCCCCCGAAGTCTTACAAGGCAGGCTTTATATGCAAGATCACAATTATACACAAATAGAGATATGGGGGTTACAGGGTGCTCCCCCGAGCTATAGAGTGTCACAGGAGCCTGTTGTCCCATAGCCAGCTGATACTGCACTTTGCTATAGAAGCATCTCCACTCCCTACCCAGGGCACATCCAAAGGGGGGATGATTCAGGCCCTGCTCCCGCCAAACACTCCCCAGTTCAGGTGGCGAGTGGGCAGGATGGCCGGTGGTCAGCCTGGATCTGCAGCCCAGCCCTACCCCACCCCCCCAGGCAGACATATTCACAAGCCTCTTTCAGTCAATAGAAGTACAGGATGCAGTGGGAGCTGGGGAAAGGCTTAGGCTGCACTCCTGGATGACCTTCCAGCAACACTCCTCTACGGATCAGGTTACTGAGTGCGGTGGGGTCCCTTTCAAATGGTGACCAGCCAGCACCGACAGCGCGGGAGGAAGCAGCCGGTTTATTGCAGCACAGCCTGTCTGTGAAAGCCAGGGGCAAACACTGGCTCTCAGAGGTTCTGCTGGAGCCAGCAGGAAAATGGGTGACGCATGCAAAACCATGTCCTTTTGTACGGGGAGCTCTTGGCGGACTAGCAAAATTCTGGGATCACTACCATTAATTGGAATATTGGTTAGCATCCTTATTGCCAAAAGCAGCTAAATCAATGAATTTTAGCAGGCCTCTGCAACAGCCTTAGCATAGCTGAGCAAGCAGCCGGGGGGGGGAGGACAACTATCCTTCCTGGTAAGAGCTCTGGTGAAATTGCTGAGGTACGTGTTTTAGAAAAACAGGAAGATGATCTATATCTCCCCTCTGGAATGTGTTTGTCAGGGCCTTCAAGACATGCGGACTCTGCAGAAACACATCTAACCAATGATTTGAGAAAACCTCCTTTAAACTTTGAAGCGTTTAACAAGGTTTTTTATTGACATGTTGTTACACTAAGCCAAACAAACAAGGAGAGAAAGTATGGGGTCGGTGTACTCCTCAGGAGCACTTCGTGGGCAGTTGGCAGGATCCCCAAGGACAGACTGGCCAATTGGCCAGCTGTCCTTATACCACTCAAAGCCAGCTCCAGACTTCGGTAATTATTGATTTTGGGGGTGTTTTACTAACCTGTTGCAGACGTGTGGAAGTGCTTGCGACTAAATGAAGGGAAAGCACTCCTGTACTGTGCCGTTTTGCCAGCCATCTATCGGTCGGACAGCCATGTCTCCAGCGAGTTATTTCCTGCACCGTCTCGCCAAGAACAAGTTACCAAGAGCTCTGGGTTCTTAGAACCGCGGTAACAGTTTGGGCCCTACACACAGCAGCATGCCGCTCACAGCAGCCTCATTATTGAGGCCAAGCCTCTTAATAAAATCCTGGGGCCCTTATCTCAGTGAATTCAACAGCCTACTTTGTGCTGGGCCAAGCTCGGCTAAGCCCCAGGCTGATGCCTTTGCCTGGAACTCAGCATACCTTTGCAGGAAAATCATCAGCATGGAGCTCCCAGCCTGGCCCCCCTACAAGCATGCTAGCACAGAGCCTAAGTCCTCTCCCATGCAAAGCCCACGTTCCTGCCAGCGGTGCAGAGAGCTCCACAGCACGGGAATGCCTGGAACCCCCCATTGCTTCCCAGCTCCTCTGCAGGGTCGACTGCCTCAGGGCAAGGACCGCCATGCCAGAGCCCGCTGTGTACAAGCACTGCAGACAGTGGACACACAGCACTTCTGTGGGGGAGGCTGGGACTTGTGAGATAGAGGGGGAAGGACTCAGCCATGGGAGAAGAGAGCAATCTTGAGGCAGAAGCACCACACGTCTCCACCAGGCCACCCTCCTGGAGGAGTGACTACCAGGCCTGTGTGTGACAGAGCCCGTTTCTGCTGCTGGCACTGGTGTGTGTGCGCGTGCGCAGGGAGCTCAGTGCTGGGCTGACTGCCCAGGACACAGTGCTGTGCCTACAGGGCTAAGCTCTGTGACTCTGAGGCATGCCCAGGGGAACATGAAGAGTTGCCATGGGTATTTTAAGCAGTGTAAAGTCTCCCCCTTTACCAGAGGCCAGGAGAGAGCTAGGTGGCCTGCTCCCAGCTTTCCCCAACGCTGGAGAGATGGGGTGACAGTTGAGAGAGGGAGAGCGAGGCAGCTTGCAGAGGCAGTCCAGGGAGGCGGAAGCACCCTAGTACAGAGAGGAAGCGCAGGCCAGGTACACAGCAGCTGCCATTCTGCTCTCAGGGCTGAGGCTTTCTGGCCCCTGTGAAGATCTCTATTAGCTGCAAACAGACTCTGCACGTGCCCACACGCACACACTTCAGCCACCCCTCTGTCTCCCCTCATCTTCGCAGCGGTGGCAGCAGCTTCTAGGGGAAGGCCCCGTGGCTCGTTGGCTCGGGTTTGCATTCGGACGCAGTGGCTTCGCTGCCTGATCTCCCTGCACAACTCCACGAGGGGTGCACTGGCTTCTGGGTAATCACCAGCAAAGAGGAGGAGCGCAGCAGAGCCAGGACCCAGGGCAGCGGCGGGAAGGCAGGCAAGCTTCAACTCCAGAGCTTAGAGAGAAAGGCCAAGGGTTCCCCTAACTGGCACAGACTCAGAAAAAGGGCCGAGAACGGGCCCTCGCCAGCTCTGCCAGTACCCACGTTAGCTCAGGACCCTCACAGCTTCCTACCCAGGCCCAAACCCCGCAGTAACACAGATGTGTGCAGTGGGAGGGACCTTTGGAAAACCTGCCCTTTATGTCTCTGTATCTTGATGCCCCCCTATAATACAGAGCCCCCCCTCCCTGCATGCATGTACAACTCCCAGCACAACAAGGCCTGCTTTCCTTCAAGCCTCAGGCACTGCTCTAGCACAACAAACAACAGAGGGGGCTCTGGCTAGTGTGCTCATCCAGCCATTCCCAAACTGCCTCCCTAGGCCAGTAACTGAGCAGCCAGCGTGGGGCTGGCTGCTGGCATGGGGAAGCCTGGCCCAGAGGAAGACAGAGAACAGAAGTGAGTGGAGATAGTGAAGACCCCAGCCACGGGTGCTCTCCAGCCACGCTGTTCCAGCTCCACCCTGTTTCTCACTGCAGAAGAGAGCTGGGTGTTACTCATCCAGTGAGAGCCCAAAGAGGCCCAGTGGCTGCATGCTGGGATACTCCTCAGAGAAGAACCTTACTACCAGTGGGAAAAGCCTTGTGGAGGGGGGGGAAGCGGTAGATGTGGTATATCTTGATTTTAGAAAGGCTTCTGATACTGTCTTGCATGATGTCTCATAAACAAACTAAGGAAATGCAACCTAGATGGAGCTACAATAAGGTAAGTGCATAACTGGTTTGAGCATAGGCCTGCTAAACCCAGGGTTGTGAGTTCAGTCCTTGAGGGGACCACTTAGAGATCTGGGGCAAAATTTGGTCCTGCTAGTGAAGGCAGGGGGCTGGACTTGATGACCTTTCAAGGTCCCTTCCAGTTCTAGGAGATTGGTATATCTCCAATTATTATTATTATAATAACTGGTTGGAAAACCGTTCCCAGAGAGTAGTTATCAGTGACTTACACTCATGCTGGAAGGGCATAACGAGCGGGGTCCCGCAGGGATCAGTTCTGGGTCCAGTTCTGTTCAATATTTTCATCAATGATTAAGATAATGGCATAGAGAGCACGCTTATAAAATTTGCAGATGATACCAAGCTGGAGTGGGTTGCAAGTATTTTGGAGGATAGGATTACAATTCAAAATGATCTGGAGAAATAGGCTGAAGAAAATAGGATGAAATTCAATAAGGACAAATGCAAAGTACTCCAGTTGGGAAGGAACAATCAGTTGCACACACACAAAATGGGAACTGACTGCCTAGGCAGGAGTACTGCGGAAAGGGATCTGGGGGTCATAGTGAATCACAACCTAAATATGAGTCAAGTGTAACAACGTTGCCAAAAAAGGAACATCACTATGGGATGTTAGCAGGATTGTTGTAAGCAAGATACAAGCAGTAATTCTTCCGCTCTATTCTGTGCTGATTAGGCCTCAAGCGGAGTACAGTAACTCCTCGCTTAACGTTGGAATCATGTTCCTGAAAAATGTGACTTTAAGCGAAACAATGTTAAGTGAATCCAATTTCCCCATAAGAATTAATGTAAATAGGGGGGAGTTAGGTTCCAGGGAAATTTTTTTCATCAGACAAAAAACTATATATTATATTAATACACACAGTACACATTTTAAACAAACAATTTAATACTGTTCACAGCTATGATGACTGTGGAGCTTGGCTGAGGTGCTGAAGTCAGAGGGTGGAAGAAGGAGGGATATTTCCCAGGGAATGCCTTGCTGCTAAATGATGAACTAGTACTCGGCTGAGCCCTCAGGAATTAACACATTGTTGTTAATGTAGCCTCTCATCGAGGCAGCATGAACACGAGGGAGGGGAGACAGCATAGCAGACAGACAGACACACCTTGTGTGTGGGGGAGAGAGAGAAATGCACACTGCCCCTAGAAGTAAGCTGACCCACTCTTAAGTGTGTTGTCTTTTTAAGTGGATCAGGAAGTTGAGACAGCAGCTGCTGCCTCAGGCTCTCTGTGTCTCTCTCTGTCTGTCCCCTCCCTGCTCTATATGGAGAAGGGGTAAGTGGGGTGCAGGAGCAGGGAGGAGGGACACACCCTGACATTAGCCCCCAAACAGCAAGCAGGAGTCTCTGGGAGCAGCTCCAAGGCAGAGGGCAGGAGCAGCACATGGCAGTTCGGGGAGGGACAGCTGAACTGCCGATTGATAGCCTGCTGGGCGGCTGCTGCACAGGGAACTTAGGGGAGTGGGGAGCTGATGGGGGGCTGCCAGTCCACCCTGGTTCCAAGTCCCCACCAGCTAGCTGCAACAGATTGCTCTTCCTGCAAGCAGTGGACAAACAAGCGGCTGCCAAATGACAATAGAAGGGAGCATTTTACAACTTTAAACAAGCATGTTCCCTAATTGAACAGCAATGTAACGACGAAACAACATTAACCGGGATGACTTTAAGTGAGGAGTTACTGTATTGTGTCCAGCTCTGGACGCCATTTTTCAGGAAAGATGTGGACAAATTGCAGAAAGTCCAGAGAAGAGCAACAATAATTAAAGGTCTAGAAAACATGATCTATGAAGGAAGATTGAAAAAACTGGGTTTGTTTAGTCTGGAAAGAGAAGACTGAGAGGGGACATGATTAGATGACTGGATTAGATGACTTCTCGATGTCCCTTCCAGTCCTACAACTCTATGATTCTATCACTGCCGCCCCACAAAGCTCCAGTCATTTAGAAAACCACTTTGGACACTTCACAGAGACGTCAGCAGCCACCGTCCCAGCATGTCAGTACAGGCACGAGAGGACACAGCCCTCTAGTCACCAGAGTGGAGAGTCGCTGGACAGCATTACCGAGAGCGACCAGAGGTCATCTCCCCTCCCGACTACCACCAGCAAGAAGGTGCAGGTAGCAGGGTAAGGGAGACTCCCTGTCCTCAGAAAGACTGGATGCCCCTGCCCTGCTTCCCCACACTTCTAAATCTTCCCAGCTGGCCAGGATTGCTGAGCAGTCATGGCCTGATAACTGGGCAGAGTTCCCAGACGAGCCGTTCCTTGCCCCCTGAGCAGGCCCTGCCCAGGATGGGGAGTGAGCCAGAGAGAGCAGCAATCTCATGCTCAGCCCACGAGCCCAACTGCACAGCCCCTTTGCCTCCCATCCCTAGTCCTGCCCCATGTGCTGCCATGAGTGAATCCTGCAAAGCATTTTGAGCTGTGGCTCATATGGAACACACTATCCAAACAAAAAATGTATCCATCGATTTTCAGGCAGCCAAGACCAGTAGATCATCTCAGCTGGACTCCTGCAGTCACCGGCATTACACCTACCCCCCAGTACTGTTAGTGTAATCCCTGAGAGCTACGGCAAACACACTGACCAGCAGGGCAGCGTTCACCAGCCCTACGGCCAGTGCATCAGTCAGACAAGAGTGAGAGGCCTGCTTCTATGGAGTCTGCTGGTGCCCTCTCTGGCGAGGCTCTGCACATGCATTGGGCACACAAAGGTTAACTAAAACAGGCACCTTTTAAAAGCCCTTTGTAACCATGTTTCTTTCTGCATAAGCTCCTTGTTTTTCCGCCTCCCTCAGCACATACCCAAACTGCTCACACAGGAAGCCACAGCTGATGGCTCTGACATTTAACCCCTTGGGAAGTGAAGCAGAAGGGAGGTCGTGCTGCGTGAGAAGAGTACAGAGCTAGTCCTTGCTGTGTTCTGCACAAGCCCTCAACACACTGTAACCCCCACGGCAGACTGCATTTGGCCAGGTGCACTCCAGCCGAGGCTTTCCAGAGAAGGACAAACTGTTCCTTGTTATGGCCATTAAATGGGTTAAAACCTAAGCCACCAGGAAAGCAGGGCTGGGTTCGTTTATGGTGTGATAATAATACAGTCCAGATGATCGCATGGATCTGTGGGTGCTGCAAACCAAATAGAATGGTTCAAATCTGGCCTTCGTCCAAAGGAAGATATTTTTGCAGAATTTTTTTTTTGTTTGTTTTTCCAAAAATTTGTTCAACTTCAACCCCACAATGTTGCCAGCTTGGACACCATAAGTAAGGGTGGTGGGGGTTGTTTAGATTTCCATGATTGGGGGGTTGTGTTGACAATCTGGATTTTCCAGTTCAGTCATAGGGCGGGGTGGCGGGGGGTGTTCAATATTGAAAATCTCCACTTTTCCAAAATTCCAATTTTGCAAACATTTCCTCCAAAAGCATGATGTTTCCAGCACAGGAATGAGTCCGTCGGCACATTCCCAAGCCCAGCACAATTCGAAACACTGCTGGATTTGGGGAAATCCTTTTCTGTGTTTCTCAACTGGCTGCAGTATCTCTTCCAGGGTGTCCTGTGCAACCCCCGCACCCTGGAATCCTCCAGTACAAAGCCAGGCCCCTGAGAGGGAAGGAACAGGCTGCAGAAAGTGCCTCTTTTACTCGGCTGTTTAGCCATGGTGGCATTTTTTGATCCTCTTACTGTTTGGGTTTTATTTTGTTTGAGGTGCACATTTACAGTGAGCCTCTAGTACAGTGTTTTTAAACAGTCTCCATGCTGTCTGCTGGCATTTCACTCCATTTAACTAGCCTGCTCATATCTGTGCAGTTCCTCTTTTTTAGGTTAAATGCTCCTGCGGTGGGTTTCTTTGGCATTTTTCCCCCTCCAGCATGGGGGCTGCACAGTGAGAGCACACACAGTGCACTGTCCTAAGCAGAGAATGTCTCTAAGAGCCGGCACTGCGGTACCACTCCTCGCCAATGCTCCCCAGCTCTGCTGCGTGTGTCCCTTCAGCCAGCAGGGGTTTGGTTCTCTATTGTCACAAAAGGAGGACAAAAGGACTCTCCTTATGTGTGTGAGGGGGACCGTTACCAGCATTCAGCCAGTATTCAGAGGGGCACTGGACGTCATCTGGCCCCTCGGCAGCTCGGGGCACAGTGTAGAAAGTGAATTCACAGCCTGCGCTGATTCAATGTACTGCCCACCCATTGCTCCTCTCCCCCATACGGCCCGTTCCCTTTCCCCTCCCTCGCCTGCCCCCAGCCAACAGGGCCTGTTTGCAACAGCAGCAGGTGCGGGGACAGAGGGGCAGGAACAATATTGACCCACTTCTGTCATGAGGTGGGATAACCTCAGATGAAAGGCCCATGGAAGCACATGACCCCATTACTCTCTGGGAGGGTCTGGCAGGGTTAGGTCAGTGGCAGTAGGGGGTGGGCACAGGGTCTCCTTCGCTCTAGTTCAGGGGACTGTGTAGTTAACAATGACACTTGTTTTCCTTGGTGTTGTCTAGCTGTTCATCTGAGACACTCCCCAGTGCAGCAGGGATCTATCCCTGCACCAATGAAGCACAGAGCACACAGCAATCTCGAGCCCTGAACTGCCCTCTGTGCCAACCACATCACTCCTCCAAAATCCTACCCCGGCCTGGCCTCTCCCCGCTCCTCTCAGGGCAGATTCTCAAATGGTGGATTCTCTGTAACCTGAAGTCTGTAAATCATGATTTGAGGACTTCAGTAACTCAGGCCTTGGCTACACTGCTGCTTTACAGCGCTGCAACTTTCTTGCTCAGGGGTGTGAAAAAAATACCCCCCTGAGCGCTGCAAGATACAGCGCTGCAAAGCGACAGTGTAAACAGTGCCGCAGCGCTGGGAGCGCGGCCCTCAGTGCTGCAAGCTAATTCCCATGGGGAGGTGGAGTACCTGCAGCGCTGGGAAAGCTCTCCCCCAGCGCTGGCGCTGCGACCACACTCACACTGCAGCGCTTTGAAGTTTCGAGTGTAGCCAAGCCCTCAGACAGAGATTATGGGACTATGACAGGAGTGGGTGTGTGAGATTCTCTGACCTGAGATGTGCAGGAGGTCAGACTAGATGATCACAATGGTCCATTCGGGTCTTAAAGTCTATGAGCCTACAAGTTTTTAACACATATTAGGATAGGAACAAAAAGAATCCATACTAGATGGAAATAGTAGAATTGTCAATAATAATGCAGAAAAGGCAGAGGTGTTCAATAAATATTTCTGTTCCGTTTTTGGGGAAAAAACAGATGACAGTCTCATAGTTTAATGAGAACGCTCTTTCCATTCCATTAGTATCTCTGGAGAATGTTAAACAGAAGCTTAAAAGTTAGATACTTTTAAATTAGCAGGCCCAGATAACCTGCACCTGAGAGTTTTTGAAGAGCTGGCTGAGACGCTTGCTGAATCATTAATGTTGATTTTCAATAAGTCCTGAAGCACAGAGAAAGTTACCAGAAAACTGGAAGAAAGATAATGTTGTGCCCATTTTTAAGAAGGATCAGTGGGATGACCTGAGTAATTATAGGGTTGTCAGCCTGACATCGAGCCTAGGCAAGATAATGGAGCTGCTAATATGGGATTCGATTAATACTCATCTAAAGGAGGATAATGTAATTAATACAAATCGACATGTGTTTATAGAAAATAGATCCTGTCTAACTAACGATGTCTTTTTCCAAATGAGATTATAAGTTTCATTGATAAAGGTAATAATGTTGATATAATATACTTAGACTTTTGTAAAGTGTTTTACTTAGAACCATGTGACATTCTGATTAAAAATATAGCTCAATATAAAATGAACATGGCACACATGGAATGGATGAAAAACTGGCTAACTGATAAGTCTCAAAATGTTACCCTGAAAGGAGAATTGGCATTGACCAGGTCTGTTTCCTATGAGATCCTGCAGTGATCAGTTCTTGGCCCTACACTATGTTACATCTTTATCAATGACTAGAACAAAACCATAAAATCATCACTGATAAAAGTTTATGGAGGAGTGGTAACTAAAGAAGAGGACACTGATTGAGAGAGGTCTAGATCACTTGGTACACTGGGTGCAAGCAAACAATAAGCATTTAAATTTGGCTAAATGTAAATTTACAAAATTAGGAACAAAGAATGTGGGCCAGACTTACAGGATGGGGGGGACTCTATCCTGGGAAGCAGCTACTCTGAAATAGATTTGGAGGTCATGGTGGATAATCAGCTGAACATGATTTCCCACTGGGCCAAAAGAGTTAATGTGATCCTGGGATGTATAAACAGGGAAATCTCCAGTAGGAGCAGAGAGGTTATTTTACCTCTGTATTTGGCACTGGTGCAACTGCTTCCGGAATCCTGTGCCCAGTTCTAGTGCCCACAATTCAAAAAGGATGTTGATAAAGTGGAGAGGGGTCAGAGAAGAGCCATGAAAATGATGAAAGGATTAGAAAACTTGCCTTATACACTCAAGGAGCATGACCTATTCACTTAACAAAAAGAAAATTAAGGGATATTTGATCACAGTCTATAAACACCTACATGGGGAACAAATATTTAATAATGGGCTCTTCACTCTAGCAGTGAAATGTCTAACATGATCCAATGGTTGGAGGCTGAAGCTAGACAAATTCAGACTGGAAATAGGGTGCACATTTTTAATGGTGACAGTAATTAACCATTAGAACAATTTACCAGAGGTTGTGGTGGATTCTCCATCACTGACAATTTTTAAATCAAGGTTGGATGTTTTTCTCAAAGATCTGCTCTAAGAAATGACTTTGGGGGCAGGTCTCTGGCCTGTGCTGTACAGGACGACAGACTGGATGATCACAATGGTCCCTTCTGGCTTAGACTCCATGAATCTAAGAATTAAAGACAGTTCTCCAGCTAAGACCTCACCAGTGCTAAGCAGAGCAGAACAATTGCCTCCGACATCTTACATCCAACATTCCCGTTAACACACCCTAGAATGATATTAGCCTTATTCACAACCACATCATGTTATTGACTCACATTTAGTTTGTGACACACTAACACCCCCTGCCTGATCCTTTTTAGGAAACTTACCCCTAGCCTGTTCTTCCCCACTTCAGAGTTATACATTTGATTTTTGCTTCCCGAGTGAAGTACTTTGCACTCGTCTTTGCTGAATTTCATCTTGTTGATTTCAGACCAATTCTCTACTTTGTCAATGTCATTTTGAATCCTAATCCTGTCCGCCAAACTGCTTGCAACCCTTCCCAGCTTGTTGTCATCTGCACATTTTATACTCTCCACTGCATTATACAAGTCATTAATGAAAATATGGACTATTACTGTATGCAGGACTCTCCTCCAGGAGACCCCACTAAATATATCCTGCCAGTTTGTCAGTGAACCATTGAAAACTATCTGTCAGTACAGTCTTTCAGCCAGTTCCACACTTGCCTGACAAGCAGCAAAGAGTGCTATGGCACCTTACAGACTAACACCAGTTTTGGAGCATAAGCTTTCATGGGTGAATACCCACTTCATCAGACCATCCAAAACTTCTGTTAGTCTATAAAGTACCACAGGACTTTTTGCTGCTTTTACAGACCCAGACTAACACAGCTACCCCTCTGATACTTGCCTTACAGTAAGTTCATCTAGACCCCATTTCCCTAGTTTGTCTATGAGATGGTCATGTGGGAATGTATCCAAAGTCTGACAGAAATCACAATATGTCACGTCTATTGCTCCCCCCAACCCACTAGCCCTGTAACCCTATCAAAGAAGGAAACTAGGTTGAGAATTAAGGAAACCAGACCCCCCCAACACCCCACAGAGGGATCATGCTGGCACCAGGGATGACACTTGGGCTAGCTGGATCGAAAGGAGCTGGAACTCATGTTAGCCCCTAGCCTGAGGTACTGCTGCTCCCCCAACAGCCTGGGAGTGCCCATATCCAGCACACAGACCATCCCCACTGGGTGGGGGCGTGGTAGGGTGACCAGACAGCAATGTGAAAAATCGGGACGGAGGTGTGGGGGTAATAGGACCCTATACAAGAAAAAGACCAAAAATCAGAACTGTCCCTATAAAATTGGGACATCTGGTCATGCTAGGGGGTGAGGGATCTGTGGGCCCAGCAGAACCAATGGGATAAAGCAGGATGTAAAGAACACGCCCTTCCCTGCTATTGACAGTAGCCTCCTCTGTACCCACGACTCCCAATTGACTTCTCTGCACTGGCCAGACGCAGATGAGAACATGGGCAGCGAGGGGGAGCCATGCCAGGCCGTCACCAGTGCTTCCTGCATCACAGCCCATCGCTGTCTCCCCAGCCGCCCCTCTCTGTGCCCTCTCTACCTGGCTCCTCCCTCACTCCCGCCAGGCTCTGCCTCGGGATCCCGGAGCACAAGGCCTGAGGCTGATCTCTCACGGTAGCACTGGGCAGCGCTGAGGAGCCCTTTGGTTGATCACAGAGAAGATGTTACAGCCTCTCCATCCCCTGACAAGCCATGTGTGAAACATGCACCTCAGACTGCCCCAAGTCAGGGCAGTATCTCGGACGGCCCCGCAGAACTACAGAGACTCAGACCCCGCCCCAGAAACCCGGCGCAGCAGTCTCCTCTCTCCTGCATGTCAGAGAGCCAGGGTAACTCAGGGCTGTGTCTCGCTGCGCTTTGCCATCTCTGACCATGCACAGTCTGAAGGGTTTCTCATTTCCATTGGCTGGGCAGGGCAGGAACTAACAGCTCTGGACTCAGGGATGGGGAGGGCAGCGGGATAGCGTGGGGAAGCAGGATCCATCACACAGATCCATCAGGACATGGGGGTGTCAAACATCTCCCCTAAACGCAGAGGATTTTACAGGGAGTAGAGTCTTAGCTTGGGCTACTCTTGGCCCAGCTCTCACATTTAAAAACCAGCTCAGTTTCACTCAGCCCCCATATGCGGGTGGCCATGGGGCAAGCTCAGTTTGTGGGCACAGGCACAGAGTGCACCTCCTGTGGCCTTTCCATGGCTCAGTGAGACACACCGAGCACCCAGGGGGAACGGTTCTTACAAAGGGTCTGAGAATGCCTCATGTGAAGAACATGGCACCGGTGTTGTCTCCACACTCTAATGTAGCATATGCATGTGCAGGCAGTGTCCCCTCACACCACTGGATAACACTGGTGCGGAGCCCCCTTTTCACTGACAGCCTCCCAGACGGACCCCTTGCCCTAGGGTGACCAGATGTCCCGATTTTATTGGGACAGTCCCGATTTTAGGGGACTTGTCCCGCGTCCCGACCTTACATGGGTCAGGGCGCACTTTGTCCCGATATTGGGGGACCGTCTGGTGGAGGACGCAAGCCGGTGCTCCCGGCACCGCTCACCTCTTCTTCCTAGGCCCTGGGGCAGCGCAGCTGAACTGGCTCCCGCCCGCCAGCCGGCAGGAGTCTGCAGAGTGCTGCAGCCCATTCCCCAGGCACGCACAGAGGCAGCGAGGAGGTCTCTGCTGCATGCTGCAGGGGTGGGGCTTGCAGGCGCCAGCAGCCAGCAGAGAGCCCCCCCCTCCCCTGCCCCCCTCGACCTGACCCGACCCACACGACCTTAGGAGCCAGAGGGACGGGACTTGCCTGCTGGATGCTTCCTGGGAGCTGCTCCAGGTAAGGCTAGGGACTCACTTGGCCCCCTGGCAGGCCCCTCTGGCGGGGGGAAGGAGGGGGAGCTCTGTGTGCTGCCCCCTCCCTCCCCGAAGGGAGGAGGTGGAGACGGAGTGGAGGTAAGCTGGTGTGGGGGGGGCATGGAGCTGCTGGTGGGTTCTCAGCCCCCACCAATTTTTCCTGCGCTCCAGCATTTTTTTTTTATTTTTTTGTTTTGCTCCGCTACTGGCTTGGGGGGTTTTTTGTTTTGCTCGCCTCGCCCCCTTCCCCCCCGCCCCCCACCCCCACGTCCCTATATTTCACCTCTGTCATCTGGTCACCCTACCTCGCCCCGAGGTGCCATCGGCCTTCAGCTGTCTTGAGCCATGTGCAAACAGGCAGCAGCTTGCAATCCACGTAAGAGTAAACCCATAACCCACCAGGCCAAGCGCACAGAACTCCCAACACCCCTGCGGATGTGCTGGGCCACTCTTGCTGCTTGAGAAGAGCACTGTCTGGCTGTGTGAAAAACACAAGGAATTGTGCACACTACACAAACGGATGTAAGGGTCAGCCACTGGCCTACCAGGTGGGAGAGGGCTCTGAATTGCTGGTACAGAGAGCACACCTGTCCCGGACGGATGTACCTCTCACTCCAGTCCGGTGCAGTCCCACCTCACAGATAGATTTGCATCACTAGCAGGTAGCTGTTGTCACCTCCCACCCATTGCTTCATCTCAGCACTTACTGCTCTCCCATCCGCCAGAGAGAATCACTTCAGTGACCCCTGTGGCAGTCCCATCGGAGCAGTGTTTACAGGAGCCTAATGCCCTTAAGGAGATGCTGAAAAGGAGCACATGTTGCAGACTGCTGCTCTCCAGAGCCAGGTGCATGGCAGCTGCATGGTGCAGGAGGCGGAGAATCACACTGCAAACTCACCTCTACTGTGGTGAAGTTCTTGTCAGCTCCCAGCAAGTAGGGGGTGATGAAGCTCTCCCCAGGTCTGATCTGGGTCATGAAGCCGTAAAAACAGAGGTAGAAGACGAGGAACTTCCAGCGCTGGTCCACTGGAGACTCAGGGGGGTGCTTTAGAGAGCCATCATCCACGACAGACATGGCTCTGCCGTTGTCCCTCTCTGGTGCATCAGAGGGAAAGGACCTTTTTCCAGGTGGCCGTCAAACAAGCTGAGGCACCTTCAGGCCAGTCTCTCTGTCTCCCTGCTGTAGAGAATTTCCCACACAGATCTCGGTGCTGCTGGAATTTCTGTGGATATAGCAGAGTTTGGCAACAAGTCAAATTCCTCTGCAAAATAATTGCAAACAAACATCATGAACTTTCTCTCTAGTATATGTTTCTTCTAGCTGCAAAGTTGCAAAAACAAAACAGCTTTGAAGACACAGGCAGCACAAATAGATGCGTGTTCTCAGGGGATGTTTAAGAAAATAAATCACAAACCTCAGTAAGTCTAGTTTATAGGGGTTTGTTTGTTCCTTTGCCTCACTCTTTAGCTAATACCACCAGTTCCATCGAAAAGCCAGGCAGATTGGTTTGTCTCTCTCAGGTGCTGAATTCCAGGGGAGGCAAAGGGGCTTCTGCCAGAGGAACGGAAAAGTTGCAGTGACTGTTTCACCAAATTTAACAGAGAATCAGAGCCCCACTATAGAATGCTGTAGGATGGTTACCATTCTCTATTAAATAGTCTGTATGTTAGTAGCGCCGTTTCTATAATTTCCTGCTAGTGACATCACTGTTAAGTTTTACAGGCCTGTTCTTTAAAAACTTACTTGTTTTCTCTTTAGGCCCATTCAAAATACAGACTATTAAACCAGTGGCCTCGCATGCATTGCAGTGAGATAGCTAATTCCACAGAGAGTAAAAAAGAATTACACCGACTCAAGAGTAAGTGTTCCTAGTGAATACAGCAGATACGGAGTTGTGCACATACAGTAACTATTGGGCAGGGATGTTGGAACAATTTTCATCATGGGGTGCTGAGAGTCATTGAACCACATTGTAAACCCTGGATATAACGGAAACCACTTCAAGTCAGGGGGTGCTGCAGAACCCCCAGCAACCCTAGTTCCAGCACCTATGCTATTGGGATCTGACTCACGTTAGCATAGATTGTGAATCCAAGTTAAACGTTAATGTGTGCATGCACAGTGTAGCTGCCCATGTAACATACTGGCTGTAGGGACATTAGACAAATTTGCAAAGAGCTAGTTAGAACATAAGTACGGCCAGACCAGGTCAGACCAAACGTCCATCTAGCCCAGTATACTACCTTCCAACAGTGGCCACTGCCAGGTGCCCCAGAGGGAGTGAACCTAACAGGCAATGATCAAGTGCTCTCTCTCCTGCCATCCATCTCCATCCTCTGACAAACAGAGGCTAGGGACACCATTCCTTACCCATCCTGGCTAATAGCCATTTATGGACTTTACCTCTATGAATTTATCCAGTTCCCTTTTAAACCCTTTTACGTTTCCCCTTTAACGATCTTCTCTCCACCTCACCCCCACCCCCATATGTATATACCAGGGATCAGCAACCTTTGGCCCGCAGCCCGCCTGGGTAAGCGTCCGGGCGGGCCAGACCGGTTTGTTTACCTGCCACGTCCGCAGGTTTGGCCGATCGCGGTTTCCACTGGCTGCAGTTCACCGTCTCAGATCAATGGGGACTGCGGGAAGCGGTGCGGGGCCACTAATGGATCTGGGGCAAAATCAGTACTTGGTCCTGCTAGTGAAGGCAGGGGGCTGAACTCGATTCCCTTTCGGGGTCCCTTCCAGTTCAATGAGAGAGGTATATCTCCATATATATTTATGTCACCTCAGGATGGGGGGTGGGGGCAGAGATAAACTTTCTAGACATCTTAAATGACTGGTTCTTGGAGCAGCTAGTCCTGGAACCCACAAGAGGAGAGGCAATTCTTGATTTAGTCCTAAGTGGAGCACAGGATCTAATCCAAGAGAACCCCTCAGTAACAGTGACCATAATATAATTAAATTAAATATCCTTTGGGGGAGGGGTAATACCACAGTGGCATTAAACTTCAGAAAGAGAAAATTAGTTAAATGGACATGGACATTAAAAGGTACAGCCACAAAAGTAAAATGCCTCCAAGCTGCAGGGAAACTTTTATAAGAACATAAGAACGGCCGTACTGGGTCAGACCAAAGGTCCATCTAGCCCAATATCTGTCTACCGACAGTGGCCAATGCCAGGTGCCCCACAGGGAGTGAACCTAACAAGCAATGATCAAGTGATCTCTCTCCTGTCATCCATCTCCATCCTCTGATGAACAGAGGCTAGAGACACCATTTTTACCCTTCCTGGCTAATAGCCATTTATGGACTTAGCCACCATGAATTTATCCAGTTCCCTTTTAAACATTGTTATAGTCTCAGCCTTCACAACCTCCTCAGGTAATGAGTTCCACAAGTTGACTGTGCGCTGCGTGAAGAAGAACTTCCTTTTGTTTGTTTTAAACCTGCTGCCTATTAATTTCATTTGGTGACCCCTAGTTCTTGTATTATGGGAATAAGTAAATAACTTTTCCTTATCCACTTTCTCAACATCACTCATGATTTTATATACCTCTATCATATCCCCCCTTAGTCTCCTCTTTTCCAAGCTGAAGAGGCCTAGCCTCTTTAATATTTCCTCGTACGGGACCCTCTCCAAACCCCTAATCATTTTAGTTGCCCTTTTCTGAACCTTTTCTAGTGCTAGAATATCTTTTTTGAGGTGAAACCACATTTGTACACAGTATTCGAGATGTGGGCGTACCATGGATTTATATAAAAATACCATAATAGAGGCTCAAATTAAATGTATGCCCCAAATTAAAAACACAGTAAGAGGACCAAATAAGTGCCACCATGGCTAAACAACAAAGTAAAAGAAACAGGCTGAGGGAAAAAGGAATCCTTTCAAAATTGGAAGTTAAATCCTACTGAGAAAAATAGAAGCATAAACTAAAGTTAAAGTGCAATTAGGATGGCAAAAAAAGGATTTGAAGAGCAACTAGCAGAAGACTGAAAAACTAACAGTAATTTTTTTTAATTATGTCAGAAGCCTGTCAAATAATCAGGGGGCCACTGGACAGCGGTGGTACCGAGAACTCTTGGAAGACAAGGCCATTGCAGAGATGCTAAATGAATACTTCGTATCAGTCTTCATTGCAGAGGATGTCAGGGAGATTCCCACACCTGACCCATTCTTTTTACATGACAAATCTGAGGAACTGTCCCAGATTTAGATGTCAGTAAAGGAGCAAATTGGAACAAATTGATAAATTAAATGGTACTAAGTCTCCAGGACCAGATGGTATGCATCCAAGAGTTCTGAAGGAACTCAAATGTGAAATTGCACAACTACTAACTGTAGTCTGTAACCTATAATTTACCAGATGACTGAATGATAGCTAATCATAGAATATCAGGGTTGGAAGGGACCTCAGGAGGTCATCTAGTCCAACTCCCTGCTCAAAGCAGGGCCAATCCCCAGACAGATTTTTGTCTCAGATCCCTAAATGGCCCCCTCAAGGACTGAACTCACAACCCTGGGTTTAGCAGGCCAATGCTCAAACCACTGAGCTATCCCTCCCCCGCCCCCAAAATGGAACCAAATATGATGCCAATTTTTTTAAAAGGCTGCAGAGGTGATCCTGGCAATTAAGACTGGTAAGCCTAACTTCAGTACCAGGAAAATTAGTTGAAACTATAGTAGAGAACAGAATTATCACACACAGATTAACATGATTTGTTGGGAAAGAATCAACATAGTTTTTTAAAGGGAAATCATGCCTCACTAACCTATTAGCATTCTTTGAGGGGTCAACAAACATGTGGACAAGGGTGATCCAGTGGATATAGCGTACTTGAACTTTCAGAAAATCTTTGACAAGGTCTCTCACCAAAATATCTTAAGCAAAGTAAGCAGTCATGGAATAAGAGGGCAGGTCCTCTCATGGATCTACTCTTTGTTTCCTGTCTTTTAACCAGTTACAGATCCATGAGAGGACCTACCCTCTTATTCCATGACTGCTTATTTTGCTTAAGAACTTTTGGTGAGGGACCTTGTCAAAGATTTTCTGAAAGTTCACGTACGCTATCCATTTCAGAATGGAGAGAGGTAAATAGTAGTGTCCTTCAGGGGCCTCTACTGGGACCAGTGCAGTTCAACATATTCATAAATAATCTGGAAAAGGGGTTAAACCGGGGTCCCCAACGCGGTGCCCGCAGGCGCCATGGTGCCCGTGGGGGCATCTTAAGGCGCCCGTGTCCTGGACCCCGGGAGAGCACCCGCCAAAATGTCGCAGCGGCATTTCGACGGGGACGCCTCTCGATGACGACGCTTGTCGATGACAAGTGATGTCATCGAGAGGCATCGCCCCCAAATTTCAGCAGGGACGCCTCTCACTGATGACGCTTGCCATCGACAAGTGACGTCAAGAGGCGTAGCTCCCGAATTTCGGTGGGGACGCCTCTCGATGATGCCGCTTGCCATCGACGGCAAGCGACGTCATCGAGAGGCGTTGCCACCGAAATGCCGCTGAAATTCAGTGGCATTTCAGCGGGTGCTCCACCACCACAGTGGTCCTTCGGCTGGTGCCCACCAGCCAAAAAGTTTGGGGACCACTGGGTTAAACAGTGAGGTAGCAAAGTTTGCAAGTGATACAAAATTACTCAGGTCAGTTAAGTCCAAAACAGACTGTGAAGAGTTACAAAGGGATCTTTCAAAACTGGATGACTGGGAAAAAATGGCAGATGAAATTAAATGCTGATAAATGAAAAGTAATGCACTTTGGAAAACATAATCCAAACTCTACATATACAACAATTGGGTCTAAATTAGCTGGGGCTGTCCAGCTACGAAAAGAGATGACCAAGGGGGGGTATATGATAGAGGTCTATAAAATCAAGGACAGTGTGAAGAAATTGAATAAGGAGAGTTATTTATTCCTTGACATAATACAAAAACGTGGGGTCACCCAATGAAAGTAATAGGCAGCAGGCTTAAAATAAACAAAAGGAAGTATTTCTTCACACAACACACAGTCAACCTGTGGAACTGGTTACCAGGGGGATGTTGTGAAGGTGAAAACTATAACAAAGTTTAAAAAACAACTAGATAAGGTCACTGGCTATTAGACAAGATGGTCATGGATGCAATCCCATGCTCTGGGTGTCCCTAGCCTATTTGCCAGAAGCTGGGAGTGGATGACGGGATGGATCATTTGATGATTACCTGTTCTGTTCACTCCCTCTGAAGCACCTGGCATTGGCCAGTGTCTGAAGACAGGATACTGGGCTACATGGATCATTGATCTGACCCAGCATAGCCATTCTCATGGGGCGGTGAGAACTACTTCCCTCTGTCTGCCCCCAGCACACACACAAACACTTGGGATCAAAGCCTGACATTTGGGCAAGGCCATTCTTGGCCGTCTGTGAGCTCAAGAAAGCGGCAAAAACATTCCATGACAATGAAAAACCACCGTCCTTCCCACTGAGAAGCTGGCCTGTCCTGCTACAGGTTAGGAGGAATGTTTTGCTGTTATCTCAAGGCCTTTTCCTGGGGTTTAGACCTGCTGCTATCATTTATTAGATGTAAGTGGATCAGGCTTGTGCATGACTCAGATAACAGCAGGGGGGGCTGCCTCCATATTTCCACATAGCTTTGTTCCTGTTGTCTGGTATTTTGTAAATCTCATGCACTGTTTTTAGTACTATCTTTCACTGACTCTCAGTACTGATACTGGCCTGTTGTTTGGCGTATGGTTACTCCTTTCAGGACAGCCACAATGGCAGAAGTGGCACTGATATAACTTACATGAGCTTTTCAGTGGACTCTCTGCCTTCAGTTCAAGGGTGGCTGATTTCAATTTATCTTAAACCTGTTCCAAACTGACTTAAGCTAAACTGAAGTACACCTGGTTTAAACTGAAATCAAGGTACCCCCCAGCAGCCTTTGGCACCAGTTTAAAGCTGTATCTTCAGTTCAAGGGTGCACTTTGCGGTGTAGAAGACCCTTAATTACAAACTGACCCACAGCAGAACCAGCTCCACAGACAGAGAGGGTGAGTCACTGCTCTTTCATGGATTAGACACGTGGAGGTGAGTTAACTGATGCAGACCAGCCATTTCAGTGCATGTCATGCAGGTGGAAGGTGCTGGGCTGACAGTTCCCGAGCCCAGCAGCAAAGAGCCTGGGTGACTGGAGTCCACATAACAGGGGCAGCACAAGCTTCCCCAGCCCACACACCACAGCTCTGTCCTTGGAGAACCATCTCTAACAGGGATAGGTAATGCTCAGACCCCAGACCGTCACTGCCCACAAGGGCAAACATCCAAGCAACAACACTAGAGCAGTTTGAGCCAAAGTGGGAAGCTTGCAGTTACGTACAGAAGTTTGTGCACCATGAGGCTCGCTGAGATGCAAACGAGGAGTTTCCTGGCTGTGCCACAGGCTCAGCCAGGAACGTTCAGGTCAGAAACCTGAAGAACAAAGACAAGGAAGCCAAGGGGAGGCAGCTGGCATTTCTTAAATCATCACATTTGCAGATTATGTCTAAAGGCCCCCGTCCTGCACATGCTTATGCACGTGGATAATCTGGCCAAAGTCCACTGCACCACTTGTGTAAGCAAAACTGCAGGCTGTGTAAGCGGCTGGAGACCAGAGCCTCTTGTGCAGAGCTGACAGAGCAAATCAAGGGACCAGCGGAAACCTACAGGCACATTCAGGGCTCTCCCACTGAGGCTTTGGTCTGAGACACTTTTATTCACCATTTATTCTTTCACTAAGTGTGTCCAGCATCTTGTGTTCTAATACAGCACTGTTCGCTATACAGCTGTTGACACAACCAACACCATCCGGCCCTTCTTTCTGACAGGAGACTGGAGGAACTTGGCTCCTTTAGCCTAGCACAGCGGTTCTCAAACTTCATTGCATTTTGACCCCCTTCTGACAACAAAAATGATGACATGACCCCAGGAGGGGGGACTGAAGCCTGAGCCTGCCAGAGTCCCACTGCCTTGGGTGGAAGCCAAAGCCGAAGCCTAAGGGATTCAGCCCCAGGCAGGGGACCTGTAACCTGAGCTTCGCCACCCAGGGCTGAAACCCGAGGGCTTTGGCTTTGGCCCCAGTAAGTCTAATGACAACCCTGACGACCCCATTAAAATGGAGTCACGACCCACTTTGGGGTCCTGACCCACAGTTTGCGAACCGCTGAGAGCGGATAGGGTCACCCTCTGGTGTATGAACGAAGAGCAGCACCAGGGAGGGTGAAGAGCTATTTAAGCTAACGGATACTGGGGCACAAAAACAAACAGGGACAGAGTGGCCAGGAACAAATCCAGGCTGGAAATGAAGAGAAGGTTTCTAGCCAGGAGAGTGGAGTGGTTCTGAACAGCCTCCCAACAGGAACTGTGGGGGCAAACAAGGTAATTAGTTCTGAGAGAGAGGCGGACAAATATATGAGTGCGACTGTATGACAGGGGTGCATGAGGTGGCAGGGTGAAGGGCTCAGCAGCCCAGGGGGTCCCTTCCGGCTAATGTCTGATGTTCCTAAAACCTCATACTTCAGGGCTTCAGTCAGTCACTGGCAGGGTCAGGATTTCTTCCTCACCCGCAAGTATCCCATTTGTCTTTTTTCCCCTCTCCTTCCTCTGCAGCACCAGGAATGGCCATGGCTGGAGATGGGACACTGGACAGAATGGGCCAGGGCTCTGAGGTGGCCCTGAGCATTCACTCTCTCGAGCATGTGGCTGGCTGGTTCTTGCTCCCACGCTCAAGGTCTAATTGACTGCCATAGGTGCGGCTGGGAAGGAATTTTTGCCCAGGTTAGATTTGACAGTGGCCTTGGGGGTGGCGGGTGGGTGGGTGCCTTCCTCTGCAGCATGTGGGTGCAGGTCACTTTCTAGGATCAGCTGGGTATCTCTCATGTAATCATTTCCCTGCCATCATGTGGGCCTTGGGTGCTGGTGCCTCTCCATTCCTCCTGTTCTCTGCCTCTGGCAAATACTGGTCCAGTCTCCAGTAGTCTGCAGGGAAGGATTCCTTTCCCTGATCCCCAGTCCCTGAAGAACTTCCAAGATGCAACCCAGTGCAGACTGTTCACGGGAAACAAGGTTAGTGCTCAAGAGAACAAAAACAAAGCAAGTCAGACTGAAGGTTCCCACAGCAGCATGACTCTTGCACATGGCACACTGGCAAGGTGTCTGCTAATCCCTCATCTAGGCCTTAATACAGATATCACAGAGTCACTGAGCTAGGTGCTACGAGAACCGTAACGTGGCAATTCTTGACTTTGGGGTACTTGCCTTTGGATGGGTGAGAGGCAGGCAGATGCGAGAGTGGGGGGAAGGACCGGTATGCTTGGCTGTACAGTCTAGCAACCACGCATGGAAACGAAGTGTCTCAGGCTATGTCTACACTACAGTGGCATAACTGTGGTGCCTAGGTAAGCTGCTGGCTGTAACTCTGTAGCACAGATGCTGACTACAACAATGGAAGAGGTTTCTCCACCTCCCCAAGCAACAGCAACCAGGTCGATGGAAGAATGCTTCCTAGGGTGACCAGACAGCAAGTGTGAAAAATCGGGACAGGGCTTGGGGGGTAATAGGAGCTTATATAAGAAAAACACCCAAAAATCAGGACTGTCCCTAGAAAATCGGGACATCTGGTCACCCTAATGCTTCCATCGACTGAACTGCACGCCCACGGAGGGGTAGGTCTGCATGGCTAAGGCACTCGGGGTGTGGCTGTTTCAGACACCTGACCGACGTGGCTCTGTGGATCTAACCTTTTAGCATTGACCAGGCCTTAGTTTCTCAGCCCTTGCCGACACAGCACGTGGCAGCAGCTGGATTAAATGAAACCAGTGCCAATACCCAGGGGCTGCTCATTTCAGTTTTGGAGTGGCTTATTGCTGTTTAGCTCACCCGGATTCCTAATCAGCAGTTCTGCATGCAAACTCGGTGCCAGCATAGCTAATTCAGTTACAGAGGACTCTAACTGACACAGGGACCCTGGAATAGCCCCAGGCTGAATGCAGACCCAGGCAGGGGAGCCTGGGGGGAGGGGGAGACAAGTGGTGCAATTTGCCTCAGGCCCTGGGCCCCACAGAGGCCCCCAAGCCCTGGCCCACTGGCGGTCTGGGTCTTCAGCAGCATTTCGGCGGCTGGGGCCCTTCAGTGCTGCCGAAGACGCAGAGCAACTGAAGGGCCCCCTGCTACCGAAATGCCGCTGAAGACCCGGACCGCCGCTGGGTGAGTACAAGTGCCGCAGCTCTCCCACTTTGCTCCAGGCCCCTGAATCCTCTGGGCGGCCCTGGCCCCAGGGCGAACGCAGGTGGCTCGTGCCAGCACAGTTCATTGCCCTTCCCACACGGGACAGCTACACTAGGGTGACAGCAGCACCTGCTCTAGCCAGGAGGCTGTTACCCCGACGGGATTCCCATCGTGGATGCCACACACAAGAACCTCAACCCACTGCGGTCTCCAGCCAGGCCCAGACAGGGAGCGGGGAGGTTGGATAGAGGGCAGGGGAGATCAAGGGTGGAGGTCAAGGGGCAGGAGTGTGGATAGGGGTTGGGGCAGTCATAGGGCAGGGAACAGGGGGTTGAATGGGGACAGGGGTTCTGGGGGCCCAGTCACGAATGAGAGGAGGGCTTGGATGGAGCGGCAGCAGTTCCAGAGGCAGTCAGGGGACTGGGAGAAGGGGTGGTTGGATGGAATAGGGATCCCCAGGGGGCAGTGAGGAAGGGGGGAGGGTTGTGTGGGGAGGGCAGTCAGGGAACAGGGAGAAGGGGTGTTGGATGGGGCAGTGGTCCCGGGAGGGAGGGGGCTGTCAGGAATTAGAGAGGGGGTTGGATGGGCCGGCGGAGGGCAGTCAGGGGCACAGGAGTGGCGGGAGGTGGATGGGGCTGAGGTCCCGGGGGGGACTAGGCCATGACCCCCTCCCTTAACTGGCCCGCCATAAAAAAATTCCTAAACCCAATGCAGCCCTCAGGCCAAAAAGTTTGCCTGCCCCTGCCTCAGAGTCACAAATTTATCTGGGCATAAGCTTTCACGGGCTAAAACCCACTTCATCAGATACATGGAGTGAAAAATACAGTAAGCAGTATATATATTACAGCACATGAAAAGATGGGAGTTACTTTACCAAGTGGCGGGGCAGTGCTTACGGGCCAGTTCAATTAGGTGGAAGTGGCCTATTCTCAGCAGTTGACAAGAAGGGGTGAATATTAAGAGAGGGATTACTCTTCCAGCGCTCTTAAAAAAGCCACTTCAACGAGGGGCACGGCTCCCAGCGCTGGGGCACCGTTTACACTGGCGCTTTACGGCGCTGCAACTTGCTGTGCTATGGGGTGTGTTTTTTCACACCCGAGTGAGAACGTTGGAGCGCTGTTAATTGCCAATGCAGGCAAGCCCTTAGTCTCTAAGGTGCCACAAGGACTCCTCGTTCTTGTGCATAAATAATTGCAGGACTGAACCCAGAAAGAGCTCTGGCAAATTGACTAGGCCTAAATTGTAACAATTCCAAAATTGATGCTTGTGCCAAGAAAAATCCCACTCCGAGAGCTTTGCTGAGCTTCATAATGTGGGTACACAGTTAAGGAACTGTCCTCGATTAATCAAACTGACATCTGCTCCAGTGCAGACACTGGAAACAATCCAATGGTTGCCAAGTGGGAAATGTAGAAATGGAAACAGGGATAAAACAGTGGCAAGGGTAAGAAACGTGCAATACTAAAATCAGTGTACAGGGATGTTCTACAGCATATGGGGCTCATACGCGGAATTGCTAAAATGCATCCAAAACCAAAAAGAGAAATGGTAAGGATCTTGGAAAATAAAAGGAAGGCATTTTGTTTGAGGTTTTTTTTAAACAACTGCAACAACAAACACCTTCCTTCAGTCCAGGAAGGAAATCCTGGACTGAAGCAGATTATTGATTTTTGCAGAGAAGCGTATTTTAAACACAGAGGGTTCTCAGTCCATCTCAGTAACTATTTCTTCTCATTATATCAGTTGCCAAAAGCAATAACCCTGGCAAAAGCGTTTCCTTTAAAAATCCCCGCTTTCCCTCACTCACAATTTTCCAAAACAGACACTTTTGGAATTCAGATTTACCAGGGATTTTGGAGGGAACTTTTGTGACGATGTTTTATTGAAAGTTATATATATATATAAACGTGCCAATACACAGCCAAAAAAGAACTGCAGAAAACGCAACCAGGGCAGCTCCGCAGAGTGCGCTCATCCAGTGCCACTAGATTTCGGGGTTAGCACGGAGTTCAGTATAGCTCCGCATGAAACAGCTACGCCAGATCCCTCGCTGCTCTGACCCCAGCGCCCCCCGACTCCCCTGGCGCCCGCGCAGCTGCACCGCGGGGCCCCGGGCGCGGAGCGGCCCCGAGCTCTCCCCGCTGCGCCGGGAGCTGAACTCCCGCATTTCCGGACCGCGGAGCGCGCGCTGCACCCGCACACACTGTCCCTCCACGCCCCGCATCGCTCTGTCCGGGCAAGGCTGGCTCGGCACCGCGCACCTGCCTGGGCTGCAGCCGGCGGGACCGGGACATCGCGGCGAGCCCAGGGCAAAGCCCCCCGGCCGGGCCACCCCTGCGCGCCGTACCTGGGCTCCGCTGGGCTCCTCACCCGAGCTCCGGCCCCCGCCCAGCCTGGGGACAAGGCGCGGCGGACTCCGGGCTGCAGAGTCACGCGGAGCCCGGCCCGGGGCTGCGACACGCGCTGGGGAACGGAGTACAGCCTGCCCGCGCGGGGAAACTACAACCCCCACCATGCACCGCGGAAGGGGGTGCGCGTGGAGACTACAGCCCCCACAATGCACTGCACAGAGGAGAGCGTGGAGACTACAGCCCCCACAATGCACTGCACAGAGGAGCGCGTGGAGACTACAGCCCCCACAATGCACTGCACAGAGGAGCGCGTGGAGACTACAGCCCCCACAATGCACTGCACAGAGGAGCGCGTGGAGACTACAGCTCCCCAAATGCACCACGAGTGGTGGGGGGCGCGTGGAGAGACTGCAGCCCGCGCAGTGCACCGCGAGGTGGGAAGCCCCTGGAAACTGGGCAGGCAAAGAGCAGCCTGGTTAGCGCCATGCAGGCACCCAGGGACCTGAAAAAACGCTGGAGTTGGGCGTCCTTTGGCTTTATTGGCTTGCGAGTTGCTTGTGGGCTAGTTTTTGGCTTGTAGCTTGTTGCCAGGGGCAGCTCTACGTTTTTTGCCACTCCAGGCATGGCAGTCAGGCGGCCTTCCGCGGCGTTTCTGTGGGAGGCCTGCCGGTCACATGGATTCGGCGGCGTTTCTGTGAGAGGCTCGCCGGTCACGTGGATTTGGCGGTGTTTCTGTGGGAGGTCCCACGGTCACGTGGATTCGGCGGCGTGTCTGCGGGTGATCTGTCGGTCCCGCGCCTTCAGTGTACCCACCGCCGAATTGCCGCCGAAGCCGTGGGACCGGCAGATCACCCGCAGAAACGCTGCCGAAGGCTCCCTGATTGCCATCCTCACAGCGACCGGCACGCTCTCCACCCCTCTCCCCCCCGCCATTTCCCATCCCAGGCACGCGCTTGCTGCGCTGGTGCCTGGAGCTGCCCCTGCTTGTTGCTTCTTTTTTGATCAGCTCCTGGCAAGCACAGTACAGTCCCAGACTGCACAGCGGGGGGATCTAAGGGATTGGCTTGTTTTGGCCTTGTTTTGAAATGGAATTAGCTTGATTTTTGGCTTACTGTGAAAGTTGGAGTGCTTATTTACTGCATGAATGTTGGCAGCTGTGCCACCCAGCCCGGGGGCACCCCGCCCACCCAGCCCAGGTGCTGCTGTGGGGAGAGAGAGCTGGGAGAAGTCCTCTCTTGCCTCCCGAGCACCGTCCTGCACCCCAAACCCCTCATCTCCAGCCCCACCCCAGAGCCTCACACCTCAGCACTCCAAACCCTCTGCCCTAGCCCTGAGCCCCCTCCCACACTCCGAACCCTCAGCCCCGCCCCCACCACATTAATTTTATGTGAACCAATATGGAGGTGATGTGTCACCCATCACCTCCATATTGGTGCACATAACAAAATTCATTACGCATATGCATGGGAAAAATTAGAGGGAGCATTGGTGGTGTCCTGTTTGGGGTGAAGCTGGGAGCAGTTGCACCAGGGCTGGGGGTCATCCTGTGCCTGAGGGGCCAGTCACAGTGGGGCTACGCGGGTGTCCTGTGCCCAGGTGGGGTAGTGTTGCCAACCCTCTAGGATTGCCCTGGAGTTTCCAGGAATTAAAAATTAATTTTTCATTAAAGCTTATGTCATGTGATGAAACCTCCAGGAATATGTCTAACCAAACGTGGCAACCGTAAGGGGGGCAGTCACACCAGGGCTGGGGGCATAGGCATCGACTCCATGCTTAGCATCCCCTGGCAGCCCCCCAGCGCCTCCTGCCTGCCAGAAGGCCATGCCAATCAATGCCTCCCTGTCTCCCTCACTCCCTTCAAGCACCTACCGCTTGCTACGGATCAGCTGTTTCATGGCATCTGGGGTGCTGAGGGGAAGAGAAGAGGAGCGAGGGCATTGCACGCTTTGCAGAAGGGGCGGGACTGGATGGGGAAGAGGCGGTGCGGGAAAAGGTGGAGCAGGCGCTGAGGGGGGGTGGGAAGAGGCAGGGTGAAACCCGGGGGAGCACCCCATGGCAGATTAGAAACTTGGTGCCTATGACTGGGGAGGCAGTCATACCTGGGGCAGGGGGTTCATCCTGTGCCTGGGGGGCAGTCACAGCGGGGGAGGAAGTATTTTTCACACAACGCACAATTAACCTACTGACTCATTGCCAGGGGATGTTGTGAACTCACTTCCAAGCTGTGCGTGGCCACGCAGCAGCCTATTAAGCGCCGCGAAGGCACTCAGGGCTGCGGCGGGGAGAGATGCCTCTCCCCTAGTCCTGGACCTGCCGTGGCGGGGATAAGTGCCCCTCCCCCGGTCCCAACCCAGCCCAGCTCTGGACCTGCCGCAGCCGGGGGAGAGGCGCCTAACCTGTGGGCTCAGCCCTGGAGCTGCTGTGGCAGGAAGAGGCACCTCTCCCTCCCAGCCCAAGTGCTGCTGTGGGGGGAGAGAGCTGGGGGGAAGCCTCTCTTCCTGCTGTAGCTCCAGGGCAGCCTGCACCCCAAAGCCCTCATCCCCAACCCCACCCCAGAGCCTGCAGCCCCAGCTGCAGCCCTCCTTAGCCCCCCACATCCCAACCCTCTGACCCAGCCCTGAGCCCCTCATCCTCAACCCCACCGAGAGCCCACACCCCCAGCCTGAGCACCCAACCTCTGCCCCAATTCTGAGCCCACTCCCACACTTCAAACCCCTCGGCCCCACCCGTGCCACATGAATTTTGTTATGTATACCAATATGTGTCAGACTTTGTGCCATTATCTACTCTTTTTTAATCAATTGTTTTTCCTTCCATGAAAAATGTGTTTATTTCATTTTAACATAAGTGATTTCATTTCTTTTATTAAGAAAGGGAATTTATTTTTCTAATTATTTTGGCATTTATGTTTATCGATCACAATCATGCACATGACTGACTAACATTTGACTCCATTGCTACTGTTAGTATCAGACTTTGAACCACATTTATTTTCATAAAAAAATTAAGTTATTTTACAGATATAATTAAAATTACAATTTGAAAATAAGCAGCCTTCATCTGCCCAGTGTCTAAAGTTATGTGTTTAGCTATTTTTTTTAAACTAGCACTGCTAAGGTGAGTACAAGCTAAATTTACATTCTAGAAGGATACTATTACACCTTTACCCTGATATAATGCTGTCCTTGGGAGCCAAAAAATCTTACATTATAGGTGAAACCGTATTATATTGAACTTGCTTTGATGTGCCAGAGTGCGCAGCCCCCCGGAGCACTGCTTTACCACGTTATAGCCGAATTCATGTTATATTGGGTTGTGTTATATCAGGGTAGAGGTGTATTTGATTGTACCACTTTAAATAATGAATCACAAAGCGCAATATGTTAATGAAAATATTATTGATTATTGCTCCAGCCAGGACAGGTTAGGCATTTTAAAACTCACTACTCAAAGAATTAACTTTAAGCATGAGAGAAATAAAATTATGAAATGCACAGACTAGTCAAAAAACTAAAATAAGCAAACTTTGAAAGAATAAAATTACAAAGAATCTTTGTACATTTTGTTTGGAAGTACCAAGAAGTAACAACACCCCTATGTGTGAGAGAGGAAATGTTGGGGGAGTGTGTGAGAGAGACTTTGTGTCAGTGTGTGTGTGTGTTTATGAGGGGGGAGGTGTCAGTGGTGAGCTGGAGCCAGTTCGCACCGGTTCGCAGGAAGCGGTTGTTAAATTTAGAAGCCCTTTTACAATCAAGCACCCCGACCTGGACCCGGTCCCAGCCGAGCGCCCCGGACCCAGAACCGGTCCCGGCCAAGCAGCTCCAGGCAGCGCGGTAAGGGGGCAGGGAGCAGGGAGGGTGTGTTGGAAGAGGGCAGGGGAGTTCGGGGGGGTGGATAGGGGTTGGGGTGGTCAGAGGGCAGGGAACAGGGGGATTGAATAGGGGCAAGGGTCCCGGAGGGGCAGTCAGGAAGGAGCAGGGGTTGGATGGGGTGGGGGGGGGGACAGTCAGGGGCAGGGGTTCCAGGGGTAGTCGGAGAGAGAGAGAAGGGGTGGTTGGATGAGGCAGAGGTTCCAGGGGGCCATCAGGAATGAGAGGAGGGGTTGAATGGGGCAGCAGGGAGCAGTCAGGGGATAGGAAAAGGGGGTGGATGGGGCAGGAGTCCCAGGGGGGTATCAAGGAACGTAGGGGGTTGGATGGGGCAGGAGTCCTGGGGGGGCGGCCACAACCCACTCATAGGGTGAGGAGGAGGGAACTTGTTGTTAATATTTTGGCAGCTCATCACTGGGAGGTGTGTGTGGAAGACTGTGGGTATGTCTGTACTTACAATTTAAAGTGCAAAAAGTCCCTTTTTTGCGCTGAAACCGTGGGGGCGTCTACACTTGTTAATGACTTTTTGCGATGAAACTCAGAAGTTTCACGGCAAAAAGAAAACCACCTTCATGAGAGGTGTACTGCTCTTACCACTGTTCTTTTCATACTGCTGTGAAAGTGAAGACACTTTCACCAGTGTAAACACCCATTGGCTTCCGGAGGATATCCCACAGTTCCAAAAGTG
Source organism: Gopherus flavomarginatus (assembly GCF_025201925.1). Taxonomy (NCBI): domain Eukaryota; kingdom Metazoa; phylum Chordata; order Testudines; family Testudinidae; genus Gopherus; species Gopherus flavomarginatus. The sequence continues at coordinate 8,542,879 of NC_066626.1, read as the reverse complement.
ACCACTCTGCTGCTCTGACGCATAGACAAAGCCCTGGGAAGTTTGAAGCTCCCTTTCCCGTTGTTGGTAGATACGGTGGGGAAAGCAGACAGACAGCAGAAGGTTTTTTTAAAAATGCCATGGAAGAAACCAGGAAGTAATGGGGCTCCTGAGATATGAAGCAGGGCAGCATGGGGCATTGAGCAGGGACCCAAAATGCCTTCCAGTCACCCCCCTTCCCACAAGATCTATCGAGAGCTGCACTGTGGGATAGCTGCCCTACAGAGCTGATCTCATCGGGGATGGAAGTGCTGGTAGTGTAAACACTCTCTGACACCTGAGAAATTGAGTGAGGGGGGTCAGGGTAGGGGCAGGGGGTTGGGATGCAGGAGGTGGTTTGGGGTGCGGGCTCCTCCGGGCGGCGCTTACCTCAAGCGGCTCCCGGGAAATGATAACATCCTCCAGCTCCTAGGGGGAGGAGCAGCCAGGCAGCTCTGCGTGCTGCCTCCACCTGCAGGCGCAGCCAATGGGAGCTGCAGAGCCAGCACTTGAAGCGGAGTCAGCGCGTGGAGCCGCCATGGCTGCTCCTAAGCCTAGGAGACAGAGGGACATGCCAACTGCTTTCCGAGAGCCATGCAGAACTGGGTAGGGAGACTGCCAGCCCTGCATCAATCAGATTTTTAAAGGCCCGGTCAGCAGTGCTGTCTGGAGCCTCCAGGTTCCCTTTTTGACCGGATGTTCCATCAAAAACAGGACACCTGGCAACTCTACGCAGATGGATTTCACCCTGAGAGAGTGAATCTCCTGGTCCTGGGTAGCAAGTTGTGAGGGACAGAGGCATTCCTTGTCACAATTTGCTACCATTGTGAAATCTCTGTTTTAATTTGGATACTGTCATGAACATACAGCTACGGGTAGCATAAAATCCCTCCTTTACCTGTAAAGGGTTAAGAAGCTCAAATAACCTGGTTGGCACCTGGCCAAAAGGACCAATAAGGAGAGAAGATACTTTCAAATCTGTGGGGGAAGGTTTTTGCTTTGTGCTCTGTGCTGTTGTTCTCCAAGTAATCCAGCTTCTACTGAAATGATACATCTAATATTAAAGAAATAGTAAGTAATAGCAAGGAAATGCGTTAGATTATCTTTTGTTTTAGCTTGCGAATTTTCCCTATGCTAAGAGGGAGGTTTATTCCTGTTTTTTTGTTACTTTAAAGTTTTGCCTAGAGGGGAATCCTCTGTGTTTTAAATCTTATTACCCTGTAAAATTATCTTCCATCCTGATTTTACAGAGGTGCTTCTTTTACTTTTTTCTTTATAATAGCATTCTGTTTTTAAGAATCTGATTGGGTTTTTAGGACACTGAAAACCCAAGGGTCTGGTCTGTGCTCACCTTTATTATCTATTTGGTTGGTATATTATTCTCAAGCCTCCCTAGGAAAGAGGGTGAATGGGCTTGGGGGGATATTTTGGGGAAACAGGAACTCCAAGTGGTTCTTTTCCTGAATCTTTGTCTAACTCACTTGGTGGTGGCAGCATAGTGTCTAAGGATAAGGAAGAATTTGTGCCATGGGGAAGTTTTTAACCTAAGCTGGTAGAAATAAGCTTAGGGGGTCTTTCATGCAGGTCCCCACATCTGTACCCTAGAGTTTAGAGTGGGGAGGGAACTCTGACAGACACAAAGAAAGGAAGAAAGAAAGAAAGAAAGAAAGAAAAAGGTATTTTTGTAATTTGGAAAAGCATTCTACAGAGTTAAACGTCACGGCTATCTAAGTAAAACCCTGAATTAAGATGCTGGTAGTTTCTTTCCACTGTAGATAGTTTCTATAGCAAACAATATGGCCTAAATATGTAATACTGTACATACAAAACTGAAAATATTGTAAGCAGTATTTGGAATACTTATGAATACCTTTTAAACACAAGCTAGTAGTTACAAAATTTACCACTGTTCCTTACACAGACTTTTTCCCACTCTCTGTCCTCCCCTCCCCACATTGTCACTGTTACACATACAGAACAAGTTTTCAGCACAGTATTTGTACTTTGGTGCACACATGTCTGTGCACTGCCCTCTGGTCTTATTTCAGAGACATTTTCTTAGGCCTTTTCCTCACTGATAAAATTGAAGTGCCTTGTCCCCCCGTTTTAGTTCACACACCTTGTTTACACCAAGGTAACAACAACAAAAGACACCCCTCAGCAGTGGCTAGATTCATAAAGGGATGTGAATGGATGTTAGGCCTCCTGACACTGAGCACTTAGAAAGCCACAGGATCCACGGGGATCCACAGAGATGAGTTAGGGGCCCAGGCTCCCTACATCAGGAATGAGGAGAGAAGGGCTCCTTAGAACTGTGCTGCGAGGGGTGGGGGGACCATTGCTGCACACAGGCAAGCTGCATAGGGGCCAGGGCGGAATCCACATTGCAGTAGACAGACCCTCCCATGCTTCCCAGGTGACTCGCAGCAGCGAGATATCTTCCAGGATAAACTCCTGTGGAAAATGTTGGGATAGTGTTCAGTGTAGGTTACCCCTGTCATAAACAGATAGCTAAGGGTTAATGTTCTTTTACCTGCAAAGGGTTAACACAGGGAACCAATCACTTGACGAGAGGACCAATCAGGAAACTAGACTTTTTCAAATCTGGGTGGAGGGAAGTTTTGGGTGTGAGTTCTTTGTCTTGGGTCTGACCCTCTCGGCTCTGAGAGTGATTTTTCTATCTCCTGGCTTTCTAATCTTCTGTTTCCAAGTTGTAAGTACAAGGATAGTAAGACAATAGGTTTATATTGTTTTCTTATGTATTTACATGTGTGTAGTTGCTGGAGTGTTTTGAATTGTATTCTTTTTGGATAAGGCTGTTTATTCATTTTTTCCCTTTAAGCAATTGACCCTGTATATTGCCACCTTGATACAGAGACTATATATTATGTCCTTTTTCACTCTTTTTATATAAAGCTCTCTTTTTAAGACCTGTTGGAGTTTTTCTTTAGTGGGGACTCCAGGGAATTGAGTCTGCAGCTCACCAGGGAATTGGTGGGAGGAAGAAGTCAAGGGGAAAATCTCTTTGTGTTAGATTTACTAAGCCTGACTTTGCATACCCTTTGGGTGAGGGGGAGAGATTAGATCTCTCGGTACTTGTGTTTCCAGGACTGGAAGCAGGGAATCTCCTAGGGTCGTCCAGGGAGGGGAGCCTGGGAGGAAGTACCAAGGAAACAAGGGGAGGGGGTTATTTCCCTTTGTTGTAAGACTCATGGCATCTGAGTCTGGGGGTCCCCCAGGGAAGGTTTTGGGGAGACCACAGTGAGCTAGGCACTGTATAATTCTTAGCTGGTGGCAGCGATACCAGGTCCAAGCTGGTAACTAAGCTTGGAGGTTTTCATGCTAACACCCATATTTTGGACGCTAAGGTCCAGATCTGGGAAGAAATGTTATGACAACCCCCTGAAGCTGTTGGCTCTCCAAAAGGCACAGAAACCCAGAGGATATTACAGCTCTGAAACAATCAGTCCCCCTTACTCACCATTTTGGGGCTCCTGTGGGTTATGTGAACTGTCTTTGGGATGGGAAAATTATGCTGTTGTGAAGACTGTTAATGTGCCCTGCTTCAGTGTGGGGGAATTACTCTGTCTGGTATAAACAATGCTGCCACTGTTTAAGTGTTGCATTTTGCCTTTACAGATGCAACCTTGAGATCTCAGCTGTCCGTGTTATCACCGGCTGAGAGACTACAAAACCCCTGGAAGAGGCCGTGAAAAAGCATAGAAGACATGCTGCAAGAAGTGATGCACCAATCTCTCTCAGAGAATCAAAAAGCGCAGGAGTGGAGGGAGAGGGAAAGCAGGATCCGAAAGGAAAATGCAGCGCACAGGAAGCAAAGCACGGAGCAGCTGATAAGCATCCTGGAGCACAAGCGGACTCTATCGAGGCGCTCGTAGCCATGCAGGCAGAGCACTACCACCCCCGCCGCTGCCGTTGTCCCAAAGCTCTTTCCCTTGTACCCCCATGTCAGCTCCAAACCCCCTTCCCCAGCATCTGGGTTCTTACCACCACCAGCTGCCCCCAACACCTGTACATTCACCAACCAGCCCTGAGAATTACGGCCCTTACCCTCTGCACTCAACCCCCATCACCATGCAGTATAGCCATCCTGAAATGCAGCAGTCATTGCACAGCACTCCAGACAGGAAATCTGACCTTGAGTGAACATTTGGGAACCAAGCTCTACACACAAGGGGTGACATCCTCACTCATGAGGATGCTGGACAGAGCGGCAAAACAATGGTTGACAAAATAGTCCCCAGTGATGGATCAAAGCAAATGAAGCAGTTTTGTCAGCAACCCAGGAAATCAGTTAACCTTGAAGTAACATGATCCCAGAGAATAAACTTCTGTTATAAAAAGAACAAAAAATGAGAATTAAACTGTAAATGACTGTATTGCAATTACCAACAGGAAATAGCACACTAAAAACAGATGTGATTGCTGGAGATACTAGCAACTATTAATATTTTCAAAAATTGTTTGCTAATAAAATATAAATAGCACAATGACATCCATCTTCACAATATTATCAAAGGTAAATTATGAAGTAAATTATTTAATGGTGTGAAGCTACATTTACAGCAGATAACAAGAAAAGGAGACTAACTATGTTATGAGGCTTTATGCAGACAGATGGGTGTAGTGTATTATATTGCTCCACATAGCAATGTGCTACTGGTAGCAGTTATTGATACAGAGTGGATTGTAAGAAACTGCTTTTATAGTAAACAGCTACCTGATGTAGCAAATGCCTACGGGTAGCAGTTTCTTGCATTATAACCTATGTGAAATTGCTACTTGTAGAGATACTGATACATCTGGATTGTAAGAAACAGCTTTTGTAAAAAAGAGTTGCTGTCTGTGAGGGGAAATAAAAAAAGCTGCTTTGCCCCCCACCATTTTTGCAAACACTGGTGTCTCAGTCACACTGGGGTAACCACTACCCCCTGCCCCTGCCTGTGCTGGGTTTTGCCCTCTGTCATCACCTCGCCTCAAGCTTAACTCCTCCTCCCCCTCAGCCCTGATTTTGCCCTTTAGCCCTTCTCCTAATCCTGCCTCCAGCTGCTTGACCCTCTTGACCCGTCAACTTCTGTCCCCTGCTCAGACCCTGGTCCCTCCCCTGCTCTGATTCACCCCCTTTTCAACCCAGGGCCACCCGGGGGGGGGGAGGAGGTAAGTGGGGCAATTTGCCCCAGGCCTCACAGGGCCTCCAAAAAATATAATATTGCAACTTTTTTATGGAAGGGGCCCCCGAAATTGCTTTGCCCCAGGCTCTCTCAATCCTCTGGGCAGCCCTGTTTTAACCCCTGTAAATTGCAGTCACCAGATTTTTACCCCTAATAAGGGCAGAGTGAAGGCAGTGGCTTCAGCAGACGTTACCGAGCATGCTCAGTTTGTACAGAAAAGCCACTGCCTCCTCAACAAACTATTTTGCAAAGCACTGGTGTCTCGGTGCCACTGGGGTAACTGCTACCCTCTCTGCCCCTGCTTGTGCCAGGTTTTGCCCTCTGCAAACGCTTCGCTCCTGGGCTTAACTCTGCCTGCTCCCCCCCGTCCTGATTTTGTAAATTTCCATCTCCTGCTCAGAACGTGGCCACCCCCCTGCTCCAATTCGCCCCCTTTGCCACTTTTTAACCCGCCAAAAGCAGCCTACAGAATCTTAAGGCTAATAAGGGCAGGGTGAAGGGCAGTGGCTTCAGCAGATGTACTGAGCATGCTCAGTGCACAGGCGGTAGCACATTCCTACGGAAAGCACCTACCCCTGGTTCCCCTCCGCCCCCGCCCCCAGCTGTTTGCCCCTGCACGGACTCTGCCCATCCCCGCTCCGGTTTGCCCCCTGTGGCCCCAGGCCAGCAAGACACGGGCCCAGCCCCGGGAGGGGCCTCAGCAGATGTGACCGAGCAGCTGGAGGAGCCAGCCCAGCCCAGCCCGTCGGGCGCCTGCAGCAGCGCTGGGACCGGCCGCCCCGGTCCGGGAGCGGAGCTGGGACGAGGGGGCGGGGGGGGGGGGTAGAAGCACTTTCCTGCCCGGTCCCGGCCCCGGCCCCAGCCCTCGCCCCGAGGTCTCACCCCGCCGTGCCCGGCTCGGGAGCTGCTGCGGGCGGGGCCCGGGCTGGGCTGGTCCCGGGAGGAGAGAGCCCCGGGACGGGGAGCGCTGCAGGCAGCCGCGGGTGGGGCTGGAGCAGCGGAGGTCGTGGGGGATCCAGGTGCGGGCAGGGGGGGGTCAGTGGAGTGATCCGGGCGCCGTGCGGGGCTCCGGATGCGTCGGGTTGGGCAGACCGGGGGGTGGGGGGGGAACTCCCCGCCCCCCCTTGCGGAGGAGGAGCCGCGATGGGACCGGAACGGGGAGGACGCGGGGGTGGGTCTGACCTGGACCCAGCCTGCAGTGGGCAGGGGAAGAGGAAGAGGAAGTCCCGGGCTGCTTCCCCCCCCAGTCACTAACTCGCCTGGGCTGGGCGCCGCCGCCCCGTCCCGCCACCACAGGCAGCCGGGCTAACCCGGGAGGAGAAATCTGGGCGCCTCCCCCGTCACCTCTGCACGTGTCCGGGCTGGGGGCAGCCCCCGGGCCCGGCTCCGCCGGCAGCAGCTCCGGGCCGGAGACCCAGGTAACCGGGCCGGGCCGGAACGTGACTCCGCACCGCGTCCCCGGGAGCCCGGGATCTCCCCGCGCCCACCCTGGGGTCTGCTCCCGCTGGGACCGCGCCGCCCGGGTCTGAGATGGGAAAAGACACGGCGGGGGGGGGGGCAATATGGCGGGGACGAAGGGAAAAGGAGGGTGGGGGGCAGAGAGACCATGTGACGTGGGGGAGATTTACCCTTCTCTGTGCAGCCAGGACATCACAGGGAGAGGAGAAGAGCAGGTGCCCATACGGGGGGTGTGAAATCCTCTCTGATTTTACCTCTTCCTCTCCCAGACTGATCAGATCCTCCCAGCTCTGCCCCATTGCTCTAGAATTAGCAAATAGGGCTGTAAAACCCCTGTCGCTTTCCCTTCTCCCCTCTCCCAGGATTGAGTGCCTCTGTTCTCGGCCACAGCGTTTGCCCCATTCTCTCCCCAGTGCAGAATTTACAGTCTCCTCAGATTTGGGGGGTTTCCCATCCATTTTCTCTGCAGCAATTTGTTCTTGTTCAGGGGAGAATTGTTGCCATGAGTCATTTGCCAAGTAGGAATGGGGTGATGGGTGCAGTTTGGGAGAGCTGTGGGGCACAGTTGCATCTGGGGTGGGAGCCAGCAGCAGGGCATGGAAGGGAGGCTGCCCAGCCCCACTGATTCCCTTTCTCCCCCACCCCAGGCCCCTTCAGCCACTAGCTGCCAGTCCCATTGCCAGACCCCACTGCCCATCCCCCAAGGCCTTCTGGCTCCTCCACCCTCCCTGCTCCTGTTAAAGCAGCATTGCTCAGGGTTCCCTGCTGCCCCAGTGAATATCAGGCAAGGGGAACCCATCTCTTTGTGCTGTTTGTTGTACACTGCTGTATAATCCCCTAGTGGGGCACTCACCTCTGGAGGATCTCCAAGCAGCAGAGTGCAGCATCCCAGACCTTTTCTCCTCCTGCTGTTCCGTGCAGGCCGCTGGCCAGCTTGGTGGGAATTTCATGGTCAGGCCTCTGGCCAAGTCCCAAAGTCTCAATGAACCCTTGCCGGGGTTTTAGAGTCCAGCAAAGAAGCAGTCTACTTCTCTTCACTAGGGCTTTCAGCCCCAGCTCTGAGCCCTTTAAATTCAGCCCTTTGATCAGGCTCCCAGAGGAGGCCTGTCCCCTTTTGGGAGCTTACCCCATTTTACCTGTTGCCAGGGGAACCAGGCCCAGCCATTACCCCAGGTTCCTACCCAGGGACCCTATACACAGAAGCCATGTACCGCTCACTCCAATCCATCACTACTATTTCCCTGGGCCTCTTCCTATGGGGCCCTTGTATCTACAGCCTTATCGTAGGGCCAGCATCCTCAGGTTCTTCTCACTCATCAGGCCAGGGAAGAGCCCCCTTGCTTTACTCTTCTGGTCCTAGCCATGGACTGACTGACCTGCTGTGCCCCTGCAGCAACTTTTATCTGAGACAGCTGGGCTCTGAGTACTTGCTTCTGTGAGGCCTGTGTAGGCACTTGGCAGACCCAGAAGACCCACCTTCACTGCTTCCAGGGGCGGGATGTAGTAAGATCCTAGGGAACTGCAAAGGCCAGCTGCATCCCATCACAAATCCCCTTAAACGTTCCCACTTTCCCTCCAATTCTTCAATATCAACATAAAGTCCCCCCCCAGGTGTTGATGTTTTTCACTTATATTAGGAAATGTTTAGTTTTTGCCCCATTTTCTCCTCAGTTCTAAAATATTGACAGAAAATTCTTGAATGTTTTGCCCAATTTTCTCTCTTGTTATCTATGATTTATTATCCCCTGAGATTTTCCCCATCTAACCATCTGATATTAACATAAAATCTCCTCAGATGTTGTACTTTTCTTAAATCCTTGAATATTGATTTCCCCTTTTCTCCCTAATTATCAATGATTGATATGAAATCCACCCTGATTTTACCTCTTCGCCGTGTATCAGCTATTGGTATAAAATCCCTAAAACTTTTCCACTTTCCTCTAATTTGTGACCAATTTCTCATATTTGCCCCTTTTACTTTTTAATTACTGAACGCTGGTATCACATTTCAGGTTTTAGCATTTCCATCAATTATTACTTTTAAATAATCATTTTAGGCTTCGAGGTGTTCCCCATATTTTTCATGTAAAGTCTCTTCTCCTTTTTGGAGGGACCCTGTTGCCCTGAGTCATTCTCCATAGTGGAGGTTGCAGAGGGGTTAAATTCCCCAGTGATCAACTTTCCCCCTCCCATTTGAGAATTATTTGTTTCCCCCTTTATCTCCATTAAAATCCACAGGGTTGCTGATCAGAGTGACTTGCCCCATTCAGATACACATCCCAGGCAGGGCCTCTCACTATTTGGAAAATGGTGTCTCCTAGCTGCTAATAGGAGAGGTGTTTGGACCCTGACTGAATTTCCTTTCCTCAGATGGTGCAAGACAAGGGGTTCACTCCCCTCAGGGGACTGCTCTGTGTGTGGATGCATCCCTGTTCCCCTGGGCATTGCCCAGAGCAGCTGAGACACCCCATCCTCCTGTATTAACTCACATTCCGATAGCTGCTTTCATCAAAAGAGTCCCCAGAGCCTGTGGTGAACGGTCACCCTGAGGGATCTCTTCCTGCAGTGCTGAGACCCAGCCACCTCTGGAGTGGGTCCATGGTGGCCATTATTAGCCAGCGACAGGGCATGGAAGTTTATTGAATCTTCTGGCTCCTCCATCCCTTCCTGTCTCCTGTTAAATCAGCATTGGCCAGGGCTGTGTGAATGGCCGGTCGGGGGCGGTGATAACTTTCTCTCCATTGATCAAATACTAATATAAAATCACCACAAATGTTGTTTTTCTTCCCCTTCAGAACTGTAGGATGTTCAGGGTTTGGAGGGAAGATAGTTGCCCTAAGTCCTTGCCCCAGATGTAGGGAGCGGGGGAGGGGGAAGGCATGGAACCTCCCCTCCCAGGATATGTTTAAACAGATTTTGGTGTCTTACCCTCCCCAATGTCACATTTCTGATCTCATTGACTCCAGTGTTGCTGTGAGGAAGGAAAAGGAGTGACTCTAGATTAACATGGGAGCCAAGGAAGTGGTGTCCTTAGCCACTGTCACCAGAGGGCTCTGACTGTTGCTAAGGGAGGGGAGGCTGCTCTCTCTGTCTCTCTTTACTCAAGGTATCAGGGTTGAGTTTCTTGGGTGGGATGGTGCTGCCTCCCCTGTGATCTGGGAGTCCAGGCTGAGCCGCTGCTGCTCCTCAGCAGGGTCTGTGCTGTGGAGGGACCTTCATTAAAGCCTCCTCCATTCCCAGTCTGGGCGGGTACTTCCTCCAGTGGCTGGAACTAGCCCCCTAAGGCAGCCCCAGGCTTTGCCAACTCCAACTGCTGAGCCGGAGACTCCAGGTGACAGAGAGAGACAGTGGGGATGGTCAGAAAAGTGACTCTGTGCAAATGTCACCAGGACCCTCGGATCTCACAGCCCCTGGGAATCTGCTACTTGTTGTTAATGCACCTGTGGGTGGGATCCGAGCTGCCTTAACAGCAGTGAAGCCACTGATCTCCTGCCAGGATCTGCCCAGTGGCAAAACTGGGGATTGAGAAGGGGAAGAGACTGGCTCAATGGGGTTCCTCTTTGTGTATCTGGGGGGGTGGAGAAGCCAAACAGGGAAGGGTGGGGGAAGGACAGAGATGGAGGGGGAGGCAGTGTGAGTTAGGAGCAGTCAGGAAATGATGGTGGGGCAGGAGGGAGAGCTTGAAATCCCTTCTGATTTGCCACTTCCCTCTGAAAGATTTATAAAATCCTCTCCAATTCTGTCGCATTTCTCTGTAATTATCAAATATGGATATATAATCTATGTCAGGCCTGCACAACTCGTAAAGCAGCGAGGGCCATATTAAGCCAAAGAAAACAGCTGAGAGCTGAACCCCCTCCCCCAGCACCGCTGAAACACTGCCACCACCCTACCCCTGCCAAAACATAATACACACCCTCTCAGTGCTGCCTGCACTGTGGAAACAAACCCTCCTTCCTCAGTGCTGCCCCACTGAAACAGCTGTGGGCCGAAAAGGAAGGTTTGGGGGGTGGGGTGATACTTTATTAAGAATTTTTTAATTAAAGCAAACAATTTTGAAAATTATTTTAATTTTTTTATGAATCATGGAAAAATGAAGAAAACCTGTTCCGTTGAAAGAAAACATTTGTACTTTTCATAATTACCTTTCAAATTTAATGAGGGATATTACATCTCTTTTTGGCAACAAGCTTGTCATATTCAGGGATCATATTTGAAGTGGATATTTTCATAATGTCTTCCAAGTGATCATCAGTCAGAGAAGAACATTACTTGTTTTTATTCATGTTCATGATGGAAAATGTTTATTCACATGTGTAAGTGCGTCCAAAAATGCTGAACGTTTTCAGTGCAACTTCGATAGGATTCTTGTCTTTTTCATCATCCAGACAGGCTGCTTTCTCTATGCTTATTTCAGTAAACTGCCAAACACTGAAGTTCAGTAACCTCCAACTGCAAATCTAATGGCACTTCCTCTGGATCCACAGAAAAGGGATCTTCAATGAGCTTCAACTGGATGTCGTCTTCTTTAGACAAAATAAGTCTTCTGTCAAATTCTTCAGTCAAAAGATTGATGTGCTTTGCATATTTTTCTCCTTACTCAGCGTGTTTGTGCTGAAGGATACACTGTGCACAAGTGGGAAAGTGACACATTTCACCTTTTGACAGCTGGCTTCTGAAAAGTTTCAGTTTCATTTCGAAAGCTTTCATTGCTGCACACACTTGAAATATAAGTTGACTTTTTTCCTGAAGTTGAATGTTGAGATCATTCAGGTGTGCTGTAATATCACAAAAGAATAAGAGATCTTGATTCCAGGACTCATTTTCAAGCTCTGGGAATTTTATTGGCCCATTTTCTAGGAATTTTGCTACCTCCTCTTTCAAAGCAACGAAACGTTGGAGCACTCTTCCTTGACTCAACCACCTCACTTCCGTATAGTAGATTAAGTCCCTGCACTCGGCGTCTAGCCCTTCAAGAAAGGCTCAAAATGTCCTATGTTTTAATCCTCTAGAACGAATGTAGTTTGCAATGGAAGCTACCACTGACATTACATGCTCAAATTTTAAGACTTCGCTACACAAAACCTGCTGATGTATAATGCAGTGATGTTTGGTTATTTGTCTCCCGATAAATTCTTCAAGAAGAGTAACTGCTCCAACATTTTTTCCATACATAGCTGGAGCACCATCAGTACAAATGGCCACCAAGTTTATGAAATCTAATCCCGACTTATCATTCATGCACTTTATCACTTCACTGGAGATTTCTTTTCCGATTATGCCACCCGTCATAGAGTACATGCCAACAAGTTCTTCAGTAATTTCAAAGTTTTTATCAATACATCTAATAAAAGTAAGAAGTTGGGCGGTGTCTTTTAAATCGATGCTTTCATCCATAGCTAGGGATTAAAAGCAGAATTCACTGACTCTCTGCTTTAACTGATCACTTAGATTGGTAGAAATGTCAGCTATTCGTCTCTGTACAGTCATGCGTGATAGACTGACATTCTCAAATATTCTCTTCTTTTCTGGACATAACTCAGATATAGCAATCAACATACACTTTTTTAAAAGCTTGCCTTCTATAAAGCATTTCCCAGCAGCAGCAATTTCCTTATCCACACCCCTGCCCCCAAACAACCCCCCGGGACTCCCACGCCCCATCCAACCACTCCCCGCCCCAACACCCCCCCCAAACTCCTGACTTATCCAACCCTCCCCAGAACTCCTGATCCATCCAGCCCTCCCACTGCTCCCTGTCCCCTGACTGCTCCGATCCCTCTCCACACACACACCCTGACAGCCCCCCCAGAGCTTCCGACCCATCCAGCCCTCCTCCGTGCCCCCAGACAACCCCCCGGGACTCCACCACACCGCTCCAGCGCTGGCTGTACGTGGATCCAATCAAACAAGCTGCCGAGCGCAAAACCCCTCCCCTGCCACTGAGGCAGGAGGAGCGGGGGAGCAGGGGACGGACTCTGCCTGCAGGAGGCCAATGGGAGCAGCTAAATCAGGCCCAGGTGCCCAATCAGCCATGCTGCACTTTGCATGAGAGGAAGGGAAGGGAGGGAGGAAAAATCCCAGACAGCTGCAGCGACCCTGGGCGAACCCGACAGCCCCACTGCGCTGCTTGCCCACGGGCCACACAGTGAGTCCACGCGGGCTGTATGTTGTGCAGGTCTGATCTAGGTCGATTTTTTTTCCTTCTTTTCTCTCAAATTATTGACAGTTTCTCCATTCAGCTTTTGTTCCATCTTCTCCAGTGTCAATTTAAAATCTCCTCAGATGTGGGGTGTTTCCTACCCCTTGTATCTGCAGTGCTTTGTCCTAGTTTGGTAGGGAATTGTTGCCCCGAGCCATTCCCCAGGTTGACCATTCTCTACTGGCAACGGGGCATGGAAGGGGCACATGAGAGGGAGTGAGAAGCAAATCTCCCACATGGAGACTGCCCAGCCCCAGGTTACCCAGTCCCAGCTGCTCCTTCACACCATAACCCAACTCTGCTCTCCCCTATCCCCACTGCCAGTCATCCCCTGCTGCTACCCCCTCCCACTGCCAGGGAACCGCCGAGCTGCATCCCCCTTTTTTCCCCCCTTCAAGCTGCCAGGCTAGGGCATGTGAATGGTAGATGGGGTAGAGAACTATCCTTTTCCGTGTGTTTATTGAACATCCATATTCACTGACAACTTCATTAATGCGTCGCTAAGGGTGCCCAGTGTTGTCCTGAGCCCTTCCAGCACGTCGAGTTCAGCAAAACTCAAACCTCTCAAATGTAGGAAATCCAAAGCTATATCGGTCTGGTGTAAACATAAGTGTTTCTCATTGCAACAGGACCTAGAATGTCTGTTTGCAGGGAGAATGCCTGGGATGAATGGAGAATGTGGAATGGACAAAACTTCTGAAGTTTCACCAATTGCCCTTCTCACCCTGACAGGCTGCAGAATAACATCCACATTTTGCTCCGAATCGTCCCATCCTCCTAGGGGAAAGGAAATGGCATCAGTGGAGCCAGCTCATGTAAGCGATTGTCTGGGAGCTGGTGGTGGGTTCTAGCAGGAGGGAGAGGGGCAGTAAATGCACAGGGGAATGGGAGCTGCTGGAGGTGGGAGCAGGGGGGCAGGAAATAGACAATGTGGAGAAAGGGAGGGGACAGGGTGTGACCATCCTGCTGGAACTAGTTGACTCTGGGGCTTGTTTTTGAGGTACAGACTCATGTGGGTTGGGAGTGGGACTTCCCCTGTTTTTGGAACAGGAAATAACCCCCCTGGCCAGAACTGGGAAAACTTCCCAGACTCCCGGTGCTGGAGCCTGAACCTACCAATACACTTTGTTATATGCTGCTCCCCTAATCTTTGTGTCATCTGCAAACTTTCTCAATGACAATTTTATGTTCTCTTCCGGGTCGTTGATAAAAATGTTAAATAGCACAGGGCCAAGAATTGATCCTTGTGAGATCCCACTAGACACAGACCTACTCAACCATGGTTCTCCACTTACAATTATGTTTTGAGACCTATCAGTTAGCGACTTTTTAATATTCTGTACCAAGTCGAGTGCCTTACAGATGTCTACAAATATTACATCAGTGCTATTACCTTTATCAACCAAACTTCTAATCTCATCCAAAAATATGCAGTTAGTTTGCTAGGATCTAAACCTATGTTGATTATTTTTAATTGTGTTACCCTTCTTCAATCTTTTATCAGTACAGTTATCAGGTGCTCCATTATCTTGCCTGATATCAATGTTGAATGGATAGTCCTATAATTACCTGGTCATCCCGATTTCACATTCTAAATATTGGCACAAAACTATATTCCATTCTACTGGAGTTTTCCCAGTGTTCCAAGACCCATTGAAAATCAACAGCAATGATCCAGTGAGCTCCTCAGCCGTTTCTTTCAAAACTCCTGGATGCAAGTTATCTGGACCTGCTGATTTTAAAAATGTCTTACTTTAGTTGCTGCTGTTTAACATCCTCATGAGTTGTTACTGGAATATAAAGAGTGTCATTATCATCTGTTTGTTTTTTCCCCGGTAAAGAACAAATGTATTCACTGAGCACTTTTGCCTTCTCTCTATTATTACTGATAATTCTATCATAGTAATGGACTAATGCCATTGTTAGAATACTTTGTTGTTAATATACTTTAAAAAATCTTTTGTATTGTCTTTAACTCAGCTGGCCGTAGATTTCTCCCTTTGTCCTTTTGCTTCTCTTATGAATTTTCTACAATTCCAAGCTGCTGACTTATCCTTTACTGTCGACTTCCCCTTTCCTCCATTTGCTATCTGTTGTGTTTTTATGGTTAGGGTTTTGGGATTCCTATCAGGGACTGTCCCTGGACCCTGCTGGGGTTCCATCTCCTGTACCACCCCCTGGTTAATAGGTGTGTGATAAATGTGAAGGCCCTGCTGACAGGGAGAAGGGCCTCTCTCCTTCTACCCTCACCCGGGTGCTTTCTGGCTGCTCTGAGTGGGACAGGGATTGGAGTCTGCTACTGTATCCCCTTCCCAGAGCATTCATAGAATATTAGGTTTGGAAGAGACCTTGGGAGGTCATATAGTCCAACCCCCTGCTCAGGACCAACAACAACTAAATCATCCCAGCCAGGGCTTTGTCAAGCCAGGCCTTAAAAGCCTCCAAGGAAGGAGATTCCACCACCTCCCTAGGTAACCCATTCCAGTGCTTCACCACTCTCCCAGTAAAATAGTGTTTCCTAATATCCAACCTAGACCTCCCACACTGCAACTTGAGACCATTGCTCCATGTTCTGTCATCACTGAGAACAGCTGAGCTCTAACCTCTTTGGAACCCTTCTTCAGGTAGTTGAAGGCTGCTATCAAATCATAGAATATCAGGGTTAGAAGGGACCTCAGGAGGTCATCTAGTCCAACCCCCTGCTCAGAGCAGGACCAATCCCTAGAAAGATTTTTACCCTAGTTCCCTAAATGGCCCCCTTAAGGATTGAACTCACAACCCTGGGTTTAGCAGGCCAATGCTCAAACCACTGAGCTATCCCTACCCCCTTTCTCTTCTGCAGACTAAATAACCCCAGTTCCCTCAGCCTCTCCTCACAAGTCATGTGCCCCAGCCCCCTAAACGTTTTCATTGCCCTTTCCTTGAACTCTTTCCAACCTGTCCACATCCCTTCTGTAGTTGGGGGACGCAATACTCTAGGTGTGGCCTCATCAGTGCTGCATAGAGGGGAATAATCATTTTCCTCAGTCTGCTGGCAATGCTTCTACTAATACAGCCCAATATGCCATTGGCCTTCTTGGCAACGAGGGCACACTGCTGACTCATATCCAGCTTCTTGTCCACTGTAATCCCCAGGTCCTTTCTGCAGAACTGCTGCTTAGCTAGTCGGTCCCCAGCTTGTAATGGTTCTTGGGATTCTTCCTTCCTAAGTGCAGGACTCTACACTTGTCCTTGTTGAACCTCATCAGATTTCTTTTTATTCATTTATTTATTTTACTGGCCCTGCTCTCCTGTGAATACTGGTGTTGTCACTGGCAGCAGGTACTGAGTCGGTGACTCTTTTTCTTTCAGGGGTTGGTGACCTTTGAGGAGCTGGCTGTGTACTTCACGGAGGGGGAATGGGCTCTGCTAGACCTTACTCAGAGAGCCCTCTACAGGGAGGTCATGCAGGAGAATTATGCCACTGTGGCCTCACTGGGTAAGAATTCCTGTTCTCTTGGTCTTAGAAGCTGTGGGGTCTCTACAGAACCCGAGTAGTAGTAACTCTAGGCCTTTACTCAGCCTGTAATTGTTGACAGGTTTCCATTCCCCACTTTTTGCCTTATGTCCATCCCCAGTGTCATTTCTGGACATGTGTATATTTGATGTTGTCGGCCATTTAAAAAAATATATAAAACTTAGTTTAATTTATCCTCATTGGATGCATTAAAACTAATGAATAAATAGAGCTTTCATCTCTTTCCTCATTTGAAGGGGACTCTGTGCAGCTGGTATAATTCTTGATACAGTCCAGTAAACAGGGGAACTACGTGGTGCATGGATGGCGTGATAGTCAGATGAGCCCATCTTTTGACAGGCGAGCGTAGGAGGTTGCTGCTCAGGAGTCCATGGGTGAAAGGGAAATGGAGCAGTGGGAGGGGAAGAGAAGGGGAGTAGAGATTGTTGGGGTGCCAGCAGGTGGGGAGGGCTGAGAGCAGTGGGAGGAAGGGAAGGGTAGTGTGGAGGGAGGGCACCGAGGAAGGGGGCAGGATGGGTCAGTGGGGAGGGGAAGAGGTTTTGGGGCTCTGGAGCTGTGGGGGATCCCAGGCCTTTCACAAAGAATCCGTGCCCAGGCCTTGTTGCTTCAGAGCCTATGCTCCATTTTTAGTTCTGTTCAGTTTTGCTTTATTTTACAGGTTTTTCCCCCCAAAATATTAAACTCTGGTCCTTCATCCACCACTCACTGCCCCTCATGCAATCCCTCCCTCCTTCCCCGTATCTACCCACTGCAACCCTGGCCACCATTCCTGAGTCCTTGCTGCCTTCCTCCATCCCAGAGGACAACCGCTGCCCTGGCACAAATGTGCTGTTTGTCGATGATGTCACAGGGTGGCAGTGAGAGCTCTGGGGACTTGTCAGGTCTTTTCTCTTCCCCACCCCCATCTCCAGCAGCCATGGTCTGCCTTCCCTCCAGGCTTTTTGGATCTTTTAGTCAGTCCCTTCCGAGACCATGTGGCCTAGTTCTTGTTTTTCACTGTCTCCTTTTCAGAGGAATTAGAGTCTATTGCTCCTGAATTCTAGTGTCTAATTCCCCAGGCTGCCCCAGACGTGGGGCGGGAGGTGTGTTAATACGCCCTAATTCCCCCAGAACTGCTTGTCTAATGTCACAGGTCTGAGGGAAGCTACACCTTTGACCCCCTCCAGAGTCTGCTCAAGGAATGCCCTCTCAGGTACCAGGCCTCCAGTCATCACCTCTCTGTGGGCAGGGACATGGGAGTCTCTGCATGTTGACCAAGGTTTGAGGCTTGCAGTCCCCTCACCCTTCATTGCATTCACTGGCCTAAAGTCCAGCCCCTGTGCTTTGCTTCTCTCCAAGGGCTGTGACCAGTGTGTGTGTTGACAGATGTGGGAATTTTGGTAACATTTCTGTTATTCCAATATATCCCTCGGCTGCCCTCTGTATTTGGTGTTGCTCAGCTCTGAGTGTGAAGAGCTGTGGCAGGGTGATACAAATGGCTCATGAAGACACTGACTGTGACTAACCCACATCAATGGAAGACCTTACAGAGTCCCCAGTAACCCCCAGGACTGAACACTTGACACCTATCACTGAGAGGTTCCCAGCTTGTCTGGGCAGAGCGCACGTGAACTCAGCATGTTCCGAGGAGCAGGAAGAAGTGGGCTCCCAGAAACAGGGAGCTTTCCTGGAACTAAGACAAAGGGACAGACACAGGGAAAGGACACCCAATGGGTTCCTACAGCAGTGTGGCTCAAGGCTTTGTCCAGTCTGGATTATGTCTTAACCTTTACTTCTCTGTGCTAACCTAAGGACTTGCCCAGGCTGCGTTCCAGTTGACTAATAAACCCTGCTCTTTTTGAAAAGGCTGCTGGGTATCACTGCAGATACTTGCTGGGTGCATTAATCCCTGAAGAGTGTAACAGTCTCTGACCAGGAGTCTATCTCAGCTGGACTTGCTGGGCACAGCTCACTGTGTGAGGCAGGAGAGCTGGAGCCCAGAGGCTCAGTCTCAGAGGCACTGAGGCTGCATAGCCTACCCTGAGGGAAGAGTGGGACCCATTGGGGATTTGTCACACTGAAGGGAAGTTCCTCTAGGGACTGTTTAAAAGCTGAGGTATAGGACAGACCTGGAGGATCCATGACAGTTGGTGGTGTCTGGTGGGATTCTGAATGCAACAGGAGGATTTTGCAATAAGTGATTTGCAGCAGTAAAAACAAGACTAGTCAAAGGAAAGACGAAGAAAATGGAGTATATCCACCTCTCTAAGAAGTATCAGAGGGGTAGCCGTGTTAGTCTGGATCTGTAAAAGCAGCAAAGAATCCTGTGGCACCTTATAGACTAACAGACGTTTTGGAGCATGAGCTTTCGTGGGTGAATTCCCACTTCGTCAGATGAATGTAGTGGAAATTTCTAGGGGCAGGTATATATATGCAGGCAAGCTAGAGATAATGAGGTAGTTCAATCAGGGAGGATGAGGCCCTGTTCTAGCAGTTGAGGTGTGAAAACAAGGGAGGAGAAACTGGTTTTGTAATTGGCAAGCCATTCACAGTCTTTGTTTAATCCTGAGCTGATGGTGTCAAATTTGCAGATGAGCTGAAGCTCAGCAGTTTCTCTAGTCTAGTCTAGTCCTGAAGTTTTTTTGCTGCAGGATGGCCACCTTAAGGTCTGCTATAGTGTGGCCAGGGAGGTTGAAGTGTTCTCCTACAGGTTTTTGTATATTGCCATTCCTAATATCTGATTTATGTCTGTTTATCCTTTTCCGTAGCGACTGTCCAGTTTGGCTGATGTACATAGTAGAGGGGCATTGCTGGCATATGATGGCGTATATTACATTGGTGGAAATGCAGTGAATGAACTGGTGATGGTGTGGCTGATGTGGTTAGGTCCTGTGATGGTATCGCTGTTGCAGATATGTTCATCTGCAAATTTGACACCATCAGCTTAGAATTAAACAAAGACTGTGAATGGCTTGCCAATTACAAAACCAGTTTCTCCTCCCTTGGTTTTCACACCTCAACTGCTAGAACAGGACCTCATCCTCCCTGATTGAACTACCTCATTATCTCTAGCTTGCCTGCATATATATACCTGCCCCTGGAAATTTCCACCACATGCATCTGACGAAGTGGGTATTCACCCACGAAAGCTCATGCTCCAAAACCTGTGTTAGTCTATAAGGTGCCACAGGACTCTTTGCTGCTTTCTCCCTAAGAAGGGCGTCACAGAGCTGTGCAGTGGGAGAGTGTTCAGTGTTGGGAATTACACAAGACTCAGCCGAGTGCATGGCTGGAGAAGGATGATCGGATCAAGAATTAGGGTCCAAAGCCAGGTGGGATTTTGAGAGAATCCCAGGACCACAGAGGCACCTGCAGCAGGGGGGCATCCTGGTGATCCCGTTCCCCCTTTGCTAGAGTTAAAGCAGTAGGAGTTGGAGCGGAAAGCAATGGAGGAACAGAGACTAGCAGACTGTGAAAGGCAGCGAGCTAACCAAGAGAAAAGGGTAAACATGAGGAGGAGCAGAGGAAAAACCAAGAAGAGCAGCAATAGCATGAAGTGGGAATGGAAAAGCAAGAAGTCTCTTGGGGGGAGAGTGGGGAGAGACCAAAGGAAGCCAGTTCCCTAGGAGCCCAGATACGAAATGATTGGCCCAGCTTAATAGGCCGGGGTGGGGGGACGCGGTATAGATGCCTACCTCACTGCCTTTGAGAAGGCTTGTGACTGGAACCAGGTTGATCCTGCAGACCATCTTCTCTGTGATCCCTCCTACTTGGTGCCAAAGTGATAGAGGTGTATAGCCAGGTAGGTGGGGTTGATACTGGAAACTATGAACAGGGCTCTACTGCATAAGCTTGAATTGATGTGTGGCTCATAGGAAAAGGTTTTGGGATATGCAAAGACCCAGGGTTTATTGTATATGGAAACTTCCGCCCTGGGGGTGAAATATCTCTGCAAAGCAGGTAAAGGGGCAGGTGTCACTATGCTGGAAAGTTTTTATGACCTAGTGAGGTTAGAGTAACTCTGTGAGATGTGTCTCCATGAGCTTCAAATGTGAGTAGTGGACAAGAATCCTGAGGATCCATGTAGCACATTCCAGGTGGCAGATGAGTTTGTGGACAGTAAGATCCACAGTGAAGAAAACCAAAGGGTGACTGGATCAAGTTGGGGACCCAAAAGGTGGGGGGGGGCTACACAGGGGCACCCCAGAAGTGGGATTCAAGTAAATTGAAACCAGGAGTGACAGGCAATGTGGGTAGACGAGCTCCAAGCGATCCTGAAAACCTGACATGTGGCATCTGTAGGAAAATTGGGCCTACGTGGGTGCGCTGCTCAAGGCTGGAGAAGATGAGGTGTGTCCAGGCCCGAGGGGCTTACCCATGCTGTGTCCAGCCAAGAAGGCTGCCTGTAGCTCAGCCTCATCTAGTGAGCTATGTGACTGAACTTCCGGAGGAAAGCAGTCTCACAGCCATCACCTCTGGGCTAAAGGGTGAGCTGGAGGATGAGCTCCCTCCCCAGGCACTGGGCATGTGTCCGGTGTGTTCAGACTCCTCATTCCCAGCAGGAGTGGAAGGTGGTTACTGGAGGGACTTTACTTGGGTGGAGAGATGCTGGGAATGAGAGACCCCTTGTCAAACCCTGTGTGGTAAAAACCCCACTGAATGCTGAAAGGAGGCACAGCCTGGTGCAAGGGGCCAAAGGTGAAGCCATTTGCCCTACCTGTGGCTCATGTCCCTGTGCAGACACAAGAAGGGAGCCATGGGCTAGCTAGGAATGGGTTCTCCAGGATCTCACTGTGACTCTATCGGGGTTCCCAAGGTGTCTGGGGTGAATCACTACCAGCTCAATGCAGTGTGAGAGATCCTCGGCTGTGCCCACCAGGGGAAGTTCTCCCAAACCTGCTGGCTGCTGGCAGCACAAGCACACCGATGTGCTCTATGAGTTCCCTCTACAAGCTAGCAGTTAATGCACCCACCTTGTTACACTGAAGTGCCCACTCCCTTGTCTTCTGGGCACCCACTCTGTACAGTGATTTGCTTCCTCGATAGGAAGTAGTGCACCCTGGGGTCGCCAGCCTCCCTCTGCTTAACACATTCTTGGTTGCTTCTCATTAAAGAGTCGTGTGGCACCTTATAGACTAACAAACATATTGGAGCATAAGCTTTCTTCGGTGAATACCCACTTCGTCAGACGCATGTGGTGGAAATTTCCAGAGGCAGGTATAAATATGCAAACCAGAATCAGTCTGGAGATAACGAGGTTAGTTCAGTCAGGGAGGATGAGGCCCTCTTCTAGCAGCTGAGGTGTGAAAACCAAGGGAGGAGAAACTGGTTTTGTAGTTGGCAAGCCATTCACAGTCTTTGTTTAATCCTGAGCTGATGGTGTCAGATTTGCAAATGAACTGAAGCTCAGCAGTTTCTCTTAGCTAACTCAGCACCTACTCTCATGCTTCATTGACCATGGTCCATCAGTGCTTGGGATGTCACTGTGTTGGTGCCTCTCTTGGTAGGAGACAACTTTAAGCATAGACATGTGCACAGTTTTGTAGCGTAGAGCAGGCCTGTAAATAGTGTGACTGCACTGGTATGTAAAAGGCGGTGGAGTGAGACAGTGTAAATAAACTTCAGAGTGGTATCTGTGCAAGAAAAGGTCTCTGAGTGGTCTGTGCAAAGCCAAGAGGACAGGCATAGTGAGTGCTCCATCACACGTGGGGGCTTGTCTGGCATCCTGCCTTTCTCCATGTGAATAGATAACATGACAGGCGAGATGCTGGAAAAGTTTGGCAGTCCAGGAGATGGAGGAAACTTTAAAATGGCAGGTTGATGACCTTGCAGGCCTTCATGCTGTTCCACCATTTGAGGAAGAGAGTCCTTGCTCACCCGTCAGGCTGAGGAACTAAAAAGCATGTGGGAATATATAAGGAAGGAATCCCTGATGCAGCAACAGCTATTACAAAGTGTGGTGAGTCCTGTGGTGGGATCAGCAGCTGGGCACAGGGGATTGGCCTCTGCAAGATGGACCCCACAGTTGACCCCAATGGATATTTGGTCTCATTTGGGATGGTGGCTATGGGGACAGGATGGGATAAGGGAATATGGGCCCTATGGCTAGCTCCCTGTTGAACAGGGGAAGCTCAGGCAGCCTCCCTGACACTCAGTGATGAGCGGGAAAGGAACTACGAAATGGTTCAGGCAGCTGTATTAGATTGGGTGGGCCTCTTGGCAGAAAAGTACTGGCAAAAAATTTCAAGCCGCAGGATGAACGGGAGGATTATGACCCTGGACATTTGCCCAAAACTGACAGACTGGGCCACTCGTTTGCTAAGGCCAGACACCCAGCATGTGGCCAACATTATGGACACTCATTCTTGAACCGTTCCTTTAAAATCTCCCAGACAGGAGCCCATTATGGGTCAGGTGGCATCAAACAGTCACCCTAGATGCGGCAGTTAATTAACAGAGTTCGCAGAGGCAGACATTCTCAGAAGGGGTCGGTAGTTTAAGAGTCTGGATCCAGGGAGGAAGATCAGAGAAGCTACATCAAGAAGGGGTGCTAAGAAAAAGAGGGCAGAGGCTGAAGAAATGGTGGGGTCTCGGGTGATGATGTCTTACAAGTGTGGGGGACCAGGACATATGAAAAGAGACTGCCCGTATATAGAAGCTGGGTTTACAGAATTCTGTGGTTGGGCCGGGACTCGCTGGGCAGGGAGGAAGAAGGAAATTACTGACTATTTAGATAACATTGAGAAGGAGCTATCAAAGGGATCTGGTAGACATTGCCTCAGCCTTTTTACTAATCAGGCATGAGTTGGTGAAACCCCACTGAAGAGTGAGGCTCAAATATAGAAATGGGGGTAAGAAACTGCCCTGTGGCACAGGTGCCCTTGGAATTTCAGGGGAAGTTTAAATGGAAGCCAGTTGGGGTAGTGGATGGGTTACCCCATCTCCTTGTGTTAGGCACAGTCTGGAACCCCTTCCTATTAAGGATTCAAAGGGGCATCTGGAAACCCTGGAGGGAAGGAATGACACAGTTAAGGGAAAGAGCCATTAAGCACAGAAAGGTCAGAAAAGATCACACAGGAGAACACAAGCCAGAGAGAACATAAAGGAAGGGGAATTCCCCAAGAGATGAAGGAGGAAGAAGAAAAGGAAATAGCTGCAGGGGATAAAGTTAACCCAAGCTCATTAAAAGCAATTGAGCGGGTATTGGAACTGCTGCCTCTGAATTGCCAAGGAGGGGGGACCCCCAGGAGCAGCTTGGAAGGCTTGCAGAACAAGAGACAATATATAGAGACCATGAGAAGGAGGGACACCAGCAAACTCCCCCCACAAAACAAAGAGGTTGAGAATGAAGTGTGTGTATCATTCCCCTCTCCCCACCACCCCAGTATGAGGACCTGTGGGTTGAAGTGAAATTATGAGACATCCTCTGCTCACCACATATGACTTTAGTGGGTGGAGAATGGATGGGCCCTACAAAGGGATCCTAGATGAGTGAACAGAAAGAGTTTGGATAACCCACAGCTCAAAAGCAGTAGTGACAGACAAAGGGAACGTAACGCATACATACACCCAAAAGACCTGCTTGGTAGGAGATGGGGAGAAACTGGGGAACAGAATTGTTACCACCGTGAGGAAGCAGCTTGAAGCCAGTTGAATACCAAGGCCCTGGAGAAAGCTGACTCTGCAGTCTCGGTAACTGTAGTGGGGTGCTTACCTTGCTCTTTCCCTGAAGGGCTTAAAACAGCACTGGGAGAGGTCTGTGACAGGGAAAGAAGCTACTAGGCTGACTGAGGAAGCAGCGGCAGTGGGGCCATGCCCCAATCAGGCATCAGCTGGCCCTGTAAAGGAGCTCAAGCAGATAGTCTCTCTCTGTGTTCAGAGAGCAAAGGGCCTGGCTTCAAGGAGGTGAACCAGGTATCTGAGTGGAGCAGGGCTGGGGAAAGGCCAAGGGAGCTGGGGAGCTCCAGCCTGGAAAGCGCTATGCTACGGGCTGTTAAGGCCTATTAGATACTGGGTTGCAGGGGCAGCCCTCGGGTAGCCAGAGGCAGCAGGTCCAAACCCCTTTGCCTGTCATGAGTGCTAGTCTGCCCCAGTGAATAGGGGCTAGATGAAGACTGGGCAGTCATGAAGACTGAGATGAAGTGGGGATAGTGGTTGGGGATTCCTCTGGGAGGGGGAGACCCAGAACTGTGGGGGTACTGCCAGGGGGCAGCATCCAGTTAAAGGGGCACTGGGGTCCTGGGAGGGACACGGGGCCCAGTGGTAGCGGATTACCAGCCGACAGAGGGCTGGTGAGCTAATTCCCATGGATGACCAGCTGGAGGTGCTGCAGGGGTGAGTCCTGCATCATTACACTAACACCTGTAGCTGAGACCCAAGAAACAGATAAGACCATGCAAAGAGTGCGATCTGCAGCTGAGAGACAGAGAGGAGACTTGCTGTGGGTGCTCCAGGATCAATTGCTCCAGGAGGTGTGACAGCTAAAGAGGGATTTGGAAGCAATAAAGCACGCTATCTGGTGGAGGCACAGCTAATAGACCTCACTGGGGGTTGGAGCAAGGTTTTTAAGGGTGGGGGGCATATGTGATATGGTTTCCTCCCCATCACCTGTAAGACAAAGGACAGAACCTAATTAGTTATGTGCTGCACCTGGGAAGTGATTAACTGATTGCCTGCTGGCCAGATTAGGGGGAGCTAGATGGAAAGAGGGTCTTGGCAGTGAGGAGAGAGAGAATATTTTCTGATCCTAAAATGAAGTTCCTTTGGAAAATGAAGAAAAGCCTAGTAGGGAGGGAAAATGGATCCAAGTAGAAAAGAAAAATAAAATAGATGCAGACTCAGATGATGATACCAGCAAAAAAGGAAAGCTGAGGAAGGAACTAACCTGAACTGTTACAACTAAGGGCTGGTCTACACTACGGGGGAAAATCGATCTTAGATACGCAACTTCAGCTACGTGAATAATGCAGCTGAAGTTGAAGTATCTAAGATCGAGTTACTCATTGTCCTCATGGTGCGGGATCGATGTCCACGGCTCCCCCTGTCGATTCCGCAACTCCGTTTGGGTTGGTGGAGTTACGGAATCGATATAAGCGTGTTCGGGGATCAATATATCACGTCTGGATGAGACGCGATATATCGATCCCCGAGCAATCGATTGCTACCCGCCGATACGTCGGGTAGTGAAGACGTACCCTAAGATTCTCTCGCCAAAGCAATGAGAGCAGGTGACGTTAACCCTGTGAAAGTAGCTGATTGGGTTATAAGATTTGGATCTTTTAACTAAATGTAAGAACAAAGAGCAGGTTGATGAACTGCTGTAAACTGCAATGCTAGGGAAAGTTAAAATAAGTTGCCAGTTACAAAAGTAGGTTCCTAGAGTGAAGGGGGATGATGTATAGGATGCCATTGGAACTGAGCAGTGATGAGAGAAAGAGTATTAGGAAGTCTGTGCCTGTCATTGGGCTTGGGGGCAATACACATCAGTGGGGGATTGTGTCACCACTAGCCCTGAGTGCCTCACAATGCTTTGCAGCTGTGGCTGCCAACCTGGTTGGATCCCACAGCATATCAGGATAACAGGGAATTAAAAGGCACATAAGTTAGCTAAAAACGCTTCAAGAAACCCTAGCACAGAAAAATATAAAAAGAGAATTGCAAAAATTTTGGACTAACAAAAAAATAAAATAAAAAGAGGCAGAAGGATTTTGAATTGTGCCCTAGAGTTTAGGATAACAACATACTTCAAGGCCTGGTTAGGAAAAATTAAATGATTTTTAGGGCTGTCAATTAATCACAGTTAACTCATGCGATTAATTCAAAAAAATTTATTGTGATAAAAAAATTAATCACAGTTTTAATCGCACTGTTAAACAATAGAATACCAATTGAAATTTATAAAATATTTTTGATGTTTTTCTACATTTTTATATAGTATTCTGTTGTAACTGAAATCAATGTGTATATTATAAATATTTGAACTGTATAAATGATAAACAAAAGAAATAGTATTTTTCAATTCACCTCATACAAGTACTGTAGTGCAATCTGTCGTGAAAATGCAACGTACAAATGTAGATTTTTTTTTGTTACATAACTGCATTAAAAAATAAAACAAAGTAAAACTTCAGAGCCTACAAGTCCACTCAGTCCTACTTTTTCAGCCAATTGCTAAGAGACAAACAAGTTTCTTTACATTTACAGGAGATAATGCTGCCGCCTTCTTATTTACAGTGTCACCAGAAAGTGAGAACAGGATTTGCTTGGCACTTTTGTAGCTGGCATTTACTTGCAAGATATGCTAAACAGAAGTCTTAAAAGATCAACATTCTGATGCGGAAACTGTAGAACCCGAACCACCAAAAAAGGAAAAACAACCACCTGCTGGTGGCATCTGACTCAGATAATGAAGATGCATTGGTCCATACTGCTTTGGATTGTTGTTGAGCAGAAGCATGGTGGTTGAAGAATGAAGGCGAACATGAATCTTTAGTGCATCTGGCACATAAATATCTTACGATGCTGCCTATAATAGTGCCATACGAACGCCTTTTCTCACTTTCAGGTGTCATTGTAAACAAGAAGCAGCAGCATTATCTCTTGCAAACATAAACAGACTTGTTCGTCTGAGCAATTGGCTGAACAAGAAGTAGGACTGAGTGGACTTGTAGGTTCTAAAGTTTTACATTGTTTTATTTTTTAATGCAATTTTTTTGTACATGATTTTATATGTGTAAGTTACACTTTCATGATAAAGTGCTTGCACTACAGTACTTAGGTGAATTGAAAATACTTTTTTTAGTGCAAATATTTGTAATAAAAATAAATGTAAAGTGAGCACTGTATACTTTATATTCTGTGTTGTAATTGAAATAAATGTATTTGAAAACGTAGAAAACATCCAAAAACATTTCAATAAATGTTTTAATGTTTAACAGTGCAATTAATCACAATTAATTTTTTTAATTGCTTGACAGCCCTAATTATTTTGTTTAGAGTACTAACTAGCCACAGTGGCCTAAACATGGAAACTTTTTAGAAACACCATAATAGAGGTGTTTATTTGTTTACCCCAAATAAAAAAAATCTGTAAAAGCATCAAAAAAAAATTTCACCATGGCTTAATAACCAAATAAGAAAGGTGGTTAGAGACAAAAAAGCCATTCTTTAAAAACTAGAAGTCAAATCCTACTGAGGAAAATAGAAAGGATCATAAACTCTGGCAAGCCAAGTTTAAGAGTAGAATTAGACAGGCCAGAAAAGAATTAAGAGCAGCTAGCAAAAGCCACAAAAGCAAACAGTAAATTTTTTTTCAAGTACATGAGAAGCAGGAAGACTGCCGAACAATGAGGTATGGCCACTGGATAATCTAGTGTTACAGGAGCAGTCAAGGAAAAAAAAGCTATTGCAAATAAGCTAAATGAATTCTTCACACCTGTCTTCACTGCAAAAGAATGAAAAAGAGATTCCCACACCTGACCTAGTCTTTTTAGTGACAAATCAGAGGAACTGTCCCAGATTAAGAAGCTAGTGTAGGAGGTGTTACAACAAATTGATAAAGTAATAAGTCCCTAGGAATCCAAGAGTTCAGGTGAAAATCAAATATGAACTTGCAGAGCTACTAACTTTGGTATGGAACTATTGCTATCATGGGGTCTATTCATCGCTTGTATTAAGGGTGCTCATCATGCCCACGCTCTTATGTTCCCCGAGTGCCTGCATTTCCACCAAATTGTCACAAGGTTCGTTCACCACTAGGGTACTTCCTCCTGGCTGCTCTGGGGATTAGCTTTTTCCAGATCCAGTACCTACTTCTGCAGCTCATTGCACACCCTGCTGCCTCTGTCCCCCAATCTCTACTACTCTGGGTGCTCTCTCTCTGTGGTTTGGCTCTCTAACCAGATCACTGTATGTTTTGCCAGCTATTAAAGTCTCTCCATGAACAATGTCTCCAGCAGTTTTCCCATCCACTGCCTGGTCTGTACCGCTTCCCTGGTAGATGGTAGGGGAACCCGGGCCAGCCCTCTACTCTAGATTTCAGCTCAGGGGCCCTATAATCAGCAACCAAGGTCTGCACCTCTTAAACTTTTCTGCCATTTTCCTGAGCCTTTTGTACACCCTCTCCCACTTGTTTTCCTTGCTTCCCTCTCTAATGTGAAGAGTGGCTGCAGGCTCCCTCACTGCAGCATCTTTCAGCTGCCAGCTTTCTGTTTTTTCCAGCTTCCTGCATGGTGACTTGCCTGCTTGGTGCGAAGGTTGCGGATCTCTCGAGACATCTAGATAGGCTTATGTGTAGTGCTGGGGAGGAGCCGGTGGTCATGGTACATGTAGATACCAGTGACATAGGGAAGGACAGGAGAGAGATCTTGGAGGCCAAATTTAGGCTGCTAGGTAAGAGATTGAAGCCCAGGAGCTCCATGGTAGCATTCTCTGAGATGCTCCCAGTTCTATGCGCAGGGCCAGTTAGACAGGCAGAACTGCAGAGTCTCAATGCATGGATGAGACGATGGTGTAGGGAGGTAGGGTTTAGATTTATTAGGAGCTGGGGAAACTTTTGGGAAAAGGGGAGCCTATACAGGAAGGATAGGCTCCACCTAAACTAAAATGGAACCAGATTGCTGTCACTTAAACATTAAAAAGGTCGTAGAGCACTTTTTAAACTAAGGGCTGGGGAAAGCCAACAGGTGCGGAGGAGCACGTGGTTCAGACATCCCTTAGGGGAGGATCTAGTAATAGAGAATCTCTATGTCCTAGTGAGGATAAGAGGATGGAAGATGATAAAGTACAGGTAGGGTCTGATCAGAAGCAGTCAAATAAAAGAGTCCCATTCAATTAAATTGTGTAATGGCAGACAGCTAAAAGGAGACAAGTTTTTAAAGTGCTTATATACCAGTACTAGAAGTCTAAATAATTAAAATGTGTGAACTAGAGTGCCTCGTATTAAATGAGATTATTGATATAATAGGCATCACAGAAACTTGGTGGAATGAGGCTAATCAATGGGATACAGTAATACCAGGGTACAAAACATATCGGAAGGACAGAACAGGTCATGCTGGTGGGGGAGCGGCATATGTGAAAGAAAGCGTTGAATCAAATGAAGTAAAAGTTGTAAATGAATCAAACTGTACCACAGAATCTTGCATACTATAAGAATATAACGGTAGAGATATATTACTGACCACCTGACCAGGATGGTGATAGTGACTGTGAAATGCTCAGGGAGCTTAGAGAGGCTATTAAAATAAACTCAATAATAATAATGGGGGATTTCAATTATCCTTATATTGACTGGGTACATGTCACCTCAGGACGGGATGCAGAGAGAAAGTTTCTTGATACCTTAAATGACTACTTCTTGGAGCAGCTTGTCCTGGAACCCACCAGAGGAGAGGCAATTCTTGATTTAGTCCTAAATAGACACAGGATCTGGTCCAAGAGGTGAATATAGCTGGACCGCTTGGTAATACCGACCATAATATAATTAAATTTAATATCCTTGTGGCAGGAAAAACACCACAGCGGCACAACACTGTAGCATTTAATTTCAGAAAGGGGAATTACACAAAAATCAGGAGGTTAGTTAAAGAGAAATTAGAGGGTACAGTGCCAAAAGTGAAATCTCTGCAGACTGTGTGGAAACTTTTTAAAGACACCATAATAGAGATTCAACTTAAAATTATATCCCAAATTAAAAAAAAGAGACCATGGCTAAACAACGAAGTAAAAGGAGCAGTGAGATGCAAAAAGACGTCCTTTAAAAAGTGGAAGTTAAATCCTAGTGAAGAAAATAGAAAGGAGGATAAACCCTGGCAAATGAAGTGTAAAAGAGATTTTGGAGTCATTCTGGATAGTTCTCAGAAAACATCCACTCAATGTGCAGTGGCAGTCAAAAAAGTGAACAGAATGCTGGGAATAATTTAATGTAAATTTAATTATATAAATTAAATATAAATCACTGGTGTGCCCACATCTTGAATACTGTGTGGAGATGTGGTCGCCCCATCTCAAAAAATATATACTGGCATTAGAAAAGGTTCAGAGGGGGCAATTAAAATGATTAGGGGTATGGAATGGCTTCCGTATGAGGAGAAATTAATAAGACTGGGAATTTTCAGGTTGGAAAAGAGACGGCTAAGGGGCGATATGATTGAGGTCTATAAAATCGTGACTGGTATAAAGTAGATAAGGAAGTGGCGTTTACTACTTCTCATAACACAAGAACAAATGAAATTAGTAGGCAGCAGGTTTAAAACAAAGAAAAGGAAGTTTTCTTCACACAATGCACAGTCGAGCTGTGGAACTCCTTGCCAGAGGATGGTGTGAAGGCCAAGCCCATAACAGGGTTCAAAAAAGAACTAGATAAATTCGTGAAGGATAGGTCCATCAATGGCTACTAGCCAGGATGGGCAGGAATGGTGTCTCATAGACTTTAAGATCAGAAGGGACCATTATGGTCATCTAGTCTGACCTGCACAAGGCAGGCCACAGAATCTCACCCACCCACTCCTGTAACAAACTCCTAACCTATGTCTGAGTTACTGAAGTCCTCAAATCGTGGTTTAAAAACCTCAAGTTGCAGAGAATCCTCCAGCAAGTGACCCATGCCCCATGCTACAGAGGAAGGCGAAAAACCTCCAAGGCCTCTGCCAATCTGCCCTGGAGGAAAATTCCTTCCTGACCCCACATATGGCGATCAGTTAAACCCCGAACATGTGAGCAAGACTGACCAGCCAGCACCCAGGAAAGAATTCTCTGTAGTAACTCAGATCCTACCCCATCTAACATCCCATCACAGACCATTGGGCATATTTACCTGCTAATAATCAAAGATCAATTAATTGCCAAAATTAGACTATCCCATCATACTATCCCCTCCACAAACTTATCAAGCTTAGTCTTGAAGCCAGATACGTCTTTTGCCCCCCCACTGATTCCCTTGGAAGGGTTTTCCAGAGCTTCACTCCTCTAATGGTTAGAAACCTTCGTCTAATTTCAAGTCTAAACTTCCTAGTGTCCAGTTTATATCCATTTGTTCTTGTGTCCACATTGGCACTAAGCTTAAATAATTCCTCTCCCTCCCTAATATTTATCCCTCTGATATATTTATAAAGAGCAATCATATCACCCCTCAGCCTTCTTTTGGTTAGGCTAAACAAGCCAAGCTCTTTGAGTCTCCTTTCATAAGACAGGTTTTCCATTCCTCAGATCATCCTAGTAGCCCGTCTCTGAACCTGTTTCAGTTTGAATTCATCCTTCTTAAACATGGAAGACCAGAAGTGCACACAATATTCCAGATGAGGTTTCACCAGTGCCTTGTATAATGATACTAACACCTTCTTATCTTTACTGGAAATACCTTGCCTGATGCATCCCAACACTGCATTAGTTTTTTTCACTGCCATATCACGTTGGCGGCTCATAGTCATCCTGTGATCAACCAATACTCTGAGGTCCCTCTCCTCCTCTGTCACTTCCAACTGATATGTCCCCAATTTATAACCAAAATTCTTGTTATTAATCCCTAAATGCATGACCTTGCATTTTTCGCTATTAAATTTCATCCTATTACTATTGCTCCAATTTATAAGGTCATCCAGATCTTCCTGTAGGATATCCCGGTCCTTCTCTGCATTGGCAATACCTCCCAGCTTTGTGTCACCCGCAAACTTTATTAGCACATTCCCACTTTTTGTGCCAACATCAGTAATAAAAAGATTAAATAAGATTGATCTCAAAACCGATGCCTGAGGAACACCACTAGTAACCTCCTTCCAGCCTGACAGTTCACCTTTCAGTACGACCCGTTGTAGTCTCCCCTTTAACCAGTTCCGTATCCACATTTCAATTTTCATATTGATCCTCATCTTTTCCAATTTAACTAATAATTCCTCACGCGGAACCGTATCAAATGCCTTACTGAAATGGAGGTAAATTAGATCCACTGCGATTCCTTTGTCTAAAAAATCTATTACCTTCTCAAAGAAGGAGATCAGGTTGGTTTGGCATGATCTACCTTTTGTAAAACCATGTTGTATTTTGTCCCAATTACCATTGACCTTAATGTCCTTAACTACTTTCTCCTTCAAAATTTTTTCCAAGACTTTGCATGCTACAGATGTCAAACAGGCCTATAGTTACTCGGATCACTTTTTTTTCCTTTCTTAAAAACAAGAACTATGTTAGCAATTCTCCAGTCGTGCAGTACAACTCCTGAGTTTACTGACTCATTAAAAATTCTCGCTAATGGTCTTGCAATTTCATGTGCCAGTTCCTTTAATATTCTTGGATGAAGATTATCTGGGCCCCCCGATTTAGTCCCACTAAGCTGTTTGAGTTTGGCTTCCACCTCAGATATGGTAATGTCTACCTCCATATCCTCATTCCCATTGGTCATTCTACCATTATCCCCAAGCTCCTTATTAGCCTCATTAAAGACTGAGGCAAGTTATTTGTTTAGGTATTGGACCATGCCTAGATTATCCTTAACACTGAGGATGGAGTGGAGGTTTAGCGGTCCCACTTCTTCTTTCTTTGTTTTCTTCTTATTTATATGGCTATAGAACCTTTTGCTATTGGTTTTAATTCCCTTTGCAAGGTCCAACTCTACATGGCTTTTAGCCTTTCTCACTTCATCCCTACATGTTCTGACCTCAATAAGGTAGCTTTCCTTGCTAATCTGTCCCATCTCCCACTCCTTGTAGGCTTTCTGCTTTTTCTTAATCACTTCTCTGAGATGCTTGCTCATCCAGCGTGGTGTACAACTCCTGCCTATGAATTTCCCCCCCTTTCTTGGGATGCAGGCTTCTGATAGTTTCTGCAACTTTGACTTGAAGTAATCCCAGGCCTCCTCCACCTTTAGATCCATAAGTTCTTCAGTTCAAGCCACTTCCCTAACTAATTTCCTTAATTCTTTGAAGTTAGCCCTTTTGAAATCAAAAACCCTGGTCCCAGGTCTACTTTTGTTTATCCTTCCATCTAGTTTGAACTGAATTAGCTCATGATCACTCGAACCAAGGTTGTCCCCTACAACCATTTCTTCTATGAGGTCCTCACTACTCACCAAAACCAAATCTAAAATGGCATCCCCTCTTGTTGGTTCTTCAACTACTTGGTGAAGGAATCCATCAGCTATCGCATTCAGGAAAATCTGAGCCCTATTATTACTAGCACTTGTCCTACAGTCTATGGGTATGTCTACACTATGGGATTATTCCAATTTTACATAAACCGGTATTTGGAAACAGATTGTATAAAGTCAAGCGCACACAGCCACACTAACCACATTAATTTGGCGGTGTGCGTCCATGTACCGAGGCTATCATCGATTTCTAGAGCGTTGCACTGTGGGTAGCTATCCTATAGCTATCCCATAGTTCCCGCAGTCTCCTCCTCCCATTAGAATTCTGGGTTAAGATCACAATGCATGATGGGTCAAAAACAGTGTCGTGGGTGATTCTGGGTAAATGTCATCAGTCAATCCTCCCTCCGTGAAAGCAACAGCAGACAATCATTTTGTTTCCTTTTCCCTGGATTGCCCTGGCAGACGCCATAGCACGGCAACCATGGAGCCCATTCAGCCTTTTTTTCACTGTCACCATATGTCTACTGGACGTTGCTAACAGACGCGGTACTGCAGCACTACACAGCAGCATTCATTTGCCTTTTGCAAGGTAGCAAAGATGGTTACCACCTCTACTGTACTGTCTGCTGCTTTGCAAATTGGCAATGACGGTTGCCAGTCATATTGTACCATCTGCTTCTGTCATGGGTGCTCCTGGCTGTCTTCGATGAGGTTGGCCTGGGGCGTATGGACAAAAATGGGAATGACTCCCCAGGTCATTCCCTTCTTTACGTTTTGTCTAAAGGTAGAGTCAGTCCTGCCTGGAATATCGGGCAAGCCTACTAAAGAACCAGAGAGGCAAACAGCCACTCCGAGTCAGAGCCCCAGACATCCCACAGAAATGATGAGCTGCATGCCATTCTAGGGGGTGCCCCTGCAACAACCCCACCTATTGCTTCCCTCCTCCCACACCCCTCCTGGTCTACCATGGCAGCTATTCCCCTATTTGTGTGATGAAGTAATCAAGAATGCATGAATAAGAAACACTGACTTTATTGAGATAAAACCGGGGGGGAGGGGGAGCGCAGGCTCCAGCTGCTATGATATTCCAGGCAGGACTGAATCTCCAGGAGACAAAGCTTAAAGAAGGGAATGACCGGGAGTGATTACCATTTTTGCCCAGGCGCCCCCGGCCGACCTCACCGAGGCCAGCCAGGAGCACTTATGGTATGATGATGACGGATACCAGTTCTATTGTACCGTCTGCCATCAGGAAGGGAAGGCAATGGGATACTGCTGTGTAACGCTGCAGCACCGCGTCTGCCAGCAGCATCCAGTAGACATATGATAACATTGAAAAAAGGCGAGAAACAATTTTTTTTCCCTTTTCTTTCACGGGGTGGTGGTGGGGGGAGGAGAGATTGACAACATATACCCTGAACCATCCGTGACAATGTTTTTGACCCTTCAGGCATTGGGAGCTCAGCCAAGAATGCAAATGGTTTTTGGAGACTGCGGGAACTGTGGGATAGCTCGAGTCCTCAGTCCCCCATCCCTCCCTCCGTGAGCGTCCATTTCATTCTTTGGCTTTCCATTTCACTTGTCACGTGGCCCTGTGTTGAGTCCCTGCTGTGGCCTCTGTCTATCATAGCCTTGGAGATTTTTCCAAACGCTTTGGTATTTCGTCTTTTGGAACAGAGTTCTGATAGAATAGATTCATCTCCCCATACAGAGATCAGCTTCAATATCTCCTGTAAGGTCCATGCTGGAGCTCTTTTTTGATTCTGGGACTGCATGGTCACCTGTTCTGATCGGCGCTCCACGCTGGGCAAACAGGAAATGAAATGCAAAAGTTCACAGGACTTTTCCTGTCTACCTGACCAGTGCATCTGAGTTCAGATTGCTATGCAGAGTGGTCACAATGGTGCACCGTGGGATAGCTCCCGGAGGCCAATATCGTCGAATTGCAGCTACACTAACCCGAATCCAAAATGGCAATACCGATTTCAGCGCTACTCCCCTCGTTGGGGAGGAGTACAGATATCGGTATTAAGAGCCCTTTATATCGATATACAGGGCTTTGTTATGTGGATGGGTGCAGGATTAATTCAGTTTAATGCTGCTAAATTCGATATAAACTCGTAGTGTAGACCAGGCCTGTATCTGTGAAGTTAAAGTCTCCTATGATCACACTATTCCCATTAGTGTTTACTTCATTAAAAACATTAAAGAGGTCTCTATTCATGTGCAAATTGGATCCTGGCAGTCTGTAGCACACCCCAAGCACTAACTTAGGGGAGGCTCTACTAGCTTTCTTTCCCAATATGATTTTTGCCCAGACTCTGTCTTATCCATTCCATCACTTCTTATTTCTTTACTGTTAACCTCATCATTGATATTCAGTGCTACTCCACGACCTTTGCCTTTATTTCTATCTTTCCTAAACAGCACATAGCCCTCAATACCTGTACTCCAGTCATGACTACTATTCCACCATGTTTCTGTTATCCCTATAATATCCGGTTTCACTTCCTGCACCAGTAGCTCTAGTTCCTCCGTTTTGTTATCTAGGCTCCTCGCGTTAGTGTACAAACATCTTAATTTTTGCCATTTGGCTTCACTGACATTCTTTACCCAATTAGGCACAGACATTCTACCACCAGTATCACGTATTAGACTGGTATCTACACTACCCTTCCTCCTTATGTCCATTCTCATACCCACAGCTGTATCCTTTCTTTCTTCGTTTTCTTCCCTCTCAATGTTAAATTCCGGCCTGGATATTACCTGGACATCCCCCAGTCATCTCCCCCAAATTCCTAATTTAAAGCTCTCTTAATCAGTTGTGCCAGCCTCCATCCTAGAAATCTCTTTCCCTCCTTACTCAAGTGAAGTCCATCCCGAGAGAACAGTCCTCTGTCCATGAAGGCTTTCCAGTGGCCTTACATCCCAAAGCCCTCCTTATAGCACCACTGCCTGAGCCCTAATCTTGTCACACCTTTGTTGCCCTTCTCTAGGAACAGGCAGAATCCCACTGAAAATCACCTGAGCCTCGATTTCCTTAAGCGTCTTCCCCAGCCTGGCATAGTCTCCCTTGATACGTTCCAGCAAGAATCTAGCTGTATCATTTGTTCCCACATGAAGGACAATCAGTGGATTCTTTCCCACGCCCATTAGGATCCTTTTCAGCCTCAGATCCACATCCCCTCTTCCTGTAGGACTAGCTGCTCTTCTCTTTTTCCTTGCCCTCTCACCTTCAGCAACCACCTGATGTGCCCCTTCTTCAATTTCCAACTCTGCAAACCTGTTCCTGAGCTCTATTTCTCCTTCACTAGTCTGTCTTTTCCTCTGCCTGGTTCTCTTAGTCACATGCCTCCACTGTCCTCACCCAGCAGTCTCCCCTCAGAATTCTTTGGTCCTGTTTCCATCTGGAAGTCTGAACTTTTTCCTTCAGCCTCCTCATGTCTTTGCTCCATCATCTGCTTGAATCCCTTCTGTTTGCCAGAAGCTGGGAATGAGTGGCAGGAGATGGAACACTTAGAATCCTAGAATATCAGGGTTGGAAGGGACCTCAGGAGGTCATCTAGTCCAACCCCCTGCTCAAAGCAGGACTAATCCCCAACTAAATCATCCCTGCCAGGGCTTTGTCAAGCCTGACCTTAAAAATCTCTAAGGAAGGAGATTCCATCATCTCCCTAGGTAACCCATTCCAGTGCTTCACCACCCTCCTAGTGAAAAAGTTTTTCCTAATATCCAAACTAAACCTCCCCCACTGCAACTTGAGACCATTACTCCTTGTTCTGTCATCTGCTACCACTGAGAACAGTCTAGATCCATCCTCTTTGGAACCCCCTTTCAGGTAGCAGCTATCAAATCCCCACTCATTCTTTTCTTCTGCAGACTAAACAATCCCAGTTCCCTCAGCCTCTCCTCATAAGTCATGTGCTCCAGCCCCCTAATCATTTTTGTTGCCCTCCGCTGGACTCTTTCCAATTTTTCCACATCCTTCTTGTAGTGTGGGGCCCAAAACCAGACACTGTACTCCAGATGAGGCCTCACCAATGTCGAATAGAGGGGAATGATCACATCCTTCTATCTGCTGGCAATGCCTCTACTTATACAGCCCAAAATATTGTTAACTTTCTTGGCAACAAGGGCAAGTTGTTGACTCATATTCAGCTTCTCGTCCACTGTAACCCCTAGGTCTTTTTCTGCAGAACTGCTGTCTAGCCATTCGGTCACTAGTCTGTAGCAATGCATGGGATTTTTCCGTCCTAAGTGCAGGACTTTGCACTTGTCCTTGTTGAACCTCATCAGGTTTCTTTTGGCCCAATTCTCTAATTTGTCTAGGTCCCTCTGTATCCTATCCCTACCCTCCAGCGTATCTACCACTCCTCCCAGTTTAGTGACCGACCCTTGGGGCACTCCACTTGAAACTGGCTGCCAACTAGACATGGAGCCATTGATCACTACCTGTTGAGCCCAACGATCTAGCCAGCTTTCTGTCCACCTTATAGTCCATTCATCCAGCCCATACTTCTTTAACTTGCCGGCAAGAATACTGTGGGAGACCGTATCAAAAGCTTTGCTAAAGTCAAGGAATAACATGTCCACTGCTTTCCCCTCATCCACAGATCCAGTTATCTCATCAGAGAAGGCAATTAGATTAGTCAGGCATGACTTGCCCTTGGTGACTCGATGCTGACTGTTCCTGATCACTTTCCTCTCCTCTAAGTGCTTCAGAATTGATTCCTTGAAGACCTGCTCCATGATTTTTCCAGGGACTGAGGTGAGGCTGACTGGCCTGTAGTTCCCCGGATCCTCCTCCTTCCCTTTGGGTACTACATTAGCCTTTTTCCAGTCATCCGGGATCTCCCCCGTTCGCCATGAGTTTTCAAAGATAATGGCCAGTGGCTCTGCAATCACATCCGCCAACTCCTTTAGCACCCTCGGATGCAGCGCATCCGGCCCCATGGACTTGTGCTCGTCCAGCTTTTCTAAATAGCCCTGAACCATTTCTTTCTCCACAGAGGGCTGGTCACGCCCTCCCCATGCTGTGCTGCCCAGTGCAGCAGTCTGGGAGCTGATCTTGTTTGTAAAGACAGAGGCAAAAAAAGCATTGAGTACATTAGCTTTTTCCACATCCTTTGTCACTAGGTTGCCTCCCTCATTCAGTAAGGGGCCCACACTTTCCTTGACCATCTTCTTGTTGCAATTTCCAAAATGTACCTGAAAGAACCCTTCTTGTTACTCTTAAGATTGCTTGCTAGCTGCAGCTCCAAGTGTTATTTGTCCTTCCTGATTTCACTCCTGCATGCCTGAGCAATACTTTTATACTCCTCCCATGATCATTTGTCCAGTCTTCCACTTCTTGTAGGTTCTTTTTTGTGTTTAAGATCAGCAAGGATTTCACTGTTAAGCCAAGCTGGTCACCTGCCATATTTGCTATTCTTTCTACACATCGGGATGGTTTGTTCCTGCAACCTCAATAAGGATTCTTTAAAATACAGCCAGCTCTCCTGAACTCCTTTCCTCCTCATGTTATTCTCCCAGGGGATCCTGCCTTCCTTTCCCTGAGGGAGTCAAAGTCTGCTTTTCTGAAGTCCAGGGTCCGTATTCTGCTGCTCTCCTTTCCTCCTTATGTTAGGATCCTGAACTCAATCATCTCATAGTCACTGCCTCCCAGGTTCCCATCTAATTTTGCTTCCCCTACTAATTCTTCTCTGTTTGTGAGCAGCAGGCCTAGAAGAGCTCTGCCCCTAGTTGGTTCCTCCAGCACTTGCACCAGGAAATTGTCCCCTACACTTTCCAAAAACTTCCTGGATTGTCTGTGCGCTGCTGTATTGCTCTCCCAAGAGATATCGGGGTGATTGAAGTCCCCCACGAGAATCAGGGCCTGTGATCTAGTAACTTCTGTTAGTTGCCAGAAGAAAGCCTCGTCCACTTCATCCCCCTGGTTTGGTGGTCTATAGCAGACTCCCACCACGACATCACCCTTGTGGTCACACTTCTAAACTTAATCCAGAGACTCAGTTTTTTCTGCAGTTTCATACTGGAGCTCTGAGCAGTCATATTGCTCTCTTACACACAATGCAACTCCCCCACCTTTTCTGCCCTGCCTGTCCTTCCTGAACAGTTTATATCCATCCATGACAGTATTCCAGTCATGTGAGTTATCCCACGAAGTCTCTTGATGTCACTTGATGATATTCCTCTTCTGTTCATTCCCTGTGAAGCATCAGGCACCAACCACTGTGGGAAGACAGGATACTGGGCTAGATGGACCCTTGGTCTGACCCGGTGAGGTCATTCTTATGTTATTATGTTATGTTTTATCCTTGCCCCTCCTGCTCCTTTTGACAAACATCCATGCTGCTTGATAATGACCAAAGCAATGCAGACCGATGCATGTTCATTTTCATTATCTGAGTCAGATGCCACCAGCAGAAGGTTGTTTTTCTTTTTTGGTGGTTCGAGTTCTGTAGTTTCTGCATCAGAGAGTTGGTCTTTTAAGACTTCTGAAAGCATGCTTCACACCTCATCCTTCTCACATTTTGGAAGGCACTTCAGATTCTTAAACCTTGGGTCAAGTGCTATATTTATCTTTAGAAATCTCACATTGGTATATTCTTTGCATTTTGTCAAATCTGCAGTGAAAGTGTTCTTAAAACGACAACACGTGCTTGGTCATTGTCCAAGAACAGTTGCTATAATATGAAATATGTGGCAGAATATGGGTCAAACAGAGCAGGAGACATCAATTCTTCCCCAGGGAGTTCAGTCACAAATGTAATTAGCTCATAATTTTTGTAATGAGCATGATCAGCATGGAAGCATGTCCTCTGGAATGGTGCCCCAAGCATGAAGGGGCATAGGAATGTTTACCATATCTGGCACGTAAATACCTTGCAATGCCAGCAGCAAAAGTGCCAGGCAAAGCCTGTTCTCACTTTCAGGTGACATTGTAAATAAGAAGCCAGCAGCATTATCTCCCACAAATGTAAACAAACTTGTTTGTCTTAGTGATTGACTGAACAAGATGTAGAACTGAGTGGACTTGTAGGCTTTAAAATTTTACATTGTTTTGTTTTTGAGTGCAGTTATGTAACAAAACAAATCTGCATTGTAAATTACACTTTAACAATAAAGAGATTGTACTACAGTACTTGTATGAGGTGAATTGAAAAATACTATTTCTTTTGTTCATCATTTTTTACGGTGCAAATATTTGTAATCTTCTTTTGTATGGCTGGTGTACAGCAACAAGTACAGTTTCACCTGAAGTTGTTCATGGGAAATGGCTACATCAGGAGTAGCAGGATCTACTGCAGTAATGCCTCCTTCATATTTATAAATTGTGCAGTAGGTAGTGATATGTTCGATGGTCTTTCATGGGGAACCACACTCGCACGCTGGGGAGTCCTTGATTTTCCATTTTCGAATTAGATATCCGCATCTACCATGGTTGGTTCACATTTGGTTCAGCGTTGACCAAGATGACAGTGGAAAGTTAAACTCAGGAACCTTCTGCATGGGATTTGACACAAGACGCTTATTTTTTGTTTCTTGTTTAGCCCATTTGCTTTCCAAGCCTCCTTCTGATCATAGTCTGATTGCATGAGGCTAAATGAATGTTCCCAAAAAGATCGATGCCTTCCTTCTGGGTTACCAAACCTCATAAATAATCTCTCCCACCTGTCTTATCACCTTGAAAGAGCCTTGCCATCAGGCCAGTAGCTTGGATTCAAAGTCAGCAGCAGAAGTATCGCTCAGTCTCCATGTTGGAGCCCTCAAAGACAGGCCTTGCTGTTGACCTGCTCCTGGTTATGTTGCGCAATTTGCAGCTTTTCCCTCACAAGTGCCCCCAGGGTCTTCAGTTTCTTTCTTGACTGTATAACATACTGCACTACATTGATTGTTCTGGAATTCTGCCCTTCCCATGTCTCATGGAGGAGATCCAAGATTCCCCTTGTTTGCCTCCCGTTAAGTAATTCAAATGGGAAAAAACCTGTGGATGCCTGGGGCACCTGATGGGTGATGAGAACAGGTAGGATGATCCCAGTGTTAGGAGTCAGTGGTCATGACCTTCCTCAATTTTTTAATGTTTTGTTAAACTGTTCCACCAGGCTGTCGGTTTGGTGGTTGTATACCGATGTCTTCAAGGACTTGAACTTGACTTTATTAACTGTGAGGTGACGTTTGTCCCTTGCTCTGTCAGTAATTCTTTTGAGATCCCTTTTCAGTCAACTTTCATGAGCTTACTGGCAACAACAACTGCCATTTCTGACCAGAGGGGAATAGCCTCCGGTTAGGTGGTCGCACAGTCCAAGGTCACCAATCTACATTAGTTCCTGGCTGCAGATGTTTTCAATGGGCCCACCAGTTCTGTGCCTATTCATAAGAACATAAGAACAGCCATACTGGGTTAGAGCAATGGTCCATCTAGCCTAGTATCCTGTCTTCTGATAGGGCCCAATTTCAGATGCTTCCAAAGAAATGGACACAACAGGGCAATCATCCAGTGATCCTTCCCCTGTCCCCCAATCCCTGCAGTTGACAGTCAGAGGGACCCCTGCAGTGGGTAATAGTACTGTCAGATCTTTTTCTGGCTCACCCACTGCCATTTGGGGCAGGTTGCACAATAGTCCCAGGCCTCTGGAGTGGATCCCCAGCCAGTAGAACTCCGTGGTCACTCTGTTGAGTGTCTTCTCTTTACCCAAGTGCCCCAGCACAGCACTGCATGGGCCAATTGAAGCACCTCCCCTTTGGAAATTCCTGGGTACCAAAGCTGCATTCTGACTTCCCCTATCAGAAATAGGGCCACTGTTTCAACTGCTGAGCGTCTAGCACTTTGTCATCTACATGGGTGAGATGTTCATAAACCTGACTCAGGGTTGGGTCCCTCCTTTGCTCTCTCACGATGTTTATTTGTTAGACAGCAGGTCCAGGTTGCAAAGTGGTAGCAGGCCTCTACTGCTCCATTTAAGTTCAGGTGAAAAGTCATTTATCCATCAGCATACTTTCTCTCTCCTGGATCTTTGGCTTCCAATGGAGCCATCTCCTCTTGGCACCTCCTCTTGGCCACCATGACCATCTGCTGTCCTCCTGGTTCTTCCAGTCCAGGCTCTAGCCCTCTGCAGATGCTCCACCACATCCTTGGACATCCTCCCTGAAACACT
Source organism: Gopherus flavomarginatus (assembly GCF_025201925.1). Taxonomy (NCBI): domain Eukaryota; kingdom Metazoa; phylum Chordata; order Testudines; family Testudinidae; genus Gopherus; species Gopherus flavomarginatus. The sequence continues at coordinate 8,500,275 of NC_066626.1, read as the reverse complement.
TCCAGTCATGCCAAAGTATGACCAGATAGGCCAGGTCTTTGGCCACTCTGGCCTGCACTGTCTCGCTGTGGTCTAACAGAGTGAGTTGGTCTCATCGAACAGGGTTGTGTGTTGCATGGATACATTGGCAGTAGATCATGCCTCTAGATTCTCCTTCTGACTCAACCAATCATTCCTTAATTAAAGTCTGACTGCAGCCAGAGTCTATTTTGTACTTTTACTCCATTCACTTGCAAGGAGACTAACATTTTCCTTGGGCCCATTTTCTGAGCCCAGTTATCCACTCTCCAGGCCTGCCCATAATTATAGTCCATGAGTGGGCAGTCCCATCTGAAATGGCCTGGCTGCTCACATGCAAGCAGCCCCCAGGTTTTGCCATTAATTCTCCTAAGTGGGATGTCCCCTTCAAATAAGGCTGCTCGGCTTGACCCTAATGTCTTTTCACTAGCTGAAGGTGGGCTTCCAGGCTCCTCTATTGGTCTTTGTATTCCTGTCTCCAAGACCAGCTGGATAGCCTCAGTGAGGTTTGGGCTCAATGAGACTTGGGGCTCCGGAGGTGCACCAGACTGGCTTTTGGTGTTTCAGCTATGGACCCAAGGGACATCAAGTAGTTCTCCACCATGGCAATGGCCTCTGCCGAGGTCTCTGGTTAGTGTCTCATCTCCCACTCCAGCTCCCCCTGAGTTCAAAAGCGCAGAGCCCTGTGGGGTCTGTTGGTTGTGGGAAAAGGAAGAGTGGGTTTTGGAGATGGCATGGCCTGGGGTCCTCACCACTGTCATTCTATCCCAGGTCCAACCTTCCAAGTGACTTTTCAGGAGAAGGACCTGTTTTCCCTTAGCCTGTTCCCTCTCTCCCATTTCCTTGGGCTTCTAAGCATCTTTTAACCTGTTACTTCAGCTGAAGCATGCTCCGCAGGCCTTGGGGCATGGCTAACTGTACCCGGTAGCGTCCTTTAGCCTTATCAGGCCCAATCTGGGGACTGTGTACCCCATCACAGTTAAATATAATCATATCAGGTTATGCCTGTGTTTGTCATATGCATCTGCCATTACATTGTTCATTCTGCTCCTGTATTCTAATTCTTCCCCCACCTCAGGGTATGGACATTCTACTACTCTGTGTCTATACAATGCCGAGAACAATGGGGCCCCATTTTTTATTGGCCCTTAGGCACTACTGTAATGAACATGATTAATAATAATAACTGTCCTACTGATTGGAGCCCAGGAATGCTTAAAAGTGAGCTGAGCGTAAAACCATGGAATGTTCTTTGTGACAAGTATCCCACAAATTCCACTGATCTGTCTTGTTTTTGTTCTGTTACGCAGGTTTTCCAGTTTCCAAACCTGATGTGATCTCCCGACTGGAACAAGGGGAAGAGCCATGGGTCCCAGATCTCCAGGGCTCTGAGGAAAGAGAGCTCCAGACAGGTGAGGACTCAGCTAACCAACTCAGAAACTGTACATGAATGAAGGAAACGTTTGGGATTCCTTACAAAGGTCTTGTGACTTCTCCGAACTCAGAATTGTTCCCAGCAGGTGTGCCATCCTCATGGCAGGTGCCACTCCTGGCTTCCTTCGTCTCCTGACTGACACCAGGCTGTAACTCCGTCTCCAATCTTCCTTCCCCCTGAATGGAATGTGGACCCAGAAATGACCCCGTCTCTCTGTCTGCAGGGGAAGGGCTTTTGGTAGGGCAGGATGGGGCAGGGTTGCAAATCAAATCCTTTTTTGTTTGATGTCTCCAGCTCTTATTTTGGTGTGGTCCCACCTTTTCCTATTCCTCTCTGGGGTTTCCTTTCTCCCCAGCACAGGGAGTGACCGATGCCTGGATTCTCTCTCTCTCCTTCCAGGTAATTGGATGGTGAGTGAGAATGAGGAGCAGAATCCACAGCAAGTTGATGCTGAGCAACTGGAACCACATGGGACATTAGCAGGAAGATGCAAAGAGAAAGTTTCTGGGAGCTGTGGAGAGGTTAAAGCCTGTGAGAGTCAGCATGGGCCAGAGAAAAGCTTTAGTAGCTGCTCAGACCTTATTAGATACAAAAGAATCACCACAGGAGAGAGACCCTACTCATGCTGCTATTGTGAGAAAAGCTTCAACCATAGCTCAAACCTCAGCAGACATCGGAGAGTCCACACAGGAGAGCGACTGTACACATGCTCCGAGTGTGAGAAAAGCTTCAATCAGCGCTCACACCTTATCACACATCAGAGAATCCACACGGGCGAGCGCTCCTTCACATGCCCTGAGTGCGGGAGAAGTTTTAGACAGGACTCAGCTTTTATGAGACATAAGAGAACCCACACAGGCAAGTAATGCCAAAAATGACTTCACTAGGACTGGCCAAAGATTTGTAAAGAAATACATTAGGTAGTTTGCACCATTTTCTTCAGTGTGGTCTCAGCTCCATAAGAGTGGCCTGTTTCTGTCTTTTGCACCTCCCCCTTCTTTCACAACGCTTTGTCTGATATGTCCTGGGATTGTGTTGTCCTCCTGCCAGAAATACCATCAGTGCCCGATTGGGGAGATGGGGTTGACCCTACAGTGAGGTAAAAAGTACCTGTGCTTTATCTGCACTGGGATTGTACATGGAGTTAGCTGCTCAGCTTAGCGATCTTGAAGAAACCATGGGCTTGAGTATCTACATTATATTTTAACCTTATGTGAAGACTTTTTTTAGCCTGTGCTGGAACCTAGGGCACTGGGGTCCACACAGCAGTGCCCAGACCTGAGTCAAAGTAACCACATTCCAGAGTCACTAGTTTCCCCTCCCAAAATGTGCCCTCTCTAGCTCTAAGACTGTGGTGCACTGTGGGAAAATTTACTGCTCACCTCTTTGTCTTCTGGGGAAGAGATATGAGGATGGGCGGTAAAGGTGAAAATCAAATCTTGCTTTCTTTTATATCTCCCAAGCATTTGTTTTGGTTTGTTTCTACCTTTTTCCATTCCTTTCATAGACTCTATCAATCATAGACTATCAGGGTTGGAAGGGACCTTAGGAGGCTATCTAGTCCAACCCCCTGCTCAAAGCAGGACCAATCCCCAGACAGATTTTTGCCTCAGATCCCTAAATAGCCCCCTCAAGGATTGAACTCAGAACCCTGGGTTTACCAGGCTAATGCTCAAACCACTGAGCTATCCCTCCCTAAGGTTTCCTTTATCCCCAGCACAGGGAGTGACTGATATCTGGATTCTCTCTCCTTCCAGGCAGTGGGATGGTGAGTGAAAACAAGAAGACCACCTCCTGCCAGGAGGATGCTGAGCAAGTAGAACCACATGGGACATTAGCAGGAAGATCCAAATGGAAAATATTTTGGAGTTGTGCAGAGGCTAAAGTCTGTGAGAGTCAGCATAGGCCAGAGAAAACCTTCAGTGGTGGCTCAGACTTTATTAGACATGATAGAATCAACATGGGAGAGAGACCGTACATGTGCTCTGAGTGCGGGAAACACTTCACTCGGCGCTCAGACCTTATCACACATCAGAGAATCCACACAGGAGAGCGCCCTTACACGTGCTCTGAGTGTGGGAAAAGCTTCAATCGAAGCTCAAACTTTATCATACATGAGAGAATCCACACTGGAGAGCGACCCTACAAGTGTTTTGAGTGCGGGAAGAGCTTCAGTGAGAGCTCACACCTTATCAGACATCATAGAATTCACACAGGCGAGCGCCCCTACAAGTGTTCTGAGTGCGGAAAAAGCTTCAGTGTGACTTCACACCTCATCAGACATCAGCGAATCCACGCAGGAGGGGGCTCCTTGACATGCTCTGACTGTGGGAAAAGTTACAAAGACAGCTCATACTTCATCAGACACCAAAGAGTCCACACGGGAGAGACATCCTACAAGTGCTCGGAGTGCGGGAAAAGCTTCATCAAGCGCTCACACCTTATCACACATCAGAGAATCCACACTGGAGCGGGATCCTTCACATGCCCTGAGTGCGGGAAAAGCTTCAAAGTCAGTGCATACCTCATCAGACATCGGAGAATCCATACTGGAGAGAGACCCTACAGATGCCCTGAATGCGGGAAAAGCTTTCGTTGGAGCTCAAGTTTTATCCGACATAAGAGAATCCACACAGGCGAGTAATGCCATAAATGTCTTGACTAGGGCTGGCCAAAGATTTTTAAAGAAATACATTAGCGAATTTCCACATAGTTTGTACCATTTTCTTCAGTGTGGTCTCTCAGCTCCATGTGAGTTTCCTGCCTCTGTCTTTTGCCCCTTCCCCTTCTTTGGAGTCATTCCCATCAAACTTTATTAACTTCTTTCTCTTATATCTCCTGGGATTGTGTCCTCCCACCAGAAATATCCATCAGCACCAGGTGGGGAAGATGGGTTGACCATGACTAGCTACACTGAGGTAAAAACTACCCATGCCTTGTCCTCAGTGGGGTTCTACATGGAAGTAGCTGCTCATCTTAATAATCTTGTTGTAACAACGCAACTACATTAGCAGTGCAGACATAACCTGGGTACAGTAGCTGGAGCTAGCTTTCCCCTCACCTCCATCATTTTTCCTAGTCTAGACAAACCCCAAGCATTACATTGATACCATTCCCCCATTAGAAAGTGATTGTTACTCACAGGCCTGGTCTACACTATGAGTTTATTTTGAATTTAGCAGCGTTAAACTGAATTAACGCTGCACCCGTCCACACAATGAAGCCCTTTATTTCCATATAAAGGGCTCTTAATATTGTTATTTGTACTCTCCAACAAGGGGAGTAGTGCTGAAATCAGTATTGCCATTTCAGATTAGGGTTAGTGTGGCCGCAATTTGACAGTATTGGCCTCTGGGAGCTATCCCACAGTGCACCATTGTGACTGCTCTGGATAACAACTGAACTCGGATGCACTGGCCAGGTAGACAGGAAAAGCCCCGCGAACTTTTGAATTTCATTTCCTGTTTGCCTAGCATGGAGTGCTGATCAGCACAGGTGACCATGCAGTCCCAGAATCAAAAAAGAGCTCCAGCACTGACCGTACAGGAGATACTGAATCTGATCTCTGTATGGGGAGATGAATCTGTTCTATCAGAACTCCGTTCCAAAAGACGAAATGCCGGAGTGTTTGAAAAAATCTCCAAGGCCATGATGGACAGAGGCCACAACAGGGACTCAATACAGTGCTGCGTGAAACTTAAGGAGCTGGGACAAGCGTACCAGAAAGCCAAAGAATGAAATGGACGCTGACGGAGGGAGGGGCGACTGACGACTGTAGCTATCCCACAGTTCCCGCACTCTCTGAAAACCATTTGAATTGTTGGCTGAGCTCCCAAAGCCTGAAGGGTCAAAAACATTGTCACAAGTGGTTCAGGGTATGTATCGTCAGCCCCTTCCCCCCCTGTGAAACCAAAGGGAAAAAAATCGTTTCTTGCCTTTTTTCAATGTCACCGTGTGTTTACTGGATGCTGCTGGCAGACGTGGTGCTTCAGCGCTACACAGCAGCATCCCCTTCCCTTCCCTTCCCTTGCGGATGGCAGACAGTGCAGTATGACTGATATCCGTCATCGTCGTCCCGTGAGTGCTCCTGGCTGGCCTCGGTGAGGTCGGCTGGGGGCACCTGGGCAAAAATGGGAATGACTCCCGGTCATTCTCTTCTTTAAGCTTTGTCTAATGGAGATTCACTGCTGCCTGGAAGGCTGGAGGCTGCCCTCCCCTCCCCTATTTGATGTCTGTTTGCAGAGGCAATAAAGTCAGTGTTGTTTCTTATTCATGCATTCTTTATTACTTCATCTCACAAATGGGGAGATAGCTACCATGGTACCCCAGGAGGGGTGTGGGAGGAGGGAAGCAATGGGGGGGGTTGTTGCACCGCCTAGAATGGCATGCAGCTCATCATTTTTGCGGGATGTCTGGGGCTCTGACCCGGAGCGACTGTTTGCCTCTCTGGTTCTTTAGCAGACTTGTCTGATATTCTAGGCAGGACTGACTCTCCCTTTAGACAAAATGTAAAGAAGGGAATGACCTGGGGAGTCATTCCCATTTTTATCCATGCGCCTCAGGCTGACCTCAACAAGACTAGCCAGAAGTACCCATGACAGCAGCAGACAGTACAATATGATTGGGAACCATCTCTGCTAATTTGCAAAAGGCAAGGGGATGCTGCTGTGTAGCACTGCAGTACCATGTCTGTTAGCAACATCTAGTAGACATATGATGACAGTGAAAAAAGGCTGAAAGGGCTCCATGGTTGCCGTGCTATGGCGTCTGCCCAGACAATCCAGGGAAAAGGGCGCAAAATGATTGTCCGCCATTGCTTTCATGGAGGGAGGATTGTCTGACAACATTAACCCAGAATCACTCGCGACTCTGTTTTTGCCCCATCAGGCACTGGGATCTCAACCCAGAATTCCAATGGGAGGGGGAGACTGCGGGAACTATGGGATAGCTATGGGATAGCTACCCACAGTGCAACGCTCTGGAAATCGACGCTAGCCTCAATACATGGATGCACACCACCAAATTAATGTGCTTAGTATGGCCGCGTGCACTCGACTTTATACAATCTGTTTCCAAAAATTGGTTTCTGTAAAATCGGAGTAATCCCGTAGTGTAGACCTACCCACAGTATTCCCTCTTGGGGACAGATTGTCTCAATCCCACTTATTCTCACCTTGCTCAGGGTTGTGCTGGACAGAATAATTTTTTTTCTACCATTTTCCTCAATTAAAATAGATTGAAATGGAACAAAGAGCAGGAGCGGCATAAGGAAAAATGGTCATTTCAGCCTCTGTGACACCTGAAGGAGATGGGGTGAATAAAAAGGATTCCCTCCTTCCCCATCACTGTGACACTCCCTGCTCGCCCCAGCAGCATTAGCTTCTGTGTAAGCCACAATAACGTTTATCCTCCCCATGTTCTACCCCTGTACCTCTCTATGTGTTTGATTTTGAGTGATCAGACATAACTTGCTTTGGAATTTCATTTTATATGAAACTGAAAGTGTCTTCTGCTCCTCTGTTCCGTGGGTTTTTCTCTCTGTCCTGAAGGTGGTTTGGTCTCATAATTGGATATTACTTTTGTTTGACAGACTGTACCTCAGAATTATTGGAGACTTTGAGACAAATGACCATTTGCTAAAGCGATAATATCTTATTTTCTATGGGTCTTTTCCCTACTCCTCCATCATGATATGGAGGAAGTTCAAGTGTAGTTCAGCTAGCAGGAAAGAATACTCCAAACTATTTGGCATGCTACCTAGGAACAGGTAGCATTTTAATATTTCTATTCTGAAACAGCAGGTTTGGCCAATCGTGGCTCCCACTGGCCATGGTTTGCTGTCCCAGGCCAATGGGGACTGCAGGAAGCGGCGCGGGCCGAGGGATGTGCTGGCCGCCCTTCCTGCAGCCTCCATTGGCCTGGAGCAGCGAACTGCGGCCAGTGGGAGCCCCGATCGGCCAAACCTGCGGACGTGGCTGGTAAACAAACCAGCCTGGACTGCCAGGGGCCTTCCCTGAACAAGTGGCAGCCCAACTTTGAGAAGCACTGATCTATGCTATGTTTGTGCCTAGCCCGTAATTACAATGTTTCAGCTCTTTGTTTAATGTAAGTGAAAAAGCATTTTGGAAGATATTAACACGAGGACAGTTCAGGAAATATATGTGATATTATATGTAATTTTTATACTGTACAGGTCTGTCTCATCTTACGCTGGGGTTATGTTCCGCAGTCGGCACGTAAAGCAAAAATCACATATAGTCAAAATTACATTGAGTGTAATGGCAGGCGGAATCGCCCGCACTACAGGCAGGGCGGGCTCTGGCTTTTTTGCCGCCCCAAGCAAAAAAGAAAAAGGGCAGCCAGAGTGGCGAAGCAACAACAACAAAAAAACCAGGGTACAGAGTGGCTGGAGTGGCTAACCAAAACAATAACAACAACAAAACAAGGTGCAAACTTTCGGTGCTTTTTACTTGGCAGCTTGCGGCTGCATCCCCCGGCTGCACTGGTGAGCCTCTAGGTGGCCGGCGGCTGCAGTCTGGCTAGTGGGACTCCCTGCGCTGCAGACATGCCCTGGCCAGTGGAGTGCGTGCCCCTGCTAGTGGGGCGGGGGGGAGAGAGAGAAGTGGGGTGGCCAGGGCTTTCTTCAGCCAGGGCACTCGCCACTCAGCCCCTCCTGCCACGCCGCCTGCCTCGAGGGCTCCGTGCCGCTCCCACTGCAGGTGAATTGAAAGTAATCGGTCGGTGGGGAGGGAAGGATGCGGGCTGCCGGGCTTGCTGCAGACCTGGCATTAGCTGGGGCAGACAGAGTGCACAGCCCGCTCCTAGCAGGGCGCAGCCACTCCTGTCCTCTGCCCCCTACAGTGGCGCACTGAAAGTCATCAGCCAAACAAATAAACAAACAAAACCAGGCAGGTACAGTATTTAAATTATTATTTTTCTTTCTTTTGTTTTTGTGCACCGCGTAAAGCTGTATTTGCGCATGTTAAATGCGCATAAGATGCGACAGACCTGTATATACTATTAATATAGGCTAATTATTGAATTCACAGACTTTCTCTCACCTAATTTCATATATATTGTCGTAGCTAGATATAGCAAAACACCTAGAAGCTGTTGTATTTAAATGTATTTTACAAGCTTCTTGTATCTTAATTTTTGCTAAGCTTTCTAGCACAACACAAAGCAGATGTTTTTACGAAGGCTGCAGCATCTACCTACCATACAGTTTGTCAGAAGTTAACATGAATACAAAGGCTTCAGATATTATATACTTTACCTATGCACTATTGAGTTTTTTATTTTGATTATAAATATCATTATTTCACTTATACTTTCTACAATAATACATTTATATTTTTATCAGTTATCACATTTTTAACCTTTTACTTATAAGAACTGATATCCCAGTGTATCTTATCCAGACAAACTGGTAGTTTGTAGTAAAACAATTTACATCCCTGAATAATAATTCTGATTGTGAGAACTTAGATAAGCAACCTACATTCTAGAATAATAGTTCCATGGTAGAACTTAGGGTTCAGTAAAATTCCATTCTTACATGGTAACTGTCATTGCAACAGCACTGCCGTGATTTCACAATCGGGTATTTTTCCACTTGTCTTTAGTTTAGCTGAAGAGTATACTGACTCAATTTGCTCAGTAGTTGGATCGCAGATCCCTCTGGTCTAGTTCTGTCAGCTAGTGTGATGAAGCACTGTGGGTTTTAACCTAGTTTGGTCAACACACTGTTGTTCACTTGGCAATATGGCAATATAGTTTTAGATATCTGGGAAGCGTATTCCCCAGTTAGTGTCTTGGAATTTGGCAAAAGGCCCATGGATTTGGATCCCAAAGCAATTGTTGTCCAGGCCCTACAGGAGGTTACTATTGAAGACATTTCCTTCCAAATCAGGTGCACGCTGCCTGTTATTTGGGAAACACAATCCCTCTGTAGAGATGGAGAATGTGGCATTTTTGAGGAGCTTACCCCTGGTAGATGCTGCAAATATGTATACAATGAAGTCATGGTTGAATGTGAGACAGCTTCAGAATTATACCTGTTTTTAATAAACACCTCACCTTTGGTGGATTACAGGGATTCTGGTCCAGGCCTGGATCTAGTCCCTATCTTAGATCTGTGCCACCATATCTAATAAACAAACTGAGCATGTTTGGGGAAGCTATTCCTCACTGTCACAACGGACATTTGGTGTGGTTTGGTAAGGATTCTACTACAGAGAAGTGTCAAGTTATCCCAAGCAAGGCCAAGAATTAGACAAGAACTCAGGCAGAAATAGCAGTTATCCAGTGGTTGATTTTCACTGCAGAGATGGAAACTGTGATGACCTATGGCCCAGCTAAACTATTTATTTTTAGAACACTGCTCCTTAGTTCAGGGGAATTCATTCTGGTGCCAAAGAATGCCATGATTAAATTTGGAGCAATTGTCATTTGCCATTTGGGTCCAAAGTTTCATGGGTCAAAGAGCGAAACTGCCTTCAGAGGACATTCCTTCTCCCTGCATCCCCATCTGACGGTCTTTTTGGACAAGGAGCACTTCCATGCTGTGCACATGATGAAGGTCAGTGAAGGAATGAATGTGACTCCAAGTTCAAACTGCAGGATACAGGAATGTGGAATCCTGATTCTATGCATTTGTCTCTTAGCTTTGCTCTTGTGTCTTATGCATTTGCATCATTTCTCCAACTCCTGCTACTCTGACAGATTAGAAAATGATAAAATAGAATACAGGTGGGTTTTTTCATGATGCAAATCTTTCAACAAAGTGTGAGACCCCTTCCTCCAATGCTTATAGCAAAAGACATTATGTATATCTACACTGCAATATAATCTCAGGGCAGGTCTTCACTACCCGCCGGATCGGCGGGTAGAGATCGATCTATCGGGGATCGATTTATCGTGTCTCATCTAGATGCAGCTAAATCGATCCCCGAACGCACTCCCTATCGACTCGAACTCCAGCTCGTGAGAGGCGCAAGCAGAGTCGACAGGGGAGCGGCAGCGGTTGACTTGCTGCCATCCTCACGGCCAGATAAGTCGACCTAAGATACGCGTAGCTGAAGTTGTGTATCTTAGGTTGACCCTGCCCCTACTGTACACCAGGGCTCAGGCTTAGTGGGAATTGAGTCAGATAACATGTGAAAAAACCCTGGTCTTGAGTGTCTGTATTGTATTTTAAGCCTGTGTTAAGACTTTTCTAACCTTTGCTAGAACTTAGGACTCTGGGGTCCACACAGCAATGCCAAGACCCAAGTCAAAATGACCACACACAGAATTTCTAGTGACCTAATATAGCTGCTCTGGCTCTAGATTGTGGTGTAGTGTGGGAAAATTTACTGCCCACCTCTCTATCCTTTGGGGAAGGGGTGGAGATAAAGGGTGGAAATCAAATCCTATTTTGTTTGATCTTTCCCACACTTATTTTGGTTTGTTCTCACTTTTTTCCATTCCTCTCTCTGAGGTTTCCTTTCTCCCCAGCACAAGGAGTGACCTATGTCTGGATTCTCTCTCTGTCCTTCCAGGTGATGGGATGGTGAGTGAGAACAAGAAGAAGACTCCCAAGAAGGAAAATACTGAGGAAGTAGAGCCACATGGGATGTTCGCAGAAAGATCCAAAGAGAAAGTGTCTTTGAGTTGTGCAGAGGCAAAAACCTGTGAGAGTCAGTGTAGACCCGATAAAAGCTTCAGTAGCTGCTCAGACCTTATTAGCCATGAAAAAATCAACACGAGAGAGAAACCCCATACGTGCGCTGAGTGCGGGAAAGGCTTCAATCAGCGCTCAAACCTTATCACACATCAGAGAATCCATACAGGCGAGCGACCCTACTCATGCTCCGAGTGTGGGAAAAGCTTCAATGTGAGCTCACACCTTATCAGACATCGTAGAGTCCACACTGGAGAGAGCCCCTACACATGCTTTGAGTGTGGGAAAAGCTTTCGTTGGAGCTCAGCCTTTATCATACATAAGAGAATCCACACAGGGGAGCAACCCTACACATGCTCTGACTGTGGGAAAAGCCTCAATGGAAGATTACAGCTCATTACACACCAGAGAATTCACACAGGAGAGCGACCCTACACATGTTCTGAGTGTGGGAAAAGCTTCAGTGTGAGCTCAACCCTCATCACACATCAGAGAGTCCATACAGGAGAGAGATCCTTCACATGCCCTGAGTGTGGGAAAAGCTTCAAACACAGATCAAACCTGACAGCACATCGGAGAGTCCACAATGGAGAGAGACCCTACACATGCTTTGAGTGCCATAAAAGTTTTAGCCAGAGTTCACATCTTATATCACATCAGAGAATCCACACAGGAGAACGCCCCTACTCATGCTCCGAATGTGGGAAAAGATTTAGTGAGAGGAAAACCCTCATCACGCATCAAAGAATTCACACAGTAAAGAGACCCTTCACATGCCCTGAGTGCAGCAAAAGTTTTAGACAGAGGTCAGCTTTTATCAGACATAAGAGAATCCACACAAGCCAGTAATGCCATAAACCTCTTGACTACAGCTGGCCAAAGATTTTTTTGTAAAATAAATCCCAAGTAATTTGCACCATTTTCTTCAGTGTGGTGTCTCAGCGCCACATGAGTTGCCTGCCTCTGTTTTTTGCCCCTTCTTCTTTGGGGTGAATCCCATCATCCTTTATCAACTTCTCTGTCTGATATCACCTGGGACTGTATCCACCTCCTGCCAGAAATATTCATCAGCACCAGGTGAGGGAGATGGGTTTGACCTTGACTAGCTACAGTGAGGTAAACACTACCTGTGCCTTGTCTCCACTGGGATTGTACATGGAGGTAACTGCTCAATTTAGTGATCATGTAACAACACAACTATATTTGCAGTACCGACATAACCCCGGGACAGTGGCTGGGTTATATTTCTCCTTGATGAGCTCTCCTGCATCATTTTTCCTACTCTAGACAAACCCCAAGGATCAAGTTGATACCATTCCCCCATTACAAAATGATTCTTAGCCCCTTGGGGACAGATTGTCTCAGTACCAGTTGTTCTCACCTTGCTCAGGGCTGTGCTGGACAAAAGTATTTTTTTCTATCATTTTCCTCAATTAAAATAGATTGAAATAGAACAAATAGCAGGGGTAGGAAAAATGTGTCATTTCAGCCTCTGTGACACCTGAAGGATCAAAGGAGTCCCTCTTTCCCCATGACTGTCACAATCCTTGCTCGCCTCAGCAGCATTAGCTTCTGTGTAAGCCACAATAGTGTTTATCCTCCCCATGTTCTACCCCTGCACCTCCCAATGTGTCACGTGATGCCATGTTCTGCATGCTCCCTGTGCTTAGGTATCACTCTTTGATCTTAAATCAGTCATTGGGGCTAGATGTAAAATTGTCAAGACCTGGATGTGGAATTTGAATGGATCCCAAACACTGAGTAATCATTCTATGCTTTCATCTCTGCTTCCATCTCTTGGCAAAGCTGCTTCTGGCCTTTTTCCTGCTGAGCAGGGATTATTTGCAGATGGAAAGATTGGCTGCTTCCCCTCCCCCATTGTGATGAAGCTAAATATTTTGTACATAACATAACTCAATAATAATGAGATGGCATTGAGTGAAGAGAGTTTGGGAAAATTTATTTTGAGTTTGAGTTATCAGGAATTTCAGGGGTACTCTGGAATTTCATTTTATATAAAACTGAAAGTGTCTTCTGCCCCTCTGTGTTGTGGGTTTTTCTCTCTGTCCTGAAGGTGGTTTGGTCTCATAACTGGATATTACTTTTGTTTGACAGAATGTACCTCAGAATTATTGGGGACTTTGAAACAAATGACCGTTTGCTAAAGCGATAATATCTTATTTTCTATAAGTCTTTTCCCCACTCCTCCATCATCATATGGAGGAAGTTCAAGTATAGTTCAGCCAGTGGGAAAGAATACTCCAAGCTATTTGGTGTGCTACCTAGGAATAGGTAGCATTTTAACATTTCTATTCTGAAACAGTAAACAACAGTGTACCACAAATTGTAGAACCAATTGAAGTAACTAGACACGATCACATTTGTTGTATAACAACAATATAAATTTTAAAAAAGATCTGTCCAATAACTAGGCTTAATCAATTTATTAGTAAGGTTTTTATTACAAAGATTAATACAGCATAATACAGAAAGGAAGAGTGCCTACATTACCAATCCCTGTGGAAGACAGGAGTTGGAAGTGTGTTCTTCTCCTGCCAGAAATATCCATCAGCACCACGTACGAGAGATAGTCTAGGTCAACACTAACTACACTGAGGTAAAAACGGCCTGTGCCTTGTCTCCCCTGGGATTGTACATGGAAGTAGGTGCTCAGCAATCTTGTTGTAACAACATGACTACATTTGCAGTGTTGATATAACCTGGGTACAGTGGCTGGGGTTAGCTTTCCCCTCGGCCTGAGCTCACCTCCCTCATTTTTCCTACCCTAGACAAACCCCGAGCATCACATTGATACCATTTCCCCCATTACAAAGTGATTGTTGGTCACTGAGTTCCTGTTTGGGAACAGATTGTCTTAATCCAAGTGGTTCTCACCTTGCTCTGGGTTGTGCTGGACAGAAATATTTTTTCTACCATTTTCCTCATGTGTAATAGAGTGAAATAGAACAAAGAGCAGGAGTAGGGTAGGAAAACTGTGTCATTTCAGCCTTGGGTGACACCCAAAGGAGATGGGGTGAATCAAAGGGATTCCCTCCTTCCCCATCACTGTCACAATCTCCCCTTGCCCAAGCAGCATTAGCTTCTGTGTAAATGACAATAACATTTAACCTCCCCATGTCACATGATGCCGTGTTCTGCATGTTCCCTGTGCTTAGGTATCACACTTTGATCCTAAATCAAAGTCACTGGGACTAGATGTGAAAGTGTCACAGACCTAGATGGGGGATTTGAATGGATCCCAAACACAGAGTAATCATTCTCTGTTTTCATCTCTGCTTCCATCTATTGGCAAAGCTGCTTCGAGGCTTTTTCCTGCTGAGCTGGGATTGTTGCAGATGGGAAGGTTGGCTGCTTTTTCGCCTTGTGATGAAGCTAAATCTTTACTTGTGCTACATTGATGACATCTTCATCATATGGATCCATGGGAGGGAGGCCCTTGAAGAATTCCACGTGGATTTCAACAATTTCCACCCCACCATCAACCTCAGCCTGGACCAATCCACACAAGAGATTCATTTCCTGAACACTACAGCACAAATAAGTGATGGTCACATGAACACCACCATATACTGGAAACCTAACCACTTTTCTTACCAACATGCCTTTCAACTTCCATCCAGAATACATCACACGATCCATTGTCTACAGTTAAGCCGTAAGATACAACCGTATTTGCTCCAATCCCTCAGACAGAGACAAACACCTAAAAGATCTTTATCAAGCATTCTTAAAATGACAGTATCCATCTGGGGAAGTGAGGAAACAGATTGACAGAGCGAGACAGGTACCCAGAAGTTACTTACTACAGGACAGGCCCAACAAGGAAAATAACAGAACACCACTGGCCATCATGTACAGCCCAGCTAAAACCTCTCCAGCACATCATCAATGATCTACAACCTATCCTAGAAAATGATCCCCCACTCTCACACACCTTGGGAGGCAGGCCAGTCCTCGTTTACAGACAGCCCCACAACCTGAAGCAGATACTCACCAGCAACTACACAGCACAGAAACACACCCAGGAACCAATCCCTGTAACAAACGCTGTTGCCTACTCTATCCCCATATCTACTCTAGCGACACCAACATAGGACCCAGCCACATCAGCCACACCATCAGGGGCTCATTCACCTGCACATTTACTAATGTGATATATGCCATCATGTGCCAGCAATGCCCCTCTGCCATGTACATTGGCCAAACCAGACAGTCTCTACTTAAAGGAATAAATGGACACAAACCAGACATCAGGAATGGTAACATACAAAAGCCGGTAGGAAAACATTTCAGTCTCCCTGGACATTCAATAACAGATTTAAAAGTAGCCATCCTGCAACAAAAAAACTTCAAAAACAGACTTCAAAGAGAAACTGCAGAGCTACAATTAATTTGCAGACTTAACAGCATTAATTTGGGTTTGAATAAGGACTGGGAGTGGCTGGCTCATCACAAAAGCATTTTTTCCTCCCGTGGTATTGACATCTCATCAGTTATTGGGAGTGGACCACATCCACCCTGACTGAATTGGCCTTGTCAACACTGGTTCTCCACTTGTAAGGTAACTCCCTTTTCTTTATGCTTGAATCTGTAACTTTCACTCTATGCATCTGAAAAAGTGGGTTTTATACCCACGAAAGTTTATGCCCAAATAAATCTGTTAGTCTTTAAGGTGCCACTGGAATCCTCATTGTTTTTGTGGATACAGACTAACACGGCTACCCCTCTGATATTAAATCTTTTGTACATAACATATCAATAATAATGAGATGGCACAGAGTGAAGAAAGTTTGAATGGACCAGAGGAGAACACAATGGGGGAATCTGTTTTGATTTTTGAGTTATCAGATATAAGCTGCTCAGGAATTTCATTTTATATGAAACTGAAAATGTCTTCTACCCTTCTGTGTTACGGGTTTTTCTCTCTGTCCTGAAGGCAGTTTGGTCTCACAGTTGGATATTACCTTTGTTTGTCAGAATGTACCTCAGATTTTTTGGGGACTTTGAGACAAATGACTGTTTGCTAAAAGGGTAATATCTTATTTTATTCATGTCTTTTCCCTGCCCCTCTATGATGACATGGAGGAAGTTCAAGTCCAGTTCAGCCATTGGGAAAAAATACTCCAAGCTTTTGGGCATGCTCCCAAGGAAACAGAACCATTAAAAAAATTCTACCCTGAAACAGTGAACAATGGCATACCACAAATTGCAGAACTAACTCAAGTAACTGGACATGATCACGCTAGTTGTTGGTGCACAATACATTAAAAACAAGAGATGTCCAATAACTAAGTTTAATCAATTTATTAATCAATGATTATTAGTCAAAGAATAATGCAGCATTATATACGAAGGAAGAGTGTTTACTTTAACTATCCCTATGGAAGACAGGAGTTACAGCAGTCACATTGTCTCAAAGATTTTGTGCTTCTTTGAGTGCTTGGTCATGTCGATTCCATGTTAGGTGTGTGCGCGCCCATGTGCATGGCTGCCAGAGATTTTTCCCTTATTGGTATCCGTAGGCCCGGCTCTGGTGCCTCTGTAGTTCTGCGCTTATGCACCGGTATATTAGGTGCCGCCGACCCTGTGCCCCTTCAGTTCTTTCTTACTGCCTGTGACGGTCACTGAAATGTCTTTTTCCTTTGCAATTCACAAAGTGATCTTTGTAGTTAACTTTTGTAGTTTTTTGTATATAATTGTTCACTTAGTAAAGTTAGTTAGATTAGTAGTTAGGTTAAAATAGTTGGCAGTCTCCTTAGGGACTTTGTCCCAGGGATAGGGCATGTCCCGGTATTCAAGCTGTGTGCCATTTACCACAAGTACATGTTGGTCAGCGACCCTCACACAAGCTCTCTGAAGTGTGTTGAGGAATCGCACATTAAAGAAAAGTGCAGAATCTGTAAGAGCTTTATACTCAAAAGGACAGAGACACCGGTCTCGAAGCTCTCCCAATGGAAGCGTCTCTTAGACTAGATCAGAACCCTCATGCTCCTACTCGGCACCAAGTACCTCAGCCTTGGTACAGAGCATCCCACTGGCACCAGGTTTCCTCCAGCACTGCTCCATCACTGGTGCTGCAAAAGTGCCGTAAGAAACAGCATGTTGAATGCAGCTGATCTCTGGTTTCAAAAAAGAAGGGGAAAAGGGTGACAGGCAAAGGACCTGTGTCAGGCCACCCTATCAGGTGCAGCGTCCCCACCCAGGGCTCTGATCCCAGTATCGGAACTGCCTCCAACTCCTGAGAGCGGCAGGGTTGCCATGCACCTTATGGTGCCCTCCACACAGTAGGTCTTCCAAACGGCCAGAGATCTGATGGCCCTACCAGTGCTTCCCACTGCATGGGATCTCCCTCCGCTGACAGAATCAGTGAAGGCTCCACCTCCCAAGGGGAAGCCTCCCATGTGCTGCCCCAGTGGTTGCTTGGGTGTCGCCATTCACTAGAGTCTCAGCACCACTCCCCAGCCTCACAGCCCTAGTCTCCGGCACTGCATCCACGGTCTCTTTCCCCAGCTCAATGCTCCCAGTCCCCGGCCATAAGACACGGATTGTCGGCCTCTTAGTGTTTGTTCCTGATCTCCCCAGTACCGACGACCCTCCTCCAAGCACCGCTCACCATCACATTCTCCAACGCTCTATTCCCAATCTCCGATGCTTCGGTCTCTGTCTCCATGTGTTTCTCCACCAACTCGACTCCAGTCTCCGACGTGGCCCTGTTCTTTGGACTCCCGCCACCGGTCACCTTCTCCCCGGCGCTGTTTGGCTCTGCGTCTTAATTGACAGCGAGAGGCATGGCGTTGGTCCTTGAGAGAGGAGTCCTCCTTGGAGTTGGAAAGGGACCTTGGTTCCTGTTCCCAGAGGCACTGGGTCAGCCCACGCACCAGACTGCAGTACCAGCCCTGCAGCAGATGTCTTGCCACAAGTTCAATGGCCATTACATTGACCATACTGGAACCCATGCAGGCTCCTTATGATACTGGGACCATACTCCCAGCAATTGTCCATACCCGTATTGGGAAGGTGAACCAACCCCAGCCCTACCTCAGTACAGGAACCGGATTCAGGTTCTGACATGGATACCGAGGTTCAGGCTTCAACTCAGGGAGAAGCCTCTCCAGTGGAGGAAGAGGCACCTGTACCCCACTGAGTGTTACCATCTTCCTCGTTGTCCCCCGACAAGGGGGTCGCCAAGCCTGCTCACCCAGTCCCTCCAGATGACTTTAGGGCCTATCAGGATATTTTGAAGAGGGTGATCTCAAACTTGGGGTTAGAGGTGGAGGAACTCAATGAGCCCTTGGGCAGCATCTTGGATATTTTGGCCTTTGCAGTACCATCGAGGTTGTCACTCCCAGTGCATGGTGGGGTGCTGAAAGTAGTAGAGGCTCCCTGTCTGACATTTTCCTGCTCCCTTGGATGAGAACACTGCTGTACGCCTTCCCACCGATACCCCTGGTTCACAAGGTCCTATTGAAGATCAAGAGAGACAAAGTGAAGGGCATCCTGGTGGCTGCAGCGTGGCCTCGCCAGCACTGGTTCGGCATGCTTTTGGACATGCGCAGACTCCAGTCAAAGTACCCACATCCCTTGTCTCCCTTCCCCACCAAAAAAGTGTGGCTGTTCTAGTTCCAGGACTGTGGTGCACTTTGGGAAAATGTTACCAGGAAGAAGCTTACTTTGCCAAAGGCTTGATGGATTCAATCTCCTTTGCACGCTCAGGAGACTCTCTCATAGCATGCTTACAGCTCAGTAGTCAGAAGCGAATGGGTTAATGCTGACCTGAGCAGCTGCCATTTGCAAAGGGGGGAAGGCTTCTGTTTTCAGTAGAGTGGATTGCAGATTGTTGGGGAGAGGGGACTAAGGAATTTGTCCCATGGAATTGTGGGATAATTCCAGCTGACTCCTGGGACCCCAGTCAAGCGGGGCTGTATCTGCACTACAAAGCAATGGGGCTCAGCCTTGGGGCTCAGCTTAACTTGAGCTTGGGCCCTCCAGCCCTGCAGGTCCTGGAACCCTGGATCTGAGCCCTGAATTAGTGCAATTGCAGTGTAGATGCAAAAGGGCTTAGGCTTGAGCCTGGGCTCATGCACAGTCTTATGTTGCAGTGTAGACATACTGCAGAGACAGATGAACTCTCAGAAATGGAAGGCACCTGTGTTAGTGAAGAACAGAGCATTACACAGGGCTCATTGGTGGAAATGAGGATTGAGAGAAAACTAACCAATATGATTTTGTAATCTTTGAATATGGTGGTGTTGTTACCGGTGATAATGGAATTAAACATGAAGTTAATCATTACAGAATAAGAGACTGATTATTTGATAACCGGAATTTTATTGTAAGACTGCAAATTATATTGTTTTTTGTTTCTTTTATTTTTTTTTGTTTTGTTTTGTTTGTTTTTGTTGCAGCAGTATTTTAGAAAATGGTGGCTAATTCTGACAAGTTTATTTGCTGTAATTCAGCCCCTTTGGATTAAGCAGTGCTTAAGTAAAACCTCACTCCAAAGGGGTTGAGAGAAGTAGCATATATGAGAATGGACACCCAATAGAGACTTTAATTATTTCTGTTTCAAATGGAATTTATGTTGATCAGCTTTAAAATAAACTTTCTGTGAAGAGGAAAATTTTGGAAGGAGACAAGTTGTGTAACCATCTCCCCCATCAGACTGTAACAGTCACTGCAATGTGAGCCTGGGTGTGTGGGACTCGATCTGCTGGCTCAGTGTGTCTAAGCCTGTGCTAGAGAGTCCACACTGAACGGTGACCCTGGGTTTAGAATTTCAAGACCTGAGTCTCACACTAGCGTTCACGTGCCCACAGTGCACTGTGCAGACCCAGTCAAATCAGCCTCTCCCAGGCTTCCTAGTGCTCTCCCAGCTGTAGCCTCCTCAGCCCTTTGTTCCTTGTGCACCATGGAAACACCTGAGTGTCCCTCCCACAGCACTTTATCAGAAGTTGTCTCGCCTGCCAATACAGCCAGGCAAGCTGTGTTTTGGGTCTGCAGGCTGCCGGCAACTAGAGCCAGCAACATGGGTGAGGCCCGATTTGAAGAATTTGCCATGCTTGCATTTTCACTCCTGTTTCATAAGGTGAGCAAAACATAGGTGAGGTGCTGGTGGCAGATTCAGAGCTAGTGAAGGCTCCTGTTGGAGGAGGAAGATACATGTCAACTGGCTGATGCTGCTCATGATTCTTGGTGTAACTGCTGATGCCTCCTATGTAGTCCAGCACCTGTGGAGAAGGGCCACAAGCCCAGACTGGTGGGATTACATTGTCATGCAGACCTGGGATGCCCAGCAGTGGCTGCAGAACTTTCACATGCAGAGAGTGATGTTTCTGGAGCTTTGTGAGGAGCTTGCCCTGACTCTGCAGTGTCAGGACACATACAAGTGGGTGGTGAAGTTGATCCAGAAGCAGGTTGCTATAACCATCTGGAAGCTGTGCACTCCTGGCTGCTAGAGGTCCACTGCTAACCAGTTTGGTCTTGGCAAATTAACTGTGGGGGCAGAGGTTTCTTCGGCAGTCAGGCATGCGATTTTCCAAAGGTGGTGAGCATAAACAATGTCAAGAATGTAACTTAAGAACATAAGAGTAGCCATACTGGGTCAGACCAATGGTCCATCTAGCCCAGTATCCTGTCTTCCAACAGTGGTCAACGCTATATGCTTCAAAGAGAATGAAGAGAACAGGGCAACTGTCAAGGTTCCTTCCCCACTCTGAACTTTAGGATACAGATGTGGGGACCTGCATGGACACTTCTAAGCTTAATTACTAGCTTAGATCTGGTATCGCTGTCACCATCCAGAATTTTCAGTGTCTGGATCACACCCTTTCCCCCAAAAACCTTCCCCTCCCTGGGTAGCCTTGAGAGACTCCTTCACCAATTCCCTGGTGAGTCCAGATCCAATCCCTTGGATCTTAAAACAAGGAGAAATTAACCATCCCCCCTCCTTTCTCTCACCAACTCCTGGTAGATCCAGATCCAACCCCCTTGCATCTAAAAACAAGGAAAAAATCAATCAGGTATTAAGAAAAAGGTTTTTAATTAAAGAAAAGAAAGGTAAAAGAAAACCCTCTGGGAGAGATTAACATACCAGCTACTGTGACAGACAACAGATTCAAAACGCAGAGGATGTTCCCCTGGGCACAAATTTAGTTACACAAAAAAATACCCAAATACCCAATTTGATTCTACCTCTAATTGCATAAGACAGGTTACAAAGAAATAAACATAAACCTATTTATTCCTTTCTAAAACATACTACTCTGATAAGAGGCTGGTTCCTTGATCTTTTTCACTCTGACTGAAACTGAAACTGACTAAACAAAGGAAAAACTTCCCTCCTTCCTTTTGAAACATCTTGTTCCCCTATTGGTTCCTCTGGTCAGGTGTTTGCTAGGCTAGGTGAACTTTTTAACCCTTTACAGGTAAAAGAGGCATTAATCTTTAACCATCTGTTTATGACACGCGCCCCAAATCTCAGACAGTGTGGAACCACACTGGGGGTGATTTCTTCCTAGAACTTTAGAATAAACAGGTTAATAAAACACATGCACCTTTACATATACTACTAATTATGTAAAACTACAAGATTTTTCACATTCCAAGGACAATTTAAGCAGTTAATTCTGGGAAACTTTCACGGGAGAGTGCATCAGCTACTTTGTTATAAGCTCCTGAAATGTGTTGAATTTCAAAATCAAAATCTTGGAGAGCTAAACTCCATCAAAGAAATTTTTTGTTGTTTCCCTTCGCAGTATGAAGCCACTTTAGCGCAGCATGGTTGGTTTGTAGCTGGAAACGCCGTCCCCAAACGTATGGGCATAACTTTTCCAGGGCATATACAATGGCGTAGCATTCTTTTTCACTGATTGACCAGTGGCTTTCCCTCTCAGACAGTTTCTTGCTGAGAAACACGACAGGAGGAAATTCTTGATCCGGTCCTTCCTGCATTAAAACTGCTCCTACACCACGCTCAGATGCATCTGTGGTTACTAGGAATGGTTTGTCAAAGTCTGGGGCCCTTAGTACAGAGTCAGACATGAGTGTTGCCTTAAGCTGGTTAAAGGCCTTCTGACACTCATCAGCCCACTTAACTGCATTTGGCTGTGTCTTTCTGGTCAGGTGTGTTAGTGAGGCAGCAATTTGGCTGTAGTGTGGTACAAATCACCTGTAATATTTGGCCACGCCTAAGAAGGATTGGACCTGTTTCTTTGACTTTGGGACAGGCCTCTTTTGGATAGCATCCCCCTTGGCCTGTAGGGGTTTATTGTTCCTTGACCCACCTGGTGTCAAAGGTAAGTCACTCTGTTTTGGCCTATTTGACACTTTGTAGCCTTAACAGTTAGTCCTGCCTGCCTGATGCGCTCGAAGCCTTTTTCCAGGTGCTCCAGATGTTCTGCCCATGAATCAGAAAAAATGGCCACATCATCGAGGTAGGCAACTGCAGATTCTCCCAATCCTGCTAGGAGACCATCTACAAGTCTTTGGAAGGTGGCGGGTGCATTTCGCAGCCCGAAGGGAAGCACATTAAATTCATACACTCCTGCATGGGTGATGAAGGCTGACCTTTCCTTGGCGGGTTCATCTAGCGGTACTTGCCAGTACCCCTTGGTTAAGTCTAATGTAGAGATGAACTGGACACGTCCCAATTTCTCCAATAGCTCATCGGTGCGTGGCATTGGATAGTTGTCCGGATGAGTTACAGCATTTAGGTTATGGTAGTCCACGCAAAAGCATATTTCCCCATCTGGTTTGGGAACTGGAACCACTGGAGATGCCCATGCACTGGTAGATGAGCGGATTATACCCATCTGTAGCATGTTTTGGATCTCTCGTTCTATAGCAGCTTGGGCATGAGGAGACACCCCGTAGGGTGGTGTTCTAATGGGGTGAGCATTACCTGTGTCAATGGAGTGGTATGCCCATTCAGTCCGTCCTGGGGTGGCTGAGAACATTGGTGCGAAGCTAGTGCGCAGCTCCTTGATCTGTTGCCGCTGCAGACATTCCAGGGTTGTGGAGAGGTTCACCTCTTCCACGCCACTGTCACTTTTTCCTTTGTAGTAGACACCTTCAGGCCACTCAGTGTCATCTCCTCCCTGGGCTGTAAACTGACAAACCTTTAATTCTCTGGAATAAAAGGGCTTTAGAGAATTAACATGGTAAACTTTAGGCTTTAGGGTTGAGGTGGGGAATGCTATGAGATAGTTAACACTCCCAGGCACTCTTGGACCATGAATGGCCCTTCCATCCTATGGGCCTGTTGCGCCTTCAAGACCATAACCTGGTCCCCTACTTTGAAGGAACGCTCTCTGGTATGTTTATCATACCAGGCCTTTTGCTCTTCCTGAGCATCCTTTAGATTTTCTTTAGCAAGGGCTAAAGAGTGTCATAGGGTGCTTTGTAGGTTGCTTACAAAGTCTAGAATGTTAGTTCCTGGAGAAGGCATAAACCCCTCCCATTGCTGCTTCACCAACTGTAATGGCCCCTTAACCTCGTGGCCATACACAAGTTTGAATGATGAAAACCCTAAACTGGGATGTGGTACAGCCCTATAGGCAAAAAGCAACTGCTGCAACACTAGATCCCAATCATTGGAGTGTTCATTTACGAATTTACGTATCATGGCCCCCAAAGTTCCATTAAACCTCTCCACCAGGCCATTGGTTTGATGGTGGTAAGGGGTGGCAACCAAGTGATTCACCCCATGAGCTTCCCACAGGTTTTTCATGGTCCTTGCCAGGAAATTAGTTCCTGAATCAGTAAGGATGTCGGAGGGCCAACCTACCCTGGCAAAAATGTCTGCTAAGGCCTGGCACACAGTTTTAGCCCTGGTGTTGCTTAGAGCTACTGCTTCTGTCCATCGGGTAGCAAAATCCATGAAAGTCAGGACCCAGAATATCCACAGCTACTAGCTGAAATGGGACCTCAATTATGGGGAGTGGCTGGAGAGGGGCTTTGACCTGGTCTTTGGACTTTTCCACTCATTGGCACAGCTTACAAGACCGGATATAATTAGCAACGTCCTTGCCCATTCCCTCCCAGTGGAAAGACTTCCCCAACCGGTCCTTGGTTCTGTTCATCCCAGAATGACCACTGGGATGATCATGGGATTGATTAGAAGAGTTGAGAGGTGGTTGGGTGCTCCGTGCTGCCACCCAAGCTTTCTGAAGGCTGTCATCTGATTCCTGCTCAGCATGGAACTGTTCCCTTGAGGCTGGAGACATCAGTTCCTCCTTAGACTGTGGACTTGGGCTTGGTCCCTGTGGAAGCGATGCAGGTGATGGGGTTGTTTTCGTTGATTGTGAACCGTTTTCTGCTGGTGCACTATGTGGTATTTCAGGCTCTGGCTGGGTAGGGTTGTCCGCTGGTTCTGCCAGTTCAGGCTCGCTGGTGCCCTCTGGCGTTGGAGTTGTAGATGGGTTTGCAAGTGCTGGAGACAGTGATGGCAACGGTTCTGGTGCTGGTTGCTTTGCCAGTTCCAGTTCTGGGACTGGATTCACTATGGCTGTAGCATTCATGGGTAGAAGATCCGGTTCCACCACCTTTGTCTGGGTCTCTGGTAACACAGACTGGGCCCTTGTGGATGGCTCAGGAACAGGGATGGGTCTGGAAGCTTGATTGGCCTGGCTGCGGGTGACCATTCCCACCCTCTTGGCCAGCTTCACATGGTTGGCCAAGTCCTCCCCCAGTAGCATGGGGATGGGATAATTGTCATAGACTGCAAAAGTCCACAGTACTGACCAGCCTTTGTACTGGACAGGCAACTCAGCTGTAGGCAAGTTTAAAGGTTTTGACATGAATGGGTAAATTGTCACTTGGGCTTCTGAGTTGATGAGTTTGGGGTCCTCTAAGGACTGGAGGATAGCTGACACTTGTGCCCCAGTGTCTCTCCACGCGATAACCTTCTTTCCGCCCACTCTCAAGGTTTCCCTTTGCTCCGAGGGTATTTGAGAGGCATCTGGGCCTGTGGATCTTTGGTGTGATCGTGGTGTAATGAACTGTAATCGGTTGGGGTTCTTGGGGCAGTGGGCCTTTATATGTCCCAGTTCATTACATTTAAAACATCGCCCAGCTGACTGGTCACTGGGCCGAGGTGGGTTGCTGGAGACTGGTGAGGTGGGACAATAAGGGGTCTGGGGCTTTCC
Source organism: Gopherus flavomarginatus (assembly GCF_025201925.1). Classification (NCBI taxonomy): domain Eukaryota; kingdom Metazoa; phylum Chordata; order Testudines; family Testudinidae; genus Gopherus; species Gopherus flavomarginatus. Next base: position 8,474,993 of record NC_066626.1, on the reverse strand, counting down.
TTGGGTTGTAGATGGGGCCTTGGGTTGCCCCCAGTGATAGGGTTTAGTTTCGGTTTGCCCCCTCTGATATTCGCTCCAACTGCTAGTAGTTTTTTTCTTTTCTGCCACTTCCACCCATTTGGCTCCAATCTCCCCCGCCTCGGTTACAGTTTTGGGCTTCCCATCTGGGATGTACCTTTCTGTTTCCTCAGGAACACCCTCTAAGAACTGCTCCATTTGCATTAGCACTTGCTCCTGATATCCAGGCATCCCAATTTTTTCCAATGTGGTAGGCGTGTCGGGTAAATGACACATCTGGTTTCCACCTTAGCGCTCTGAACCGCCGACGGGCATGCTCAGGTGTTAGTCCCATTCTGATTCTGGCCTTGGTTTGAAAAAGTTTATAATCGTTCATGTGTTCCTTAGGCATTTCAGCCACCACCTCTGCTAAGGGTCCACTGAGCTGTGGCCTCAGCTTTATCATATACTGGTCTGTAGGGATGTTATACCCATGGCAGGCCCTTTCAAAATTTTCTAAGAAGGCCTCAGTATCATCACCTGCCTTGTAGATGGGGAATTTTCTGGGATGGGAAACAGTATCTGGAGAAGGGTTGTTAGGGTTGGCTGGTAACTTCTGCTTAGCCCTTGCTATTTCCAGGGCATGCTTGTGGGCCTCCCTCTGGATCTCCATAGCCCTCTGGTGGTCAGCCTCTTTGGCTTTCTCTTCTCTTTCTCTCGCCTCCATCTCTTTTTGTTTCTCCTCCATAGCTCTTTTGTGGGCAGCCTCATCCCTGCCATCTGTCTGTTATGTTCTTTTTGGTTCTCCTCAGCCCGGAGTTTGGCTAATTCCAGCTCCTGCAGTATGTTTTTTTTTCCCTTGCTTGACATGTTTCCCTGCTCTGCCTGAGCTATCTCGGTTTGCGAGGTTAAAAAAAAAAACACAGCTTTTAACTGGACTTATCAGAATGAGAAGAAACCAGAAAAACTGGTTTGTAACTTGTCTTTTGCAAACTGTAAATTACCCTCCAGCTAAGCCCAGCTGGAATCCTTTCTAACAAAGCCTTGTTAGAAAAACCTTTATCTGTTTGCCTTCAGGGTATCTCTCCTTCACTGCTTCCCCAGCATCTCAAAGGAGGAAAAAAAATCTGGCTTTTGGTTCCTAAAAAATCCTCATCGCTGCTCACCATGTCAAGGTTCCTTCCCCACTCTGAACTTTAGGGTAAAGATGTGGGGACCTGCATGGACACTTCTAAGCTTAATTACTAGCTTAGATCTGGTATCGCTGCCACCATCCAGAATTCTCAGTGTCTGGATCACACCCTTGTGACGTTGCGGTTCTGGCGGGACCCAACTGAGAGTGCCAATTCAGGACCAATTGCTCAAACAGGGCAGTCACAGCCCAAGGCGGGGTTTTTTCCACCTCTAAGGCAAATCAAACCAGCCAGACAAAAAGGACTTTGGTTTTACCCCACTGGCTAACCACAAGTCACACAAGCAATTTCCTTAGACACACCAGTCTCCCAGTATCATCACCAGTGCCACCTATCCTGGGATGAATGGTTATGAAAACCAACACCCAAGTAAAAGAAAAAGGTTCTCTCGATCCCAAAGGACCAAGCCCCGGACCCAGGTCAATATACACATTAGATCTTACCCACAAATCACACTGTTGCCAATCCTTTAGAATCTAAAATCTAAAGGTTTATTCAAAAAGGGAAAAAGATAGAGATGAGAGCTAGAATTGGTTAAATGGAATCAATTACATACAGTAATGGCAAAGTTCTTAGTTCAGGCTTGTAGCAGTGATGGAGTAAACTGCAGGTGCAAATCAAGTCTCTGGAGAACATACCCCATTGGGATGGGTCCTCAGTCCCTTGTGTAGAGCTTCAGCTTGTAGCAAAATCCCTCCAGAGGTAAGAAGCAGGATTGAAGACAAAATGGAGATGAGGCCTCTGCCTTATATAGGCTTTTCCAAGTGTAAGAACACTCCTTTGTTCCTGCGGTGGAAAGTTACAGCAAAATGGAGTTTGCAGTCACATGGGCCAGTTTCTGCACACCGTGCTGAGTCACAGGGCCTAACTGCCTTCTTTCGATGGGACAATTGTGTAGGTGATGGTCCTTAATGGGCCATCAAGCAGGCTAAACAGAGCTGACACCAACTTGTCTGTGATCTTTCCCAGTAACACAACACAAGTTTGCAATACAGACAGCATACAGCCAATATTCATAACTTCAACTACCAAAATGCTACAGACATACAGACAGCATAATCATAACCAGTAATCCGTAACCTGGTCTTAGACACCTTATATGACCCCCTTTACCTAGGATTTGGTGCCGCTACAGGACCTTGGTTGCAACCCATGTTCTATATGGTCCCAGTTTATATCAATAACGTCACACCCCCAGCACAAAATTGATGCAGGAAGGGATGACACAGACATCACTGACTGCATCCCAAGAGCTCCCCATCCCTGGGTCTGTTTTACTACAGCTAGTGTTGGGCTAGAAGCCATATTAGTGTATAACAGAAATGGTTTATCAAAGTCATGTTTAATAACATGATTGAATCTCTCTACAAACTCAAGGTAAAAGTCAGTTTGAACAACAGTGGGTCGGATCTGCTCTTGCAGCAGGATTCCTGTATGTCTCATATGATCTTGCCAAGAGCTAAAGAAACTAGCTATTTTATCTTTACAAGCTCTGGCAAATGTTTGGAACCAAATTAACATTAAACCAATGTAGATATTAATGTTGTTCATAGTCCAGGAATTCTGGCATTTAGCCATGAAAGCCATATGGTAGTGTGCCTCAGTTTCCCCTTTCCTTGTGTACATCAGGTCTGGAATGTCTTTTCCCCTGTGAAAAGTTTCAATACTGTTTACAGGCACTAGCAGTGAAACATCAGTATAACAAGGCCTTTTAACATAAAGTGTGTTCTTATGTACTGCTTTCAACACGTTCAAGGGACTTTCCAAAGGATTGGGCACATTGTACATTCTTACCATTCTCGGTAATAGCAACACATTAGTTACAAAAATCACCATTAGCAATAATAACAAATTCATTGCTGGTGTCCATTTACAATTATGTTGGTTATGCCACACCTTTGGTTCAATACCATTGGAGTTTGGGCATTTTAGGGTTAACTTTTGGCTTCCCTTTGCAAAATTCAGTTTTCTCTTTCCTCCTTGTCCTGCAGGATCAAACCCTCATCTCTCTTGCTTAACCAAATTTACTGGCTGATGGGGTGGGGTCTCTGTGCTAACAGCTATTAGCAAGTTCTTCTCCCTGCCAGCCAGGTAATTTGCATTAACACAAACACCAGCTTTTAACTTCTTAGCTGCCACCAATTCCAAGCTGGACTCTGTCTTACAGAGATACCACACAAATCCAAAGGGTTTGAGAGTGAGAGTTTGCTCTCCCCTGCATCCTCAAGCCTTTATCCATAAAACCATTCTGCTTTGAAACACCAGTAACCCAATCTGTTCTCAGATCCTGAAGCACAGACTGCTCTCTCACAGAATCAGCATGGAGACAGTCCTGTTCCAACACCATTGTCTTCCCAACGAGCTGGTCAAACCCAGGCACTTGGTTATATGGCTGCGCAGCTTCCTTAACAGCTTTTACTTCATCTGAGACCTTTTTAAAGCTATCCACACTGGATCTTTCAAAGGGAAAGTCAGTGGATCCATTCACCACAGAAAATTTCTGGTTGTTAGGAACTGAAACTTCCTTGATTAAATCACTTTCACACCCTTCAGTTGCAGTAAACTGTTTCTACAGGTTACCATGAGGATTCCTTTCCCTATGAGCTTCTCTAAGCAGCAATTCATCCCTCTCAGACATTCTGCCCTTACCCTCTTCACCTAGGGCTTGCTCTAAAGGAACACTTCTCTGAGCCCCCACAGACTCTTTCTGGGTCTCACTTACATCCAAAATTACCTCTGGTTCATCAGGCAGATTCCTACACAATCCCCTTCCAGGCAAACCTATAGACTTTCTAGCTAACAGGCTAGACGCCTTCTCCTTCCCTTGGCCATGAACAGCTTCAGGAATCTTTTCCTTCTTGCTACAAGTTGTTAAACTGTCAGTAGATAACACAATTAAATCACCTTTTTGCTCTCCTTGTGCCCTGGCTAGGGTATCACCCTGATTAGACAGAGCTGCTACACCCTTTTCCAGCCACACATTACCAACTGGCAAATTACAAGCACCAGAATTGTCTGGTCTCTGGGATTTTGCTGCGACACTAACTGGATGCAACCTAGTTACAGTGCCATTCTCCCCAGCAGACACAAACTTAGGACCATTCCCTTCCTGGGCTTTAGCTGTATTTACAGCCAACTCAGAGACAACTGAATTACCTTCAGCCATCACAGGCTGAAAGGCACCTTCTGTCTGCTGCACAGATACAGAAGAGCCGGAGACACATTCTCCTTTACCAGACACACAGCTTGGGATCTCATTTCCCTTGTCCCCGCACACAGGGCTGTTCACAGACAACTGCTTGGAGACCGGGGTAGCTTCCTCCATAGGCAAGTCAATACCCCTGACAGACACAGGCACATTTTCTTCACTGTCACATTTCTCCACACAGGAAACAGGTAAGGGATAGGGACACTCATTTTCCACTATCCCTGTCTTCCCAAACTGCTGACTAGACAAAGCCATCAGCTCACAAGGCTGCCTAGGCTTATCCAGACTTTTCCTACCATGCACATTGCCACTCCCAACAGATAAGCTGCTGCTTTTTTCACTACACTGAGCTACTTCCAGCAAACCACAGTTACCCATTTTAGGTTCACTTTTACAAGCTGCACTAGCCACCAATCCATCACCAATCACAAATTTACCCTTTCCTCCCTCAGTTAGGGTTTTCACCTGACCATCTACTTTAATCTGCTCCTGAGAAACATTTTCCTCCCCAATGAGAACTTTTTGCTCTTGATCTAACTCCAGATTCACTTCTGAGACATTAGACAGACATTCAGAAACTCCATTCATAGACACATTGCTTTCTTGCACAGACAAACCTTTGGAGCAACCCTCCTCAGGCAAACCATTGCCCACAATAGACACAGGTGTAAGATCATTCCTGCCCTGTGACTGGCTAACTGAACTGAACAAAGCTTTAACATTTTCCCCAATTAAAAGATCTTTAGGCAATAACTTCCTTACCCCAGCTATAACTTCATGCTTAGCCCCATTCCATTCGAGGTGGATTCTGGCTAAAGGCACACGGACAGTAAACTCATAGAGGATCACAACAATCACACTCTGATTTGGTAAATAATCTTCCTCTTTGACCAGATCTGCTTTAACAAGAGTGATGTTAGATGCCATCATTAGCCCTAAACAGCTTTTACCATTGACTTTTACACTCTCTTATGAATTTTTCATTACCCTTCTTGTACATAGCACTGGCACAATTTATGGACCCAGCTTCTACTGAACCCACAGTAACAGCATTGACATAAAAGGTGGCAGTGTTGGGGTACATTTGGTTACACCCAGACAACTGCTCAGAGTTATACAACATACCAACATTGTTATAAACTGGACTTTCAAGAGGATACAGTTTCTGCTGTTCTTCCCTTGCTTTTTTGACTTGGAGCTGAAGTCTGGCAGTTTCTTGTTGCATCTTCTGTTTCCTCTGTCGAGCTTTCTCCTCAGAAGCCAGCAGTTCCAGACGCCCCTTACGGGCTCTTTCTTCTCTCTCATCAGATTCTTTCTCTCGTTCAGCAGCTTCTTTCTCTCGTTCAGCAGCTTCTCTCTCTCATTCAGCAGCCTCTTCCTCCAGCTGGGCCAAGGTTAGCTTCTCTCTCATTCGAATTTCTGCCAGTTTTTGCTCATATTCAAACTGCAGTCTGTCCATCAGGGCTTGCAGTTTCATTGCTTTTGCTGATGCTTTCTGGCTCATGGTCACTGATCTTTAACCAACCAAACTCTCAATTCCAAAATTCAAATTTGGATAGCGTGGGGTTCTGACCCAAAGCTTAATTGACCTGGTTCTGTGAATCCAAGCACAACTACGCCACTGTGACGTTGCGGTTCTGGCGGGACCCAACTGAGAGTGCCAATTCAGGACCAATTGCTCAAACAGGGCAGTTACAGCCCAAGGCTGGGGTTTTTCCACCTCTAAGGCAAACCAAACCAGCCAGACAAAAAGGACTTCGGTTTTACCCCACTGGCTAACCACAAGTCACACAGGCAATTTCCTTAGACACACCAGTCTCCCAGTATCACCACCAGTGCCACCTGTCCTGGGATGAATGGTTATGAAAACCAACACTCCAGTAAAAGAAAAAGGTTCTCTCGATCCCAAAGGACCAAGCCCCAGACCCAGGTCAATATACACATTAGATCTTACCCACAAATCACGCTGTTGCCAATCCTTTAGAATCTAAAATCTAAAGGTTTATTCAAAAAGGGAAAAAGATAGAGATGAGAGCTAGAATTGGTTAAATGGAATCAATTACATACAGTAATGGCAAAGTTCTTAGTTCAGGCTTGTAGCAGTGATGGAGTAAACTGCAGGTGCAAATCAAGTCTCTGGAGAACATACCCCATTGGGATGGGTCCTCAGTCCCTTGTGTAGAGCTTCAGCTTGTAGCAAAATCCCTCCAGAGGTAAGAAGCAGGATTGAAGACAAAATGGAGATGAGGCCTCTGCCTTATATAGGCTTTTCCAAGTGTAAGAACACTCCTTTGTTCCTGCTGTGGAAAGTTACAGCAAAATGGAGTTTGCAGTCACATGGGCCAGTTTCTGCACACCGTGCTGAGTCACAGGGCGTAACTGCCTTCTCTCGATGGGACAATTGTGTAGGTGATGGTCCTTAATGGGCCATCAAGCAGGCTAAACAGAACTGACACCAACTTGTCTGTGATCTTTCCCAGTAACACAACACAAGTTTGCAATACAGACAGCATACAGCCAATATTCATAACTTCAACTACCAAAATGCTACAGACATACAGACAGCATAATCATAACCAGTAATCCGTAACCTGGTCTTAGACACCTTATATGACCCCCTTTACCTAGGATTTGGTGCCGCTACAGGACCTTGGTTGCAACCCATGTTCTATATGGTCCCAGTTTATATCAATAACGTCACAACCCTTTCTCCCCAAAACCTTCCCCTCCCTGGGTAGCCTTGAGAGACTCCTTCACCAATTCCCTGGTGAGTCCAGATCCAATCCCTTGGATCTTAAAACAAGGAGAAATTAACCATCCCCCCTCCTTTCTCCCACCAACTCCTGGTGGATCCAGATCCAACCCCCTTGGATCTAAAAAGAAGGAAAAAATCAATCAAGTATTAAGAAAAAGTCTTTTAATTAAAGAAAAGAAGGTAAAAGAAAACCCTCTGGGAGAGATTAACATACCAGCTACTGTGACAGACAACAGATTCAAAACGCAGAGGATGTTCCCCTGGGCACAAATTTAGTTACACAAAAAAAATACCCAAATACCCAATTTGATTCTACTTCTAATTGCATAAGACAGGTTACAAAGAAATAAACATAAACCTATTTATTCCTTTCTAAAACATACTACTCTGATAAGAGGCTGGTTCCTTGATCTTTTTCACTCTGGCTGAAACTGAAACTGACTAAACAAAGGAAAAACTTCCCTCCTTCCTTTTGAAACATCTTGTTCCCCCACTGGTTCCTCTGGTCAGGTGTTAGCTAGGCTAGGTGAACTTTTTAACCCTTTACAGGTAAAAGAGGCGTTAACCCTTAACCATCTGTTTATGACAGCAACCATTAAGTGATCCATCCCCTGTTGTCCAATCCCAGCATCTGGCTTCCAGAATCTTAGGGACACTGAGAGCATGGGGTTGCATCCCTTACCATCTTAACTAATAGTAGTTGATGGAACTATCCATCAATTTATTTAATTCTTTTTTTAACCCTGTTACCGTTTTGGCTTTCACACTATCCCCTGGCAACAAGTTTCACAGGTTGGCTGTGTGTAGGGTGAGAAAGTACTGCAGAACCCTGTTCATCCAATCTCATTGGAACTGGGGCCACTTTAGATAAGCAAAAATTGGATAATCTGGAGAATGGGAATGTGTGAGGCTGCATCATCATCTAGCAGCCACAGGAGAAATCACCTGCTTCTGGACCTGCATGCACTGGTTGTTTGGTTCGGTTGTTTGGAGAGTTGGATAATGGAGGGTCAGATAAACAGGGTTCTACTGTACTTCCTTTTGTTTGTTTTAGACCTATTGCCTATTAATTTCATTGGTGACTTCGGGTTCTTGTGGTATGTCAAGGGATAAATAACACCTCTTTATTCACTTTCTGCACACCATTCATGATCTTATAGACCTCTATCATATGCCCCCTTAGTCATCACTTTTCATAAGAATGACCATATTGGGTCAGACCAAAGGTCCATTCAGCCCAGTATCCTGTCTTCCGACAGTGGCCAATGCCAGGTGCCCTAGAGGGAGTGAACCTAACAGGTAATGATCAAGTGACCTCTCTCCTGCCATCCATCTCCACCCTCTGACAAACGGAGGCTAGGGACACCATTCCTTACCCAACCTGGCTAATAGCCATTAATGGACTTAACCTCTATGAATTTATCCAGTTCTCTTTTAAACCCTGTTATAGTCCTAGCCTTCACAACCTCCTCAGGTAAGTAGTTCCACAGGTTGACTGTGCGCTGTGTGAAGAAGAACTTCCTTTTATTTGTTTTAAACCTGCTGCCCATTAATTTCATTTGGTGACCCCTAGTTCTTGTGTTATGGGAACAAGTAAATAACTTTTCCTTATTCATTTTCTCCTCACCACTCATGATTTTATATACCTCTGTCATATCCCCCCTTAGTCTCCTCTTTTCCAACCTGAAAAGTCCTAGCCTTTTTAATCTATACTCATATGGGACCTGTTCCAAACCCCTAATCATTTTAATTGCCCTTCTCTGAACCTTTTCTAATGCCAGTATATCTTTTCTGAGATGAGGAGACCACATCTGTGTGCAGTATTCGAGATGTGGGCATACCATGGATTTATATAAGGGCAATAAGTTACTCTCCTTCTTATTCGCTATCCCTTTTTTAATGATCCCTAACATCCTGTTCGCTTTTTTGACTGCTGCTGCACAGAGCGGGGACATCTTCAGAGAACTATCCATGATGACTCCAAAATCTCTTTCCTGTTTAGTTTTGGCTAAATTACCTCCCATCATATTGTATGTATATTTGGGGTTATTTTTTCCAATGTGCATTGCTTTACATTTATCCGCATTAAATTTCATTTGCCATTTTGTTGCCCAATCACTTAGTTTTGTGAGATCTTTTTGAAGTTCTTCACAGTCTGCTTTGGTCTTCACTATCTTGAGTAGTTTAGTATCATCTGCAAACTTTGCCACCTCACTGTTTACCCCTTTCTCCAGATCATTTATGAATAAATTGAACAGGACTGGTCCTAGGACTGACCCTTGGGGAACACCACTAGTTACCCCTCTCCATTCTGGAAATTTACCATTTATTCCTACCCTTTGTTCCCTGTCTTTAACCAGTTCTCAGTTCATGAAAGGACCTTCCCTCTTATCCCATGACAGCTTAATTTACGTAAGAGCCTTTGGTGAGGGACCTTGTCAAAGGCTTTCTGGAAATCTAAGTACACTATTTCCACAGGATCCCCCTTGTCCACATGTTTGTTGACCCCTTCAAAGAACTCTAATAGATAAGTAGGACATGATTTCCCTTTAGAGAAACCATTTTGACTTTTGCCCAACAATTTATGTTCTTCTATGTGTCTTACAATTTTGTTCTTTACTATTGTTTCAGCTAATTTGCCCGGTGCTAAGGTTAGACTTTTCCAAGCTGAACAGTCCCAGTCATTTTAATCTCTCTTCATATGGAAACTGTTTCATACCTTTAATATTTTGTTGCCCTTATCTGTACCTTTTTCATTTCTAATGTATCTTTTTTGAGATGGGGCGAGCAGAACTGCACACAGTATTCAAGATGCAGGTGTACTGTGGATGTATATAATGGCATTATGATATTTTCTGTCTTATTATCTATCTCTTTTCTAATGATTACTAACATTCTGTTAGCATTTTTGACTGCTGCGGTGTATGGAGCGGATGTTTTCAGAAAACTATCAACGATGACTCCAAGATCTCTTTCTTAAGTGGTAACATCCAATTTAGTCCCAATCATTTTATATGTATAGTTGGGATTATGTTCTGCAATGTGCATTACTTTGCATTTATCAACATTGAATTTCATCTGCCATGTTGTTGCCCAGTCACCCATTTTTGGGAGATCCCTTTTAAAATCTCTGCAGTCTGCTTTCAACTCAACCATGTTGAATAATTTTGTATCATCTGCAATTTCGTATTTGAGTTCTTTGAGAACTCTTGCATGAATCCCGTCTGGTCCTGGTGACGTATTACTGTTTAATTTATCAATTTATTCCCAAACCTCCTCTACTGACACCTCAATCTGTGACAGCTCCTCAGAATTGTCACCTAAAAAGAATGGGTCAGGTGTGGGAATCTCCCTCACATTCTCCGAGGTGAAGACAAATGTAAAGAATTTATTTAGTTTCTCTGCAGTGGCCTTGTATTTCTTGAGTGCTCCTTTAGTATCCAGTAGCTCTACTGATTATTTGATAGGCTTCTTGCTTCTGATGTTCCTTCAACAATTGCCAGTTTTGAGAGAATAGGTTTTCAAACTGCGCCAGAGCCACTGATGGGACTGACATGGTCCTAGTTTGCCATCCTCAAAAAGCATAAGAGTACATAAAACACAAAGGGTACTACTCCATTATTATGCAAATGTTTGTGGACCACAGAGGCTGATTCGTGGGCTGCACTGGAACAGTTGATGATGCTGGGGTTTGCTGCTAATCAGGAATTTACCTTCGAGGACAGGCTGATGCACTATTCCCACCTAATGACTTTGTTGTAAATGAAGTAACTGTTATTCTATGGGCCCCAGGTACCCCCTTTTGCCTTCATGTGTGAAACCATACCGTGGTCTCAGGGGCCCTGGTAGAAGATGGTTTCATTACACTCTCAGTAGAGTGGTGGTTCAGTATGCATTCGGCAGATTGCAATTCTGCTGGCACTCTTCACAGAACCCTTTGGATGGCTCTGTAGTCCATGCTGTCCACATTATTGTGTCTTGCTGTGCTCCTCACAATCTTTATAAATCCAAAGGGGAGCTGTTTGCACTGGAGCAGACCCATGACAGTAATGGGTTGCTGAACTGCAGCATGAACCTCGAAAGTGCACATGCCACAAATGGACCAGGAGATAGGTGTGCAGCAGAAATCAAAGATGCTTCGTGCACCCAAATGTAGACTTGCATGGGCCAATGGAAAAGGGAGAATATTACATTTATGAATGGGAGTACTTTTGGCACCTTAGAGACTAACAAATTTATTTGAGCATAAGCTTTCGTAGGCTTATGTTCCATTCTATGCATCCGATGAAGTGGGCTGTAGCCCATGAAAGCTTATGCTCAAATAGATTCGTTAGTCTCTAAGTTGCCACAAGTCCTCCTGTTCTTTTGCTGATCCAGACTAACACTGCTGCTCTGAAACCTGACATTTCTGAATATATTTGTACAGGAATGTCAACAGTAAATGCAGCAGTATCACTAAGCTACAGATGCCGTGCCATCTGACTATGGACTACGTGCAAACACACTTAACAAATGGACTGTTATTACACAGTCACAACCCCCCGTGCCGTATTTTGGGCAGTGCATTTGTCATCCATGCACTACATTTCCATTTCCCCCTCAGAGTTTACAGGCAGCTTTCTACTCTATGGTGTGGCTGATTTGTATGGTGCGGCATACTTAAGGGAAGGCAATATAAGGTTCTTATTTTAACACCCCAACGCAGCTTTGTAACAATGTGCAAACATGCAGTAAAAATGTCATTGTAAATGCTTGTTTAACTGTTGTTTCCACTACCTGGTATCCATTCTGAATTCCATGTCATGGGGGGTTACCCCCAAAATCAAACTCAAGGCACCCCCACAATGGCCTGCCTATATAAGTAACTCAATTGTCAATTTGTCTGGTTTTGGTAGGTGAAAGGAGGTGGCCCACCCTCAAGGAATTGCCACAGTTTTACCAAGGGTTTCCCTCTGACCTTTGGAAAACTCCCGGGCTCGACCAATCCTGTTGACCCTTGGGAGGACACGCATACAGCCTTCCGCTTGAAGGATTGACACTCAGGCAGTAGTTCTTCAAAAAACAAAATAATCTTTATTCAGTATACCAATATTCCCTGACACAATAAGTATTAAAAGCATACATCAAGAAACAAAGCACAAATCCCATTAGCACAGGTGTGCATATTAAAGTACCCAATACTGCAATACCGTACCGTGGGAAATAGCTTGTAAGTGGTTACATTCTACATGCGGTGAGCAGTCACGTGTAGGATGCTGACAGCAAGTTGTTACTTGAACATTAAAACTGGAATTGACTGCTCTGGCCCAGGGAGGTGGGGCTGGAAGGTTACTTAGGCGACACATAGGGCAGTCATGCATCCTCTTCTTTATATTGTGCCCTCCCTCCCCATCAGCGGGCAGTAGTCATCTCTGAAGCTGCCACCAGAACCAATCAGACGGCAGAGCTCACAGACAAAGGAGTTGGTTTACATTCAGTGGTTGGCTGTTGATGGAGTGGAGCGGAGGGAGGTGCCCATTGACCTTCCCACTGAGACACAAAGGGAGATGTGGTCAGGCTACTGAGAGCCACCTGAATTGTCCCTTGGACTGCAGAGCAGGGAGACTGAAGATCTGGTAAGAAACCTCATGTTTTCTTGTTTTCCTTATGAATTTCAAGCTGGCCAATGAGTACAGGGCGGCAGCATCACCCCCTAGAGAACTGCTACTCAACTCCCATTCCGCTATGCAGGGACTGGGCAGGAGCTGGGGGATTGGGTCCCTTGAAATGCTAGGGGTGCAGGGTTTAAAGTACTGTGGATGGCTGAATATTCTAGTTCAGCATTTCTCAAATGTGGCCACCAGCGGCTTTTCTTGTGGCCACAGCTTCCTGGGCAGTCAATGGGAGGGAGGGAAAAAGCAGTGGACCCAGGGCCATCAGCAGGGGATGGGCCCTACCCTCCTCTGGAGTCACAAACACCGGAGGAGCAGACAGCCAGTTGAGTTCCCCATTTTCCTGGAGGTGATGAAGTTCAAGCTTTGGACTTCAGCCCTGGGGTGGCATGTTGCTGAGTCTTTCAGCAGCCATCCCGTTGCAACTACCTCTCCGGCTGGATCTGTTGTCCCAGAATCACAGCAACTTGCTGCACCCAAACCTGGCATCACTGCACTTGACAGCTTGGCTGTTGTATGGCTAAGTATGGATGAACTGGAGTGCTCTGCTGGTCTCAACAGGTCCTGCTGGGCAGCAGGAAACCTTCCACCAGGGCTGTGCGGCAAAATGTAAACGGTTCATGTGTTGGACCTCGGACCGACACATTTGTGCAGAAGAGGCCTTGCTGCAGGACATCCTAGACCAGGGGTGGGCAAACTTTTTGGGTTGAGGGATACATGTGGGTGGGGAAATTGTATGCAGGGCTGGGGCAAGGGCTTGGAGTGTGGGAGGGGGTGCAGTGTGCACAAAGAGGCTCAGGGCAAGGGGTTGGGGCAGAGGGGTGCAGGATGTGGTAGGGGGCTCAGGGCAGGGGGATGGGGTTCAGGAGGGGTGCGGAGTGCAGCAGGGGGCTCAGCAGGAGGCTGGGGTGCACAGAGGTGCAGCAGGGGGCTCAGGACGGGTGTAGGGGGCTGTGGACTGCAGGAGGGGACTCATGGCAGGGGATTAGGGTGTAGGAGGGGTGCAGAGTGCAGGAGGGGGCTCAGGGCAGGGGGTTGGGGTACAGGAAGGGTGTGGGGTGCACAAGGGGACTCAGGATAGGGGGTTGGGGTACATGAGGGGTGTGGGGTGCATGAGGGGGCTCAGGGCAGGGGGTTGGGGTGCAGGAGGGTTGCGGGGTGCAGGAGGGGGCTCAGGGCAGGGGGTTGGGGTGCAGGGTGCAGCAGGGGGCTCCGGGCGGGGGGGGTGCAGGGTGCAGCAGGGGGCTTGGGGCAGGGGGTTGGGGTGCAGGACAGATGCTGGGTGTACAAGGGGACTCAGGGCAGGGAGTTGGGGTGCGAGGTGCAGGTAGCGTTGTGGCCCCTGGGTGGGGGCGGGGGGGGTGGAGGGTTCTGCATGTGCTGCCCTTGCCGCGCCTCCAGGTACCTCCCCCAAAGCTCCCATTGGCTGCGGTTCCCTGTTCCTGGCCCATGGGAGCTGCGAGGGATGGTACCTGGAGGAAAGGGCAACACGGAGCACTCTGCCCCCCTCCTGGGGGCCGCAGGTAAGTGGTGCCAGCCGCTTCTGAGAGCGGCGCAGGGCCGTGGCACCACGGGGGGCAATCCCGCCAGCTGGGTCCAAAGCCCTGAGGGGCTGGATCCGGCCTGCGGGCCATAGTTTGCCCACCCCTGGACTAGACTATTTACTGCACCTTAAAGTCCAGGGCCTGTTGCTACCCTTGATCAAGCTTAGCATTAGGGTTAGGGGGTAGGAGTAGGGTTAGAGTTAGGCGACTCTAATGAAAGTCAGTGCAGGAGGATGTGCAAAGAGAAATTATTTCTTTGTATTCCTATCCAGCAGGAGCTGTTCCTCATAGAGAACTGTTGCAGGATTTGAAAGCACAGGGAGTAGTAATGGAGTGTCAAAGCCCCTACAACTCCTCAGTCTGGCCTGTACAGAAACTGGATGGCGGAGGTGTCCCATGATTGATTATAAAAAAAAAAAAAAAGAATGACGCTATAGTACCTGTGATCTCAATTGTAGCCAACCTTCTAACTATAATGGCCGGAGTAGTGGCCATGGCTAAATAGTTCTCTGTACTGATCATTGCTAATTGTTTCTTTGCTATTTAACCTCTTTAAATTAATAACAGGCTAAGTTACGAGAACTCCTGAGTTCCTGTTAACAAGAAAGAAACAAATGGGTGAGTGGGTATAAAAGAAGAGCTGGATGGCAAATTTGGTGCAAACAGTTAAGAACATTTTGGCAGAAGAAAATCAACGTAAAGCGAAGACCAGAAGGAACAATTAGAATATCAATGGAAAATAGAGGAGAAGGTGATGCTTAAAGACTGAGTAAAAGAGGTAAAATAAAACCTATATAAAAGGAACCCTTTCCAGTTAAGTATGTGGCCAGTCCCATGGCAGTTTTAGTAACCACTCTGGATGGAGATGTGTGAAAACATTCTGATCAAATTGTACTTGCCAAGGGACTAGTGTCACGGAGTCCCCAGGCAATGCTCTGGAACTGCTCCCCACAAAGCCAGTCCGGACTTTGGGGAGCCTCCTCTCTCTTGAAGCAGACTGTTTTCAGGGCAAGAAGCTCACACAGCTTCACCTCTTGGGTCTCTCCTTGGAGCATTCAGCATCCTCTGCCCCTCCATGCGCTTCCCACAGCAAGCCTGCCCCAGCGGGGTCCTGGGGAAGCCAGAGGCTCCTGCACCCCCACTTCGCAGTCAGACGTGACTCTCAGCCAGCCAGTAAAACAGAGGCTTATTAGATGACAGGAACACAGTCTAAAACAGAGCTTGTAGGTGCAGAGAACCGGACCTCTCAGCCAGGTCCATTCTGGGGCCCAGTGAGGCAGACCCCCACGCCCTCACTTCTCGTCCCCCGCCAGCCCCCAAACTGAAAACCCCCTCCAGCCCCTCCTCTGCTGAGTTCCTTTTCCAGACCAGGAGGTCACCTGACCTCTTTGTTCTCCCACACCTTTAGCATCCCCTTGCAGGGAGGAAGGGCCTGGCCATTAGTTGCTAGGTAACAAAGGGTCGGCCAGAAACTGAGGCCCCCCCACAGTATTCAGAGGAAACATTAAGAACAGTCCCACTTTGTCACAACTAGACATAACAATTCTCAGAAATAAATGCACAATATTTACTAACCTATAAGGCCCGGTTAGAGACCTTATGTTTTTGTTTGCTTATATTTTTTCAGGTTAATCTATGAATTTATGGAAGCAAGAAGTATGCTGTGAAGTTTGCTTTGTTTTGTTACTTGTGGGCTTGTTTGTTGTGCAGCTACTGGTCCTGTTTGTGCCACAGGACCCTATCCAAAGAATAAACCAGAAGTTTAAGTTAAAATTTGGTTAACACAATATTAACCTTATTTGTGCCTTATTCGGGGCACAAACATAAGAATGGCTATACTAGGTCAAACCAAAGGTCCATCTAGCCCAGTGTCCTGTCTTTCAACAGTGGCCCATGCCAGGTGCTTCCAAAAAAATGAACAGAACAGTCAATGTCCAAGTAATCCAGCCCTTGTTGCCCATCTCCAGCTTCTGGCAAACATAGGCTAGGGACACCATCCCTGCCCATCTTGGCTAATAGCCATTGAGGGACCTATCCTCCATGAATTTATTTGGTTCTTCTTTAAAAAAAACTTGTTACAGTCTTGGCTTTCACAATATCCTCCAGCAAGAAGTTCCACAGGTTGACTGTGTGAGGAAATATTTCCTTTTATTTTAAACATGCTGCTTATTAATTTCATTTAGTGACCCCTAGTTTTTGTGTTATAAGAAGTAAATAATACTGTCTTATTTACTTTCTCAACACCAGTCATGATTTTATAGACCTCTATTGTATCCCCCTCTTGGTCATCTCTTTTCCAAGCTAAAGAGTCCCAATTTTATTAATCTCTCCTCATATTACCCCTGACCATTTTTGTTGCTTTTTTTTCTATGCCTTTTCCCACTTCCAATACATCTTTTTCAAGATGTTGGCAGGGCCGGCTCCAGGCCCCAGCGCGTCAAGCGTGTGCTTGGGGCGGCATGCCTCGGGGGGCGCTCTGCCAGTTGCCGGGAGGGCAACAGGCAGCTCCGGTGGACCTCCCACAGGCATCTCTGCAGAGGGTCCGCTGGTCCCACGGTTCTGGTGGACCTCCTGCAGGCGTCCCTGTGGAGGGTCCGCTGGTCCCACAGCTCCGGTGGACCTCCTGCAGGCGTGCGTGCGGATGCTCCACCAGAGCCGCGGGACCAGCGGACCCTCTGCAGGGATGCCTGCAGGAGGTCCACTGGAGCCGCGGGACCAGCGAGCGGCAGAGCGCCCCCCGCGGCGTGCCGCCGTGCTTGGGATGGTGACATGGCTAGAGCCAGCCCTGGATGTGGGCATACGATGGATTTATAGGAAGATAATATAATATTCTCTGTTTTGTTATCTATCCCTTTCCTAATAGTTCCCAACATTCTGTAAGCTTTTTTTAGTGGCCGCTGCACATTAAGTTAATGTTTTCCAAGACCCCTTTCCTGTGGCAACAGCTAATTTAGGCCCCATTATTTTATATGTATAGTTGGGATGATGTTTTCCAACGTGCATTATTTTGAATTTATCAATATTAAATTTAATCTGCCATTTTCTTGCCCAGTCACCCAGTTTTGTAAAATCCCTCTAAGCCTTTGCAGTCTGCCTGGGACTTAACTACCTTGAGTAGTTTTGTATCATATACAAATTTTGCCGCCTCACTGCTTATCCCTTTTTCCAGATCATTTATAAATATGGTTTACAGTATTAGTTCCAGTACAGACCCCTGAACACCACTATTTACCTCCCTGTATTCTAAAAACTGACCATTTATTTCTCCAAAACCTCCTCTAACAGCTCAATCTGTAACAGTTCCCCAGATTTGTTACCATGTTTAAACATCTCCCTCACATCCTCAGCTGTAAAGACCGATGCAAAGAATTCATTTAGTTTTTCCATGGTGCTCTTTTCCTTCTTGAGTCTTTCAAGGCGCTAAAGGAACCTTAATCGCCCAGTGGCCTCACTGATTGTTTAGCAGACTTCCTGCTTCTAATGTACTTAAAAAAAAAACTGGTAGTTATTAAACCAGGTGTGTATCAGTATAAGAAAATAAAATGAACCTACTAATAAAAGCAGGGCCAGCTCCAGGCACCAGCCGAGCAAGCTCGTTCTTGGGGCGGCAGATTCTACGGGGCGGTTTCCGCCCAAACCTATCGCAGCACGGCTGCTTTTTGTTTGTTTTTTGTTCGTTGCTCCGGCTGCCCTGGAGGGGGCGGAGAAGGGGAGTTCCCTGCAGCAAACTCAACAGGGCAGCCCGCGTCCTTCCCGGCCCGCCGATCGGAGTGGAGTGGAGCCCTCCTGGCAGGCGGCGCAGCGGTCGGGGCAGCGGAGTGAGCATCCTGCTGAAGCGCTGGCTGCCCCCTTTCTCTCTCCCCCCTGCTCCCTCCCCCCCCACTAGACCGGGCGCGCACTCTGCAGCACAGGGAGTCCCCCTGCTCCCTGGCTCCGGCCAGTCTGTAGAGTTTTTTTGTTTTGTTCCCCTCCCCACCCTGTTTTGCTGTTCCAGCCACGCCAGTCGCGCCGTATTTCTCCCCCCACCCCCCCCGTTTTGCCACTCCAGCCACGCCATGTTTTTTTTGTCCCCCCACCCCCCGTTTTGCCACTCCAGTCATGCCGTGTTTTTTTTGGTTTGCCCCCCCCCCCATTTTGCCATTCTCGCTGCGCCATGTTTTTCCTCCTCCCCCCTCCCCATTTTGCTGCTCTGGCTGCGGCTGTGTTTTTGGGTTTTTTTCCTCCCTGCTTTGCTGCTCTGCTCCCCCCCTTTTTTTTTGCTTAGGGTGGCAAATAAGCCAGAGCCGGCCCTGAATAAAAGGACTCAATTACCCTGTTTGGTCTGCTAACAGTTTAAAGAAATATTAAAAATAAATCCCCAAACCTGAAAGTAGCCTCCAAGGTTAATTCTCTGCGGGAGGGGAAAGTTGCAAAAAAGCTTTTGCAAAGTTTAAATTCCAGTATTGAGGTAGATAATGGTACAGATTTTATCAAAGTCCCAGCCAAAGTAAACCTTACTGTGGGCAACAACTTGAAACCAATCCCTGCAAAAGTGCTGGACAGAAGTCATAGGAAAGTTGTTTCCCCAATAGCGCTTACTGCAGCAACACTTATTTCACTGGGATCGAAGGGAAAAAAAGAGAGACAATTTGGGAAACATTGAATACTGGGCTGCAATCAGGAAATACATACTCTCTGAAAGTAGAGAGACTTTAAGAAAATTTTTGGAACAATTGGTACAAAGAGCACACACTGGGGAACAAGGCAAAATAATGGATCAAGAAATGGAACCCTCTGTAATGGAATTAAGTAAAGTACTTGGGGAAAGTATTTTGGAAATTGTTAAACAATTAAAAGATATTGGTTCAAGATTGTCCTGGAGAAAGTGTGTATAGAAGTCCAGGGAATCCTGGGACAGCAGTGGAAAAAATTATATTTTGGAACAAAGTCGGAGAGGTAATTGGCCAGATACACTTAATTGGGCATTAAGTTATTCCTATGTTAATCAGTCATTACAAGATACCTGAAAGGTGCAAGGCCATACATGTACCAGTGGACCCTTGTCCTTTCCAATATAGCTAATGGAGACATATAAGAAGTGTATCCGGTAATATATGCAAGCGTCTGGAGAAATGAAATAGGGTATTATGAAGTAGTGCCAGAGGGAAATGGATTATGGTGGATACTCAGAGAAGAATGAAAACAAATAATAAAAGCCCAGTGGGAATGGGGCATCTTAATTAAAAAAGGAAATTGGAATTTGGAATGAAAAAGAGGTAACCTTACTATGAATTTACAATGGAAAAATGGTTGGTGGAGACTAAATGAAATAAATCAAAATATATGTTGGCATCCAAAAAAAAAGAGGGGGAGGCAATGTAACAGTAAACAACCAACAAAATGTGATGTACACATGGAGAAATATTTAACTTCCAGTGTAAGCAATACCAATGGCACCCCCAGATGACTAAAACTTTATAATTCACCCTAAATTAATATCACCAGATGTAAAGGCAATAGAATGAAATAATAGAGATTGGGATATGGAAATACAAACAAACCAAAAAACTTTGGATCAAATAAAACAATCAGCTAGGCTTGTAATAACTCAAAGCATGTGCTTGCTTGAAAATATAAAAATATTTTAAAAGCAGCAGAGAATATAAGATCTAGAATGTGTGTTCGGTATGAATTGTATGTCAAGTAACAGAATGGAATGGAATTGAATGGGCGATGTGTTGGATTTGTGGAACCACAGTGTTAGTTCTTTTGTGCTTCTGTTTTGGATACCAAATATGTAAGCAATATAAAAAAAAGACAAGTTTTGCAGAAAACTTTAAAATCAAATGGTCAGGTTATGCTTTTGAAGATCATAAAATGAGGCTGTAGTTGAAAAAGGGGACACATGATTCAATACTAGGCATACTAAATAATTGGCACGATTGGTGCGATATCACAGTTACCTTTGATAATTGGATATCGAATGGGGGACTGTTGAAACGGTGCCAGATTATTGTGAAACTGTTGGGACAGTTCCAAATTATTGTGAATTACTGTGGCTGATATGAATGAATGTGATACGCATGAGTTCAGTTTGGCTTGGGATGTCTGAAGTGGCTAAAGGATTCTGAGAGCAGAATTCTCTTAGCATTAGCTGTGGAAATGTACTAGAAGTACTGAAAAGGCTCGATTTGTGCAAGTGTTTCAATTTTAGAATATATCAGCAGGGGGGAGTGAGAGAGGCAGCTCACAAAATAAAGACGACATAAAAACATGTGGTCAGTGGGTTTGGTACAGGCTGACCCAAGTAGAAATAACCACTTTTGGAAGACACCACACTAAGAGCTCAAGTGAATGATTGATGAGAGAGTAAATGTTGATTGAGCTTTGGTCTGCATCTTTTTTGCAGCCCCACTTCCAAAATATGAATTAGAAAAAAAAAACAGTAATAAAACACCCACGGGGCATAGTTCTGGGACATCTGACTCCTTTGAGAAGAAAAGGTGTAAATGCTAAACAAAGTAAATTATCTGGTTAACTCCCCAGTTAATATCTGAAGAGATCCATGACACTGGGAGCCAGAAGGCCTCAGCATAACCAGGACCCTGCTATGAGAGACCTTTGTGGGACTTTTGAACCAGAAGGCCTCAGGGTAACCTAGACCTTACTCCAGGAGACATTTGACAGACCAAGTACCTGAAAGGGGAAAGAAAAGAAAAGAAAAGAAGTCTCCATCTAGAACTGGTAGGCGTACCTGCTTTGTTTGCCAATTAGGATACTGTGTAAGGGCAATGTAGTTACTGAGGGTTTATGCTTGGGGAATTGAGGCTTATTAGGGAGATGTATATTATGTAACCTTTACTGTTTGTGGGATTCTTTCTTAGAAAAATTACTATGCACTAAACATTGTTTCCGAATTTTCACTGGCACTGGTAACAATCCTCCCAACTGTGGGCCATTAAAGATCCGTTTCAGCATGTCCCACAGTAGAGAGTATCCTGTGCTTTGAGGATCTAGTTAAATAAGGATTTCTGCATGGTGATTACACAGTACCACCCTAGAGGGAACAGCTACTCATGCAACAGACTGTGTTGGTGCCCTGGGGCAGCTTGGTCTAACAGCGAAGAAAGCACCTCCACTAACTTACTGCTTAGGGCATTCTGAGTGCAGCCACCTGCCCAGGACAGGAGTAAAGCTCCTCCTCAGATCACTTAGGCCCTGTCTACACTAGCAAGTTTCTGCGCAGTAAAGCAGCTTTCTGCGCTGTCACTTCCAAGGTGTACACACTGCCAAGCCACTTAGTGCATAGAAACTGAGCTGTTGCAGCACTTTAAAAAAAACCACCCCAACGAGAGGTGTAGAGCTTTCTGCGCTGGGGCTATAGCGCTGTAGACACTGTGGTCGCACAATGCCTGTTCTCACCTCTCTGTCATCAGTTTAACTCTACTGCCCTGCCCTCAGGTGACCAATTGTCATCCCCACTGTGTAAATTCCTTTGGAAATTTGAAAGTCCCCTTCCTCTGTTTGCTTGGTGATGTGTGCAGTGGTCTCAGCACATCTTTCGCTTCGCGCACCAGGCGATCTCCTACTTGCAGCAATGCTGAGCTGCTGGACCTCATCAGCATTTGAGGAGAGGAGGCTGTCTAGTCCCAGCTGCAGTCCAGCCATAGAAATTATGATACCTACAGACAGATTTCACAATGCATGACAAAGAGGCCATGACTGCAGTGCACAGTCAAAGTGAAGGAGCTGCGGAATGCCTACCACAGGGCGTGGGAGACAAACCACTACTCCGATGCTGCACCCATGAGCTGCTGGTTCTACGAGGAGTTGGACATGATACTCTGTGGTGACGGTGACCCCACCTCCACTGTGAAGACCACTGTGGGTACTTGGGTGGCTTGCGTGCCAGTCGAGTGTGGACCAAGTCAGGAGGAGGAAATCTTGGATGAGGAAGAGAAGGGGGACCCAGAGGCAGAGGATGATTTGGAGGTAAGAGATGCATGCAGCCGAGAGCTCCTTTCTACCCTGGAGGAGCCTAGCCAGTCACAGCTGTCGGATGTTGGAGAAGCTCAAACAGGAGAGGAGGCCCCTGGTAAGTGGATCTGATTTTGGAAATCACCGATGTGAGTTGTTGGGGGCAGAAGGGTTGCAGAAAGGAGGCTTGTCTCCCACCACATGCCTAGTCCTAGTGGCGGAACAGGCTGTTGATTGACTCCCTCACTTCACAGGAATCTGCCTCAGATATCCAGGAAACTGTCATGGAGATACTAGGCAATCCACTTCTGCAGGTCCTTCAGCAGAGCTGCTTTGTTTCTTGCCCCATAAACGGTAAGTTTCCCGCGTCACTATGCCATCTCGGAGGGTGGGGGAAGGGAGGGACGGGGACCATTGCTGCACACAGGCCAGCCATATAGGGGCCAGGGTAGGAGCTGCAGTCTTGGAGAAGACCTTCCCTTGATTCCCTGCTCACCCTCAGCAGGGAGATATCTTCCATAATGATCACATCCTGTAGAAAGTGTGGGGACAGGAATGATTATCAGCCCCCCCCCCCCACACACACACACAGTGCTGGCTCTCCCCAAGACCCATGTGCCCAGTGTACAGCAGGGTCCAGGAAGAGTGATTTACTCTGCCCTGCGGCTACTCCATTTTTCTTGTGGCTCATGTGTGCTTGCCTGGGGTCAGCCGGTTAGTGACAGGTATGTGAGTAGTGGCTGTGTTTTAAATCACTGAATCAGGGTTGTTTGTTGCAAACAATACTGCTTCTGTAAAATGTTGCATTTAAACTTCAGAGAGACAACCTTGGGGGCCCAGCCTTCCTCTTAGTTGTCTGTGGCTGAACCGCTGCTCAGAATTAGAAAGCAGCCAAGAAGAACTAAGGAGGACTTTCTGCGTGATTTTATGATGCACTCCACTGCCGAGAAACAGGAGTTGAAGGCGTAGCAGGACAGCAAGAAGAGAAACCGAAAGAAGAATGTGGCACACCAGAATGACATCACGGAGTGGCTCTTAAACGTTATGGAGCGCCAAGTGGACACACTCTGCAAACCAAGCAGCTCTGCGCCCACTCTCCCCTGCAGCCACTTTCCCAAAACTCTTTCCCATGCTCCCCCCAGACACCGCCAACATGCTGTTATCAACCTCCTGGCTCCAGTCTATACTTGTGGCATTCCACTCCTGCCCTGTAACCGTCCAGCCCTGCAGACTGTCACTGCCCACTGCACTCAACACCCATACCTCTTCAGTTTGGTCCTGCTGAAGTACAGTACCTGCTGTACTGTACTCCAAAGGAGAAGGCTGGATTTGATCCCTGAACATGCACAAATCTTTAGCCATTCTGGGACTCCACCTCCTCCTGGGACCTTCCCTTCTCCCATCCCCCTCACTGTTTGATTCTCTCCTCCAGTTGTTGTTTTTCAATAAAAGGATTGTATGGTTTGAAAGCAATCTTTATTCTATTAATTCTATTAATCTCCTTCCTTAGGGCTTGGCTACGCTCAAAACTCCAAAGCACTCCCGCGGCAGCACTTTGAAGTGCGAGTGTGGTCGCGGCACCAGCGCTGGGAGAGAGGAGATCTCCCAGCGCTGCACGTACTTCACCTCCCAATGGGGATCAACTTGCAGCGTGGGAGCCACGCTCCCAGCACTGGGGCACTGTTTACACTGGTGCTTTGCAGCGCTGTAACTTGCTGCACTCAGGGAAGTGTTTTTTTCACACCCCAAGTGAGAAAGCTGCAGCGCTGTAAAGCGCCAGTGTAGCCAAGGCCTTAGAGTTTTTTAAGATCAGGCTTGACAAAGCTCTGGCTGGGATGATTTAGTTGGAAATTGGTCCTGCTTTGAGCAGGGTGTTGGACTAGATGACCTCCTGAGATCCCTTCCAACCCTGATATTCTATGACTCTATGACTCTAAGGAGATTCCACCACCTCCCTAGGGAACCCATTCCAGTGCTTCACTACCCTCTTAGTGAAAAAGTTTTTCCTAATATCCAACCTAGACCTCCCCCTCTGCAACTTGAGACCATTGCTCCTTGTTCTGTCATCTATCACCACTGAGAACAGTCTAGATCCATCCTCTTTGGAACCTCCTTTTAGGTAGTTGAGAGCAGCAATCAAATCCCCCCTCATTCTTCATATTGAACAGAACTAGCCCCAGAACTGACCCTTGGGGCACTCTGCTTGATACCGGTTGCCAATTAGACATGGAGCCATTGATCACTACCCGTTGAGCCCAATGATCTAGCCAGCTTTCTATCCACCCTATAGTCCATTCATCCAGCCCATACTTCTTTAACTTACCAGCAAGAATACTGTGGGAGACCGTATCAAAAGCTTTGCTGAAGTCAAGAAATAACACAACCACTGCTTTCCCCTCATCCACAGACCCAGTTATCTCCTCAGAGAAAGCAATCAGGTTAGTCAGGTATGACTTGCCCTTGGTGAATCTGTGTTGACTGTTCCTGATCACTTTCCTCTTCTCTAAGTGCATCAGAATTGATTCCTTGAGGACCTGCTCCATGATTTTTCCAGGGACTGAGGTGACGCTGACTGGTCTGTAGTTCTCCGGATCTTCCTCCTTCCCTTTTTTAAAGATGGTTACTACATTAGCCTTTTTCCAGTCATCCGGGACCTCCCCCAATCGCCATGAGTTTTCAAAGATAATAGCCAGTGGCTCTGCAATCACATCCACCAACTCCTTTAGCATCCTCGGATGCAGTGCATCCAGCCCCATGGACTTGTGCTCATCCAGCTTTTCTAAATAGTCCCAAACCACTTCCTTATCTACAGAGGGCTGGTCACCTCCTCCCCATGCTGTGCTGCCCAGTGCAGCAGTCTAGGAGCTGACCTTGTTTGTGAAGACAGAGGCAAAAAAAAGCATTGAGTACATTAGCTTTTTCCACATCTTCCGTCACTAGGTTGCCTCCCTCATTCAGTAAGGAGCCCATATTTTCCTTGACCTGCTTTTTGTTGCTAACATGCCTGAAGAAACCCTTCTTGTTACTCTTAACATCTCTTGCTAGCTGCAACTCCAAGTGTGATTTGGCCTTTCTGATTCACTCCTGCATGCCTGAGCAATATTTTTATCCTCCTCCCTGGTCATTTGTCCAATCTTCCACTTCTTGTAAGCTTCTTTTTTGTGTTTAAGATCAGCAAGGAGTTCACTGTTAAGCCAAGCTTGTCATCTGACATGAGTAAATTGATGAGACATGATTTCCATTTAGAAAAGCCGTGTTGACTCTTCCCCAACAAATTGTGTTCATTTACTGGTCTGAAAATTCTGTTCTTTACTGTAGTTGCAATGAATTTGCTTAGTACTTAAGTTAGGCTTACTGGCGTGTCACATTAGCTATTCACCAGTTATTTGGTACACAGGCTGATTTAAGTGATAGGTTACATTCCACAGTTAATAATTCTATAATTTCATATTTGAGTTCTTTGAGAACTCTTCAGTGAATCCCATCTGGTTCTGGTGACTTATTACTGTGTAATTTATCAAGTTGTTCCAAAATCTCCTCTATTGACTCCTCAATCTGAGACAGTTCCTCAGATTTGTGACCTAAAAAGAATGGGTCAGGTGTGGGAATCTCCCTCACATGTTGTTCAGTGAAGACAGATGTAAAGAATTCATTGAGCTTCTCCCCAATGGCTATGTCTTCTTTGAAGGTCCACAGTCTGGGCCAGCTCATGCTCTGTTGAGATGGTTGCAATGCCAACCAACCTCTCCTGTGTCATTGTGGAGCGTAGATGTGTTTTTATTAACTTCAGCTTGAAGAAGGTGCGTCCTCCACTGGCAACTGTTACAGGAAGTGTTAGAAGTATGCGCAGAGCAACAAAAGCATTTGGAAAGAGGGTGGTCATCTTATTTGTGCATATATATTCCAGAACAGTCTTTGGAGTTGATGCTGCTGAAAAGGCTTTCAGTTCATCATCATCATTCATCAGAAAGGGCTTTCAATTCATCATCTATATCACTCGCATCAATATCGCGCATGTCATCATGTGTCAACACAGTCTCTAGTGCCCTGCATTGCTGGTGCAGGTCGTTTTCAGGTATAGGGAGGAGTTTTGGAATATCATACAACATCCCAAATATACTGCTGTGTTCCTTCAGCTGCATGAAATGTTCTTCAACTGACTGTATTGCACAATATAGCACCTGGTTAAATAATACAACTTTGAATTGTAGTTTGGAGTCTCTTATGGGATTATCCAGTGCCTCATAATCAAAATGTCTTCTTATTCGGTGACTCTTGTATTCTTGAATGGGTGGGAAAATAGCTTCAGTGTGAGGTTCCTCTAACAACTTCTATGCAGTCTTCAGAACTTTTTTAAATCCCTCATCTGACCCGTAAGAGACTGTAGGTATGACTGCTTTGTCCAGTTTTTCCATTGCTCCAGATATAGCAAGGTCAACACCTTGGAGTCTCTTGCTTATAACATTTATTTCATACAGTAGGTCATACCACAACACTAAGCCACACAGAAATTTACGTATTGTGACAAAGTTCTTCCTCTACCTTGGTGGGTCCTGTGCTTACTGGCAGAATTGCTCACCTCACAGATTCACCCTGTGAGTCAGGAAACAGCCCAGAGACCTTCCCCTCTGGTAGAAGCCACAGTCCAGGTCAATTCCTCCTGTGTTTGATCAGGAGTTGGGAGGTTTTGGGGGAACCCAGGCCCACACTCTACTCTGGGTTCAAGCCCAGGGCCCTGTGGATTGCAGCTGTCTAGAGTGCCTCCTAGTACAGCTGTGTGACAGCTACAACTCTTTGGCTACTTCCCCATGGCCTGCTCCCAACACCTTCTTTGTCCTCACCACCGGACCTTCCTCCTGATGTCTGATAATGCTTGTACTTCTCAGTCCTCCAGCAGTGTGCCTACTCACTCTCAGCTTCTTGCATGCACTTCCTCCCCCCTGGCTCCCTTTAGCCTGACTGGAGTGAGCCCTTTTATAGCATCAGAAGGGCCTTAGAGTCAGGTGCTTAACAGCCTCACCTGACTCTTAGCAGATTCATTGCAGTCAGGTGTTCTCATTAGCCTGGAGCAGGCGCTGCTCTGGTCCCTCAGGGAGCAGAAGCCTGCTTCTCCTGGGGCCAGTAGCAGATTTCCCTTTGACCGCTCTGCTGTAGAGGAAGGAGGGAGAGGGCTGCTGCTGCTGCTGCTGTTCCTGCTGGGCACTGGGCCCTCGCTGCTGCTGCTGCTCTTTCTGCTGCTGTTCCTGCTCCTGCTGCTCCCCTGGCTGGGCTAGACACCACCACCCACCCCTCTCTCTGCTGTCTGTTTGCTGGCTGGCTAGTGGTTCACCCCCACCTCAGTTACTGCTGTTACTCCACCTACAGCCCCTTGGGGGGGTGGGGACTGCTGGCCTGCTTCCCAGAGAGGAGGGGAATGAGGGATCCCAGCTCTTGTTGCTGAGGACACCACCCTCTGAGCGGGGTCCCTCCTGCCTGGACACCAGACCACCACCACCTGGAGCTGCTGGGGCTGCTGTGGCTGTTGCTGGGGAGCTGTTGGTGCCTGGAGGAGGAGAGGAAGGAGAAGAGGACCACCTGCTGCTGGAGACTGTGCGAAGACCACTGTGGAGGGGGCTTTTCTGGACTGAGTCTTTTTCGAACTGTGCTCTTGTGGTGGGGGTTTGGACTGTGTCTGCTGGGGCACTTGGGGTGTGGCGTGGAGCCTGCCCCCGGTCCATTCGTGTCCCCCTTCGCCCCCACCACCATCATTGCCCCCTCCACCGCCCCCACTGTCTGTTTTCCTTCTACTTTGGACTCCTGCCTCTGGGTCTGAGCTGCTCGCCTGGCTCCCCACGCCCACTTCCATCATTTGGGCCTGCAGCAGCAGCAGCCAACCATTGACTTTTTGGCACAAGTGCCTGTGGGTGCAACACCTCCCCCCTCCTCCTGGACTGATCCCCTGCCCTTTGCCACATTTTTCCACCCCACCTATTTCCCTCTGCCGCCTGCTAGTTCTGCCCCAGCCCTGCAGCTGTCCCTGTGGTCCCTCTACCCCAATCCCAGCTCACCCTTTCCCCCCACCCTGTGCTCCCCCAGCCCTGATCGGTCCCCCCCATGCGCCCCCTCCCCCTCCCATGCGCTTGTGCCCTTCCCCATTTGGTTTCCCCTTGTTCACTGCACTCCCCCCTCTACCGTTGCCCCCCCTGCTCCCCTAGTGCAACTGGAGGAGCCGGAACCCCCCTCTGCGTTGGTGCCCTGAAACAATCCCACCCTTAGGTCCTTGGTTGCTCCCTACGCCCCTTTAGCCTTCCCCTTCTGGCGCCATCCTCCCCTGCCTGCAGCCTAGTAGGGAGGAGTGGCCGCATCCTCTCCTTCCCCTCCCCTCACTGTTTGTCCCCCTCCCCGCTCTCGTTATGGCGGGGGACGCGGCGGGGGAGACCCCTCGTGATGCTCCCACTGCCCCTCCTCCACCTGCCCCCGTGTCCACTGCCCAAGCCTCTACCTCGACCGCCGCTGCCGATCCACCTACCACCGCTCCCGCTGGGACACCAGCGGCGGTGAGTATTGGGGAGACCTCTGTTGCTGCCACGTCCCTCGCCCCTTCTGATTCGGGGGGAGCCCCCCCAGCCGGTGGGAAAGGTCGGGGTGGGAAGAAGGGTAAGGGCTCTGCTAAAAAGGCCAGGCCCTCCATGGCGGAGACTGCCCCTGCTGCCGCAGCCCTGCTACTTGCTGCGGCATCCCTCCCCGCTGTTCCCTCCACCAGCTCTGCAGGTGTCCCTCCCCTGGCCCCCAGGGCGTATGCCCAGATGGCGGTGGCCCCCCCGCCTGCTGCTGCTCCTCCGACCGCCGCTTCCGCCAACATCTACAGCAGCCGGGGCCCCTTTCCCACTTTGACCAGGAAGCACGGCGTCCGTTGCCTCCTGGTGCCCGCCTCGCCCCACATGGAGACCTACGTGCGGGCGTTGGCGAGGGTGGTGGGGCCCACGGCCATCGTGGCGGCCTCCAAACTGTACGGGAAGGTGGTCTTCTTCCTGGCATCAGAGACCGCCGCCCAGGAGGCGGTAGAGACGGGCCTGGTGGTGGGGGGCATGTTCGTCCCCCTGGAGCCATTGGAAGACCTGGGGGTCCTCTTAATCCTGACCTCCGTCCCTCCCTTCCTGCCCAATGCCGCCCTGCTGCCCGCCCTTTCTGCCCTGGGATGCCCCATCTCCATCATCAGCCCTCTCCTCTTGGGCTGCAAGGACCCCGCCCTCCGTCATGTTCTCTCGTTCTGCCGGCAAGTGCAGCTTCAACTGCCGCCGGCGGCGCGTGGCGGAGAGGCGCTCGAGGGGTCCTTTCTGGTCCCCTACCAGGGAGCCCACTACCGGGTGCATTATTCAACGGGGGAGGCCCGGTGCTACCTCTGCCGGGCGATGGGGCACGTCCGGAGGGACTGTCCCTTGGCCCAGCATGGAGGAGCGTCCGGGACCCCCGGGCCCCGGCAAGGCGCCGGCCCTGTCGTCGCCGGTCCCCCTGGCTGCCCGGCACCCGAAGCTGCCCCTCCTCCTCCTTCTCGGGCCACCTCTGTGGAGGAGGGTGTGGCGGGGCTACCGCCGGACGTGGGAGAGGGCTCGTCCCAGGGGGAATCCTCCCCGGTTTCTGCTGTCCCACCACTGCCTCCCCGAGTCGCTGAGCCATTGCCCTTGCCCCCTGAGCCGACCCCTGTTAGCCAGCCCCCGGATGATGCCATGGAGGGCTGGTCCTTAGTGCAGGGGAAGCGGGGCAAGCGGAAGGCTCGAGTTTCCTTACATCCTTCAGATTCGGAGGCCCCTCGGAAGAGCAGGAAGGGGGGCGCCGATGTCGAGTCTTCCGCCTTGCCCCCTGATGACTCCCAGTTTGTGTTGCCGGCTGGGGATGCCGTGGCAGCACCGGAAGGTGACATCGCCCCTCCTCCAGGGTCCCTTCCCGTGGAAGCCCCGGAGGGAGCCTCTCTCGCCCCCTTCCCACTTGACGCCTCTGAGAGCGCCGCGGTGGGTATCGCCTCGGGTGCTGGTGGGGAGGGCCCTGGGGTGGTTGCCGGTGATCTCCCTCCCATATACGCGGAGATCGAGGCCCTAGGTCTGACCCCGGTCACGCAGGGGGAGGACGACCCTCTGCCAGCGGGCCTCGATCTGGGCGACCTCACTACATCCCCCCTGTCCCCGGGTTCCCTTCCCCTACCCGCTGTTTCTGCTCCCACCTCTGAGGGTCCCCTGGAATGTTCTATCGACCTGGCTGCGGGTGGCACTCTGTTGACAGCCGCCGAACCCCTTGGGGCAACGGCCAGTGCCCTGCTGCCAAGCCCCACTTCCCAGGGGGTGTCCCTCTTCGGTGTGGAGGACCCGCCCTCCTTCCTCAGCGGGGACCCCATTGACCACCATCTATCTCTGGATGCCGAGGCTGCCGCACGTGCCACAGTGGCTGAGCCCGGCATCGTTAGGGGTCCCGTTCCCGCTTTCCGGATCCCTGAGCCTGGCCAGGAGGAGCCACCATCCGGCGGCTCAAGTATAGGGGCTCCGGATCCTGCCTCTACCTCCTTCCCGACTTCTCTCCCTGATCCCCGCCCTACTCCTGTTGGCTCTGTCCTTGTCCCCCCCACCTCCTGTGATGCCAGTGCCGCCCCTGGGAATACCTCCCAGGGAGCGGGTTCACTAGTTTCTTCCTGTCCCGACCCCCCAGGGGCTGCTGTTCTCCTTCCACCGCCCCTTCTTGAATCTGGGAGCGGGACGGGTCGTGTGGGGTCGGCCTATCTGCTGCCATGTTGGGGGTCTGCCCCCTGCCTACCCGCCTCGGTGGGCCACGGGGCCGTGACGGGGGCCCCACTGGGGGACGGTCATCTATCAGTGACCCCACCCCCCCCGTGCGCTGAGGGAGGAGCTGCGGGAGTTCCTTGAGGACGTCCGTGGCTCCCGGAACAAAGTCCATCTTGCGCTCCAGCGGTGGGAGGATTTCCATCAGGTCCTCCGGGCCGCAAGGGCCCTCATGGGGGAGGGTAAGAGGACCGGGAAGCAGGCCGCCACGGCCTACCGGCGGGTCCGTGTCTTCCGTGACTCCTTACTCACCTTCGGGGTTGGTCACGGATTGCTGCGCGGCCTGCCGGAGGCCGTGGGCGTGTCTGCCGGCGAGGATCCCCCCAGCCCTCCTCATGGCGCCGATCGTCCTTGCCACCTTAAACACCCGGGGCTGTAGGATGGGTCTCCGCAGGAGCCAGGTGCTCTCCTTCCTCTGGGAGGGGGGGTACTCTGTGGTTTTCCTGCAGGAGACCCATACGGATCCGGCCGCTGACGCTAGCTGGCGGCTGGAGTGGGGGGACGGGGCCTACTTTAGCCACTTCTCGGTCTGCGCGGCTGGAGTGGTGACCCTGTTCTCCCCCGCCCTAAGGCCGGAGGTGCTGGGGGTCGCCGAGGCTGTGCTGGGTCGCCTGCTGCACCTCCGGGTCCGCATGGAGGGGCTTGTGGTTAATCTCGTCAACGTTAACGCCCCGACATCGGGCCCGGAGAGGCTATGTTTTTATCAGCAGGCGTCCGCCTTCCTCGGCTCCCTGGATCCTCGTGAGTGCCTGGTCCTGGGAGGGGATTTTAACACCACCCTTGAGGAACGGGACCGCTCGGGGACCGAGCAGTGCCCGGCTGCTGCGGACGTCCTCCGGGAGATGGTCGAACGCCACTCCCTGGTGGACGTCTGGCGCGACCACCACCCGGACGAAGTCTCGACGTTCACCTTCGTCCGGGTGGAGGCCCATCGGTCGCACCACTCCCGGCTAGACCGTATTTACCTGTCACGTTTCCACCTTTCACAGGCCCACTCCTCCAGCGTTCGGCTGGCCCCCTTTTCGGATCACCACCTTGCCACCGTGACGGCCTCTCTCTGCGCGGAGAGGCCGGGGCCGGCCTATTGGCACTTTAATAATAGTTTGCTGGAGGATGCAGGCTTCGTGGCATCCTTCCGGGAGTTTTGGCTGGCCTGGCGAGGGCAGAGGCGCACCTTTTCCTCAGTGCGGCGGTGGTGGGATCTGGGGAAGGTGCGCTCCTGGCTCTTCTGCCGTGACTACACTCGGGGCGCCAGCCGACGGAGGGATGCGGCGATAGGGCAGTTGGAGCGGGAGGTCTTGGAGCTGGAGAGGCATCTGGCCACCAGCCCCGAGGATCCATCCCTCTGCGGAGCGTGCCGGGAGAAGTGGGAGGAGCTCCGGGCCCTCAAAGACCATCGAGCCCGGAGTGCTTTTGTTCGATCCCGCATCCACCTTCTTCGGGAGATGGATTGCGGCTCCTGCTTCTTCTACGCCCTGGAGAAAAGGAGAGGGGCCAAGAAGCACGTCATCTGCCTCCTGGCGGAGGACGGCACCCCGCTCACGGATCCGGCGGAGATGTGCCAGAGGGCCAGGGCCTTCTAGGCCACTCTTTTCTCCCCGGATCCGACCGATCCTAACGCTTGCAGAGTGCTCTGGGACGGGCTCCCGACGGTCAGCACGGGCGACCGGGACCGGCTAGAGCTGCCTCTCACTCTGGCCGAGTTCTCGGAAGCCCTCCGTCACATGCCCATCAATAAATCTCCGGGCTTGGACAGGCTGACCGTGGAATTCTACCGCGTGTTCTGGGACGTCCTCGGCCCAGACCTGGTCACCGTCTGGGCCGAGTCTTTGCAGAGCGGGGTCCTCCCTCTCTCGTGCAGGCGAGCCGTGCTGGCCTTATTGCTGAAGAGGGGGGACCTCCGCGACTTACGGAATTGGTGTCCCGTCTCGCTCCTCAGCACGGACTACAAAATTGTTGTGAAGGCCATCTTGATGCGGCTAGGGTCCGTGCTGGCGTACGTGGTCCATCCAGACCAGACCTACACCATCCCGGGCCGCACCATCTTTGATAACTTGTATCTGGTCCGGGACCTTCTGGAATTGGGGTGTAGGGATGGTCTGTCGTTCGCCCTCTTGTCCCTGCATCAGGAGAAGGCGTTCGGCCGGATGGATCACGGGTATCTCCTGGGCACTCTGTGAGCATTCAGCTTCGGACCCCTATTTGTGGGTTTTCTCCAGGTGCTGTATGCTTCTGCGGAGTGTCTGGTCAGGCTCAACTGGACCCTGACCGGGCCGGTCATCTTTGGGCGGGGAGTGTGGCAGGGGTGCCCCCTCTCGGGTCAGCTGTATGGTCTGGCGATTGAGCCCTTCCTCTGTCTCCTCCGCAAGAGGTTGACAGGGTTGGTGCTTCGGGAGCTGGGGCTGCGGCTGGTCCCGTCGGCGTACGCTGACGATGTGCTCCTCATGGTCCAGGACCCGGGCGACTTGGCGCGGGTGGAGGCTTGCCAGGCTGTGTACTCGGCGGCCTCCTCCGCCCGGGTCAACTGGGTCAAGAGCTCTGGCCTGGTGGTCGGGGACGAGTGGCAGGCTAGCTCCCTCCCACCCACGGTTCAGGCCATCCGGTGGAGCGCGGGTTCGCTGCTCTATCTCGGTGTTTACCTTTCTGCCACGCATCCGTCTCCGCCAGAGAACTGGCAGGATTTGCAGGGCAGGGTGACGGAGTGGCTCCGGAAATGGACAGGACTACTCCGGTGCCTCTCCCTTTGGGGGAGGGCACTGGTGCTTAATCAACTGGTCCTGTCCATGCTCTGGTACCGGCTACACACCCTCGTCCCGGTCCCGTTTTTCCTGGCCAACCTCCGGATGGCCATTCTGGAGTTCTTTTGGCCAGGGACACACTGGGTCTCTGCAGGGGTCCTCCACCTGCCCCTAGAGGAGGGGGGGCAGGGCCTGAAGTGCTTACACGCTCAGGTCCATGTCTTCCGCCTCCAGGCCCTGCAGAGGCTTCTGTTTGGTGCGGGTAGTCCGGCGTGGAGCGTATTGGCGCACGCCTTCCTCCGCCACTTCCGAGGGCTCCGATACGACCGGCAGCTCTTTTACCTCCATCCGAGAGGTCTTCCGCGAGACCTCTCCGGGCTGCCGGTCTTCTACCAAGATCTCCTCCGGACTTGGAAGCTCTTTTCAACGACCAGGTCCGTGGCGGCCACCGTGGGGGTTGACCTCCTCGCGGAGCCCCTGCTACACAATCCCCAGCTTCGTGTGTAGGTGGCGGAGTCCCCCACGGTGCGCCAGAGGCTGGTCTCAGCGGGAGTCACCAGGGTCGGAGACCTCCTGGACTACAACCGGGGAGACTGGCTGGATCCCCTGACGCTCGCTCAGCGCATGGGGCTCTCCAGACCTCGTACTCCCCAGCGTGTCCTTCAGGAGGTGAAGGCCGCTTTACTGCCTGCTGCTCAGGCTTACCTCGACCGGGTCCTGTGAGAGGGCACGCCCTGCCCAGGCCCTCAACCCCAGGCCCCGTGGACATTTTTATTGGGCCCCTGCCCCGTGGACCCAATCGGCCCCCTCACCCTTTCACTGCCAGCTGGCTGCATGATCTGCAGCCGGTTTTGTTCCAGACCGCGCCACGGAAACATCTGTACTCGCTCGTGCTCCATACCCTTCACTACCTCACCCTTGCGTCCCGCCCCGATACCAAATCGCGGGACCTCCTGCCGCCTCTCGAGGGTGAGGAGCCCCGGTGGGCCAGCTTGTACTCTGCCCTGGTCCCGACGCCCGCCGGGGATATCAGTTGGCGGCTCCTTCACGGAGCCATGAGCACGGGCTTGTACTTGGCGCGGTTCACGTCTGTCCCTAGCACCTGCCCTTTCTGTGGTGAGGAGACCTTGGTGCATGTTTATTTGGAGTGCGCCAGGTTGCAGCCCCTGTTCCGGCTCCTCTTGAATATTTTCTTGCGTTTTTGGTTGCATTTTTCCCCTCACCTTTTTATATACACGCTCCCAATCCATGGCCCCACGAAGTCGCGGGATCTCCTTCTCAACCTCCTCTTGGCCCTGGCCAAACTGGCCATCTACAACACCAGGGAGAGGAGGTTGGCCGATGGGATTTCCTGCGACTGTAGGGCCTATTTCCGTTCCTCCGTCTGCTCACGCATCTGGGCAGAGTTCCTCTGGGCGGCGTCCACTGGCTCCCTTGACGCCTTCGAGGAGCAGTGAGCGTTGTCCGGGGTTCTCTTCTCGGTGTCCCCATCAGGTTCCCTTCGTTTAGCCCTATGACCTCATTCCCGATCCTGTTTTTTCATTAGTTGTCCCCCGTAATTACTTGGTGTCCCAGACCTGTGGGTCATCCCTTTAGGCTGGGGGAAGGTCCTTTAGAAGTGGGCGGGCTTTGCCCGCCCACCCCCGCTGGATGCCAATAGGACCGCTCCGTTGTAGAGGAAGGAGGGAGAGGGCTGCTGCTGCTGCTGCTGTTCCTGCTGGGCACTGGGCCCTCACTGCTGCTGCTGCTGCTGCTGTTCCTGCTCCTGCTGCTCCCCTGGCTGGACTAGACACCACCACCAGCCCCTCTCTCTGCTGTCTG
The DNA here is from genome assembly GCF_025201925.1 of Gopherus flavomarginatus. NCBI lineage: Eukaryota > Metazoa > Chordata > Testudines > Testudinidae > Gopherus > Gopherus flavomarginatus. Next base: position 8,439,323 of record NC_066626.1, on the reverse strand, counting down.
TTTGCTGGCTGGCTACTAGGTTCCTCCCCCCACCTCAGTTACTGCTGTTACTCCACCTACAGCCCCTGGGGGGGGGGGGCTGCTGGCCTGCTTGCCAGAGAGGAGGGGAGTGAGGGACCCCAGCTCTTGTTGCTGAGGACACCACCATCTGAGCGGGGTCCCTCCTTCCTGGACACCAGACCACCACCAGCTGGAGCTGCTGGGGCTGCTGTGGCTGTTGCTGGGGAGCTGTTGGTGCCCGGAGGAGGAGAGGAAGGAGAAGAGGACCGCCTGCTGCTGGAGACCGTGTGAAGACCACTGTGGAGGGGGCATTCCTGGACTGAGTCTTTTTCAAACTGTGCTCTTGTGGTGTGGGTTTGGCCTGTGTCTGCTGGGGCACTGAGGGTGTGGCGTGGAGCCTGCCCCCTGTCCATCCTGTCTCCGTGTCCCCCTTTGCCCCCACCACCATCGTTGCCCCCTCCACCACCCCCACTGTCTGTTTTCCTTCTACTTTGGACTCCTGCCTCTGGGTCTGAGCTGCTCGCCTGGCTCCCCACGCCCACTTCCAACATTTGGGCCTGCAGCAGCAGCAGCCAACCATTGACTTCTTGGCACAAGTGCCTGTGGGTGCAACACCTCCCTCCTCCTCCTGGACTGATCCCCTGCCCTTTGCCACATTTGTCCACCCCACCTATTTCCCTCTGCCGCCTGCTAGTTCTGCCCCAGCCCTGCAGCTGTCCCTGTGGTCCCTCTACCCCAATCCCAGCTCACCCTTTCCCCCCACCCTGTGCTCCCCCAGCCCTGATCGGTCCCCCCCATGCGCCCCCGCCCCCTCCCATGCGCTTGTGCCCTTCCCCATTTGGTTTCCCCTTGTTCACTGCACTCCCCCCTCTACCGTTGCCCCCCCGCTCCCCTAGTGCAACTGGAGGAGCCGGAACCCCCCTCTGCGTTGGTGCCCTGAAACAATCCCACCCTTAGGTCCTTGGTTGCTCCCCACGCCCCTCTGGCCTTCCCTTTCTTACGCCCTCCTCCCCTGCCTGCAGCCTAGCGGGGAGGGGTGGCCGCCTCCTCTCCTTCCCCTCCCCTCGCTGTTTGTCCCCCTCCCTGCTCTCGTTATGGTGGGGGACGTGGTGGGGGAGACCCCTCGCGATGCTCCCACCGCCCCTCCTCCACCTGCCCCCGTATCCAGTGCCCAAGCCTCTACTTTGACCGCCGCTGCCGATCCACCTACCACCGCCCCTGCTGGGGCACTGGCAGCGGCATGTACCGGGGAGACCTCTGTTGCTGCCACGTCCCTCGCCCCTTCTGATTCGGGAGGAGCCCCCCCAGCTGGTGGGAAGGGTCGGGGTTTGAAGAAGGGTAAGGGCCCCGCTAAAAAGGCCAGGCCCTCCATGGCGGAGACTGCCCTTGCTGCCACGGCCCCGCTATCGGCCGCGGCATCCCTCCCCGCTGTTCCCTCCACCAGCTCTGCAGGTGTCCCTCCCCCGTCCCCCAGGGTGTACACCCAGGTGGCGGCGGTCCCCCCGCCTGCCGCTGCTTCTCCAACCGCCACCTCCGCCAACATCTACAGTAGCCGGGGCACCTTTCCCACTTTGACCAGGAAGCACGGCATCCGTTGCCTCCTGGTGCCTGCCTCGCCCCACGTGGAGACCTACGTGCGGGCGTTGGCGAGGGTGGTGGGGCCCACGGCCATCGTGGCGGCCTCCAAACTGTACGGGAAGGTGGTCTTCTTCCTGGCATCAGAGGCTGCCGCCCAGGAGGCGGTGGAGACGGGCCTGCCGGTGGGGGGCGTGTTCGTCCCCCTGGAACCGTTGGAAGACCTGGGGGTCCGCTTAATCTTGACCGCCGTCCCTCCCTTCCTGCCCAATGCCGCCCTGCTGCCCGCCCTTTGTGCCCTGGGACGCCCCATCTCCGTCATCAGCCCTCTCCCCTTGGGCTGCAAGGACCCCGCCCTCCGTCATGTTCTCTCATTCCGCCGGCAAGTGCAGCTTCAACTGCCGCCGGCAAAGCGTGGCGGAGTGGCGCTCGAGGGGTCCTTTCTGGTCCCCTACCAGGGAGTCCACTACTGTGTGCATTATTCAACAGGGGAGGCCCGGTGCTACCTCTGCAGGGCGATGGGGCATGTCCGGAGGGACTGCCCCTTGGCCCTGCACGGAGGAGCGTCCGGGACCCCCGAGCCCCGGCAAGGCGCCGGCCCTGTCATCGCTGGTACCCCTGGCTGACCGGCACCTGAAGCTGCCCCTCCTCCTCCTTCTCGGTCCACCTCTGTGGAGGAGGGTGTGGCGGGGCTACCGCCGGGCGTGGGAGAGGGCTCGTCCCAGGGGGAGTCCTCCCTCATTTCTGTTGGCCCACCACTGCCTCCCTGAGTCCCTGAGCCATTGCCCTTGCCCTCCGACCCGACGCCGTTAGCCAGCCCCCGGATGATGCCATTGAGGGCTGGTCCTTAGTGCAGGGGAAGCGGGGCAAGCAGAAGGCTTGAGTTTCCTTACTGCCTTCGGATTCGGAGGCCCTCCGGAAGAGCAGGAAGGGGGGCACCGATGATGAGTCTTCCGCCTTGCCCCCTGATGACTCCCATTTTGTGGTGCCAGCTGGGAATGCCGTTACATCACTGGAAGGTAACTCCACCCCTCCTCCGGGGTCCCTTCCCGTGGATGCCCCCGAGGGAGCCTCTCTCGCCCCCTTCCCACTCAATGCCTCTGCGAGCGCCGCGGTGGGTATCGCCTCGGGTGCTGGTGGGGAGAGCTCTGGGGTGGTGGATGGTGATCTCCCTCTCATCTACAAGGAGGTCGAGGCCCTGGTGTGACCCCGGTCACGCAGGGGGAGGACGACCCTCTGCCGGCGGGCCTTGATCTGGGCCACCTCACCATGGCCCCCCTGTCCCCGAGTTCCCTTCCCCTAACCACTGCTTCTGCTCCCACCTCTGAGGGTCCCCTGGAATCTTCCATCGACCTGGCTGTGGGTTGCACTCTGTTGACGGCTGCCGAGCCCCTTGGGGTGACGGCCAGTGCCCCGCTGCCGAGACCCGCTTCCCAGGGGGTTTCCCTCTTGGATGTGGAGGACCCGGCCTCCTTCCTCAGCAGCGAACCCATTGAACAACATTTATCTCTGGATGCCGAGGCTGCCGCACGTGCCACAGTGGCTGAGCCCGGCATCGTTAGGGGTCCCCTTCCCACTTTCCAGATCCCTGAGCCTGGCTGGGAGTAGCCACCGTCCGGTGGCTCAAATATAGAGGCTCCGGATCCTGCCTCTACCTCCTTCCTGACTTCTCTCCCTGATCCCCGCCCTACTCCCATTAGCCCTGTCCTTGTCCCCCCACCTCCTGTGATGCCAGTGCCGCCCCTGGCAATACCCCCCAGGGAGTGGCTTCACTAGTTTTTTCTTTTCCTGACCCCCCAGGGGCTGCTGCTCTCCTTCCACCGCCCCGCCACTCCCGATCCTGTTTTTTCATTAGTTGTCCCACGGAATTACTTGGTGTCCCAGAACTGTGGGTCCTCCCTTTAGGCTGGGGGGAGGTCCTTTAGAAATGGGCGGGCTTCTCCTGCCCCAGCCCCCCAGATACCAATAGGACTCCTCTGCTGTTCCCAGCTGGCCTGGGTCTATCACAGTATGTTTCTGGTGATTCCATTTCCCTCCGCCGCTGTTCTCCCATGAACAGTTCCTGTCATAGCATTATCCTCCATAATGGCAACTATGGCATCATCTGTCTTCCCAGTTTGATGTTTGATAGGGTTTATCACCTCCGCTCGACTTTCCCATCAAGTGGCACTCAGTGGTTTCAGTGTCAAAGAGGATGTTCCCAGAGGTTGCTTCAAAATTTGCCATTGATGAGTTGATGCAGAGAAAAATACATAGATGCTTTGAATTACATTAAAAAATTCAGCAGCCTCACTAGAAGCTGATGCTGCATCACTGACCACCAGGTTCAATGAATGAGAACTGCATGGGACAAAAACAGCTTGAAAGTTTAACTCTTGGCTCCGTGTCTGCACTCCTCCGGTCTTTCCTCTCACGTTGGCACCATTATCGTAGTCCTGACCTCGCATGTCAGCTATCAGAATTCCTGTATCTTCCAGCTTTTTAAGAAGCACATTTGTCATACCAGTTCTTGTAGTATCATCAATGTCAATACATTCTAGAAAATGTTCTGTGACAGTCATCATTGCAGGGACATTTTCACTAGGTTCTGTTGTTGCTGCAAAATGCACCATTAAAGTCATTTGTTCTATATGGATGATGTCAGGTGTGCAGTCCAGAATAACAGAGTAATATTTTGCTGACTTCAGATCTGCCACAATCTTCTGTTTGACTTTTGTTGCCAGTAACTCTATGATCTCAATTTGAATTGTTTTTCCATGGTAGTGGTGTGTGTACATTTCTTGGGTGTCAAGTATCAGAAGGGTAGCCGTGTTAGTCTGGATCTGTAAAAGCAGCAAAGAGTCTTGTGGCACCTTATAGACTAACAGAAGTTTTGGAGCATGAGCTTTCGTGGGTGAATACCCACTTCGTTGGATGCATGTAGTGGAAATTTCCAGGGGCAGGTATATATATATGCAAGCAAGAAGCAGGCTGGAGGTTAGTTCAGTCAGGGAGGATGAGGCCCTCTTCTAGCAGCTGAGGTGTGAAAACCAAGGGAGGAGAAACTGGTTTTGTAGTTGGCAAGCCATTCACTGTCTTTGTTTAATCCTGAGCTGATGGTGTCAAATTTGCAGATGAACTGAAGCTCAGCAGTTTCTCTTTGAAGTCTGGTCCTGAAATTTTTTTGCTGCAGGATGGCCACCTTAAGATCTGCTTTTGTGTGGCTAGGGAGGTTGAAGTGTTCTCCTACAGGTTTTTGTATATTGCCATTCCTAATATCTGAGTGTCTATTTATCCTTTTCCGTAGAGACTGTCCAGTCTGGCCAATGTACATAGCAGAGGGGCATTGCTGGCATACGATGGCATATATTAAATTGGTGGATGTGTGGGTGAATGAACCGGTGATGGTGTGGCAGATCTAGTTAGGTCCTGTGATGGTGTCACTGGTGTAGATATGTGGGCAGAGTTGGCATCGAGGTTTAATGCATGGATTGGTTCCTGAGTTAGAGTTACTATGATGCTGTGTGCAGTTACTGGTGAGAATCTGCTTCAGATTGGCGGGTTGTCTGTGGACAAGGACTGGCCTGCCACCCAAGGCCTGTGAAAGTAGGGATCATTGTCCAGGATGGGTTGTAGATCCCTGATGATGCGTTGGAGGGGTTTTAGGTTCTTGGGTGGTGACTTGGGAGGTACGGGATCTGATCACTGTATAGGGAGACGAATCCATGCTAGCTGAAATCCGTTCCACTAAACAAAATGCCAAAACATTTGAAAAAGTCTCCAAGGGCATGAAGGACAGAGGCTGCAACAGGGACTTACGGCAGTGCCACATGAAAATTAAGGAGCTCAGGCAAGCCTACCAAAAAACCAAAGAGGCAAATGGCCGCTCTGGGTCACAGCCCCAAACATGATGCTTCTATGATGAGCTGCATGCCATTCTAGGGGGTGCAGCCACCAGTACCTCAACCCTGTGCTTTGACTCCGTCAATGGATTAGGACGCAATGCAGAAGTGGGTTTTGGGGATGAGGAAGATGATGAGGAGGTTGAAGATAGCTCACAGCAAGGAAGCGGAGAAAACGGTTTCCCTAACAGCCAGGATCTGTTTCTCACCCTGGACATGGAGCCAGTAACCCTCAACCCACCCAAGGCTGCTTCCCGGACCCGCCAGGCGGAGAAGGGACCTCTGGTGAGTGTATCTTTGTAAATATTAGACATGGTTTGAAAGCAAGTGTGTTTAATAATTAATTTGCCCTGGCATTCGTGGCCAGTACAGCTACTGGAAAAGTCTGTTACCGTGTCTGGGGATGGAGTGGAAATCCTCCAGGTACATCTCCATAAAGCTCTCCCGGATGTACCCCCAAAACCTTTGCAAAAGGTTTCTGGGGAGGGCAGCCTTATTCTGTCCTCCATGTTAGGACACTTGACCACACCAGGCCAACAGCATGTAGTCGGGCATCATTACAGAACAAAGCATTGCAGCATATAGTCCCGGTGTTTGCTGGCATTCAAACAACATCCGTTCTTTCTCTCTCTGTGTTACCCTCAGGAGAGTGATATCATTCATTGTCACCTGGTTGAAATAGGGTGGTTTTATTAAGCAGACATTCAGAGGTCCCCATTCCTGCTGAGCTGTTTGCCTGTGGCTGAATGTTCCCCGCTGTTAGCCATGCGGTGGGGGGGAGGGGGTGAAGCCATCAAAATGCGACCTTGTAAAGAAAGCACATGTGCTATGTAATGGTAACAGCAAGGTTTACCATGAAAGAGTGTACCCATTGTTCTATAAAATGGTCTTTTTAACTACCATTCTCCCTTTTTTTCCTCCACCAGCTGCATGTTTCTCCTTCCCAGAGGCTAGTGAAGATTAGAGGGCGAAAAAAATGCACTCGGGACGAAATGTTCTCTAAGCTCATGCTGTCCTCCCACACTGTCAGAGCACAGCAGAATGCGTGGAGTCAGACAATGTCAGAGTGCAGGAAAGCACAATATGAACACAAGGAGAGGTGGCAGGCTGAAGAGAGTAAGTAGCAGACTGAAGGTGATAGGTGGCATCAGCTTGCTGACAGAAGACAGGAGTGTGACGTTATTGATATAATCTGGGACCATATAGAACATGGTTGCAACCAAGGTCCTGTAGTGGCACCAAATCTTATGTAAAGGGGGTCATATACGATGTCTAAGACCAGGTTATGAGTTGCTGCTTGTGATTATGCTGACTGTTTGTATGTATAATTTTTTAGTTGAAGTTATGAATATTGGCCTTATCCTGTCTGTATTTCAAATTTGTGCTATGCTTCGGGGGGACACTCCAGACAAGTTGGTGTCAGCTCTGCCTAGCCTGCTTGATGGCCTATTAAGGACCATCAGCTACACAATTGACCCATTGAGAGGAGGCAGATACTCCTTGTAACTCAGCAGGGTGTGCAGGGTCTTGCCCATGTGACTCCAGACTCCATTTTGCTGTAATTTTCCACAGTAAGGACAAAGAGGTTCTTACACCTGGAAAAGCCTATAAAAGGCTGATGCCTCATCTCCATCTGGTCTTCAGTCCTGCTTCTTACCTCTGGAGGAACTTTGCTACAAACTGAAGCTCTACACAAAGGACTGATGACCCATCCCAGCTGGGGATGTACTCCAGAGACTTGATTTGAACCTGCAGTTTACTCCATCACTGTTACAAGCCTGAACTAAGAACTTTGCCATTACTGTGTGTAATTGATTCCATTTAACCAACTCTAGCTCTCATCTCTATCTTTTCCCCTTTATGAATAAACCTTTAGATTTTAGATTCTAAAGGATTGGCAACAGCGTGATTTGTGGGTAAGATCTGATGTGTATATTGACCTGGGTCTCGGGCTTGGTCCTTTGGGATCGAGGGAACCGTTTTCTTTTATTGGGGTGTTGGTTTTCATAACCATTCATCCCCAGGACGTGGCACTGGTGGTGATACAGGGAGACTGGAGTGTCTAAGGAAATTGCTTGTGTGACTTATGGTTAGCCAGTGGGGTAAAACTGAAGTCCTTTTTGTCTGGCTGGTTTGGTTTGCCTTAGAGGTGGAAAAACCCCAGCCTAGGGCTGTAACTGCCCTGTTTAAGCAATTGGTCCTGAATTGGCACTCTCAGTTGGGTCCTGCCAGAACCGCATAGTCACAAGGAGTCAATGCTCAGGCTGCTGGAGCATCAAACTCATATGCTCCAGCGTATGGTTGAGCTGCAGGAAAGGCAGCAGGAGCACAGATCGCCGCTACAGCCCCTGTGTAACCAACCGCCCTCCTCCCCAAGTTCCCAAGCCTCCTCACCCAGATGCCAAAGAATGCGGGGGTCTCTGGCCACCCAGCCACTCCACCCCAGAGGACTGCCCAAGCAACAGAAGGCTGGCCTTCAATAAGTTTTAAAGTTTTTCAGTTTTAAAGTGCAGTGTGGTCTTGTCCTTCCCTCCTCCTCGACCCCACCCGGTGCTTCCCTCCTCCCCGACCCTTCCCAGGCTACCTTGGCAGTTATCCTCCTATTTGTGTGATGAATTAATAAAGAATGCATGAATGTGAAGCAACAATGACTTTATTGCCTCTGCAAGTGGTGATCGAAGGGGAGAGGGGAGGGTGGTTAGCATACAGGGAAGTAGACTGAACCAAGCGGGGGTGGTTCATCGAGAAACAAACAGAACTTTCATACTGTAGCCTGGCCAGTCATGAAACTGGTTTTCAAAGCTGCTCTGATGTGCACCGCACCCTCCTGTACTCTTCTAACCACCCTGGTGTCTGGCTGCATGTAATCAGTGGCCAGGTGATTTGCCTCAACCTCCCACCTCGCCATAAATGTCTCCCACTTACTCTCTCAGATATGGTGGCACGCACAGCAAGCAGTAATAACAATGGGAGTATTGGTTTTGCTGAGGTCTATCTGAGTCAGTAAACTGCGCCAGCGAGCTTTTAAACATCCATTTGCACATTCTACCACCATTCTGCACTTGCTCAGCCTATAGCTGAACAGCTCCTGACTACTGTCCAGGGTGCCTGTATGGCTTCATGAGCCATGGCATTAAGGGGTAGGCTGGGTCCCCAAGGATAACTATGGACATTTCAACATCCCCAAGGTTTATTTTCTGGTCTGGGAAGAAAGTCCCTTTCTGCAGCTTTTGAAACAGACCAGAGTTCCTGAAGATATGAGCGTCAGGTACCTTTCCTGGCCATCCCACGTTGATGTTGGTGAAACGTCCCTTGTGATCCACCAGTGCTTGCAGCACCATTGAAAAGTACCCCTTGCGGTTTATGGACTCGCTGGCTTGGTGCTCCGGTGCCAAGATAGGGAGACAGGTTCTGTCTATCACTCCACCAGTTAGGGAATCCCATTGCAGCAAAGCCATCCACTATGGCCTGCACATTTCCCAGAGTCACTACCCTTGATAGCAGCAGCTCTTTGATTGTGTTGGCTACTTGGATCACAGCAGCCCCCACAGTAGATTTTCCCACTCCAAATTGATTCCCGACTGACCGGTAGCTGTCTGGCATTGCAAGCTTCCACAGGGCTATCACCACTCGCTTCTCAACTGTGAGGGCTGCTCTCATCTTGGTATTCTGGCACTTCAGGGCAGGGGAAAGCAAGTCACAAAGTTCCATGAAAGTGCCCTTACGCATGTGAAAGTTTCGCAGCCACTGGGGATCGTCCCAGATCTGCAACACTATGCAGTCCCACCAGTCTGTGCTTGTTTCACGGCATGAACCTGCCCCATTAACACCATCATGTGCACACTGCCGGGGCCCGTACTTTATGAGAAGTCTGTGTCCATGTCTATGGCCTGGTTTAGCTTTGGCAGGTTCTGGTTCTGCACATACTGCAGGATACTGCGCATGGTGTTTACAGTGCTCATAATTGCCATGGTGATCTGAGTGGACTCCATGATCCCAGTGCTATGGTGTCTGTGCTGAAAAAAGGCGCAAGACGATTGTCTGCCATTGCTCTGACAGAGGGAGGGGCGACTGACGATACGGCTTACAGGGAATTAAAATCAACAAAGGGGGTGGCTTTGCATCAAGGAGAAACACAAACAACTGTCACACAGAATGGCCCCCTCAAGGATTGAACTCAAAACCCTGGGTTTAGCAGGCCATTTGATTTCATGGAGGGAGGGAGCAAATGAATACAAAACAAATCAGGTCAATTTCTTGTTTTGATCCACTCCATCTATCTTTTACATCTTAGGCTGGCAGCAGATGGTGCAGTACAACTGCTAGCCATCGTCATCTCCTGGGTGCTCGGCAGAAGATGATGCATTACGATTGCTAGCCATCATCATCTCCTGGGTGCTCTCTAGAAGACGGTGCAGTACAACTGCTAGTCATCATCATCTCCTGGGTGCTCGGCAGAAGATGGGAATGACCTGGCTGAGTCACTCCCATGTCTGCCCAGGTGCCCCTGACCAACCTCACCGAGGTAAGCTAAAAGAGCACCCAGGAGCATGAGGATGATGGATACCAGTCATAATGCACCATCTGCTGCCAAAAGGCAATGAGCTGCTGCTGTGTAGCAATACAGTCTCACAGCTGCCAGCACACAGGAGATGGACGGTGATGGTTAGCTGAGCGGGTAACCCAGGAAACCCAGGAAAAAAGGTGTGAAACAATCGCCTGCTGTTGCTTTCACCGGGGGGAGGGGAGGGGAAGGGCTGACGACATGTACCCAGAACCATGCGCACCACTGTTTTTGCCCCATCAGGCACTGGGATCTCAACCCAGAATTCCAATGGGTGGCAGAGACTGGGGGAACTATGGGATAGTTACCCACAGCGCAACACTCCGGAAGTCGACGCTAGCCTCGGTACTGTGGATGCAGTCCACAGACTTAAAGCACTTAGAGCATTTTGTGTGGGGACACACGATCGACAGTATAAAAATGATTTCTAAAAAAACGACTTCTATAAATTTGACCTAATTTCGTAGTGTAGACATGCCTGATCTTCCAGTTAGAGGGTATCTCCTCACCACTCACATCCTCGCTGCGGCTGGAAGGCTCCCTGTGAACATTGTGTCGCTATATCTCAGGAGAGCTCCTTCCTGCTTAGATAGAAAAGCTTCCTTTGCTTTTTTCCTTTTTCTGAATGCTGCCCCCGAGGGGCGTTTTCTTCTTTCACTCATGACTGCTGTTCTGTGCCAGCAAGAGTGGCTCTCAACACTCAATTGAAGGGGACAAATAAGCAGGCTGGTAGCAGGGCCTGAGTGAGGGAAGATATCAGCATCTTAAGGGCCTAACTGGCTCCTACTACTTCAGCTGACTGCCTGTTCTCCTCAGGTGGGTTCAGGGAAGCAGCAGGATACAGGAAGCTCCCTGAGAAGCTGGTGTGAATCAGTCCAGGCTCCTGGGGATGCTAGAGAGGTACACAAGAGGCGCCTCCTCCTCTCTCTCCCTGCAGCTCCTGCTGCTTTCTGTTATTCCCTCTCACCTTTTCTCCTGCCTGATCGTTATGTCTCTTGTGCCCTGCTTCCTCCAGCACAGCACTCCACCAGCTCTGTGCATCTAGAGCAGGGAGAATACATATGCACCAGCACCATTTTCTACACTCTGGGTCCTAGTGGTGCCCGCCCACATTCTGGCACCTCAGGTGGCCGCCTCAGTTCGCCTCATGGTGAAGCCAGCCCTGTTTGAAGTCCTTTATATTCATGTTAAATTCTCTGAAACTGTATGATAGGTAGATGCTGTGATCTTTGTACGAACTTCTCCTTTGAATCTGTGCTGGAGAATGCAAGTTCAGCAAAAACTAAGGTACAAGAAGCTTGGGGGGAGGGATAGCTCAGTGGTTAGCGTTCAATCCTTGAGGGGGTCATTTAGGGATCTAGGGCAAAAATCTGTCTGGAAATTAGTCCTGCTTTGAGGTCCCTTCCAACCCTGATATTCTATGATTCTAAGCTTGTAAAGTGCACTTAAAAAACCCAATTTCTAGGTGTTATGATATACCTGGCTACTACAATATAGATGAAGTTAGGTTAGAGAGAGTTTGTAATTTCTATGTTAGCCAATATTAATAGTACATACAGTATTAATATTATATATAATATCACATATATTTCTTGAATTGTCCTCATCTTAAGATCATCCAAAATGCTTTCTTATTTACATTACAGAGAGATAGCTGTCATATTGTAAGATCAGGGTTAGACAAAAACATAGCAGAATAGGTAATGCTATGCCTTTAATGTTCAAAACAAAATTCATGCTTCTGTTTTTGTTTAATGCATAGGGTCTGTATAACAGTCAAAATGTAAAATATACACCATGTTGAAACTTACAACATATCCCCCACATAGGTGTAGCAATTACTGTCTATGAAAAACGTCACAGAAAATAAAAAACATATGTTAGATAAAGTGATGCATGGAAAATGATGAAACTTCCCCTCTCTCCAGATATAAATACAGGAGGGATACGCGCAGGATCTCTGAGACTGCGTGAGCTCTGCAATCCTGTCTTCCAGAGGGATTGGTAACGTAAGCACTCTTCCTTTCTGTATTATGCTGTATTAATCCTTGACTAATAATCCTTGATTAATAAATTAAGACTAGTTATTGGACATCTCATTATTAATTTATTTTGCACCCACAAGAAGTGTGATCATGTCAGTTCATTGCAAAATTTGCAGCATGCTGTTCTTCACTGCTTCAAAGTAGAAATTTTAAATTCCTACTGTTTCCTTAGCAGCATGGTCAATAGTTGGAATATTCTTTCCCACTGGCTGAACTACACTTGAATGTCTTCCATGTCATCATAGAGGGGTGGGGAAAAGACCCATAGAAAATAAGATAATACCGTTTTAGCAAACGGTGATTTGTCTCAAAGTCCCCAATAAAACTGAGATACATTCTGTCAGACAAAGGTAATATCCAGTTATGAGACGAAACCGACTTCAGGACCGAAAGAAAAACCCACAACACAGAGGGGTGGAAGACACTCTCAGTTTCATATAAAATGAAATTTCAGACTAGGTTATGTCTGATAACTCAAAATCAAAACAGATTCCCCCATTGCGTTCTCCTCTGATCAATTCAATTTTCCTTTACTCTGTGCCACCTCATTATTATTAAGTCATGTTACTTACAAAAGATTTAGCTTCATCACAAGGGAGAAAAGCAACCAAACTTCCCATTTGCAACAATCCCAGCTCAGCAGGAAAAAGCCCCGAAGCAACTTTGCCAAAAGATGGAAGCAGAGATGAAAGCACAGAATCACTACTCTGTGTTTGGGATCCATTCAAATCCCCCATACAGGTCTTGACAGTTTCATATCTAGCCCCAGTGACTCTGATTCAGGATCAAAGTGTGATACCTAAGCACAGGGAGCACACAGAACATGGCATCACATGACACATTGAGAGGTGCAGGGGTAGAACATGGGGAGGATAAACACTATTGTGGCTTACACAGAAGGTAATGCTGCTGGGCCGAGGGGGGAGTGTGACAGTGATGGGGAAGGAGAGAATCCCTTTGACTCACCCCATCTCCTTCAGGTATCACAGAGGCTGAAATGACACATTTTTCCAATCCCACTTTGTTCTATTTCAATCTATTATACATGACAAAAATGGAAGGAAAAATATTTCTTCCTGCAAAACCCCGAGCAAGGTGAGAAAATCTGTCCCCAAAGGGGAACTCGATGACTAACAATCACTTTGTAACGGGGGAATGGGATCAACTTGATGCTCGCGTTTGTCTAGACTAGGAAAAAAGATGGAGGTGAGCTTGGCCAAGCTAACCCCGGCCACTGTACCCGGGTTATACCTGCACTGCAAATGTAGTTGTGTTATTCAACAAGATCTCTAAACTGAGCCGCTACATCCTTGTAGAATCCCAGTGGAGACAAGGCACAGGCCGTTTTTACATCAATGTTGCTAGTCAAGATCAACCCTATCTCCTGCATGTAGTGCTGATGGATGCTTCTGTCAGGCGAAGGACACACTCCCAGGACTTATAAAGTAAAGGAGTCGATAAAGGATGATGGGATTCACCCCAAAAGAGGAGGAGGTGCAAAAGACAGAGGCAGGCAACTAAAAGATCACACTGAAGAAAATGGTACAAACTATGTGGGAATTCGCTAATGTATTTTACAAAAAAATCTTTGGCCAGCCCTAGTCAAGGCATTTATGGCGGCAGTTCTCAACTGGGGATCCAGAGGCTCCTGGGATTCTGCGAGCCTTTTCAGGGAGTCTGTGGGGCCCCATAGCTGAAACCCCGAGTCCCAGCGCTCGACCACGCGGCTGAAACCAGGAGCGGTGTGGGGCCAAAGTCCCATCCCTGGCACCCCCCACAGGGCTGAAGCCAGAGGCGACACGAGGCTGAAACCCCAAGCATAGGCACCAACTCTGTGGGTGCTCCGGGGCTGGAGCACCCATGGAGAAAAATTAGTGGGTGCTGAGCACCCACCAGCAGCTCCCAGTGGCCCCGCCCCCCCTGCTCCAGCTCACCTCCGCTTCCGCCTCCTCCGCGAGCCTGCTGCTGCGTCCTGCTTCTCCCCACTCCCTCCTAGCACTTGCGCCATGGAACAGCTGATTCACGGGGCAGGGAGGTGGGGGGGAAAGAGGGGGAACACAGCACGCTGGGGGAAGAGGCGGGGCCGGGGAAGGGATCCAATAGGGGCAGGGAGAGGGTAGAGTCAGAGTAGGGACTCTGGGGATGAGGTTGGAATGGGGACGGGGCCAGGGGCAGGGAAAGGCTGGAGTCATGGTGGGGCCAGGGATGAGGAAAGGGGTGGGGGGCACGGGCACCCACCGGTGCCGGAGAAAGTTGGCACCTATGACCCCAAGCTCCCCCTCCACCAACCACTGGAGCCAGGAGCAGCACAGGGCTGAAACCCTGAGCTCCCCTCTTCCCCTACCCCGCCCCCCGAATGTGGGAGCAGTGCGGGGCTGAACCCCTGAGCTCCCCTCCCTTCCCTGAAGTCACAGCAGCAGGGAGGTGAAACCCTGAACTCTCCCTGCTGAATCCAGAAGTGGCACATGGCTGAAGCCCTGAGCCCAAGAGCAGAGTTGAGGGGGCACGAGCTTGTTGACCCCCCAAACTGCAGTGCCTTACAAAGAATGGGGCAGTCCTGGGGGCAGCTCCATCCTCTCAGGCCCCACCCTTCAGGACCCACCCCTATGCCCAAGGATTCCACCCGCAGGCCCAGAGCCCCAAGTTGCTACCCACGCCTGCTGGGCCCTGGAGTTTTATAGTATGTTGAGGGGGACTCAGAAAGAAAAGGTTGAGAACTCCTGATTTATGGCATTATTTGCTTGTGTGGATTCTCTTATGTTTGATGAAAACTGAGCTCTTATTAAAACTTTTCCCGCACTCAGGGCACGTGAAGTTTGTCACTCCTCTATGGATTCGCTGATGACTAATAAGGGCTGAGCTCCGACTGAAGCTTTTCCCACACTCAGAGCATGAGCAGAGTGTCTTCCCTACATGGATTCTCTGATGTGTGATAAGGTTTGAGCTCCGATTGAAGCTTTTCCCGCACTCAGAGCATGTGTAGGGGCGCTCTCCTGTGTGGATTCTCCGATGTGTGATAAGATGTGAGCTCTGGCTGAAGCTTTTCCCGCACTCAAGGCAGGTGTAGGGTGTCTCCCCAGTGTGAATTCGCCGATGTTTGTTCAGGTTTGAGCTGTGGTTAAAGGTTTTCCCACACTCAGGGCATGTGTATGGTTTCTCTCCTGTGTGGATTCTCCAATGCCGAATAAGGTCTGAACTCTCATTGAAGCTTTTTCTGCACTCGGAGCATATATAGGGCGTCTCTCCAGTGTGGATTCTCCGATGTGTGATAAGGTTTGAGCAGTGATTGAAGCTTTTCCCACACTCAGAGCACGTGTAGGGGCGCTCTCCTGTGTGGATTCTCCGATGTGTGATGAGGTGCGAGCTCTGGGTGAAGCTTTTCCCACACTCAAGGCAGGTGTAGGGTGTCTCTCTGGTGTGGATTCTCCGATGTGTGATCAGGTTTGAGCTGTGGTTGAAGCTTTTCCCACACTCAGGGCATGTGTAGGGTTTCTCTCCTGTGTGGATTATCCAATGCCTAATAAGGTCTGAACTCTCACCGAAGCTTTTCCTGCACTCAGAGCATGAGTAGGGTGTCTCACCCGTGTGGATTCTCTCATGTGTGATAAGAGCAGATCTCCGACAGAAGCTTTTCCCACACTCAGAGCACATGTAGGGCGTCTCTCCTGTGTGGATTCTCTGATGTGTGATGAGGTGTGAGCTGTGATTAAAGCGTTTCCCGCACTCAGGGCATGTGTAGGGCGTCTCTCCAGTGTGGACTCTCCGATGGGTGATCAAGGCTGAGCCATGACTGAAGCTTTTCCCACACTCAGAGCATGTGTAGGGCGTCTCTCCTGTGTGGACTCTCTGATGTGTGATAAGGTTTGAGTTCCGATTGAAGCTCTTCCCACATTCAGAGCACGTGTAGGGACGCTCTCCTGTGTGGATTCTCCGATGCGTGATGAGGTGTGAGTTCCGATTGAAGCTTTTCCCACACTCAGGGCATGTGTACGGCCTCTCTCCAGTGTGGATTCTCTGATGTGTGATGAGGGTTGAGCTCTGACTAAAACTTTTTCCACACTCAAGGCATGGATAGGGTCTCTCTCCCATGTTCATTCTTTCATGTCTAATAACGTCAAATGTCTGATAATATACTGAAGCTTTTCTCTGGCCTATGTTGAGTCTCACAGGCTTTTGTCTGTGCACAAATCCAAGAAATTTTGCCTTTGGACCTTCCTGCTAATGTCACATGTGGTACAACTTGCTCGGCATATCCCGGCTGTGGATTCTGCTCCTCGTTCTCACTCACCATCCAATCACCTGGAAGGATAGAGAGAGAATCCAGGCATTGGTCACCCCCTATGCTGGGGAGAAAGGAAACCCCAGAGAGGAATGGGAAAAGGTGGGAACAAACCAAAATAAGTGCTGGAGACAACAAACAAACCAGGATTTGATTTGAACCCCTCCCCCAACCTGCCCTGCCTAAAGTCCTTCCCCGGAGGACAGAGAAGAGAGGGTCATTTCTGGGTCCACATCCCATTCAGGGGAAAGGAATATTGGGAAGTGAGCTACAGCCAGGTGTCAGTCAGCAGAGGAAGGAAGCCAGGAGTGACATCTGTCATGAGGATGCCACACTTGCTGGGAACAATTCTGAACTTGAAGAGATCACAAGATCTCTGCAGGGAATCCCAAATGTTTCCTTCATTCAAGGACAGTTTCTGAGTTGGTTAGCTGAGGCCTCACCTGTCTGGGCACCTTTCTAGAGCTCTCTTTCCTCATAGCCCTGGCAATCTTCGACCCACAGCTCTTTCCCTCGTTCCAGCCGGGAGATCACATCAGGTTTGGAAACTGGAAACCCTGTGTAAGAGAACAAAAAGAAGAGAGATCAGCTGAATTTGTGGGATACTTGTCACAAAGACCATTCCATGATTTTAACCTCAGCTCATTTTTAAGCATCCTGAAGCCAGCTTCCATAGTTCTAAGCAGCAGGACAGTTATTATTATTAATCATGTTCATTAAAGTAGTGCCAAAGGGCCAATAAAAATCAGGGCCCCATTGTTCCAGGCATTGTATAAACACAGAGTAGTAGATGCTCCATGCCCTGAGGAACTTACATTCTATATAGACAACACACACACACAGTGGTGGAAGGAATTAGAACACAGGAGCAGAGTGAACAGAGTGATGGCAGACAGATATAACACAGGCATATCTTGATATTATTGTATGTAACTGTGGGGTACACAATCCTCACACTGGGCCTGATGGAGTTAGAGGATGCTACTGGGCACAGGTAGCCCTACCCTCTGGCCTGTGGAGCATGTATCAGTTAGAGGAACAGGTTAAAAGATGCTCAGACGCTCAGGGAAATGGGAGAGAGGGAACAGGCTAAGGGAAAACACGTTCTTTTCCTGAAAAGCCACTTGGAAGGTGGGACCTGGGATGGAACAGCAACAGTGATGAGGCCCTCAGGCCGTGCCTTCTCCAAACCCCGCCCACGCTTTTCTCACAACTAGCAGACCCCACTGAGCTCTGCTCTTTTGAACTCAAGGGGAGCTTGAGTGGGAGATGGGACACTGACCAGAGACCTTGGAAGAGGCTGTTGCCATGGTGGAGAACTACCTGCCATCCTTTGGGTCCATAGCTGAAACGCCAAAAACCAGTCTAGTGCACCTCCAGGGCCTCAAGTGCCACTGAGCCCAAAACTCACAGAGGCTATCCAGGGAACTTGGACACCGAATCCTAGTAGAGGGGGATACAAAAGGCCAGTAGAGGAGACCAGAATCCCACCCTCAGCTAGCCAGGAGACATTTGGGTCAAGCAGAGCAGCCTCATTAGAAGGGATCATCCCACTCAGGAGAATTAATGGTGAAACTTTTTTATCACAAGGGGGCTAGTTGCATGTGAGCAGCCAGGCCATTTCAGGTGGGACTGCCCATTCATGGACTATAATTATGGGCAGGCCTGGACAGCGGATAACTGGGCTCAGAAAAGGGGCACAGGGAAAACATTAATCTCCTTGCTAGTGAATGGAGTAAAAGTACAAGAACTGATAGACTCTAGCTGCAGCTGGACTTTGGTCAGGAAGTGGTTGATGGGGTTGGGAGGAGAATCTAGAAGCATAGTCTAAAACCAGTGTATCCACGGGGACATATAACCCTGTCTGATGAGACCAACTAAGTGTGCAAGACCAGACTGAGACAGTGCAGGCCAGACTGAGACAGAGACCTGGCCTCTCTGATCATACTTCGTCATGACTGGAAGTTTTTCAGGAAGGATGTCCAGGGATGGCATGGAGCATCTGTAGAGGGGCTAGAGCCAGACTAGAAGAACAGGAGAACAGGAGATGGCCATGGTGGCCAACAGGAGGTGCCATGAGGAGACGGCTCCATTGGAGGCCAAAGATCCAGGAGAAGGACCACCCTCATGGGCAAATGACTTTTCACCTGAACTTAACTGAAGCAGTAGGGGCCTGCTACCACTGCTCAACTTGGACCTGCTGTCTAGCAAATAAACACTGTGGGAGAGCAAAGGAGGGACCCAACCCTGCGTCAGGTTTATGAACGTCTCATCCATGTGGATGACAAAGTGTTAGACCCACAGCAGCTGAAATAGTGGCCCTATTTTGAATTGCTAGCGGAGAGACCATATCAGTTGATGAAGCAGGCTGAGACAGGGCTGGTCAAATGCAGCTTCGGTACCCAGGAATTTCCAAAGGGGAAGTGCTTCAATTGGTCCATGCAGTGCTGTGCCGGGACACTTGGGGACAGAGAAGACACTCAACAGAGTGACCACAGAGTTCTACTGGCTGGGAATCCACCCCAGAGGCACAGGACTACTGTGCCTCCTGCCCCAAATGCCAATGGGTGAGCCAGAAAAAGATCTTAAGAGGCCTCCCTCGTACTACTACCCCCTGCAGGGGTCACTCTGACAGGCAGGTGCTGGGATTGGGGGACAGGGGAAGGAGCACTGGATGATTCCCCTGTTGTGTCCATTTCCAAGGAAGCATCTGGCATTGGGCCCTGTCAGAAGACAGGGTACTAGGCTAGATGGACCATTGCTCTGACCCAATATGGCCATTCTTATGTTCTTATGGGTAGGCATAGAGCTGGTGAGTATGCTGAAAATGTCTGCAGCCAGGTAAAAATATATATTGGTGATCTTGGACTATGGCACCTGGGGCCATTCCCCTCTGGTCAGAAATGTCAGCTGTCATCGCTAGTAAGCTCATGAAAGTATTTGCCTGAGTAGGGATCCCAAAAGAAATATTTACAGAGCAAGGGACAAACTTCACAGTTAATGAAGGTGTGACACTGACAGACTAGTCACCTTATGTATGACCCATACGAACTTAACAAGAGACATTGAAATGTAAGCGAGACAATCTAATCGTATATGAATTTCAAAGAGATGTACTAGATCTGCAATCATTAACCCATTTATTTGTAGTAATAGAAATCAAGGGTAGTTGCTAAGTGTATTTGTCTGTGTTCGCTTATATTTTATTAGAAGTATAACAATGTAACCAGATTAGCTTTTGGATGCTAATTCCCTTTTATATTTTAATTGTGGTATATTATGCATGTGGATGGTTCAGCCAACCTTAAAATCAATAAGATGTAAGATACTGCAGGAAACTAATCATTTTATTTACATTTTCTTCAGCTTAATTATCTGTGCTTTAATGAAGTACTGGTTAATTGCTGTATGTGAATGAATCCAACTAGTTTACCTGTATCATAGAATATCAGGGTTGGAAGGGACCTCAGGAGGTATCTAGTCCAACCTGCTGCTCAAAGCAGGACTGATCCCCAGATTGTTGTCCCAGATCCCTAAATGGCCCCCTCAAGGATTGAACTCACAACGCTGGGTTTAGCGGGCCAATGCTCAAACCACTGAGCTATCCCTCCCCATTATAAGCTTAGGAAATAGACTAGCTTCAAAGCAACCATCTGCATTGCCTGTTGTTCCTCAGGGACAGTCTTGCTGTGACAATTGCTGTGATGGCGGTTTATCAGCTTGCTAGAGAACTATAAAGGAAGGACTTGATTCTTTTCTTCTCTAGTCCACTTAAACTTTGAGCAGGGAAGTATAGGTCATAGGATGGAGCTCTTCCAAATAATGATTTGGATTAAGTGGGAAAATTCATGGAAAGACTTGAACAGACTCTACACCTGGACTCCCCATTGGACTATAACCTTTTAAATTGATTCCAGAAAGACTTACAAATCAGCAGCCTTACCATCTCTGCTATGAAACTGACCTAAGGACTTTACACTTATTTCTATGTATATTGATCTTTCAACCTTTTGCACTTCTTTCTTTTCCCTTTTATTATTAAATCTTTAGTTGTTTAGTTACTAAAGGACTGGCGTCAGTGTGATTATTGGGTAAGATCTGAGACTCATATTGACCTGGGGAATCAATGTACAGTCCTTTAGGAATGGCAAAACTCACATATGGTGAATCTGGTCTTCAGTAACCCATCACTACATTAGACTTGGCTGTCTAGATGGAAGTCAAGAGCTGGAATGCTTAAAGGGGACTGCGTCTGGTTTCTTGGTAACTAGTGTGGTACCACAGAAGTTGTTCTGTTACTGGCTTGGTGAATCTAATTATAGAATAAACACCCAGTTTGGGGGATTGTCTGTCCCATTCCCTGCAGTATGCCCCAAGTGTAGCATTCTCAATGTGGTCTATCCGGGCACCCGGTCACAGAAGGAGCTGTGACACCTGCTATGGGTCAAGTCCTTGAAGGTGTCGGTGTACCACCACCAAACTCCAGAACAGCCAGTGTAGTGTGCTATGTTATAGTCAAGAAATAAATGGAAGACCCTGGAGGAGCTTGTGAGGGGAAACCTGCAAAAGGGGTAACACAATTAGGAGCAGGTCTATAACAAGGCTTGTCTCTGAGAGCTCCAACCTGGAGACCGAGTGATACTTCTGCTGCTGACACTGAAATTCAAGCTACTGGCCGGATGGCAAGTGTGACGGGTTGGATCACAGAAAACGTCTAGGGGCTGCCAGCTGTTGAGCCAAGACTACTTCTGCCCCTGCTTTCCTGCCCTCGCAGCTTAGGACTTCAGTGTCCTGTCTGGTTTGAGCCAGACCCGCTGGCCTGCTGCAAACCCAGAGCCAGAGTCTGAACCACGTCCCCTAACAGCTGTAGGCTTAACTGAAAGCAGCTCACAGAAGTGTCCCTGTTTTTAACACTCAGATGTCCAACTCCCAATGGGGTCCAAACCTCACAAATCCATTTTACCCTGTATAAAGCTTATACAGGGTAAACTCATAAACTGTTTGCCCTCTATAACACTGAGACAAAGATAGATGCACAGCTGTTTGCCCCCCCCCTCACCCCACCCCAGGTATTAATACATACTCTGTGTTAATTAATAAGTAAAAAGGGATTTTATTAAATACAGAAAGTAGGATTTAAGTGGTTCCAAGTAGTAACACACATTGAATCTATTTCCCCATGTTAAGTATCCTCACACCTTCTTATCAAACTGTCTGAAATGAGCTATCTTGATTATTACTACAAAAGTTTCTTCTGCTGCTGACAATAGCTCATCTTAATTAGCCTCTTAGAGTTGGTAGGGGAACTCCTACCTTTTCATGTTCTCTGTATGTATATGTATCTCCTTACTATATGTTCCATTCTATGCATCCAATGAAGTGGGCTGTAGCCCACAAAAGCTTATGCTCAAATAAACAGAACACACAAGTCTATGTCTAAGAAACTGAATACAAATAAAACCTCACCAGTTCCAGTAAGCTTCCTTTCACAGACTAATCTCCTGCTACTCTGGATCCAGCAATCATTTACACCCTCTGTAGTTATTGTCCTTTGTTCCAGTGTCTTTCAGGTATACTTGGGGGTGGAGGAGATATCTCCTTAGCCAGCTGAAGACAAAATGGAGGGGTCTCCCAGGGGTTTAAACAGACTCTCTCTATGGGTGGAGACCCTTTCCTCTCTCTTATGCAAAGTCCAGCTCCAAGATGGAGTATTGGAGTCACATAGGCAAGCCACATGTCCATGCATGACTCAGTTTTTACTAGCCAAGCCCCATTCCTGGGAAGGTTCAGATGTGGATTGGCATCTTCAAGTTCATTGTTGTCTTAAGTGGTTTTTGATTGGGCACTTAATTTGTACTTTTCTCAAGAAGCTGACCAAATGCTCTACTAGGCTGGTTAAAATCAAGCCAGTACACAGCCAATATTCATAACTCAAATACAAAAATGATACACACATACAAATAAGGTGAATACATTCAGTAGATCATAACCTTTATGTAACTATGTTACATGGCATATGTAGCCTAAAACATATTCTAGTTATGTCATGTACACAACAATAAGCATATTCCATAAAGCCTTATGGGGGACATCGTCAAAGCAAGGTGATAAGATGGGAGTGGGGGGGGGAAATTGATTATGAGGTCCAGGAACCCAGAAGGAAGACATCAACCCAGGTATATCATGTCAACCTGCACAAGGTTTGGAAGGGACAAGAAGGCCTCCTCGTTACCCCATTCCCTCCCAACCCCAAACTCAACTCTCAGGTCCCCACACCCAAGATAATACCCCTGTACTGGTAGGAAAGAACTTGCCCCCCAGTCAAAAGCAGCGAGGAAATGGATTAGAATGAACAGGCTGGAGGGAAGCCAGGTCCTTCTCCTGAAATGCCACACAGAAAATTGAACCTGGAAGGGAACCATGATGCTGGTGAGTCCCGTGTGCAGTGCATTCTCCAAGCCATGCCCTTTCCCGCGGGGCTCTGCTCATCTAAACTCTGTTCAGTTCCAGATTGTTAGGACACTAGGGGGCTATGCCACAAGCTCAAAGAGAGGAGAGGTAGCAAGTGGCCCAGGGTGGCAGGTTTACATCCTCTGCCTGGAGGAGTTGGCTGGTGTTGCTTCCCACTGGGTATACGGCTGGGACACGAAGGAGAGGGAAGGCCCAGGTCCTCCTACTATGTCCTGCTTGAGAGCTAGGCCTGACATGGGCCAAAACTGTGATGCCTCTGGGCCAGGAGCAGGCATCTCGACATCCCCCTCTTTGAGGCAAGAGATGGGAAACTAGGTGTGCTAACTATTAGTCCACTTGGCCCCCCTGAATAAACCATTACATTAACATTATGAATTTTACCTGTACATTCGAACTAGCCCTTGAGAGCATGAAAACGTCACTGAATATTATACAGAGATAGGTCAGTTTATATCGGCCCATAAAGTATTCACACACCTTTGTATCAATAAGTGTCATGTCTTTGTGTGTTTCTGGCTCACTGGGGGAGTTGCGTGTGTGGGGGTCCTGTGGAATCTGCTATCAGCCTGAGGTGATTAATGCCAAATTCCAAGGCTGATTATGCAGATATCCAGCATTTGAGGCTTTGTCCCCTCCGGTAAGAGCAGTGACTGATGTTACCTGTTTAAGGAGACTGGGGAATTTGGGGCATAAAAGGCTGTTTGAGCTGACTGAGGGGGATGTCCTTGAGTACGTCTACACTGAAAAAAAACCACTGACAGGGAGCCTGAGCCTGGGTCTGCAGACTCGGGCTCGCAGGCCTCTCACTGCAGCACTAAAATCAGCCGCGTACTTTCCTGCTCAGGCTGGAGCTCAGGATCTGAATCCTGGGGCGACATGTAGGTCTCAGAGCCTGAGCCTCAGCCAGAGCTGGAGCATCACTATGGCTCTTTTCAGTGCTGTAGCACAATGGTTCTCAAACGGTGGGTTGTGACCCCAAAGTGGGTCATAACCTCGTTTTAATGGGGTCGCCAGGGCTGACTTAGACTTGCTGGGGTCTGGGGCCGAAGCCTCATGGCTTCAGCCCTTCGGCTTTGCCCCCACCACCCAGGGCAGCAGGGCTAGGGCAGGTTCAGACTCTGGTCATCCCTTCTGGGGTTGTGTAGTAAGTGGACTTAACTATCTTAATTAATTTTTAGAGTTGTCAATTAATTGCAGTTAACTGGGAAAAAAGCCCCCGCATCATGCCCCATTGCCATCAACAGGCCCCTCATTGCAGGGACTGACACCCGCCACTGTGCCATGCTCCAATGCTCCCAGTAGGCCCTTCTCTCTGGGAGCCGACACCCTCCCGCACCATGCCCCAAAGTCCCTGGCTGGCCACTCGTTCCAGGAGCTGTCCCTCCTGCCTCATGCCCCATTGTCCCCAGCTGACCCCTCACTCCAGGGACTGCCACTCCCCCGTGCAGTGCCCCATTGTCCCCGGCCAGCCCAATACTCCAAGAGGCACCCCATAGAGAACAGGGGCCTGGCAAGCCCAGCTTCCCTGCACCAGCCTCTTCCCCTGCCACATGCCGTATACTGTATACGTTATATTCTGTGTTGTAAATGAAAATAATATACAGGAACTCCTCACTTAAAGTCATCCCAGTTAATGTTGTTTCGATGTTAAGTTGCTGATCAATTAAGGAACATGCTCATTTAAAGTTGTAAAATCCTCCCTTCTAATGTCGTTTGGCAGCCGCCTGTTTCGTCCACTCCTTGCAGGAAGAGCAGCCCCTTGCAGCTAGCTGGTGGGTGGTTGGAACCAGGGTGGACCAGCAGTCCCCCACTCCCCTAAGTTCCCTGTGCAGCAGCTGTCCCTCCCCCCACTGCCATGTGCTACTCCTGCCCTCTGCCTTGGAGCTTCTTCCAGAGACTCCTGAGTCCTACTTGCTGTACCGGGGGGCGGGAAGCTAATGTCAGGGCGTCTCCCCCTGCCCCTGCTCACCGTTTACCCCATCTTCCATAGAGCGGGGGGGGGGGGACATGATGGAGGGAGGGAGCTTCTAGGCAGTAGCTGCTGTCTCAGGTCTCAGCAAGCTGATTTAATCAACAAGGCAGTGTACTTAAGCCTGGAGTCAGCTACTTGAAGGGGAAATGTGCATTTTTTCCTCACACACACAGGGTGTGCGTCTCTGTCTGCCCTCCCTCCTCTCCTGCTGCCTTGTTGAGTGTTGTGAGAGTTAACCCTTGAGGGCTCAGCCAGTCGCTAGTTCATCATTTAGCAGTAAGGCATTCCCTGGGAAATATCCCACCCTCTGACTCCTCCACCTCAACCAAGCTTCACAATCATCAGCACCGTGTACCAGTATTAAATTGTTTGTTTAAAATTTATTTTTTTGGGGGTGTGTGTCTTTTGCCTGGTGAAAAAAATTCCCTGGAACCTAACCCCCTTATTTAAATTAATTCTTATGGGGAAATTGCATTTGCTTAACATAGTTTTGCTTAAAGTCACATTTTTCAGGAACATAACTACAATGTTAAGTGAGGAGTTACTGTATTTGAAAATTTAGAAAACATCCAAAAATATTTATAGAAATAGTATTGTATTATAGTTTAAGTGTAATTAATCAGAATTTATTTTTTAATCTCATGATTAAAAAAATTAAATTGCAATCATTTGATGCCCTAGTAATTTTGTATCATCTGCAAACTTTGCCACCTCACTGTTCACCCCTTTTTCCAGATCATTTAGGAAAATATTGACTAGTACTGGTCCTAGTATAGATCTCTGCAGGATCCTGCTATTTACCTCTCTCCACTATGAAAACTGACCATTTATTCCTACCCATTATTTCCTACCTTTTAACCAGTTACCGATCCATGAGAGGACGTTCCCTCTTATGCCAGGACTGCTTAGTTTGCTTAAGAGCCTTTGATGAGGGACCTTATTAAAGGCTTTTTGAAAGTTCAAGAACACAATATTCACTGGATCACCCTTACCAATGTTTTTTGACCCGACAAATTATTCTAAAGGACGAGGCACAATTCCCCTTTACAAAGTCATGTTGACTTTTCTACAACCACTCATGTTCCTTTGTGTGTCTGATAATTCTGTTCTTTATTATTGTTTTAACCAATTTATCTGATACTGAAGTTACGCTTACCAGCCTATAAGTGTCAGGACTGCCTCTGGAACCTTTTTAAAAACAAAAAAATCAGTGTCACATTAGCTGTCGGCAAGTCACCTGGTACAGAGCCTGATTTAAGCGATTGTGATGTGATGTTCACCCCACATTACTCTAGAAGGGTCAGTAACTTCCTTCTTCTCCACACCCAGGAGTCTTGGCCCAACCACAGAATTCTGTAAACCCACACTCCATATATGGGCAGTCTCTTTTTATATGTCCCAGTCCCCCACACTTGTAACATCATCACCCAAGACCCCACTGTTTCTCTAGCCTCTGCCCTCTTTTTCTCAGCACTCTTTCCCAATGTAGCTTCTCTGATCTTCCTCCCTGAATCCAGACCCTTGAACTGCCAACCCCTTCCGGGAATGTCTGCCTCTGCAAACTCCTCTGTTAGTTAACTGCCACATCTAGGGTGACGATTTGATGCCGCCTGACCCATAGCAGGGTCCTGTCTGGGAGAATTACACCATCTGCTCAAGAAACTCCCTAAAGAAGCACAGGAACAAGTCTATCCGGACAGACCCCATGAGCCCTGACCAGGGGTATTCTACCTGCTACCTAAAATCCATAAACCCAGGAATCCTGGACGCCTCATCATCTCAGGTATTGGCACCCTGACAGCAGGATTATCTAGCTATGTAGATTCTCTCCTCAGGCCCTACTCTACTAGCACTCTTAGCTATCTTCGAGACACCACTGACTTCCTGAGGAAACTACAATGCATTGGTGATCTTCCAGAAAACACCATCCTGGCCACTATGGATGTGGAAGCCCTCTACACCAACATTCCACACAAAGATGGACTACAAGCCATCAGGAATAGCATCCCCGGTACCATCATGGCAAACCTGGTGGCTGAACTTTGTGACTTTGTCCTCACCCACAACTATTTCAGATTTGGGGACAATTTATACCTTCAAGTCAGCGGCACTGCTATGGGTACCCACATGGCCCCTCAACACGCCAACATTTTTGTGGCTTAGAACAATGCTTCCGCAGCTCTCGTCCCCTTATGTTCCTACTCTACTTGCGCTACACTGATGACCTCTTCATTATCTGGACCCATGGGAAGGAGACACTTGAGGAATTCCACAAAGATTTCAACGATTTCCATCCTAACATCAACCTCAGCCCAGACCAGTCCACACAAGAGGTCCACCTCCTAGACACTACAGTGCTCATAAGCGATGGTCACAAAAATAACTACCCTATACTGGAAACCTACTGACTGCTATACTTACCTACATGCCTCCAGCTTTCATCCAGACCACATCAGCAACTACACACCACATAATAAAACCACCACCCCAGGAACCAAACCCAACTCTGTCCACATATCTATTCAAGGGACATCATCATAGGACCTAATCACAGCCGCCACACAATCCGGGGCTCGTTCACCTGCACATCTACCAATGTAATATATGCCATCATGTGCCAGCAATGCCCCTCTGCCATGTACATTTGCACAGAGACTGTCTGGTTTGGCCAAAGAATAAATGGACAGAAATCTGACATCAGGAATCATAACATTCAAAAACCAGTAGGAGAACACTTCAACCTCTCTGGTCACTCTATAACAGACCTCAAAGTGGCAATTCTTCAACAAAAAAATTTCAAAAGCAGACTCCAACGTGAAGCTGCAGAACTGGAATTAGTTTGCAAACTAGATACCATCAGATTAGGCCTGAATAAAGACTGGGAGTGGTTGGGTCATTACAAAACCTAAACTTAATTTCCTCAATACTAATTTCTTCCTACCATTACTCATACCTTCTTGTCAACTGTCTGTAATGGGCCACTCTCTTACCATTTCAAAAGTTCTTTTTCCTCCCTTGGTATCCTGCTGTTAATTGATTTATCTTGTTAGACTGACCGAACACTTGGTAAAGCACCCCCATCCTTTCCTGTATTTATACTGCTCCTGTATTTTTTACTTCATACATCTGATGAAGTGGGGTCTAGCCCACAAAAACTTATGCTCAAATAAATTTGTTAGTCTCTAAGGTGCCACAAGAACTCCTCATTTTTTTTTTAGTGTCCATAATGTTGGCCACATGTTGGGTGTCTGGCATTAGCCAACGATCGGCCCAGTCTGTCAGTTTTGGGTAAATGCCTGGGGCCATAATCCTCCCATCCATCCTGCAGCTTGAAATTTTTTGCCAGTACTTTTCTGCCAAGAGGCCCACTCAATCTAAGACAGCTGCCTGAACCACTTCGTAGCCCCTTTCCTGCTTGTCACCGAGTGCCAAGTAGGCCGCCTGAGCTTCCCTTGTTCAACAGGGAGCTAGCCATAGGGCCCAGATTCCCTTATCCTTTCCTGCCCCCATAGCCACTGTCCCAAAAGTGACCAAAAGTCCACTGGTGTCAACTGTGGGGTCCATCTTATGGAGACCAGTCCCCTGTGCCCAGAGCTGCTGATCCCACCACAGGACTCATCACACTTTGTAACGGCTGTTGCTACTGCACCTGCACTTGCTTCCTTAAAATTCCTGCAGGCTTTTTAGTTCCTCAATCTGTCAGATGAGGAAGGACTGTCTCTCCAAGTGTGGGACTGCAGGAAGCGCTGCAAGATCTCCTGCATTTCCTTCTGCTGTTCTACTTGCCATTGTAAAGTTTCCTCCATCTCCTGGCCTGCCTAACTTTTTACAAACGCTCTCCTATCCAGGGGTAGTCAATAGGCAGACCGCTGGCTAAATCCGGACTGCCAGACAGTTTTGAATGGACAGCGAAATCTTTTCATTTACTTATCTTTTTTTTTTTTTTAATTTCTCTGGAGTCTAGACTTTGACTAAACCTTGGCCAAGAAATTTGGACCTGGACAGAAAATAATTGTCTACCCCTGCCTGTCACGTTCTCCATCTACATGGATAAAGGCAGGATCCCAGACAAGCCCCCATGTGTGATGGAGCACTCATTATGCCTGTTCTCTTCGCTTTGCACAGACCACTCAGACCTTTTCTTGCATAGATACCACCCTGCAGTTTATTTACAGTGCCTCACCCCACCACCTTTTACATACCAGTGCAGTCACACTATTCGGAGGCCTGGTCTACACTACAAAGTTAGGTCAACATAAGCCACCTTGCATCGACCTACTTGTGCACGTCTACACTTAAAGTTGTCTCCCAGTGTCATAACCTAGTCCCAGATTTGGACCTTAGCGTCCAAAATATGGGGGTTAGCATGAAAACCTCCAAGCTTAGTTACCAGCTTGGACCTGGTAAAGCTGCCACCACCCAAAAAATTAGAGTGTTTTGGGGCACTCTGGTCCCCCCAAAAAACCTTCCCTGGGGACTCCAAGACCCAAATTCCTTGAGTCTCACAACAAAGGGGAATAAACCATTTCCCTTCCCTTCTCCCTTCCAGGTATTCCCTCCCTGGGTTCCTGGAGAAATACACAGAAGCAAACTCCATGAATCTAAACAGAGAGATTCCACCCTCTCTATTTCCAGTCCTGGAAAACACAAGCACTTCCCTCTTCACCCAGAGGGTATGCAAAGTCAGGCTAGTAAATCTAACACACAGAGATTTCCCCCTGACTTCTTCCTCCCACCAATTCCCTGGTGAGCATAGACTCAATTCCCTGGAGTTCCCCACTAAAGAAAAACTCCAACAGGTCTTAAAAAGAAAGCTTTATATAAAAAGAAAGAAAAATACATAAAAATGGTCTCTCTCTATTAAGGTGACAAATACAGGGTCAATTGCTTAAAAGAAATATGAATAAACAGCCTTATTCAAAAGAATACAATTCAAAACACTCCAGCAACTACACACATGTAACTACAAAAAAACCAAACCTATCTTTTTGTACCTACAGCTGGGAAACAGAAGATTAGAAAGCAGGAAATAGAGAAATCCTTCACATAGCCGAGAGGGACAGATACAAGACAAAGGACTCAGACACAAACTTCCCTCCACCCAGATTTGAAAAAGTCTTGTTTCCTGATTGGTCCTCTGGTCACGTGTTTCAGGTTACTTCTTTCCAGGTGAAAGAGACATTAACCCTTAGCTATCCGTTTATGACACCCAGTGATAGAAGTGCCAACACAGTAACATTACCTTCTCAAGCAGCACTGAGTCATGGCTGATATACATAGGACAATGCAACATGAATGTGGACAGTGTTACCCATGTCAACCATAACAGTCCTTCAGCCACTGTCCCAGAATTCCCAACACTGACCACACTGGTCATAATTGTGAACTCCATTGCCCAGGAGTAGACTGGAAGCCCCTGCATTCCTTTAAACCCCTGCAAATTTTTGAAATGCCATTCCCTGGTTGTCCAGCTTCAGCTCTCCACTGCTGTGTGCTACTACCCAGCTGCCCGTGCCAGCCATATGCTCCAGACATGCTCCTGCCGGGAGCAGACAGGAGACATTGGATCTTCTGGGCCTGTGGGGAGAAGCAGCTGTAGAAGCACAACTCTGAACCAGCCACAGAAACATCGATATCTAGATTGCTGGGGGGATGCAGGAGAAGAGCTACGACCAGGACCAGCAGCAGTGCTACATGAAAGGCAAGGAACTGCGGCAGGCACACCACAAGGCCAGGGAGGCCAACTGTCGACTAGGTGCTGAGCTGCAGACCAGCTGCTTTCACAAAGAGCTGCACACCATGCTTGGCTGAGACCCCACCATGACCTTGCACATGACTGTGGATATCGCCAAGGACCCCGAGTCACAGGCCCCTGCCATGAACAGCAAGGAGGAGGTGGATGAGAAAGAGGAGGAGGAATATGGGGGACAAGCTACCAAGGGATCCAGCTGTGCTTGGAACAGGACCTGTTTTTGATGCCACCACAGTCCAGACAATCCCTGCAATCAAGCACTGGTGAGCCTGATGCCGGGGAAGGAATCTCGGATAAGTGTTAAATTTATTTCCCACTATAGTGATGATTCCTCCAACTTATCAGGACACAGTTACCTATTTTTCACATAGAGCTGTTCTCTGCTTTTTCTTCCCACTCGAGTTGGCTGGAGGACCACGCAGAGGAGTTTATGTACACAGGGATGTTTTTCGAATCCTGCTGAGAGATCTCAATGAAACTTCCACAGAGGAGCCCTGCAATCCTCTCCTGAAGGTTTCTAGAGATGGCAGCCTTATTTCTTCCTCCTCATACCATCCGCTGATAACTTCAGCAGCCATCATTGCCTCAAACAGGCTAGTGGCATACGAGCCCAAGCGACTTGAGGACGCCAGCAGCAAGCACCCCAAGGTTGTCCAGCTTCAGCTCTCCACTGCTGTGTGCTACTACCCAGCTGCCCGTGCAGCGATATATGCACACATGTGCAGCAAGCACCACACAGTTCCTGGCAGGCCCCCACACGGCAGTGCCGGGCTGAGCCCACCGCACCACAGCACATTCCTGTGGCTCGCCATGGAAGTGCTCTTTCAAAACCTCACTGAGCTCGTCTGATAGGCCTTGTGTCTGGCTGTTCCAACTCAGCAGACCTCCGTCCTCTACCCCGGAGCAAGTTCTCCCCTTTGCTTCACAGATATCACGCAGGACACAGCAGGCAGCTATAACCATTGGGATATTTTTCACACTGAGATACAATCTGGCGAGTTAACAAGGCCAGGGCCCTTCCAATCTACCAAAAGCACATTCACCTGTCATTCTGCCCTGCTGCGCCTGTAGCTGACTCTCTCCTTGGTGCTCTTCATGAGCCAGGGGAGTAAGGGTTAAGCTGGACCCCACTATTGGCATTTCAGTATTGTCCACGGTAATCTGCCGGTTGGGAAAGAAAGTCCCTGCTTGTAGCTTTCTGAACAGTCCTGTGTTGTAGAGGTACGCAGCATGCATGTTCCCTGACCAGCCAACATGGATGTCAGTGAAGTGTTGTCCCAGTGATACACCAGCACTTGCATAACCATGGCAAAGTAGCCCTTTCTGTGGGTGTACTCCTTGGCAAGGTGCTCTATGGCCATAATAGGGTTGTGCGTGTCTACTGTTCCACTGCAGTTTGGGAACCCCACAGCTTCAAAGCATCTGCTATCTCCTGTACATTGCCAAGGGTCAGTCCTGCGTAGCAGGAGATGAGTAATAGACTGAAGGGAAGGTAACTCACAGGGATGAGTATACGTGGATAAGGCAATTGAACTGAATAGTGGCACTATTTTCCCTTCCTCCCCTGCTCAGGGCTGGTGCGATCCCTGTCTCCCTCTTCCCCCCCCCCACCTTCCTGCACGAAGCTGGCCTGAGCCCCTTCTCCCATCCACCCCGTGCTTGGAGCCAGCCTGAACCCCTTCTTCCTTCTCCCTCATCCCCCTTGCATGGAGCCAGCTGCTCTCTTCCCCTCCTCAATCCCCAGTTTTGCCACTGGGCAGATCCTGGCAGGAGATCAGTGGCTTCACTGCTGTTAAAGCAGCTTGGATCCTGCCCACAGGTGCATTAACAACAAGTAGCAGATTCCCAGGGGCTCTGAGACCCGAGGCTCCTGGTGACATTTGCACAGAGTCACTTTCTGATCATCCCCTCGGTCTCTCTCTGTCACCTGGAGTCTCCGGCTCAGCAGTTGGGGTTGGCAAAGCCTGGGGCTGCCTTAGGGGGCTAGTTCCTGCCACTGGAGGAAGTACCCGCCCGGACTGGGAATGAAGGAGGCTTTAATGAAGACCCTGCTGAGGAGCAGCAGTGACTCAGCCTGGGCTCCCAGATCACTGGGGAGGCAGCACCATTGCACCCAAAACACTCAACCCTGATACCTTGAGTAAAGAGAGACAGAGAGAGCAGCCTCCCCTCCTTTAGCAACAGCCAGAGCCCTCTGGTGACAGAAGCTAAGGACACCACTTCCCTGACCTTATTGGCTCCCATGTTAATCCAGCCCCATAACAACACCTGAGTCCCAGGAGTCCAAATCAGCTGACAGGGGCCTGCTGCAGCTGTTTTATTGCAGTGCAGACACACCCTTCGTGACTTTATTACAGCACAGACCTAGCCTCTTCCACCTGGATTAACCTCTGGGAGGTGGTTAAATGCTCCCAGTAACAGAGTCTCTGAACCAAATCCTAGAGAAAAGCAGAATCAAAGGACAGCTTAGGAGGATTCCCCTCCGTGGGCAGCTGTCACAGATATACAAGGGTGTTTGATGTCCCAGCCTATGTATGGTCTCTCTTGGGAGTGCCCCCTGGAACGTGCTTAGGGTTGCAGGTGTCCGGTTTTCCGCTGACCGGTTGGCAGTGCAGTGGGTGGCTCTGCGCGGATCCCAGGAAGCGGTGACATGTCCCTCCGGCTCCTACATGCAGGAGCAGCCACAGGGGCTCTGCATGCTGCTCCCGCCTCAAGTGCCGGCTCCGCAGCTCCCATTGGCTGGAACCATGGAAATGGGAACTGCAGGAGTGGCGCCTGCGGGCAAGGGCAGCACGCAGAGCCTCCTGGCAATCCTTGTGCATAGGAGTCAGAGGGACATGTCGCTGCTTCCCAGGAGCTGCCTGAGGTAAGCACTGCCTGGAGCCCGAACTCCAAACCCTCTGCCACACCCAAACTGTCCTGGGGCCAACACCCCCTCCTGCACTCCTACCCCTGCCCCAGCCCAGAGCCTCCTCTCACACTCCGAACCCCTCGGCTCCAACCCAGAGCCCCTTCCTGCACCACAAACCCCTCATCCCTGGCCCCACACCAGAGCCGGCACCCCCAGCTGGAGCACTCACCGTCCCTGCACTCCAACCCCCAGCTCCAGTACAGAGCCTCTTCCCACAACGAAACTCCCTTCCAGAGTCTGCACCTTGTCCCCACCCTTGGACCCGGAGCTCCTCCCGCACTCCGAACCCCTTTGTCCCAGACTAAAGCCACCTCCTGCATCCCAAACCCTCTCTCCCTCTCCCCGCTGCACAAAGCCGGCCCAAGCCCTCTTTATGCCTTCCCCCCCTGCACAGAGCTGACCTGATCCCCTCTCCCTTCTCCTCTGTCCCCCAGCATGGCGCTGCCTGAACCCACTCTCCCTTCTCCTCCCCGATCCTGAGTGAGCCTGAGCCCTCTCTCCCTCTGTCTCTGCACTGAGCTGGCCCAACCCCCCTTTCCCTTCCCCCACTGCCCCTCTGCAAGGAGCTATCCTGAACCCCCTTCTCCCTCCCCCCCCCCAACTCCCTGCACAAAGCAGGCCCAAATTCCCTGTCTATTCCTGCCCCACCTTCTCAGAGCTGGCCCGAGCCCCCTCTCCCTTCTCCCCCACCCCCCTGCACAGAGCTGGCCTGACCTGTCATGGAGTCCCCAGGCGATGCTCTGGAACTGTTCCCCACGAAGCCAGTCAGGACTTTGGGGAGCCTCCTCTCCCTCAGAGCAGACTGTCTTCAGGGCAAGAAGCTCACATGTCTCCACCTCCTGGGTCTCTCCTTGGAGCATTCAGCATCCTCTGCCCCTCCGTGCGCTTCCCACAGCGAGCCCGCCCAGGCGGGCTCCTGGGGAAGCCACAGGGTCCTGCACCCCCACTTTGCAGTCAGACGTGACTCTTAGCCAAGCCCCAAGTCCCCTCTCGCATGCATGGAGCTGCTCCAAGCCCCCTCTCCCTTCTCCCTCAGCCCTCCTGTATGAAGCTCGCCCAAGCCTCCTCTCCCTTCCCCTCACTGCACAGAGCTGGCATGAACCCCCCCTCACTTTCACCCTCATCCCCTGCACGGAGCTGGCCTGAGCCCCTTCTCCCCCTGCCCTCCTGCATGGAGCTGGTCCAAGCCTCCTCTCCCTCCCCTCCACTGCATGGAGCTGGCCCGAACCCCCTCCCCACTGCATGGAGCCAGCCCGAACCCCTTCTCCTCTGCCCCCCCCCCACACATAGAGCCAGCCTGAGCCCTTTCTCCCTCAGCCTCCTGGACTGAGCTGGCCCGAACCCCCTTTCGCTTTCTGCTGCACAGACCTGGCCCAAACCCCCTCTCTCTCCTCCTATCCCCCTACAGTGAGCTGGCCTGAGCCCCTTCTCCTCCAGCCCTCCTGCATGAAGCTGGCCTGAGCCTCCCTTCCCTTCCTACCCCTGCACTGAGCTGGCCCAAACCCCCTCTCCCTTCCTCGCCGCCCTGAGCTGGCCCAAGCCCCCTCTCCCTTCCCCCCTGCCTAGAGCCAACATGAGCCCCTTTTCCCTTCTCCCCAGCTCCCCAGCACAAAGCAGGCCTGAGAGCTGGCCTGAGCCCCCTGTCTCATTGCATGGAGCTGGCCCGAACCCCCTCTCCCTTCTCGTGCACTGTGACAAAGTGGCAATGTTTTCTCTGAATACTGTGTGGGTGCCTCAGTTTCCCCTATGCATTTTTTAAGGATCTAGCTGGTGGGATAAGGGTGTGTGATTCTTGCAGAACCCTAGAGGGCCAATGTGATGGTCTGCACAGAGAATGGCCGACACCCTGTCTCCTGATAGCCTGGGCCTCCCCTCTGCAAGGTGCCAACCGAAAGTGTTGGAGAAAAAAGATCAGGTGGCCTCCTTGCCCAGAAAAGAGGCAAAGGCCAGAGGAGGGGCTGGAGGGAGTGTCACTGTGGAGCTGACTGGGGAGATGGGGAGAAGCCCAGAATCTGGGTGTGGGCTCCCCACCCCTGAAGATGGACCTGACTGATGGGTCCTGTTTTCTGTACCTACAAGCTCTGTTTTAGACTGTGTTCCTGCTGTTTAATAAAGCTCAGTTTTACCAGCTGGCTGAGAACCACGTCTGACTGCGGAGTTGGGGGTGCAGGGCCCTCTGGCTTTCCGGGAAGCCTGTGTGGACTCGCTGTGGGAAGCGCACGGTGGGGAAGGGCACGCTGAATGCTCCAAGATCAGACCCAGGAAGGTCTAAGCTGTGTCTTGCCCTGGAGACAGTCTGCTCAGTAGAGTCCTGACTGCCTTCATACGGAGTAGTTCCAGAGCATTGCCCAGTGACTCCGTGATATCTGCCCCCCTGTTCGGAGCTGGCTCAAAGCCTGTATCCCTTCTCCCTCGCCCCCCTGCACAGAGCCGGCCCAAGTCCCGTCTCCATTCCCCCCTGCACAGAGCCAGCCCAAGTCCCATCTCCATTCCCCCCTGCACGGAGCCGGCCCAAGTCCCGTCTCCATTCCCCCCTGCACGGAGCCAGCCCAAGTCCCATCTCCATGCCCCCCTGGCTCCCCTACACGGAGCTCGCCTGAGCCTCATTTCCCTTCCCACCCTGCTTGGAGCTGGCCTGAGCCCCCTCTCCCTTCTCCCCCTCCAACCCGAGCTGGCTGGAGCCCCCTCCCTTTCCCTCGCCCCCCTGCCACTCACCCAGGCCGGCAGGAGGCTCAGTGGAGCCGCTGGCTGGGACCTCGGCTGTCAGCGGGCTGAGTGGGGCCAGCAACTGGGACCTCGGCTGGCAGAAGTCAGCGGCCGGCCTGCTCAGCCCGCTGCTGGCCCCACTCAGCCTGCTGCTGGCTGAGTGAATGGAATCCAAGGCTGGCAGCGGGCTCAGCGGCCGCCAGCACCCGCAGCCTGCCATTAAAAAAAAAAAAAAAAAAGATCAGCTTGCGTGCCGTAGGTTGAGGACCCCTGTTCTAGTGTATACAGTATATACTGGGTGTTCTGTACTTTATGGTAATTTTCACTATATGCGATTTTCCTCTTACACACTGACCTTAGAACCTAACCCCTGCATAAGTTATGACTCCACTGTAGTGTAAAAAATTTGGGGGGGCACTGCTTTTTGGTGCCCCCAAATCTTTGAGCCCTAGGCAGCCGCCTAGTTGTTACACCGGCCCTGCCTCCACCCCCCTGCACAGAGTCAGCCCGAGCCCCCCTCCCTTTCCCCCGCCCCCCTGCACAAAGCCAGACCATGCTCCTTCTCCTCTGCCCCCCCCCGCATAAAGCCAGCCCGAGCCCCTCCTTCCTCAGTCACCTGAACTGAGCTAGCCCGAACACACTTTCCCTCTCCCTCCCTGCTGCACGGAGCTGGCTCAAAATCCCTCTCCCTTCCCATCCACCCCGCTGCATGGAGCTGCCCGAAGCCCCCTTTTCCGTGCACAGACCTGCCCCAAGCCCCCTCTCCCTCCCCCACCCCCCTGCAGGGAGCTGGCCTAAGCCCCATCTAACGTCCACCTGCACCCCCCTATATGGAGTCAGCCCGAGCCCCCTCTCTCTCTCCTCTCCCTGCACTGAGCTGGCCTGGCTCCTCCTTCCACCCTCCCTCCTCTCCCGCGCAGAGGTGGCCTGAGTCTCTACCTCACTCTGCACTGAGCTGTCCCAAGCCACCTGCCGAAGCCCCCTTCCTCCTCCATGCAGGGCTGGCCCAAGCCCAGCCACTCACCCTCCTGTTGGTGTCACTAGGCATAAATCTAGGCCTCAGTGAACCAAAGCTCCTCCATGTTGAACTCTACTTGATCTAGAAAGCTAGCAGCTGTGAAATTAAATGTGTAACAGTAAGTTATCAGTTACAGCACAGCTAAAACCAGTCTATAGCAGTAGTGATAAGGCTTGTGTACCTTTAGCAGAAGGACAACATAACTTGCAGAAGGAAAACTTACTAACGAGCTGCTGCAGCCAAGATTACTTAATGCACCTGCGCTTACGTAACTGCTACAGGGGGAGGAAGGAGGGGTGGGGAAGAAAGAAGAAAGAGAAAAAAAACATAAAAAGGGAAAAGCCGCTTGTGTAGGAGTGCATGATTTGAGGCGTTCGTCTCCTTGCACCGCTTTGAGATCTCAAATAAACTTTGCTTCCTTCTCCACCCTGGTGTGTGTTCATTGGCGCTTCGCACTCTGGGTAACGAACCACTGTTGCTTGCCTCGGGCACCCTCTGTGCCTGCAACAGTTTTGGCATCCCTGGGTGGACTCGAGGCTAAAATTAGCCTTGCCCGGATCCCTCCTGGTGGTCAACAGATCGCGGCAACGACTGACGCCCAGTGCACACCGGTGACTTCACCGGGGGCCTCGGCGGAGATGCAGTTCGACCGACCTCACAGGGCACAACAGTGCACTGCGCTCGAGTAGTGGAGAAGCAGTTGAGGGCGACGGTGAGGAACCGGTCCCTTGGATAAGGCAGGAACAGTCCAGTTGTCTGGACTTTGTCTGTTAAGACCTGGGGATGCCCAGTATCTTCCTGCGGCATGGGGCAGGGACAGAGTAAAGTGGGGAGGGCATGGTGCACACCCCTAGAATGCAATCTAGTGAATTGGAAGGTGTTTGGTTCAGATCCGATGACTAAGCATAAACTGAAAAAGTTCTGTATAGTAGACTGGCCTCAATATCAACTAGAGGACCAGAAAAGGTGGCCACCGGAAGGATCACTTAATTATAACACGATCCTCCAATTACTCCTGTTTTGTCAGCGAACGGGTAGCTTCTGAAGCTGTTTGTATGGAGAGCTCTTGTAAAAAAAAAAATAAAAAAAATCCCCCACCGTAGCTCCTGTTCTTCCCCCTGTCTGGCGGAGTGCAAGGATTCAAAAGCAGGTTAGGGATAGTGCAGGGACAAAGGAGGGACCTGTCTAGAAAGGGGAGACCTTATGTCCTAGTGCACTCTCTCCCTGTTGTAGCTAAAAAGCAAGATCAGATGCAGAATGGTACTGGGGGCCAGTGTGAGTGACTGTTACCAGAAGATGCCCAGAGTACCCTGTGAAGCAAAAGCTCGTGACCAGGACTACTCTAACACAAGCCCGGTAACTAGTGGATCTTTAGGAGGTCTGACCCATGGGGGGCTGACTTGGCCTGGTGTCATCTGGTGAGGAGGCTACCTGAGTCTAGGAGTGTGTGAACCCATCTTCCCTCCCCCTTTCCTTTCCATGTGGGCTACTGACAGTCTGATCATTTCACTGGATGCAATCAGAGTAAGCGGCGCCGTCTCCCAGAGACTAGCCGACGCTCTTTGCTGAAGGGAGGTGTAGGAGGGTTGTGGCCATCCTCGTTAGCCTCTCCTGTGTGAGTACCCTGTAGGGAAAAATCATTCGTTTATGAGCCGCTAGCGCAGACAGGGCACCTCCCTGTGTGTGTAAGTGGAAAATGGGGGGGGGGGGCAGTCTAAGCATTCCACCTCACCCTCTAAGGGTACCCCTGCATATTACATGGAAGTACATTATGGTTCATCAACCTGCAGGTATTTAGAGAATTGGAATATTTACACGTGTGAAAATCCATCTAAACAATGCCCACTAGAAAGTACCTTCAATCTAGATAAGATCATACATCTAAGAGGAGCGTTTAATCACCAAAAAGCCCTGACACAGTGTGAGCAAATTTGTCTATTGAGGAAAGGAATGGGTTAATTTGAAATTCAGCTTGGCCCAGGGATAAAAAGAAAGTTGCTCTGCGTTAGAGGTCGAGAATCAACATAGACTATACAAAGTACAAAGAAAAACTGCTTTCGGCCCCAGCTGGCTGTGGAAAAAGGAAAATTGACAGAGGCGAACCAAAGGTAATATAAGTTACAGAACTGAGATTACATTTGCAAAGCTTAACTGTCCAGTAAGATCCAACAGTGTGCCTTTGTGACCCCGGAGCCGGTGTGCCTTGGTGACATCGAAGCCACAGGCAGCCGATCTGGACTGGAATCTCTGAAAGAGACGCCAAAGGAGATTCCAGGGTGTAAAAGAACAGCCCTCCCAAGAGTGGAAGCATGTTGGAAATTCTGGACAAGCTGTATACAGGATAATCTCCCATCCACCTCTCCCCCTTCTCTGAACATTATACATAGAAGTGGCCAGTCTGGACGTACGTGTGTGAGTATAAAAGGGGTTTTGGGCTTGGGGCATGAATGTTTTCCTGAATGATGTGGGAGCGTTCCCAACACTCTCCATTGTTGTTTTATTATTTTATTAATGGAGCTTTAAAAATTCAGTTATATGGTGTGTTTTCTTTATCTTCCCCCAATGATCCTGTAGCGTGAGCCTGATCACCTGACACGAGGGATAGATTGGTAACAGAAATTTGTCACAGTCTGGTGAGCAATTAAGAAGGGGGGAGCCCTGCAGAATTTACACCATCTATTTGTTTTACCCTTGTTATTTTATGTTTGCTTTGCTTGGTACTGTTGGTGTTATATGTTGAGAACTGCATGAGTAAAAGTGAGCCCTAATAGGATAAGGAAACACTATCTGGTTCTGGTTCTGTTCTGTTTAACCGATTACTGTTGTTTTTCTGCTCTGTTCATTTGGGCGTTAGGAGTATGGGCGGAACTGAACCTCTTGTTCGTAATGCCTCGGAGTGGAAGCCATGCATGCGAGGAAGCTCTGAGGTCGAACTGAGATCCTTCTGTCCCATCCCCTGTAGCGGTCAGTGTATAGAAGTGGGAAAGCCTGACTTAGACTGTAAGTTCCTCTGCTCTGTGTAATTCTCTTTTCTGTTTAAGTGTCAGCAGACAGATGGATGGGTCTCTGGGCAGAACCTCTAAAGGGGTTTGGATTATATGTTAAGTAAATGGCCTTTGCCCAATGGGCCATGTGTTTTCGTCCAGGTGACAAGCCTCACGAGGGAGGACTCGGGTAGTCCTGTGAGTAAAAATGTTTAAGGGAAGAGACCAAGAGGGGTGGGGGCTAGTTGAGAAGCCCACCCTCCTAGCTAAACTGGTAGTGGAACAAGTTGGTGCCCAGGGAAGGGGCGGTTCAGCAAGAAAAGCAGGATCGGGCCCAGGCAGGCAGGCAACAGACAGAGAGATTGGAAAACGGGTTTGAAAACTTTGAGGGTGTAGTGGAAGGAAGAAGTCAGTAAGTGTAAGCATGGGGATTTCAGATACCCAGGACTTACTTGGAATGGTGAGTTAAGTTGATAATAGTGGCTGTTGGGAGACAAGCAAGTGATTAAAGGAAGAGTGAGAAGTTAACTCTGTAGTTGCTGGAGGGAACAGCAGTTGAACTTTGTAAAAATGCTAAAGAAGAATGTTCTTGGTGTCTGTGAAATGTTTGTAAATAAATGCAGGCAAAGAAATTATTGGATTGCAATCATTTGGTTTGGCTAAGAACAATTTAGTTAAATTAGCTGAAGAATGTATACAGTGTTATACAATTGAAAACCTAGGCTGCCTATGAAACAAATACAAGAAAATATGGGGTAATTCCTCTGTTTTCCCTGAAGTGAACAAGGGTGTTTGTATATTTTAAGCAATGGATTGTCTGCCCAGAAGGGGTAGACCTCTGTCTTTTTTTGTCTTTCAGACAACCAGAGAAAACTGATGCTAGCTGAACAGCATTCAACGTACCATGCATTTACTGGCACAACAGGAATTATGTTCTGTGTTCTATGTCCTGTCTTGTGGTGTTTGTATTGTGGCCGGAATTGTTGTGTTTAATATTTTTATAAAATAGTCTAGTTTAAAATCAAACAAAAAGGTTAAATTAAAATGCAGATACTTGTCTTGTTCAACTTGGAATACAAAGTGTTTGGATAAATCAGGAGAATGTGATATACTAAAGTCTAATGCATTTCCTTAAGTAAGAAAAAGAAACTTCATTGGCCAAATTGTTAATTGCAAAAATTGTTGTTAAAATTTGCATACCAACAGTCTTTGGAAGCAAAGACATGAAAAGTTAACCCACTCCCCATATTGTACATGGGATCTTTCTGGCTACCTCAGATTTCTAGCCAGAGGGCTGGGGAAGGTGGGAAGCTATTGGACTAGAGGTTGAATTGAATGAACTCCTCAAAGTGGGTGTGCTTGTCCTGGCTTGTTGCTCCAAAGTTCTGTAATAAAGTTATTTTAGTAAAAGGGTATGTGTGGTATATATTGAATAATAAGACTAATGTACTGTATAATGCCAATGTTTATGTCTTCATTGTTGGGAAAAAGGTGTATAAATGAAAGTTTCCTTTGCAGGTTAAAAGAAGTCAAGAAGGGAAAACGGAAAAAAAAATAAAATTAGCGAGCAAGCTCAGGCTATAGATAAGACACTGACTCCATTCAGGGACACTGCTCACAGTTAAGACTTGGCTAACAACCAGGAAAAGGAGGGCTTGAATTTGCCCACGCAGCTATAAGGTTTGCAAAACACTGCCAGGCACTAATGAAATGTGTTAGGTTTCTTTTCTCACAGGCAAGGAAGCGCTACCCGAAGACCCTAGCAGCCCTGCCACTCCTTGGAACCAGGAAACTGGATTGATGTAAAGGTCCACCAACGAAAGACTGCTTTGGCTCCATGCTGAAAGGGCCCTTATTAAGCCCTGCTGACTACCAACACCGCTGTGAAGTGCCAAAGGCTGACTGCTTGGACCCATGATTCTCACTGCAAAAAGACCCCTCCACCTCGGGAGAATTCTCCTATTGATGCTTAGCCTATTTCTCCTTCTAGCTCCGCTGTGCCTTCTGGACAGTAGGGAAAAAGTACAAGGTGAAGTGCTAGTAACCTCTCCCTTGTCCACTGACAGATCTACCTGTGCCTTTGAATTTTTCTAGAAGAATCAAAACCATTACAGGGTGATGTGCTGGTAACCTCTCCCCTGTAGGATGCTGAACCACGACTGTTTCGGGAAAGAAGAAGGAACACTCAGAAATTGCCAAAGTCCAGGAATTCCTGACTAGAAAGGACATTAAGAACTGACCCTAGTGAAGAAACAAAGAATTATACACTGGCGGGAGGACAATTGTGGGACCCATGCTTGGGAATGTGGTATTGATTGGAGCTTGGGGTTTATTCTACAGGCTGCGCCATGTGTCCTGGAAAGTGACTAATAATGTAACCCCCCCCTCCTATGCTATTAATGTCGATCCCTTTTGAAAGTACCTGAGAATAGTGAAACAACAGGTGTATTATAGTACTACACCAAGGAAAGATGGTATTGAATATCACTGAGGCTGGGAAGGCATTGCAGTGGGATCTAGTATGTTTAGAAATCGGGATTTCCTGAATGACCAGCTGATGGCCATTCGGAGTGATCATGAGTACCAGACTTGGCCCACTGCCCTTACAGACGCATCAGAAATACCATCTGATCTGTGATCATGGAGACATACGTAGACACTTCCTGGGTGGAAGTGTGGCTTCCCAGGGCGAGGTGTGCACCCTTATAGGGGATGAATGCTGTATTTATGTCCCAGAAAACGCACAGGATATTAACAAGCACATCCTGTCAACCAAACAGGCTTTTGAACAGTGGAAGGCCTAAAAAGGGGAACCCACTATTTCTGATTCCATCTGGGACTCGTTACCCAACCTGGGGGGACTAGAGGAAGGCATTGTTCGCCTCCTGCTCACTGGTGTGGTGTTGTGTATCGTTACTCTCCTTTTGTTTGCTTGCTGTAAAGCACTCCTACATAAAATTTGTACCTCCCGTTCCCCAGGAAATCCTGCTAGACTCCCTCATTAATGACCCCAGCTACCTAGAGCTTAATCGCTTTTTGTCCTCAAAGTATGAGAAAACTCAGCCAAAAGTTTGTTGAGTATTCTCAAAGGAGGGAGTTGTTGGTGTCACTAGGCATAAATCTAGGCCTCAGTGAACCAAAGCTCCTCCATGTTGAACTCTACTTGATCTAGAAAGCTAGCAGCTGTGAAATTAAATGTGTAAAAGTAAGTTATCAGTTGCAGCACTACTAAAACCGGTCTAAAGCAGTAGTGATAAGGCCTGTGCACCTTTAGCAGAAGGACAAGATAACTTGCAGAAGGAAAACTTACTAACGAGCTGCCGCGGCCAAGATTACTT
Organism: Gopherus flavomarginatus; assembly: GCF_025201925.1. NCBI lineage: Eukaryota > Metazoa > Chordata > Testudines > Testudinidae > Gopherus > Gopherus flavomarginatus. The sequence goes on along the minus strand of NC_066626.1, from coordinate 8,395,827 downwards.
AATGCACTTGCGCTTACATAACTGCTACTGGGGGAGGAAGTAGGGGTGGGGAAGAAAGAAGAAAGAGAAAAAAAACATATAAAAAGGGAAAAGCTGCTTGTGTAGGGGTGCATGATTTGAGGCGTTCGTCTCCTTGCACCACTTTGAGATCTCAAATAAACTTTGCTTGCTTCTCCACCCTGGTGTGTGTTCATTGGCGCTTCGCACTCTGGGCAATAAACCACTGCTGCTTGCCTCAGGCACCCTCTTTGCCTGCAACACTCCCCAAGCCCCTTTTTGGCAAAACAAGGCATTTGTCCCATTTACTCTTGCCAACTGGTGATTAGTTAACAAGAGCAAACAGGACGAATGCCCAGCTGGAAACCTAGGCATAACTAACACTATGGACCAAAGGCTGTGAATAAAAACAGGCCTGGCCTTGGCAGAATAGCTACACACTAGGCATTAGCTAACACTTTGTAAGCACTATCCAGATCTGAGAAGATGGTACAAGAACACTCAAAGATCTGATCTAACTACATAAACAAATTCCCAGGACATAGTACAGGAATGCACCTCCTAAGATTGGGATGGGGGAGGAGAGAATGACATCATAATGCATAAAGATGTTTTGTTCAAACCAGCAGGTACAAGGATTAGGGTGCAAACTAACAGCATCTGGAGCATAATACGTAACTTGTCTGTATCCATGTATAAAAGGAGAAGTCATAGGAGAGGCATCTTTGTACTGGTCTTAGCGGACACTGTCATGTTATGGTGATTGAACTGGTACCTTGTTGGAGACATACCTGTGTCAGCGTGCCTGTAGCTCCTATGGGGCACTGGTACTGTGTTCTGACAACAATAAACCTGGCCAAGAGCCATTGCCACTGAGCTAACCCAGTGGCCTCTCTTAATGAAGAGCACTGAGGTCTGCAGAATCAGCAACCTGCACTCCCTGCTAGTGCAGAGCACCCTGGAGCGCCAAGAACAGCAGCACTGACAACTTTGCAGATCCAGCACCACTCCGCAACACTAACAACAGTAGTGACCCACCACTGATTATAAGTGGTGAGCTGCCCGCTCTAGGGTTCACAACCTAAGATGGCAGAAAGCTCCAAGCTAGTGAATCCTCCCATCCCCCAGCTACAGATCCTCCCAGAGTCTGATAAGGTTTGGACACACCCAAGTAGAGGCAGTCCATAAACAGGCCAAAAAGAAAGTGGGGAAACGTGGACTGGAATTTGTAAGACAATGGCAGAGACTGTAACCCTGAAGAACAACACCACTAAGAAACGTAGAATATTGCAAACCCTGTCCATGGCTGTTAGATGGTGAGACCAAGTTCCTCTTTTACCTTGGTGGGTCCTGCACTTATTGGCAGATTTGCTCACCGCAGTGATCTTCCCCACAGTCTGGATCAGCTCCTCCTGTGTCTGATCAGGAGTTGGGAGGTTTGAGGGGAACCCGTTCCCACCCTCTACTCCGGGTTCCAGCCCAGGGCACTCTGGATTGCAGCTGTCTATAGTGCCTCCTGTAACAGCTGCATGACAGCTACAACTCCCTGGGCTACTTCCCCATGGCCTCCTCCAAACACCTTTATCCTCACCACAGGACCTTCCTCCTGGTGTCTGATAATGCTTGATTGTCTGATAATTCCTCCATCCTCCAGCAGAACACCCTCTCAGTCTCAGCTCCTTATACCTCTTACTCCCAGCTCCTCACACACACACTTCCTCTCCTCTGGCTCCTCCCCCACCTGACTGGAGTGAGCTCCTTTTTAAACCCAGGTGCCCTGATTAGCCTGCCTTGATTGGCTGCAGGTGTTCTAATCAATGAAGCTCTCTCCACTGCCTTCTAGAAAGATCTTAATTGGCCCCAGGTGCCTCAATTAACCTGGAGCAACTGCCATTTGGTTACTATGGTCCTAGGGATTTGTTTAGCCTGGGGCTAACATATCTGTTCCTCAGTACTTTACTGTAGCCATCTGGCCTTGCCCCATCACAATGGCTAAGACAACCAACAACAAAACTGGCAGGGCAAGTAACAGAAACAAAAAAAGAGAAAAAGAAGAAACAGAAGCAACAGAGCCCGGGAAAGCACCAGCTCTGCTGGCAGGGAGGCAAGCAATCCAGACACATGATATGTCATAGCAAGCAGAGAAAGAGAACAGAAAATTGGAAACAGCTGTACAGAATCCACTAAAAAGAGAACTGCCATCCCCTACTATCCATCTTGGTGAGCAGCAACAGGTTCCGGGTACTTAGATAGTGCCTGATGGGTGGGAACAGAAATGGAGAAGGGTGGCCTGAGCAAAATTAAGGGATGGAACCTGGGATGGAATGGAGAAATGTAGAATGACCCAAACCAACAGCCACTAAGCAGCCCACGCGTAGGGGCCATCACACTGCAACCAGCACCATATGATGAGAGCTGTGTTCCAGTGAAACCGAAACCCAGATTGATGCCTTGTCAGAACAGGAGAAGTAAGCACACAGGAGGGAGAAGTAGCAAACAATACTTTCCCTACATCGGTAAAGAAGATAAATATAGTGCCCATCTATAAAAAGGGAAATAAAAACAACCCAGGAAACTACAGACTAGTTAGTTTAACTTCTGTGCCAGGGAAGATAATGGAGCAAGTAATTAAGGAAATCATCTGCAAACACTTGGAAGGTGGTAATGTGATAGGGAATAGCCAGCATAGATTTGTAAAGAACAAATCGTGTCAAACCAATCTGATAGCTTTCTTTGATAGGATAATGAGTCTTGTGGATAAAGGAGAAGCGGTGGATGTGGTATACCTAGACTTTAGTAAGGCATTTGATACAGTCTTGCATGATATCCTTATCAATAAACTAGGCAAATACAATTTAGATGGGGCTACTATAAGGTGGGTGCATAACTGGCTGGATAACCATACTCAGAGAGTAGTTATTAATGGTTCCCAATCCTGCTGGAAAGGTATAACAAGTGGGGTTCTGCAGGGGTCTGTTTTGGGACAGGCTCTGTTCAATATCTTCATCAACGACTTAGATGTTGGCATAGAAAGTACGCTTATTAAGTTTGCAGACGATACCAAACTAGGAGGGATTGCAACTGCTTTGGAGGACAGGGTCAAAATTCAAAATGATCTGGACAAATTGGAGAAATGGTCTGAGGTAAACTGGATGAAGTTCAATAAAGACAAATGCAAAGTGCTCCACTTAGGAAGGAACAATCAGTTTCACACATACGGAATGGGAAGAGACTGTCTAGGAAGGTGTATGGCAGAAAGAGATCTAGGGGTCATAGTGGACCACAAGCTAAATATGAGTCAACAGTGTGATACTGTTGCAAAAAAAGCAAACGTGATTCTGGGATGCATTAACAGGTGTGTTGTAAACAAGACACAAGAAGTCACTCCTCTGCTCTACTCTGCGCTGGTTAGGCCTCAACTGGAGTATTGTGTCCAGTTCTGGGCACTGCATTTCAAGAAAGATGTGGAGAAATTGGAGAGGGTCCAGAGAAGAGCAACAAGAACGATTAAAGGTCTTGAGAACATGACCTACAAAGGAAGGCTGAAAGAATTGGGTTTATTTAGTTTGGAAAAGAGAAGACTGAGAGGGGACATGATAGCAGTTTTCAGGTATCTAAAAGAGTGTCATCAGGAGGAGGGAGAAAACTTGTTCACCTTAGCCTCTAATGATAGAACAAGCAGTAATGGGCTTAAACTGCAGTAAGCGAGATTTAGGTTGGACATTAGGAAAAAGTTCCTAACTGTCAGGGTAGTTAAATACAGGAATAAATTGCCTAGGGAGGTTGTGGAATCTCCATCTCTGGAGATATTTAAGAGTAGATTAGATAAATGTCTATCAGGGATGGTCTAGACAGTATTTGGTCCTGCCATGAGGGCAGAGGACTGGACTCGATGACCTCTCGAGGTCCCTTCCAGTCCTAGAGTCTATGAATCTATGAATCTATAAGATGAAGGATGAAATGGAATAGGTCACAGAACACATTAGGCAACAGGGGCTGCTTTTGATCACAGGAGAGTGGATAAAAAAGGATTTCAAAGTAAAACACCTAGAGTACGTGGGCCAACACCAGGAATTAATGCATCATCAGAAAAAACGCAGCCAGCAAGAGGAAAAAAATTTAGGCTAGCAAACACAGGCTAAAAATCTTTAAAATATGCATGGAGTTCCCCAGAACTGGCTAACTGCAGCAGGGAACCCCAGCAATCCATTTGGCAGGCAGACAAAAGCAACAGGCACTGGGAGAACAAATTCAGGTTTTGTGGAAGCAGGTAGCAACCCCCACTCTCCTCCCAGAGCCAGGAACAAAACCAGGGGTACAAGTTTCCAGCCCTTTGCTTTAACCCACAGAGCCCCACTCCCCACGCAGAGCTAATTATAGAACCCTTTTGCTCAAATATTTTCACATACTGGTTAAGTTTTCCTTTATATCATCTCAGTTTGCCAAGCTCACTGCTGCTGTCTGTACTTTAAAATGACCACACAGAGTTAATTAACCTCTCTTGGCTCATGTCTCCCTCCCTTCCTATATTGCGCTCCACCTGCTCGCTCCTTTCTTCTGCTCTCTTTGTTTTCAAAGTTAGAGTTATTACAGAAACCCAGGTCGCAGGAAGAAACGGTGCAACTAAAAATATCACTAAAATACGTAACGTGGTAACTTTACTTAAATAAGTCCAGTAAAGTAACTATTCTAATGCTTCAGGAATGCAACATCTGAAGAGACTCGTAACTTTTTTCCAGATATGGTTGCTAAGCAACAGAAATGATAACTCTGCTTCTAATCCTAGCCTCTAACTAAGGGTATGTCTACCCTACGGGATTATTCCAATTTTACATAAACCAGTTTTGTAAAACAGATGGTATAAAGTCGAGCGCACGCGGCCACAATAAGCACATTAATTTGGCGCTGTGCGTCCATGTACCGAGGCTAGCGTCGATTTCTGGAGCGTTGCCCTGTGGGTAGCTATCCCGTAGCTATCCCATAGTTCCCGCAGTTGGCCCTGCGCATTGGAATTCTGGGTTGAGATCCCAGTGCATGATGGTGCAAAAACAGTGTCATGGGTGATTCTGGGTAAATGTCATCACTCATTCCTTCCTCCGTGAAAGCAATGGCAGACAATCATTTCGCGCCCTTTTCCCCGGATTGCCCTGGCAGACGCCATAGCATGGCAACCATGGAGCCCGTTTTGCCTTTTGTCACTGTCACCGTATGTGTACTGGATGCCGCTGACAGAGGCGGTACTGCAGCGCTACACAGCAGCATTCATTTGCTTTTGCAAGGTAGCAGAGATGGTTACCAGTCGTTCTGTACTGTCTGCTGTGCCATTGTAAATTGGCGATGAGATGACGGTTATTAGTCGTTCTGTACTGTCTGTTGCTGTCATGGGTGCTCCTGGATGACCTTCACTGAGGTTGGCCGGGGGCGCAAAGACAAAAAAGGGAATGACTCCTCGGGGTCATTCCCTCCTTTATGTTGTATCTAAAAAGAGAGTCAGTCCTGCCTAGAATATGGGGCAAGTGTACTAGAGAAGCAGTGTACCAGAGAACACAGCTGCTCTGTGTCAGATCCCGCAGAAATGATGAGTTGCATGCCATTCTAGGGGGTGCCCCTGCAAGAACCCCACCCATTGCTTCCCTGCTCCCCCAACCCTCCTGAGCTACTGTTGCAGTGCCCCCCCCCCCATTTATGTGATGAAGTAATAAAGAATGCAGGAATAAGAAACACTGACTTGTTAGTGAGATAAAATGAGCGGGAGGCAGCCTCCAGCTGCTATGATGAGGAAGGTTACCAGCTGTTCTGTACCATCTACTGTGAATGACTGGGGTCATTCCTATTTTTACCCAGGTGCCCCCAGCCGACCTCACCTGAGGCCAGCCAGGAGCACTCACGGGATGATGACAAGGACGGCTACAAGTCCTTCTGCACTGTACCGCCTGCCACCGGGGAGGGGAGGGGAGGGTGCTGCTGTTCAGTGCTGCAGCATTGCGTCTACCAGCAGCATGCAGTAGACATGGGGTGACACTGAAAAAAGTCAAGAAACGATTTTTTCCCTTTTGTTTCATGGGGGGGGGGGGGGAGTAAATTGACGAGATATACCCTGAACCACCCTGGACAATGTGTTTGACTCTACAGGCATTGGGAGCTCAGCCAAGAATGCAAATGATTTTCAGAGACTGCGGGGACTGTGGGATAGCTGGAGTCCTCGTTACCCCCTCTCTCCCTCCATGAGTGTCCATTTGATTCTTTTGCTTTCCGTTACGCTTGTCACACAGCACTGTGCTGTGGACTCTGTATCACAGCCTGGAAATTTTTTTCAAATGCTTTGGCATTTCGTCTTCTGTTAACGGAGCGCTGATAGAACAGATTTGTCTCCCCATACAGCGCTCAGATCCAGTATCTCCCATATGGTCCATGCTGGAGCTCTTTTTGGATTTGGGATTGCATCGCCACCCGTGCTGATCAGAGCTCCATGCTGGGCAAACAGGAAATGAAATTCAAAAGTTCGTGGGGCTTTTCCTGACTACCTGGCCAGTGCATCCGAGTTCAGATTGCTGTCTAGAGTGGTCACAATGATGCACTGTGAGATACCGCCCGGAGGCCAATACCGTCGATTTGCGGCCACACTAACCCTAATCCGATATGGTAATACTGATTTCAGCGTTACTCCTCTTGTCAGGGAGGAGTACAGAAACCGGTTTAAATATCAATATAAAGGGCCTTGTTGTGTGGACGGGTGCAGCATTAAATTGGTTTAACGCTGCTAAAATTGGTTTAAATGCGTAGTGTAGACCAGGCCCAACATATGAAATGTAGGTTTTCCTTAGTTCCATGTAGAAGTATCTGTAGTGCTGTGCTTTGTCAACAGTAAACCTGGCCAAGCGCCTTCGCCACTGAACCGAACCTGTGGCCCTTATGAACATCGAGAGCCGCTGAACCCACAAGCTGCCTTTTCTGCTACTGTACCCAACATTGGCGCCCTGAGAGCAGCAACACTAGCAGCATTAGCTCTACTCCACAGCACGAATGCCACATACCACTCAGGTAATAAGGCTCACAACAGCTGGAGCCCAAAACCCTCCCCTTTGCTGAGAAAGAATCTGGTTTTAGGTGAGCTGCACTGAACAGGACCTACCTGCAGCTCTTCTTGTCATAAACAGATAGCTAAGGGTTAATGTCTCTTACACCTGGAAAGAAGTACCTGAAACACCTGACCAGAGGACCAATCAGGAAACTAGACTTTTTCAGATCTGGGTGGAGGGAAGTTTGTGTCTGAGTTCTTTGTCTTCTGCCTGTCCCTCTCAGCTATGGGAAGGATTTTTCTATTTCCTGCTTTCTAATCTTCTGTTTCCAAGTTGTGAGTACAAAGATGGTTTGTTGTTTTGTATTTACATGTCTATAGTTGCTGGAGTGCTTTGAATTGTATTCTTTTTGAATAAGGCTTTTTATTCAATATTCTTTTAAGCAAATGACCCTGTATTTGTCACCTTAATAGAGAGAGACCATTTTTATGTATTTTTTTTCTTTTTATATAAAGCTTTCTTTTAAGACCTGTTGGAGTTTTTCTTTAGTGGGGAACTCCAGGGAATTGAGTCTGCAGCTCACCAGGGAACTGGTGGGAGGAAGAAGTCGGGGAAATCTGGGTGTGTTAGATTTACTAGCCTGACTTTGCACCCTCTGGGTGAAGAGGGAAGTGCTTGTGTTTCCAGGACTGGAAATAGAGAGGGTGGACTCCCTCTGTTTAGATTCACGGAGTTTGGTTCTGTGTATCTCTCCAGGAATACCTGGAGGGGGGAAGGGAAAAGGTTTATTTCCCTTTGTTGTGAGACTCAAGGGATTTGGGTCTTGGAGTCCCCAGGGAAGGTTTTTGGGGGGACCAGAGTGCCCCAAAACATTATTTTTTTAGGTGGTGGCAGCTTTACCAGGTCCAAGCTGGTAACTAAGCTTGAAGGTTTTCATGCTAACCCCCATATTTTGGACACTAAGGTCCAAATCTGGGACTAGGTTATGATGCCACATACCACTCAGGTAATAAGGCTCACAACAGCTGGAGCCCAAACCCCTCCCCTTTGCTGAGAAAGAATCTGGTTTTAGGTGAGCTGCACTGAACAGGACCTACCTGCAGCTCTTCTACACTCAGACACGGAGTCTGCTCCCCAGAAACAATCCCACACTTGTTACACTGAGCAGCCCCATCTCCATTAGTCTCATGCAATGTTCCGTTTAATTTTTTCCACCCACACGCGGAATAAACTTCATTATGTGCGTCAAGGTAATGTGAGCCACCAGCAGAAACAAAAACCTTGATGTAATATATATTTTTTAAAAGTTACCAATAGGGATAGTATCAAAGGGTAGCCGTGTTAGTCTGGATCTGTAAAAGCAGCAAAGAATCCTGTGGCACCTTATAGACTAACAGACGTTTTGGAGCATGATCTTTCGTGGGTGAATACCCACTTCCTCAGATGCAATAGGGATAATTACTCCAGCAAGGACACGTTAGGCATTTTAGAATTCACTACTCAAAAAATTAAATTTAAGTGTAAGAGAGAAATAAAAATTATGAAATGCACAGACCAGTCAAAAACTAAAATAACCGAACTTTGAAAGAATAAAATTACAGAGAATGTATATGCATTGCAGGAAGTATCAAGAAGGAGCAACGAAAACAATAATACTATGAGATGTGTGACACACACAGAGACTGTATGTGTGTGTGTGTGACACACACACAGATACTTTATTTGTGCTGGTTGCTGGGGAACTTTCTGAGAGACGCTATCCACTGTCTCTTTAAGGCACTCACTGAAAGCTCTCGTCCTCCTGAACCACGTCCCCCCTGCCCCACCCTGTGGAGATGGGGTATATGGGCAGGGGTAGACTCGTGTGTGTGTGTGACAGACAGAGAGACAGACAGACACACACACAGAGTGTGCTGGCTACTGGGGAAGTCTCTGAGAGACTGTACACTGCCTCTTAAGGCGTGTGAGCGCGCGCGCGCACACACACACACACACACGTTTAAACCTCAGAGCTGCAGCAAGTTCTGAGCCCTATCCCCTCTACCCTGCTTTGCAGAGATGGGGTACTGAGGCTGGGGGACTCCATAACATCAATTCCCTCTCTACCCCCCCACTCTGCACAGCTAGCAGGAGGGTCTCAGGAGCAGCTGCAAGAGCAATGTGGCTGCAAAGCAGCAGGGGTGAGCGGCACCTGAACACATGCTGCCAGCTGCATATGCGTGGCTCTGCTAATCAATTGCATGACAATTGACTCTCTCCTGGGCAGCTGTCCAACAGCGTAGCTTCCAGGAACACAGTCACTGGATTTTCCTCCAACACTCTTTCACTTATCCATCATTAAACACACAGACAGCTCTCCTATTTCACAGAACTGCTGACAATCCCCATGGCCGGGAGACCCCTGTGTTGACACAAACTATACAACTCAGTGTGCAAATGATACAGACTGGATGCTCTAGGTACACATGCCCCTCTTCCCCTCGATCAGGCCGGGGGAACTCAGACCCACAGTTCCTCATGTCACAACCACAGCTCTGTGCCAATCCCCAAATTTATCCCCCGATTTCCTCATCTCACAATCACACCTCTAGCCACCTGCTCCAACTAATGCCTCTGCCATTCACTACAGCTTCACGTAGCCCAGTGAATGCAACTGGAGTACATGTGGATAACTCCCAGTGGCTACTGCCAATTCCAAAGGGAAAGAGTTAAGGTTGCCCAGGCATGGACCTTCACTCTGGATTTCCTAGTTTTGAGAGGTTTGAGTTTTGCTGAACTCGATGTGCTGGAACGGCTCAGGATAGCACTGGGCACCCTTAGTGCTGCATTAATGAAGTTGTCAGTGAATATGGATGTTCAATAAACACACAGAAAAGGATGGTTCCCCACCCCTCCTGACATTCACACACCCAGACAAGGCAACTTGAAGATGGGAAAGGAAGGCGGATGGAGCTGGGAGGTTTCCTGGTAGTGGGAGGGGGTAGCAGCAGGGGATGACTGGCAGTGGGGATGGGGGGAGCAGAGTTGGGTTATGGTGTGGGGCAGCAGCTGGGACTGGGTAACCTGGGGCTGGGCAGTCTTCATGTGGGAGATTTGCTTCTCCCTCCCCCTCATGTGCCCCTTCCATGCCCTGTTGCCAGCAAAGAATGGCCAACCTGGGGAATGGCTCAGGGCAACAATTCCCTACCAAACAAGGACAAAGCACTGCAGATACAAGGCATAGGAAACACCCCAAATGTGATGAAATATTGAATTGACACCAGAGAATTAGAGAGAAGATGGGGCAAAAGCTGAATGGAGAAATTGTCAATAATTTGAGAGAAAAGAAGAAAAAAAATCAACATAGATTTGATATTCATATTTGATAATTAAAGAGAAATTTGACAGAATTGGAGAGGATTTTATAAATCTCTCTGAGGGAAGTGGCAAAATCAGAGGGGATTTCAAGCTCTCCCCCCAACCAATTTCCTGACTGCTCTCAACTCACACTGTCTCCCCCTCCAGATCTGTCCTTCCCCCACCCTCTCCTGCTTGGCACCTCCATACCCCAGACACACAAAGGGGAACCCCACTGAGCCGGTCTCTTCCCCTCCTCAATCCCCAGTTTTGCCACTGGGCAGATCCTGGCAGGAGATCAGTGGCTTCACTGCTGTTAAGGCAGCTCAGATCCCACCCACAGCTGTATTAACAACAAGTAGCAGATTCCCAGGGGCTGTGAGATCCGAGGCTCCTGGTGACATTTGCACAGAGTCACTTTTCTGACAATCCCCACGGTCTCTCTCTGTCACCTGGAGTCTCCGGCTCAGCAGTTGGGGTTGGCAGAGCCTGGGGCTGCGTTAGGGGGCTAGTTCCAGCCACTGGAGGAAGTACCCGCCTGGACTGGGAAGGGAGGAGGCTTTAATGAAGGTCTCTCCACAGCACAGAGCCTGCTGAGGAGCAGCAGTGACTCAGTCTGGGCTCCTAGATCACAGGGGAGGCAGCACCATCCCACCCAAGAAATTCAACACTGATACCTTGAGTAAAGAGAGACAGAGAGATCAGCCTCCCCTCCCTTAGCAACAGCCAGAACCTTCTGGTGACAGCACCTAAGGACACCACTTCTGGGTTCTTATTGGCTCCCATGTTAATCCAAAGTCATTCCTTTTCCTTCCTTGCAGCCCAATGAGACCAGAAATGTGAATTGGGGAGGGGAAGATGCCAAAATCTGTTTAAACACATCCTGGGAGGGGAGGTTCCACGCTTTCCCCCTCTCCTGCTCCCCACATCTGGAGTAAGGACTCAGAGTAACGATCTTCCCTCCAAACCCTGAACATCCTACAGTTCTGAAGGGGAAGAGAAACAACATCTGTGGTGATTTTATATTAGTATTTGATCAATGGAGAGAAAGTTATCACCACCGCTGATCGGCCATTCACACAGCCCTGGACAATGCTGCTTTAACAGGAGACAGGAATGGATGGAGGAGCCAGAAGATTCAAAAAACTTCCATGTCCTGTCACAGGCTAAAAATGGCCACCATGGACCCACCCCAGAAATGGCTGGGTCTCAGCACTGCAGGAAGAGAACCCTCATGGTGACGGTTCACCATGGGCTCTGGGGACCCTTCTGGTGAAAGCAGCTATCGAAATGTGAGGAGTTAGTATAGGAGGATGGAGTGTCTCAGCTGCTCTGGGCAATGCCCAGGGGAACAGGGACGCATCCACACACAGAGCAGCCCTCTGAGGGGAGTGAACCCCTTGTCTCGCACCATCAGGGGAAAGGAAAATTCAGTCAGGGTCTGGGAGACACCAGATTGTGTGAGGCCCAGAAAGAGTGAGGCCCTGCCTAGGATGTGCATCTGTAATGGAGCAAGTCACTCTGATCAGCAATCCTGTGGATTTTAATGGAGATAAAGGGGGAAAACAAATGATTCTCAAATGTGAGGGGGAAAGTTGATCACTGGGAAATTTAACCCCTCTGCAACCTGCACTATGGAGAATGACTCATGGCAGCAAGTTCCCTCCAAAAAGGAGAAGGGCCTGAAAAATATGGAGAACACCTCAAAGCCTAAAAGGATTTTTTAAAAATCAATCATTTATAATTACACTGTACCCTCGCTAGAACGTGGGGTTTTGGATCCGTGTGCAGTCCCGCATTAACGTGGGGACCAGATTACCATGGATTCCAATGAAGGGAATTAAATTTGGGATCCATGCACAGCCCTCACTATAAGTGAATTCGCGCTATACAGACTCGCGTTCTAGCGAGGGTCCACTGTAGTGGGAAATGGCAAAATCTGAAATGGGTCATGAGTGTTCTCAAAAGAAAAAGGGCAAATATGAGGAATTTGTCACAAATTGGAGGAAAATGGAAAAGTCTGAGGGATTTTATATCAACAGTTGATACAAGGCAAAGAGAGAAAATCTCAGTGGATTTCATATCAATATTTGATAATGAGGCAGAGAAAGGGCAAAATGTGCACGGATTTTATATCAATCAATATTCAAAGATTTAAGAAAAATACATTGTCTGAGGAGATTTGATGTTAATATCAGATGATTAGACGGGGAAAATCTCAGGGGATAATAAATCATAGATAATGAGAGAGAAAATGGGGCAAAATGTTCAGGAATTTTGTTAATATTTTAGAACTGAGGAGAAAATGGGGCAAAAACTAAACATTTCCTAATATGAGAGGAAAACATGAATATCTGGGAGGACTTTATCTCAATATTGAAGAATTGGAGGGAAAGTGGGAATGTATAAGGGGATTTGTGATGGGATGCAGCTGGCCTTTGCAGCTCCCTAGGATCTAAAGATTTTATTAAAGTAAATGCTTGAAATGAAATATACACAGGTTGAGAGGGAAGATACTGTACATCTGGGGTCAGGCTTGGGTTATGGGCGGTTACAGATACCGTTTGCAAAGATACATACATATTGCATAACCGGCATAGACCCAGATTGAGGTGCAAGGGTTTTTAAAGTGTCAGTGAATAAGTGGGTTTGGGTTCGCCATCCATGGAATGAATAAGGAGTCCAAGTCAGTATTGGTGAAGCGGATAGGTACATGGGTCAGGTGCGTCCCTTGGCCCCTCAAGGAAGGAAGTGGGTTATTTCCCTGGTCGGCTGTCTCAATTACTCACATCCCACCACAGGATGGGTGGCGTCCACTGGCTCCCTTAACGCCTTCGAGGAGCAGTGGGCCTTCTCCGGGGTTCTCTGCTCGGTGTCCCCATCAGGTTCCCTTCGTTTAGCCCTATGACCTCACTCCCGATCCTGTTTTTTCATTAGTTGTCCCCCGTAATTACTTGGTGTCCCAGACCTGTGGGTCCTCCCCTTAGGCTGGGGGGAGGCCCTTTAGAAGTGGGCGGGCAACCTCTGGATGCCAATAGGCCTACACAGGCCTCACAGAAGCAGCCAATCAGAGCCCAGCAGGCTCAGATTAAAGAAGCTGCAGGGGCCCAGCAAGTCAGTCAGTCTGTGGCTGGGACCAGAAGAGTAAAGCAAGGGGGCTCTTCCCTTGCCTGGAGAGAGGGAAGAACCCTGCAATAAGGCTGCAGATAAAAGGGGCCTGTAAGAAGCGGCCCAGGGAAATAGCAGTGATGGATTGGAGCAAGCAGTACATGGCTGCTGTTTATAGGGCCCCTGGGTTTGAACCTGGGGTAATGGTCGGGCTCCCCTGGCAACAGGTAAAATGGGATAAGCCCCCAAAAAGGGGACAGACCTCCTCTGGGAGCCTGAACAAAGAGCTCAATTAAAAGGACCTGGAGCTGAAGGCCCTAGTGAGGAGTAGACTGCTTCTTTATTGGACTCTAATGCCCTGGCAAGGGTTCACTGAGACTTTGGGACTTGGCCAGGGGCCCGACCATGAAATTCCCACCAAGCTGGCTGGCAGCCTGCAGGGAACAGCAGGAGGAGAAAAGGTCTGGGATGCTGCATGATGCTGCTCTGAGATCTTCCAAAGGTGAGTGTCCCATTAGGGGATCATACAGCAGCATACAACAAACAGCACAAAGTGATGAGTTCCCCTTGCCTGACATTCACAGGGGCAGCAGGCAATGCTCCTTTAACAAAAGCACAGAGGGTGGAGGAGCCAGAAGGCCTTAGGGGATGGGCAGGGGGGGTCTGGCAATGGGACTGGTAGCTAGTGGCTGAAGGGGCCTGGGGTGGGGGAGAAAGGGAACCAGTGGGGCTGGGCAGCCTCCCTTCCATGCCCTGCTGCTGGCTCCCACCCCAGATGCAGCTGTGCCCCATGGCTCTGCCAAACTGCACCCATCACCCCATTCCTACTTGGCAAATGACTCATGGCAACAATTTTCCCCTAAACAAGGACAAATTGCTGCAGAGAAAATGGGTGGGAAACCCCCCAAATCTGAGGAGATTGTAAATTCTGCACTGGGGAGAGAATGGGGAAACGCTGTGGCCGAGAACAGAGGCACTCAATCCTGGGAGAGGGAAGAAGGGAAAGCGACAGGGGTTTTACAGCCCTATTTGCTAATTCTGGAGCAATGGGGCAGAGCTGGGAGGATTTGATCCCTCTGGGAGAGGGAAGAGGTAAAATCAGAGGGGATTTCACACACCCCACCCCCCGCCCTATGGGCACTCGCTCTTCTCCTCTCCCTGTGATGTCCTGGCTGCACAGAGGGATAAATCTCCCCCACGTCACATGGTCTCTCTGCCCCCCCACCCTCCTTTTCCCTTCGCCCCCGCCATATTGTCCCCCCCCCCCGGCTGCCCATTCCCCCGAGCCCCCCCGTGTCTTTTCCCATCTCAGCCCCGGGAGGCGCGGTCCCAGCGCGGGAGTAGACCCCGCGGGGGGGGGGGGGGCGCGGGGAGATCCCGGGCTCCCGGGGACGCGGTGCGGAGTCACGTTCCGGCCCGGCCCGGCCCTGTTACCTGGGTCTCCGGCCCGGAGCTGGTGCCGGGTTAACAGCGGAGCCGGGCCCGGCGCTAGTCCCAGCCTCCTTGGCCGGCGCAGAAGCAGCTGCACCAAAGGTCTCCCCGTGGCGCAGCCCCGCGGGAGCAGCAGCTAATCAGCCCCGGCTCGCAGCGGAGGGAGGGAGGCGGCAGCGCCCGGCTCGGGGCTGCCCGGGACCTGCTCGGCCCTTTGTTCTCCCCAGCGCCGCCTCCTCCCAGCGCCGCCCGCTCCGCTGCTCCAGCCCCTTCCTGTGTCCCGCAGCAGCGGCCCCCACCCGCGGCTGCCTGCAGCGCTCCCCGCCCCGGGGCTCTCTCAGCCCGGGACCAGCGCAGCCCGGGCCCCGCCCGCAGCAGCTCCCGAGCCGGGCACGGCAGGGGGAGACCTCGGGGCGAGGGCTGGGACCGAGGAGGAAAGTGCTTCTGCCTCCCCGGCACCCTAGTCCCAGCTCCGCTCCCGGGCCGGGGCGGCCGGTCCCAGCGCTGCTGCAGGCGCCCGACGGGCTGGGCTGGGCTGGCTCCTCCAGCTGCTCGGTCACATCTGCTGAGGCCCCTCCCGGGGCTGGGCCCGTGTCTTGCTGGCCTGGGGCCACAGGGGGGCAAACCGGAGGGGGGATGGGCAGAGTCTGTGCAGGGGCAAACCGGATGGCCGGGGGGAAACCAGGGGCAGGGGGTAGGAGCTGGTGTAAGAATGGGGCACAGGCACTGCTGGGGAGGGGAAACCGCGGGGCAGAGAGGATAAAACTGACCGATCTGCGCTGTCTGACATGGGGGACCAAGGCTGGGTGGCATTTTTCTCTCTCCCAGGATGGTACATCTCAACACGGGCTTCTTTCTTAAAGGCACAGTGCATCCCAATGCCTAGGCATGGCTGCTCTTCCCTATCTGAAATAATGTACTGAGCTACCACAGGCGTGTGGATTCAGGGAAATATTTTACATACACTCCTCCAATTACAATTGTCATACATATTTTTAGTGTTTAAAAGAATCCTTCATCAGCTATATGTCCGCATAAAGCCTCATAATAGTTTACAAATTTGTCTTATCTACCGTTACGATTCCCCGAATCTGATTCTCCTTTTCTTGTTTTCCAGTGTAAATGTAGTTTCACGCAACCAAAGGAACATGGATTCAGCAAAATAGTTTACATGCACCTCTCAAATAATCTTATTTAACTCAAGTGATTAACTCAAAACAAATTAACTTGATTAAAAATTAATAACCATCAGTTTTTTTAATTGCACTGTTGAACAATAGAATACTGATTAAAAATTATATTTTTGGATGTTTTTTCAATGTTTTCAAATGTACTGATTTCAATTACAACACAATACAAAGTGTACAGTGCTCACTTTACACCTCTATCCCAATATAACGTGACCCAATATAACACAAATTCGGATATAACGTGGTAAAGCAGCGCTCCAGAGGGCGAGGCTGTGCATTCCGGCAGATCAAAGCAAGTTTGATATAACGTGGTTTCACCTATAACACAGTAAGATTTTTTTTTTTTGGCTCCCAAGGACAGCATTATATTGGGGTAGAGGTGTTTATTATATTTGATTACAAATATGTGCAGTGTTAAAGAGAGAAACAAAAGAAATAGTATTTTTCAGTTCACCTCATACAAGTACTGTAGTGCAATCTCTTTAATGTGAAAGTCCAACTTAGAAATATAGGTTTGTTTGGTTTTTTGTTAGGGAACTGCACTCAAAAACAAAACAATGTAAAACTTTTGAAGCTGTAAGTTTACTCAGTCCTACTTCTTCAGCCAATTGCTAAAACAAACAAGTTTGTTTACATTTATGGGAGATAATGCTGCCTGCTTATTTACAATGTCACCTGAATGTGAAAACAGGCATTCACATGTCACTTTTGTAGCCAGTATTGCAAGATATTTACGTGCCAGATACGCAAAACATTGATATGTCCCTTCATGCTTTGGCCACCATTCCTAAGGGTTCACTTCCTACTACCACCAAGGGGTAAAGACTCTCTAGGCTATAGCCAAGGTAGTGGACAACTGGAGGAATGTAGATTCACTGCCCTCCCTGCTCCCAGGAGAGGAGTGGGAGGAGGCAGTGGAAGAACCCAGTCCTAGTTTCAAACCCAAAGTTTATGGGTGGCAACAGAGCTGGCCTTACCATGAGGCGAACTGAAGTGGCCACGTCAGGTGCCAGACTGTAGGGGGGGGCACCACTATGACCCAGAGTGTAGAAACCTGTCTGCTGCTGGTGCATATGTAATCTCCCTGCTCTAGATGCACAGAGCTGGTTGAGTGCTGTGCTGGAGGAAGCAGGGCACAAGAGACATGGCAGGCAGGCAGCAGAAAAGGTGAGAGGGAATAACAGAAAGCAGCAGGAGCTGCAGGGAGAGAGAGAGAGGAGGAGGCACCTCTTATGTACCTCTCCAGCACCCCCAGGAGCCTGGACTGATTCACACCAGCTTCTCAGGGAGCTTCCTGTTTCCTGCTGCTTCCCTGAACCCACTTGAGAACAGGCAGTCAGCTGAAGTAGTAGGAGCCAGTTATATCTTCCCTGACTCAGGCCCTGCTACCAGCCTGTTTATTTGTCCCCTTCAACTGAGTGTTGAGAGCCACTCTAGCTGGCGCAGAACAGCAGTCATGAGTGAAAGAAGAAAACGCCCCTCGGGGGGCAGCATTCAGAAAAAGAAAGAAAGCAAAGGAAGCTTTTCTAGCTAAGCAGGAAGGAGCTCTCCTGAGATACCTAGACACAAATGCTCATGGTGAGCCTTCCAGCCCCAGTGAGGATGTGAGTGGTGAGGAGATACCTGATCTTCCAATTAGTCAGAGTGCAGGTGACCTGGCAGCTACTGCAGCATCCATATCTCCATCTCAAATGGATGTAAACTTGCACATTCCTGAAGAAAAGTGTAGATCAGAGGAGAGTGTGGTGGAGGTGCAAGAAACAGCTGCTGCTGAGTTTAGTTCCTTAAATCTAGATTCAGGACTGTGGACCCACTTAGCAGTAGCCTGAGGGACTTCCTTGCACTGCCTGGGCCACAGCAAGTGAAAAACTTCATGTTCCCCAAAGACAATGAAAATAGAAGTTTCCATCCAACACATCACTGGCGTGAAATCCCCAGTGGTGACAAAGTGGAGAGGCCATGGCTTGTGTACTCAAACCCAGAATACTGCATACTGTTTTTGTTGCAAACTCTTCCAGTCTAATGTTCCAGCCACATTGGGTTCTACAGGAACAAAAGACAGGAAAACTCTGGCTAGAAATCTGGCATGCCATGAGAAGGCAGCAAGTCACCACACAGCATTCCATAGGTGGAAAGAGCTTGAGATCAGACTAAGATTAAAGGCCACCATAGATGATCAGCATCAAGAGAAGAGTGCATCAGAGTCTCTTTACTGGAAAAATGTTCTGAAAAGGCTCATTGCCATTGTGACAATGCTTGCTACCCAAAACCTAGCACTTCAGATCGGCTGTATGTGCCAAACAATGGAAACTTCCTTCAAATTGTGGAGCTGATGGCTGAGTTTGATGCTGTACTCCAGGAGCATCTAACAAGAGTCACCACCAAATGTACACACACCACTACCTTGGGAAAACAATTCAAATTGAGATCATACAGTTACTGGCAACAAAAGTCAAAGAGAAGATTGTGGCAGATCTGAAGTCAGCAAGATATTACTCTGTTATTCTGGACTGCACACCTGACATCAACCATATGGAAAAAAATGACTGTTAATGGCATGTTTTGTAACAACAACAGAACCTAGTGAAAATGTCCCTGTAGTGGTGACTGTCAGAGCATTTTCTAGAATTTATTGACATTGATGATACTACAGGAGCTGGTATAACAAATGTGCTTCTTAAAAAGCTGGAAGATACGGGAATTGCAATAGCTGACATGAAAGGTCAGGACTACGATAATGGTGCCAACATGAGAGGAAAGAACAGAGGAGTGCAAACACAGATCAGAGAGTTAAACCCTCGAGCTTTTTTTGTCCCATGCAGTTCTCATTCTTTGAACCTGGTGGTCAGTGATGCAGCATCAGCTTCTAGTGAGGCTGCTGAATTTTTTAATGTAATTCAAAACATCTATGTATTTTTCTCTGCATCAACTCATCAATGGCAAGTTTTGAAGCAACCTCTGGGAACATCCTCTGACACTGAAACCACTGAGTGCCACACATGGGAAAGTCAAGTGGAGGCAATAAAGCCTATCCAACACCAAACTGGGAAGACAGATGATGCCATAGTTGCCATTATGGAGGATAATGCTATTACAGGAACTGTTCATGGGAGAACAGTGACAGAGGGAAATAGAATCACCAGAAACATACTGTGATAGACCCAGGCCAGCTGGGAAGAGCAGAGTGGTCCTATTGGCATCCAGTGGGGGTGGGCGGGCAAAGCCCGCCCACTTCTAAAGGTCCTCCCCCTAGCCTAAGGGGAGGACCCACAGGTCTGGGACACCAAATAATTACGGGGGACAACTAATGAAAAAAACAGGATCGGGAGTGAGGTCATAGGGCTAAACGAAGGGAACCCGATGGGGACACCGAGCAGAGAACCCCGGACAACGCCCACTGCTCCTCGAAGGCGTCAAGGGAGCCAGTGGACGCCGCCCAGAGGAACTCTGCCCGGATGCGTGAACAGACGGAGGAACGGAAATAGGCCCTACAGTCGCAGGAACTCCTGTCGGCCAACCTCCTCTCCCTGGTGTTGTAGATGGTCAGTTTGGCCAGGGCCAAGAGGAGGTTGAGAAGGAGATCCCGCGATTTCGTGGGGCCACGGATGGGGAGCGTGTAGATAAAAAGGTGAGGGGAAAAGTGCAACCAAAAACGCAGGAAAATATTCAGGAGGAGCCGGAACAGAGGCTGTAACCTGGTGCACTCCAAATAAACGTGCGCCAAGGTCTCCTTCTCACCACAGAAAGGGCAGGTGCTAGGGACAGATGTGAACCGCGCCAAGTACACGCCCGTGCTCACGGCTCCGTGAAGGAGCCGCCAACTGATATCCCCGGCGGGCCTCGGGACCAGGGCAGAGTACAAGCTGGCCCACCGGGGCTCCTCACCCTCGAGAGGCGGCAGGAGGTCCCGCCATTTGGTATCGGGGCGGGATGCGAGGGTGAGGTAGTGAAGGGTATGGAGCACGAGCGAGTACAGATGTTTCCGTGGCGCGGTCTGGAACAAAACCGGCTGCAGAACATGCAGCCGGCTGGCAGTGAAGGGGTGAGGGGGCCGATTGGGTCCACGGGGCAGCGGCCCGATAAAAATGTCCACGGGACCTGGGGTGGAGGGTGGGCGGGGCGTGCCCTCTCACAGGACCCGGTCGAGGTAAGCCCGAGCAGCGGGCAGTAAAGCGGCCTTCACCTCCTGAAGTACGCGCTGGGGAGTACGAGGTCTAGAGAGCCCCATGCGCTGAGTGAGCATCAGGGGATCCAGCCAGTCTCCCCGGTCGTAGTCCAGGAGGTCTCCGACCCTGGTGACTCCCGCCGAGACCAACCTCTGGCACACCGTGGGGGACTCCGCCACCTGCACACGAAGCTGGGGATTGTGTAGCAGGGGCTCCGCGAGGAGGTCAACCCCCACGGTGGCCGCCACGGACCTGGTCGTTGAAAAGAGCTTCCAGGTCCGGAGGAGGTCTTGGTAGAAGACCGGCAGCCCAGAGAGGTCTCGCGGAAGACCTCTCGGATGGAAGTAAAAGAGCTGCCGGTCGTATCGGAGCCCTTGGAAGCGGCGAAGGAAGGCGTGCGCCAATACGCTCCACGCCGGACTACCTGCACCAAACAGGAGCCTCTGCAGGGCCTGGAGGCGGAAGACATGGACCTGAGCGCGTAAGCACTTCAGGCCCTGCCCCCCCTCCTCCAGGGGCAGGTGGAGGACCCCTGCAGAGACCCAGTGCATCTCTGGCCAAAAGAACTCCAGAATCACAGTCCGGAGGTTGGCCAGGAAACCCGGGGCCGGGACCAGGGTGTTGAGTCGGTACCAGAGCATGGACAGGACCAGTTGATTAAGCACCAGTGCCCTCCCCTGAAGGGAGAGGCACCGGAGTAGTCCTGTCCATGTCCGGAGCCACTCCGTCACCCTGCCCTGCAAATCCTGCCAGTTCTCCAGTGGAGACAGATGCGTGGCAGAAAGGTAAACGCCGAGATAGAGCAGCAGACCCGCGCTCCACCTGATGGCCTGAAGCGCAGGTGGGAGGGAGCTCGCCTGCCACCCGTCCCCAACCACCAGGCCAGAGCTCTTGACCCAGTTGACCCGGGCGGAGGAGGCCGCCGAGTACACAGCCTGGCAAGCCTCCACCCGTGCCAAGTCGCCCGGGTCCTGGACCACGAGGAGCACATCGTCAGCGTATGCCGACAGGACCAGCCGCAGCCCCAGCTCCCGAAGCACCAACTCCGTCAACCTCTTGCGGAGGAGACAGAGGAAGGGCTCGATCGCCAGAGTGTACAGCTGGCCCGAGAGGGGGCACCCCTGCCGCACTCCCCGCCCGAAGCTGACCGGCTCGGTCAGGGTCCAGTTGAGCCTGACCAGACACTCCGCAGAAGCGTACAGCACCTGGAGAAAACCCACAAACAGGGGTCCGAAGCCGAACGCTCGCAGAGTGCCCAGGAGATACCCGTGATCCATCCGGTCGAACGCCTTCTCCTGATCCAGGGACAAGAGGGCGAACGACAGACCATCCCTACACCCCAATTCCAGAAGGTCCCGGACCAGATACAAGTTATCAAAGATGGTGCGGCCCGGGACGGTGTAGGTCTGGTCTGGATGGACCACGTCCACCAGCACGGACCCTAGCCGCATCGAGATGGCCTTCGCAACAATTTTGTAGTCCGTGCTGAGGAGCGAGACGGGACGCCAATTCCGTAAGTCGCGGAGGTCCCCCCTCTTCGGCAATAAGGCCAGCACGGCTCGCCTGCACGAGAGAGGGAGGACCCCGCTCTGCAAGCCTCGGCCCAGACGGTGACCAAGTCTGGGCCGAGGACGTCCCAGAACACGCGGTAGAACTCCACGGTCAGCCCGTCCAAACCCGGAGATTTATTGGTGGGCATGTGACGGAGGGCCTCCGAGAACTCAGCCAGAGTGAGAGGCAGCTCTAGCCGGTCCCGGTCGCCCGTGCTGACCGTCGGGAGCCCGTCCCAGAGCACTCTGCAAGCGTTAGGATCGGTCGGATCCGGGGAGAAAAGAGTGGCGTAGAAGGCCCTGGCCCTCTGGCACATCTCCGCCGGATCCGTGAGGGGGGTGCCGTCCTCCGCCAGGAGGCAGGTGATGTACTTCTTGGCCCCCCTCCTTTTCTCCAGGGCGTAAAAGAAGCGGGAGCCGCGATCCATCTCCCGAAGGAGGTGGATGCGGGATCGAACAAAAGCACCCCAGGCCCGATGGTCTTCGAGGGCCTGGAGCTCCTCCCGCTTCTCCCGGCACACTCCGCAGAGGGATGGATCCTCGGGGTTGACGGCCAGACGCCTCTCCAGCTCCAAGACCTCCCGCTCCAACTGCCCTATCGCCGCATCCCTCCGTCAGCTGGCACCCCGAGTGTAGTCACGGCAGAAGAGCTGGGCGCGCACCTTCCCCAGATCCCACCACCGCCGCGCCGAGGAAAAGGCGCGCCTCTGCCCTCGCCAGGCCAGCCAGAACTCCCGGAAGGACGCCACAAAGCCCGCATCCTCTAGCAAACTATTATTAAAGTGCCAATATGCCGGCCCCGGCCTCTCCGCGCAGAGAGAGGCCGTCACGGTGGCAAGGTGGTGATCCGAAAAGAGGGCCGGCCGAACGCTGGAGGAGTGGGCCCGTGAAAGGTGGAAACGTGACAGGTAAATACGGTCCAGCCGGGAGTGGCACGACCGATGGGCCTCCACCCGGACGAAGGTGAACGTCGAGACGTCGTCCGGGTGGTGGTCGCGCCAGACGTCCACCAGGGAGTGGCGGTCGACAATCTCCCGGAGGACGTCTGCAGCGGCCGGGCACTGCTCGGTCCCCGAGCGGTCCCGTTCCTCGAGGGTGGTGTTAAAATCCCCTCCCAGGACCAGGCACTCACGAGGATCCAGGGAGCCAAGGAAGGCGGACACCTGCTGATAAAAATGTAGCCTCTCCTCGGCCAATGTCGGGGCGTAAACGTTGACGAGATTAACCACAAGCCCCTCCACACGGACCCGGAGGTGCAGCAGGCGACCCAGCACAGCCTCGGCGAAACCCAGCACCTCGGGCCGTAGGTCGGGGGAGAACAGGGTCGCCACTCCAGCCGCACAGACAGAGAAGTGGCTAAAGTAGGCCCCGTCCCCCCACTCCAGCCGCCAGCTAGCTTCAGCGGCAGGATCCGTATGGGTCTCCTGCAGGAAAACCACAGAGTACCCCCCCTCCCGGAGGAAGGAGAGCACCTGGCTCCTGCGGAGACCCATCCTACAGCCTCGGGTGTTCAAGGTGGCAAGGATGATCGGCGCCATGAGGAGGGCTGGGGGTGATCCTCGCTGGCAGACACGCCCACGGCCTCCGGCAGGCCGCGCAGCAATCCGTGACCAACCCCGAAGGTGAGTAAGGAGTCACGGAAGACACGGACCCGCCGGTAGGCCGCGGCGGCCTGCTTCCCGGTCCTCTTACCCTCCCCCATGAGGGCCCTCGCGGCCCGGAGGACCTGATGGAAATCCCCCCACCGCTGGAGCGCAAGATGGACTTTGTTCCGGGAGCCACGGACGTCCTCGAGGAACTCCCGCAGCTGCTCCCTCAGCGCATGGGGGGGTGGGGTCACTGATCGATGACTGGCCCCCAGTGGGGCCCCCGTCACAGCCCCGTGGCCCACCAAGGCGGGTAGGCAGGGGGCAGATCCCCAACGTGGCAGCAGATGGACCAACTCCACAGAACCCGCCCCGCTCCCAGAATCAAGAAGGGGCGGTGGAAGGAGAACAGCAGCCCCTGGGGGGTCGGGACAGGAAAGAACTAGTGAACCCGCTCCCTGGGAAGGATTGCCAGGGGTGGCACTGGCATCACAGGAAGTGGGGGGGACAAGGACAGAGCCAACAGGAGTAGGGCGGGGATCAGGGAGAGAACCCGGGAAGGAGGTAGAGGCAGGATCCGGAACCTCCATAGGTGAGACGCCGGAAGGTGGCTCCTCCTGGCCAGGCTCAAGGATCTGGGAAGTGGGCAGGGGACCCCTAACGATGCCGGGCTCAGCCACTGTGGCACGTGCGGCAGCCTCGGCATCCAGAGAGAGATGGTGGTCAATGGGGTCCCCGCTGGGGAAGGAGGGCGGGTCCTCCACACCAAAGAGGGACACCCACTGGGAAGCGGGTCTCGGCAGCGGGGCACTGGCCGTCGCCCCAAGGGGCTCGGCGGCCATCAACAGAGTGCCACCCGCAGCCAGGTCGATAGAACATTCCAGGGGACCCTCAGAGGTGGGAGCAGAAACAGTGGGTAGGGGAAGGGAACCCAGGGACAGGGGGGATGAAGGGAGGTCACCCAGATCGAGGCCCGCCGGCAGAGGGTCGTCCTCCCCCTGCGTGACCGGGGTCAAGCCCAGGGCCTCGATCTCCGCGTAGATGGGAGGGAGATCACCGTCCACCACCCCAGGGCCCTCCCCGCCAGCACCCGAGGCGATACCCACCGCGGCACTCTCAGAGGCGTCAAGTGGGAAGGGGGCGAGAGAGGCTCCCTCGGGGGCTTCCACGGGAAGGGACCCCGAAGGAGGGGCGGTGTTACCTTCCGGTGCTGCCACAGCATCCCCAGCCAGCTCCACACAACGGGAGTCATCAGGGGGCAAGGCAGAAGACTCGTCATCGGTGCCCCCCTTCCTGCTCTTCCGGGGGGCCTCCGAATCCGAAGGATGTAAGCAAACTCGAGCCTTCCGCTTGCCCCGCTTCCCCTGCACTAAGGACCAGCCCTCCATGGCATCATACGGGGGCCGGCTAACAGGGGTCGGCTCGGGGGGCAAGGGCAATGGCTCAGGGACTCGGGGAGGCAGTGGTGGGACAGCAGAAACCAGAGAGGATTCCCCCTGGGATGAGCCCTCTCCCACGTCCGGCGGTAGCCCCGCCACACCCTCCTCCACAGAGGTGGATCGAGAAGGAGGAGGAGGGGCAGCTTCGGGTGCTGGGCAGCCAGGGGCACCGGCGATGACAGGGCCGGCGCCTTGCCGGGTCTCGGGGGTCCTGGACACTCCTCCGTGCTGGGCCAAGGGACAGTCCCTCCGGACGTGCCCCATCGCCCTGCAGAGGTAGCACCGAGCCTCCCCCGTTGAGTAATGCACCCGGTAGCGGGCTCCCTGGTAGGGGACCAGAAAGGACCCCTCGAGCGCCTCTCCGCCACGCGCTGCCGGCGGCAGTAGAAGCTGCACTTGCCGGCGGAACGAGAGAACATGACGGAGGGCGGGGTCCTTGCAGCCCAAGGGGAGAGGGCTGATGACAGAAACGGGGCGTCCCAGGGCAGAAAGGGCGGGCAGCAGGGCGGAATTGGGCAGGAAGGGAGGGACGGAGGTCAAGATTAAGCGGACCCCCAGGTCTTCCAACGGCTCCAGGGGGACGAACACGCCCCCCACCGCCAGGCCCGTCTCTTCCGCTTCCTGGGCGGCGGCCTCCGATGCCAGGAAGAAGACCACCTTCCCGTACATTTTGGAGGCCGCCACGATGGCCGTGGGCCCCACCACCCTCGCCAACGCCCGCACGTAGGTCTCCACGTGGGGTGAGGCGGGCACCAGGAGGCAACGGACGCCGTGCTTCCTGGTCAAAGTGGGAAAGGGGCCCCGGCCGCTGTAGATGTTAGCGGAAGCAGCAGTCGGAGGACCAGCAGCAGGCGGGGGGGCCGCCGCCACCTGGGCGTACGCCCTGGGGGCCGAGGGAGGGACACCTGCAGAGCTGGTGGAGGGAATAGCGGGGAGGGATGCCGCAGCCGGTAGCGGGGCTGAGGCAGCGGGGGCAGTCTCCGCCATGGAGGGCCTGGCCTTTCTAGCGGGGCCCTTACCCTTCTTCCCACCCCGACCCTTCCCACCGGCTGGGGGTGCTCCCCCCGAATCAGAAGGGGCGAGAGAAGTGGCAGCAACGGAGGTCTCCCCAGTACTCGCCGCCGCCGGTGCCCCAGCAGGGGCGGTGGTAGGTGGATCGGCAGTGGCGGTCGAGGTAGAGGCTTGGGCAGTCTACACGGGGGCAGGTGGAGGAGGGGTAGTGGGAGCATCGCGAGGGGTCTCCCCCGCTGCATCCCTCGCCATAACGAGAGCGGGGAGGGGGACAAACAGCAAGGGGAGGGGAAGGAGAGGAGAGGGCCACCCTTCCCCGCTAGGCTGCAGGCAGGGGAGGAGGGCACCAGAAGGGGAAGGCTAAAGGGGCGTTGGGAGCAACCAAGGACTAAGGGTGGGATTGTTGCAGGGCACCAACGCAGAGGGGGGTTCCAGCTCCTCCAGTTGCACTAGGGGAGTGGGGGGGCAACGGCAGAGGGGGGAGTGCAGTGAACAAGGGGAAACCAAATGGGGAAGGGCACAAGCGCCTGAGAGGGGGCGTGGGCGCATGGGGGGGACCGATCAGGGCTGGGGGAGCACAGGGTGGGGGGAAAGGGCGAGCTGAGATTGGGGTAGAGGGACCACGGGGACAGCTACAGGGCCGGGGCAGAACTATCAGGCAGCAGAGGGAAATAGTAGGGTGGACAAATGTGGCAAAGGGGAGGGGGTCAGTCCAGTATGAGGGGGGGAGGTGGTGCACCCACAGGCACTTGTGCCAAAAAGTCAATGGTTGGCTGCTGCTGCTGCAGGCCCAAATGGTGGAAGTGGACGTGGTGAGCCAGGCGAGCAGCTCAGTCCCAGAGGCAGGAGTCCAAAGCAGAAGGAAAACAGCCAGCGGGGGTGGTGGAGGGGGCAACGATGGTGGTGGGGGCGAAGGGGGACACGGATGGACTGGGGACAGGCTCCACGCCACACCCCCGGTGCCCCAGCGGACACAGTCCAAACCCCCACCACAAGAGCACAGTTTGAAAAAGACTCAGTCCAGAAAAGCCCCCTCCACAGTGGTCTTCATACTGTCTCCAGCAGCGGGTGGTCCTCTTCTCCTTCCTCTCCTCCTCTGGGCACCAACAGCTCCCCAGCAACAGCCACAGTAGGCCCAGCAGCTCCAGGTGGTGGTGGTCTGGCGTCCAGGCAGAAGGGACCCCGCTCAGAGGGTGGTGGTCTCAGCAACAAGAGCTGGGGTCCCTTACTCCCCTCTTCTCTGGGAAGCAGGCCAGCAGCCCCCCCCCCCAAGGGGCTGTAGGTGGAATAACAGCAGTAACTGAGGTGGGGGGGGAGAACCACCAGCCAGCCAGCAAACAGACAGCAGAGAGAGGGGTGGGTGGTGGTGTCTAGCCCAGCCAGGGAAGCAGCAGGAGCAGAAACAGCAGCAGCAAGGGCCCAGTGCCCAGCAGCAGCAGCAGCCCTCTCTCTCCTTCCTCTACAGCAGAGCGGTTGAAGGGAGCTATACTGGCTACTGGATAAGCAGCTTCTGTTCCCTGAGTGACCAGAGCAGGGGCTGCTCCAGACTAATGAGAACACCTGACTCCAATGAACCTGCTAAGAGTCAGGTGAGGCTGTTAAGCACCTGACTCTAAGGCCTTCTGATGCTATAAAAGGGCTCACTCCAGTCAGGCTAAAGGGA
The DNA here is from genome assembly GCF_025201925.1 of Gopherus flavomarginatus. Classification (NCBI taxonomy): domain Eukaryota; kingdom Metazoa; phylum Chordata; order Testudines; family Testudinidae; genus Gopherus; species Gopherus flavomarginatus. The sequence goes on along the minus strand of NC_066626.1, from coordinate 8,368,331 downwards.
GCCAGGGGGGAGGAAGTGCGTGTGAGGAACTGGGAGCAAGAGGTGTGCAAGAAGCTAAGTAGGCAAACTGCTGGAGGACTGAAGTATAAGTGTTATCAGACATCAGGAGGAAGGTCCAGTGGTGAGGACAGAGGAGGCCATGGGGAAGTAGCCCAGGGAGTTGTAGCTGTTGCGCAACTCTACCAGGAGGCACTCTAGACAGCTGCAGTCCACAGGGCCCTGGGTTGGAACCTGGAGTAGAGGGCAGGCCCAGGTTCCCCCCCAAAGCTCCCAACTCCTGATCAAACACACGAGGAATTGACCTGGACTGTGGCTTCTACCAGAGGGGAAGGTCTCTGGGCTGTTTCCCAACCCACAGGGTGAATCTGTGAGGCGAGCAATTCTGCCAATAAGCACAGGACCTACCAAGGTAGAGGAAGAACTTTGTCACAATACATATCTTCAAATTTCTGTGTGGCTTAGTGTTGTGGCATGACCTACTGTTTGAAATAAATGTTGTAAGCAAGAGATTCCAAGGTGTTGACCTTGCTATATCTGGAGCAATGGAACAACTGGACAAAGCAAAGTCATACCTACAGTCTCTTATGGGTCAGATGAGGGATTTCAAAACGTTCTGAAGACTGCACAGAAGTTGTCAGAGGAACTTCCCACTGAAGCTATTTTCCTCCCCATTCAAGCATCCAAGAATCACCAAAGAAGACATTTTGATTACGAGGCAGAGGGTAATCCCATAAGAGACTCCAAACTACAATTCAAAGTTGAATTCTTTAACCAGGTGCTAGATTGTGCAATATAGTCAGTTGAAGAACATTTCATGCAGCTCAAGGAACACAGCAGTACATTTGGGATGTTGTATGATTTTCCAAAACTCCTCACTATACCCGAAGAAGACCTGCACCAGCAATGCAGGGCACTAGAGACTGTGTTGACACATGACATGCATGATATTGATGCAAGTTATTTAGGTGATGACCTGAAAGCCCTCTCAACATACATTTCAGCAGCATCAACTCCAAAGGCTGTTCTGGAATATATGTGCACAAATAAGATGACCACCCTCTTTCCAAATGCTTTTGTTGCTCTGCGCATACTTCTAACACTTCCTGTAACAGTTGCCAGTGGAGAACGCAGCTTCTCCAAGCTGAAGTTAATAAAAACACACCTACGCTCCACAATGACACAGGAGAGGTTGGTTGGCATTGCAACCATCTCAATAGAGCATGAGCTGTCCCAGACTGTGGACCTTTCAGCAGGAAGCAATTCAAATCTTTGCAACCAAGAAGGCATGGAAAGCACCACTTTGATTATTCAAACAGATAAAAATGCCAGTGTTTACTGTGCAGACAAGAAAAGTCACATTTGCTGTTTAGGCGTTTGAAAGTTAAGTGTTACTTAACATTTTTTTGAACAAGGCATTTTAAGTTTTTTTCCTTTATTGGGATAGGTAGCAGAGAAGTACCATGAGAAAAGTAGAACAGGAAGAAGGCAAAATTGAGACCTTTCAAAGTTTTGGCCCAATCAAGGGAGCGTGGGGGCGTCATTTGAGCTCTCCACCTCAGGTGCCAAAATGTTGTGGGCCAGCCTTGGGTGGCAAAAGTGACAAGACTGAAAAGCCTACAGATATTTAAAAAACACCATAATAGAAGCTTAAACTATTTTTATACCTCTGTGATACAGCATGCCATAGGGCAGCAGGAGAGGGTTAGAAGGGAGCCTTATTCCCTGTAAAGGGAAGAAAGTTTGCTAGATTAATTAGAGCACCTGAAGCCAATTAGAGCATCTGCAGTCAGTCCCATGATAAAAACCCCTGATTCAATCAGACAGTGTGGGAGCTGGAGCAGAGAACAGTTTGAAGGGAAGCAGAGGAAAGTTTGGAGAAGTGCTGCTGGGGGCTAAGAAGCCCAAGACCCTAGGTAAGGGGCACCTGGCTTGTGCAGAGGGAGGGCAGGAAGCCCCCCCCCCCAAGCTGAAGGGCAGGAGAGGGAAGTAGCCCAGTGGAAGAAACCATCAGTTCAAGTGATTTACCACTATCCTCAGGGCCCCTGGGCTGAGACCTGGAGTAGAGGGCTGGCCCAGGTCCCTTCCCCTCCTCTAGGACATTAGTGGGGCAGGTAATATTCCAATTCAGGGGCAAGAAATGGCACCCTGAAACCCCCCCCCCCCCAAAAGAAGAGACCACAAGACCCATCATAATAGTGCCGGCAATTTGCCACACCTCAAATAAGCAAAAGACACAGAAGCAAACAACAATATATTTTTTTCAAGTACATGAGAAGCAGGAAGCCTGCCAAGCAATCAGTGCGGCCACTGGACACTCAAGGGCCTAAAGGAGCACTCAAGGAAGACACAGCCATTGGGGAGAAGCTAAACGAATTCTTTTCATCTGTCTTCACTGAAGAGCATGTGAGGGAGATTCCCACACCTGACCCATTCTTTTTAGCTGACACATCTGAGGAACTATCTCAGATTCAGGAGTCAATAGAGGAGATTTTGGAACAAATTGATAAATTTACACAGTAATAAGTCACCAGGACCAGATGGGATTCACTGAAGAGTTCTCAAATAACTCAAATTATAGAATTATTAACTGTGGAATGTAACCTATCACTTAAATCAGCCTCTGAGCCAGGTAACTGGTGAATAGCTAATATGGCACCAATTTTTTTAAAAGGCTCCAGAGTTACACACCAGTAAGCCTAACTTAAGTACTAAGCAAATTCATTGCAACTATAGTAAAGAACAGAATTTTCAGACCAGTAGATGAACACAGTTTTGTTGGGGAAGAGTCAACATGGCTTTTCTAAATGGAAATCATGTCTCATCAATTTATTAGAATTCTTTGAGGGAGTCAAGAAACATGTGGACAAGGGTGAGCCAGTGAATATAGTGTACTTGAACTTTCAGAGTCTTTGACAAGGTCCCTCTCCAAAGGCTCTTAAGCAAATTAGGCAGTCATGGGATAAGAGGAAAGGTCCTCTTGTGGATCAGTAACTGATAAAAAGATAGGGAGAAAGAGTAGGAATAAATGGTCAGTTTTCACAATGGACAGAGGTAAACAGCAGGATCCCACACCGATATGAACTGGGACCGGTGTTGTTCAATATATTCATAAATGATTTGTAAAAAGGGGTTAAGAGTGAGATGGAAAAGTTTGCAGAAGAGACCCATCTTGAGTAAATTTGGTAAATCCAAAGCAGAGTGCAAAGAATTACAAAGGCATCTCACAAAACTGGATGTCTGGACAACAAAATGGCAGATGAAATTCAAAGTTGATAAATGCACGTTGGAAAACATAATCCCAACTATACATACAAAATGACTAGGTTTGTTACCACTCAAGAAAGATCTTTGCATCATTGTGGATAGCTTTCTAAGAACATCCACTCAACAGCAGGAGTCAAAACCACTAACAGAATGTTAGGAACTATTAGGAAAGGTATAGATAAAAAGGTAGTAAATATCACAATGCCACTGTAAAAATCCATGGTACACCGACACCTTGAATATTGTGTGCAGTTCTGGTTGCCCCATCTCAAAAAATAAATATTAGAAATGGGAAGGGTACAGAGAAGGGAAATCAATATTAACTCTATGGAACAGTTTCTGTATTAGGAGAGAGAAAAAGGACAGGGACTGTTCAGCGTGAAGAAGAGATGACTAAGGGGGTATAAGATAGAGGTCTGTAAAATCATGAATGGTGTGGAAAAGGTGAATAAGGATGTGTTATTTACCCTTAAACATAGCACAAGAGCCAGAGGTCACCCGATTCAATTAATAGGCAGCAGGTTTAAAACAAACCAAAGGAAGTACAGTTGAACTCCGTTTATCTGACCCTTCGTTATCCGGCTTTGTGTATTAACTGCACAACCAGCGCACATAGGTCCAGAAGCAGCTGCTCTGTCCTGTGGGCATTAGGTGGTGATGCAACATCACACTTATCTATTCTCTGAATTATCCAATTTTTAAAATTATCCGATCTGGCCCAAGTCCCTATTCGATCAGATAAACAGGGTTTGGCTGTATTTCCCCATCCAACATACGCCCAAAACTATAACTGGGTTAAAAAGGGAATTATTAGATAAGTTGATAGAGCATAAGTCCAACAATGGCTGTTAGCCAAGATGGTCAGGGATGCAACCCCATGCTGTGGGTGTCCCTAAACCTGTGACTGCCAGAAAATGGGATGGGGTGAGAGGGATGACAGATCACTCAATACACTTACCTGTTCTGTTCACCCCTCTGAAGCATTTGGCACTGACCACTATAGGAAGACAGGGTACTGGGCTAGACAGACCATTGGTCTGAGCCAGTATGGTCATTCTTATGTTCTTAACTGTTTGTTTATGCTCACCATCTTTGGGTAAATCACATGCCTGATACCTCAGATCTCTGCCCCCACAGTTAATTTGCTAAAAGAAAACTGGTTCACAGTGAACCTGCAGCAGTCAGGTGTAGATGACTTCCAGATGGTTATAGCAACCGCTTCTGGACCAAATTCACCCCCTTCTTGCATGTCTTCTGACACTGCAGAGTCAGGGCAAGCTCCTTGCAAAACTCCAGAAACATCACTTTCTGCATATGAAAGTTCTGCAGCCACGGCTGGTCATCCCAGGCCTCCATAACAATGTGATCCCACCAGTCTGTGCTTGTGGCCCTTCTCCACAGGTGCTGAACTACATAGGAGGCATCAGCAGTTACACCAAGAATCATGAGCAGCATCAGCCAGTTGACTTGTATCTTCCTCCTCTGACAGGAGCCTTCACTAGCTCTGAATCTGCCACCAGCATCTCACCTATGTTTTGCTCACCTTATGAAACAGGAGTGAAAATGCAAGCATGACAAATTCTTCAAATGGGGCCTCCCCAATGTTACTGGCTCCAGTTGCCGGCAGCTTGCAGACCCAAAACACAGCTTGGCTGGCTGTATTGGTGGGTGAGACAACTTCTGATAAAGTGCTGTGGGAGGGACACTCAAGTGTTTCCATGGTGCAGAAGGAACAAAGGGCTGAAGAGGCTACAGCTGGGAGAGCCCTAGGAAACCTGGGAGAAGCTGATTTGACTAGGTCTGCACAGTGCACTGTGGGCACGTGAACGCTAGTGTGAGACTCAGGTCTTGAAATTCTAAACCCAGGGTCACCGTTCAGTGTGGACTCTCCTGCACAGGCTTAGAAACACTGAGCCAACAGATCGAGTCCCACACACCCGGGCTCACATTGCAGTGACTGTTACAGTCTGGGGGAGACGGTTACACAACTTGTCTCCTTCCGTAATTTTCCTCTTCACAGAAAGTTTATTTTAAAGTTGATCCACATAAATTCCATTTGAAACAGAAATAATTAAAGTCTCTATTGGGTGTCTCTACTCATATACGCTACTTCTCTCAACCCCTTTGGAGTGAGGTTTTACTTCAGCACTGCTTAATCCAAAGGGGCTGAATTACAGCAAATAAACTGAGTATTAGTCACCATTTCCTATAATACTGGTGAGGGGGAGAAAAAGGAAGAGAACCAATATAATTTGCAGTATTACAATATAATTCTGGTTATCACATAATCAGTCTTATTCTGTAATAATTAACATAATCTTTAATTCCATTATCACTAGTAACAACAAACATATTCAAAGATTACAAATTCTTATTATATGCATTATTTCCCTCTCAATCCTCATTTCCTCCAAATGAGCCCTGTAGTGCTCTGTCCTCCACTAACACAGGTGCCTTCCATTTCCGTGAGTTCATTTGTCTCTGGGGTATGTCTACACTGCAATGTAAGACTGGGCTTGAGCCTAATCCCCCTTGCATCTACACTGCAATTGTGCTAACTCATGGCTCAGACCCAGGACCCTGCAGGGCTGGAGGGCCCAAGCTGGACTTATCTGAGACCCAGGTTCTGGGTCCCGTTTTATTGCAGTGTAGATATGGCCCCATTAAACTGGGGTCCCAGGAATATGCTGGAAGTATCCCACCTCTCTCACACAAGGTATCTCTGCAGGGGGAGGGAACTCCAGTTCTTAGGAAGAGACAGGTATTTGTAATGGGCAATTCGATCACTAGAAACATAGATAGCTGGGTTTGCGATGACCAGAAGAACCGCATGGCTTGCAGACTCTTTTGAATAGTTGCTGCAACAGCTGAGGAAGCTCTTAGACGGACTGTAATATGGATGGTGAGCGGTCAGCTTCTTGTGCCCTGCACAGGATATGCCATGTTTGTCTTTCTTCCACAGTACAGAAGCGACTTTGTCTGTACAAAGTGCAAGCTGGTCTCCATCTTGGAAGAGGAAGATGCAAGGTCTGGAGAAACAAGTATCAACCTTGCATAAGAGAAAATGAAGATTTCCTGGACAGACATCAGGGTATGCTTCTATGGGCACAACATTCTGAAGAATTGGAGCAGGCTGCACAGTGGGGACAGAAGGATGGTAAAGAAACTTGGCAGCATGTGACCTCCAGAAGAAGAAGAGGAGCATCCATGTACCAGCAATGTAGATACAGGTGAGCAACCATTTTCATCTTCTCTGCACAGGTACTAATGCAGAGAGTGGACTAGATGATACATCTGAGGGAAGGGAGCAGAAGGAGACTCCACTGATTGGAAGTCATGAGAAGCATTGTCCTAGGGATGGGCATTCCATGACCACCGCTTCCAAGAGGAGGAGGCGGGTGGTGGTGGTTGAGGACTCCCCCCTCAGGGGGACTGAGTCATCTATCTGCTGTCCCGACCAGGAAAACCGAGAGGTCTGCTGCTTGCCACGAGCTAGGATTCATGATGTGATGGAGACTGCTGAGACTCATCAAGCCCTCGGATTGCTACCCCTTCCTGCTTCTCCATGTGGGCACCAACGATACTGCCAAGAATGACCTTGCGCGGATTACTGCAGACTACATGGCTCTGGGAAGAAGGATAAAGGAGTTTGAGGTGCGAGTGGTGTTCTCGTCCCTCCTCCTTGTGGAAGGAAAAGGCCCGGGTAGAGACTGTTGAATCGTGGAAATCAACGAATGGCTATGCAGGTGGTGTCAGAGAGAAGGTTTTGGATTCTTCGACCATGGGATGGTGCTCCAAGAAGGAGGAGTGCTAGGCAGAGACAGGCTCCACTTAATGAAGAGAAGGAAGAGCATCTTCATAAGCAGGCTGGCTAACCTAGTGAGGAGGGCTTTAAACTAGGTTCACCGGGGTAAGGAGACCAAAGCCCTGAGGTAAGTGGGGAAGTGGAATGCTGGGAGGAGGCACAAGCAGGAGAGCGGAAGAGGGAAGGACTCCTGCATCATACTGAGAAAGCAGGATGATCAGTGAGTTATCTGAAGTGCCTATACACAAATGCAAGAAGCCTAGGAAACAAGCAGGGAGAACTGGAAGTGCTGGCATAGTCAAGGAATTATGATGTGATTGGCATAACAGAGACATGGTGGGATAAATCACATGACTGGAGTATTGTCATGGATGGATATAAAGTGTTCAGGAAGGACAGGCAGGGCAGAAAAGGTGGAGGAGTTGCATTGTATGTAAGAGAGCAGAATGACTGCTTAGCACTCCAGTATGAAACTGCAGAAAACCTGAGAGTCTCTGGATTAAGTTTAGAAGTGTGAGAAACAACGGTGATGTCATAGTGGGAGTCTGCTATAGACCACCAGACCAGGGGGATGAAGTGGACAAGGCTTTCTTCTGGCAACTAGCAGAAGTCACTAGATCACAGGCCCTGGTTCCCATGGGGGACTTCAATCACCCCAATACTGCTGGGAGAGCAATACAGTAGTGCACAGACAATCCAGGAAGTTTTTGGAAAGTGTAAGGGACAATTTCCTGGTGCAAGTGCTGGAGGAACCAACTAGGGGCAGAGCTCTTCTTGACCTGCTGCTCACAAACAGGGAAGAGTTAGTAGGGGAAGCAAATGTGGATGGAAACCTGGGACATAGGTGCTGACTCCATGGGTCACCCACAGAAAAAAATTGGTGGATGCTCAGCATCCACTGGCAGCTCCCCGTGGCCCCGTCCACCCAGCTGCTCCAGCTCACCTCTGCATCCTCCGCTAGTGCACCATCGTGTCCTGCTTGTCACCCCTCCCAGAGCTTTTGCCATGAAAGAGCTGATTCGCGGGGGAGGATGGGGAACGTGGCGCACTGGAGGAAGAGGCGGGCCAGAGTGGGGATTTGGGGACGGGATCCAAAAGGGTCCGGGAGGGGATGGAATTAGGGTGGGGACTTTGGGGATGGGGTTGGAATGGGTTAGGGTCAGGGGCTGGGATGGAGTGGAGTCAGGGTGGGACCAGGGGCAGCGAAAGAGATGGGGGTGGCGCAGGCACCCACTGGTGCAGGAGAACGTTTGCACCTATAACCTGGGAGGCAGTTACGAGATGATCAAGTTCAGGATGCTGACACCAAGAAGAAAGGAGAGCAGCAAAATACGGACCCTGGACTCCAGAAAAGCAGACTTTGACTCCCTCAGGGAGCTGATGAGCAGGATCCCCTGGGAGAATAACCTGAGGGGGAAAGGAGTCCAGGAGAGCTGGCTGTATTTTAACAAATCCTTATTGAGGTTGCAGGAACAAACCATCCCGATGTGTAGAAAGAATAGTAAATATGTCAGGCGACCAGCTTGTCTTAACAGTGAAATCCTTGCTGATCTTAAATGCAAAAAAGAAGCTTACAAGAAGTGGGAGACTGGACAAATGACCAGGGAGGAGGATAAAAATATTGCTCAGGCATGCAGGAGTGAAATCGGGAAGGCCAAATCACACTTGGGAGTTGCAGCTAGCAAGAGATGTTAAGAGTAACAAGAAGGGTTTCTTCAGGTATGTTAGCAACAAGAAGCAGGTCAAGGAAAGTGTGGGCCCCTTACTGAATGAAGGAGGCAACCTAGTGACAGAGGATGTGGAAAAAGCGGAAGTACTCAATGATTTTTTTGCCTCGGTCTTCTCAGACAAGGTCAGCTCCCAGACTGTTGCACTGGGCAGCACAGTATGGGGAGGAGGTGACCAGCCCTCTGTGGAGAAAGAAGTGGTTCGGGACTATTTAGAAAAGCTGGACGAGCACAAGCCTGTGGGGCCAGATTCACTGCATCCAAGGGTGCTAAAGGAGTTAGTGGATGTGATTGCGGAGCCACTGGCCATTATCTTTGAAAACTCACGGTGATCGGGGGGGGTCCAGGATGACTGGAAAAAGGCTAATGTAGTGCCCATTTTTTAAAAAGGAAGGAGGAGGATCCAGGGAACTACAGGCCAGCCATCCTCCCCTCAGTCCCTGGAAAAATCATGGAGCAGGTCATCAAGGAATCAATTCTGATGCACTTAGAGGAGAGGAAAGTGATCAGGAGCAGTCGGTACGGATTCACCAAGGGCAAGCCATGCCTGACTAATTGCCTTCTCTGAGGAGATAACTGGGTCTGTGGATGAGGGGAAAGCAGTGGATATGTTATTCCTTGACTTCAGCAAAGCTTTTGATATGGTCTTCCACCGTATTCTTGCCAGCAAGTGAAAGTACGGACTGGATGAATGAACTATAAGATGTATAGAAAGCTGTCTAGATCGTCGAGCTCAATGGGTAGTGATCAATGGCTCCATGTCTAGCTGGCAGCCGATATCAAGCAGAGTGCCCCAAGGGTTGGTCCTGGGGCCAGTTCTGTTCAATATCTTCATTAATGATCTGAAGCAGGGGTCGGTCACCTACAGTATGCATGCCAAAGGTGGCACACAAGCAGATTTTTTTTTTTGAGGGCACACGGAGCAGGCTGAGCTGCTCAGCCTGCTGCTGCTCTGGGGTTCCTGCTGCTGGCCCCTTGCCAGCCAGGGTCCCGCTGCCAGTCCCACTCAGCATCCGCTGCTGGCCTGGGGGAAGGAACCCCAGGCTGGCAGTGGGCTAGGACCCCAGCTGACAGGAGCTGGAGGCTGAAACCCCTGATTGGCAGCTGGCTGAGCCGTTCAGTCCCTGCTCTGGGGTTCCGGCTGCTGGCCTCTTACACAGTACTCCAGATGAGGCCTCACCAATGCTGAATAGGTAGGGGAATGATCACATCCCTCGATCTGCTGGCAGTGCCCCTACTTATACATCCCAAAATGCCACTAGCCTTCTTGGCATCAAGGGCACACTTGACTCATATCCAGCTTCTCGTCCACTGTAACCCCTAGGTCCTTTTCTGAAGAATTGCTGCCTAGACATTCAGTCACTAGTTTGTAACAGTGCATGGGACCTTTCCATCTTAAGTGCAGGACTCTGCACTTGTCCTTGTTGAACCTCGGATTTCTTTTGGCCTAATCCTTTAAATTGTCTAGTTCCCTCTGTATCCAATCCCTACCCTCTAGCATATCTACCACTCCTCCCAGTTTAGTGTTATCTGCAAACTTGCTGAGGGGCAGTCCATGCCATCCTCCAGATCAGGGGTCAGTAACCTTTCAGAAGTGGTGTGCCGAGTCTTCATTTATACACTCTAATTTAAGGCTTCGCTTGCTGGTAGTACATTTTAACTTTTTTTTTTTTTTTTTTAGAAGGTCTCTCTATAAGTCTATAATATATAACCAAACTACTGTTATATGTAAAGTAAACAAGGTTTTCAAAATGTTTCAGAAGCGTTATTTAAAATTAAAGTGCTGATCTTATCAGTTTAGTGTGATCCTTTCCATTGCTTTTCCTTGCTGAGTTTTCCACTGTTTGGCACATATTTGGATACTTTAAGCTGCACACAGGCTTCTGAGTGATCAGTTGTTAACTGGCTCCAAGAGGGACAGAGGACAGATTTCATGTGTGAAAATACCTGTTCACACAGGTATGTGGATCCAAATGCTGAAAGCATTGCAAACACCATTTTCTTCAAACAGTTACATTTCACTGGCAGGGATGTCCAGCAGGTCAGAATAGAGGCCCCATGTCTCTCTCGGTAGCTTCAAGTGCACTCCGCAGATCCACAAACTTTAATGTCCACAATTCTGAGCTTTTTAACTGAACGAGTTGCCTTTCGAAATCTTCAACACCCATCCACTGAAATACAGACAAATCCAAGTCGCTTTTGTTGAACTTTTCAGGTTTAATTAGAAAAGAGAGCATTGGGCCAAATTGCTGGAAATCTTGAAATCTGTCAGAAAATTCTGATTCCAGTTCTTGCATGTACTTTCCAATCTCATTGACACTGAGAGTGCAATGTGTCAATAGCTCTTTTATGTGTTGGGGAAGTAGCGGAAAAGTAGAAGATTGACTGACTATCCCTGGAAAAAACTGCTAGTTTCACAACAAATGCTTTCCAGGCTTCATAAAGATCCAGAACTATTTGCCCTGCACCCGGGAGACAGAAGTTGAGTTCGTTTAGGTGAGCGGTGATATCAGTTAGAAACATGATCTTACACAGCCATTTTGTCATCACCCAGTTCAGGGTCGTTTTTGTTCTTTTTCTGACAAAAAGGCCTTGATTGCCTCAAAACAGTTTACGAAGTGCACCAAAATCTTGCCACGACTTAGCCACTGAATGTTGCTGTGAAGTGGGATGTCGTTATAAGCACAGTCCATCTCTTCTAGCAGTCCTTGAAATTGTCTGTGAGTCAAAGCAGATTGAGCAACAAGGAAATTCACAATTTTCACCACAGGTTTTCTTGATGGATGATACAGTGAAATTTAACTGTCTGATGGCCAATTTGATCTTCAAGTAACTTTACAAATCCCTTCTGTTTTCCGACCATGACAGGGGCACCATCTGTTGTCACACAAAATATTATTCTGACGTCAACTCCTTGTTCTTCAAAATGGTTTACAAAACTTTCCAGTGTATCTTCCCACATTGTTGTGCCATGCAGGGGTTTTAGGCCACAAAGTTCCTCTTGGATTTCATCGGAAGCACGATCTCTTGCAATAATTGCCAAATGTGGAATGTCGTTTATATCCACGCTCTCATCAACTGCAACACTAAACACTGCTGTGTCTTTCAATGCAGTCGTCTGCTTTTCCTTAATGTTTTCTGCCATTTCACTTCTGCGTCTCTCAACTGCTCTGGCAGAGATGGGCAGTTCTTTTATTCTAGATATGATTGTTTCCTTATTTGACAAATCATTGAACAAAATCTCCGAACTGCTGAGAAACTTTTTATATATTCCCCATCTGTAAATGACTTTCCATGTTTTGCAATGCACTGTGCAATCTTGTAACTTCCTTCGGTAACTTGATTTTTACTTACACTTAAGCTTTTAAGAACACTGCTTTGCTTCTCATAGGTTGCTACTGCCTTTTTGATTTATTCAGTCTTGTCTGCTTTGTCAAGAAAGATTTTTCTCGTGCTTCATTTCAAAATGTCGAACACTTGATGTGCGACAAACAACACTTTTATAACAGAAAGCACAAATAGCATGGTCCTTCTTTTCAATAAATCCAAATGCATCTGTCCAAGCAGGCTGAAATGATTGGAGATCTAGCTTCACTTTCTTAGGAGCTGCCATTTTGTCAAATGTTCCCTTCAACTCTCAGTGGGGGGGAAAATGGTGATAGAAGGCAGGCACGAGGTCAAACGCAGTATAGTTTGAGATAAGCAATTTTAAGATGGGGATGCTGAGTTGCACCCCCTCTTGCCTGGTGCGCAACCCTCACTGTCTCAGGCTGTGGACAGTGGCCCACAGCGGGGAGGCTGCAGAGCACTGATCCAAGGCCAGGAGCAGAGCCCAAGGTAGCCTGCAGGGACTCCAGGCCAGAAAGCAGGCTGAGCAAGGCTGGAGATCCAGATCCTGGCTGCAGGAGGTCAGCGGCTGGAATCCAAGATTGGCAGCTGAGGTGAGTGGAGCTGGTAGGCCTGAGCAGGGCTAGAGGCCTGGACTCTGTCTGCAAGGGGGCCACCAACCAGAAGCAAGGTGAGTGGAGCTGCGCAGTATAATGCTGGGGAGGAATGTAGGTACCAATGACATAGGGAAGGATAGGAGAGAGGTCTTGGAGGCCAAATTTAGGCTGCTAGGCTGCTCCAGCCCCGTAATCATTTTTGCTGCCCTCCGCTGGACTCTTTCCAATTTTTCCACATCTTTCTTGTAGTGTGGGGCCCAAAACCAGACACAGTACTCCAGATGAGGCCTCAGCAATGTCGAATAGAGGGGAATGATCATGTCCCTTGATCTGCTGGAAATGCCCCTACTTATACAGCCCAAAATGCTGTTAGCCTTCTTGGCAACAAGGGCACACTGTTGACTTATATCCAGCTTCTCGTCCACTGTAACCCCTAGGTCTTTTTCTGCTGAACTGCTTTCTGGCCATTCAGTCTCTAGTCTGTAACAGTGAATGGGATTCTTCCGTCCTAAGTGCAGGACTCTGCACTTGTCCTTGTTGAACCTTATCAGGTTTCTTTTAGCCCAATCCTCTCATTTGTCATGTCAATTACATCATGTAATGGCAGACAGCTGAAAAGTGACAAGTTTTTAAAGTGCTTCTCTACAAATGCTAGGACACTAAATAATAAGATGGGTGAACTAGAGTGCCTCATATTAAATTAGGATAGTGATATAATAGGCATCACCGAAACTTGGTGGAATGAGGATAAGCAATAGGACAAAATAATACCAGAGTACAAAGTATATCGGAAGGACAGAACAGGTTGTGGTGGTGGGGGAGTGGCTCTATATGTAAAAGAAGGCATAGAATCAAATGAAGTGAAAATCTAAAAGGAACCAAAATATACCATAGAAACTCTCTGGATAGTAATTCCATACTCTAATAATACGAATAGAGCAGTAGGGATATGTCACGGAGTGTGGGGGAGTTCAGCCCTGCACCCCTCTTCCTGGGACCCACAGTGACTCTCAGCCAGCCAGTAAAACAGAAGGTTTATTGGACAACAGGAACACAGGTTACAGCAGAGCTTGCAGGCACAGTCAGGACCCCTCCACCGAGTCCTTCTGGGCTTTCAGGGTGCTTGGATCCTAGCTAGGATACCCTGAATTCCGCCCACACAGCCCCAAGCCCAAACTCAAACTGCTTCCCTCCTGCCACTCCCTTCCTTTGTCCCCTTCCCGGGCAAAGGTGTTGACCTTTCCCCTCCCTTACCTAGCTCAGGTTACAGGCTCTGGCATCGTCCATCCCCTAAAGTCCTCCCCTGCTCTCCCACCCCCCACACAGACAGTCCCTACTCCATCACATCTCTCCCCCCTTAGAGACTGAACTGAGCGGGGTCACTCTGCCCAGTGACCTGGGGAAGTTCAGGGTCCCCTCTCCGGGACAACGCGTCCGCTGTCAGGTTGGCACTTCCCTTCACATGGACCACGTCCATGTCATAGTCCTGCAGGAGCAGGCTCCACCTCAGGAGCTTGGCGTTGGCTCCTTTCATCTGGTGCAGCCAGGTCAGGGGAGAGTGGTCGGTGTACACGGTGAAGTGTCGCCCAAAGAGATATGGCTCCAGTTTCTTAAGGGCCCACACCATGGCCAGGCATTCCTTCTCGATGGCCGCGTAGCTTTGTTCCCGGGGTAGCAGCTTCTTACTCAGGTACACGATGGGGTGTCTCTCCCCCTTTTCATCCTCCTGCATTAACACTGCCCCCAGTCCCGTGTCTGAGGCATCAGTGAACACCATAAAGGGTTTGTCAAAATCTGGGTTTGCCAGAACGGGGCCACTAACCAGAGCCTCCTTCAGCGCCCGGAAAGCCTCCTGGCACTGCTCAGTCCAGATCACCTTGTCTGGCTTCCCCTTTTTGCACAGTTCAGTGATGGGGCCGGCTATGGCACTAAAGTGGGGCACGAACCTTCGATAGTACCCCGCCATTCCAATAAAGGCCTGGACCTGCTTTTTGGTTTGGGGAGCAGGCCAGTCTCTGATCACCTCCACCTTGGCTGGTTCCGGCTTCAGGCAGCCGCTCCCCACCCGATGGCCCAGGTAAGATACTTCAGCCATCCCCACCTTGCACTTCTCCGCCTTTACTGTTAACCCAGCCTTTCGGAGTCGGTCTAGGACTTGTTTAACCTGGGATATGTGGTCCTCCCAGGTCTGGCTGAAGACACAGATGTCGTCAATATACGCCACGGCAAAACTCTCCATCCCCCTCAGTAGCTGATCCACCAGGCGCTGGAAGGTGGCCGGCGCTCCCTTGAGGCCGAAGGGCAGGGTCAGAAACTCATAGAGCCCCAGAGGGGTGATAAAGGCCGATTTCAGCCTGGCCTCTGCGTCCAGCGGCACTTGCCAGTAGCCTTTGGTAAGATCCATAGTGGTGAGGTACCGAGCACCTCCCAGCTTGTCTAGGAGCTCGTCAGGCCTGGGCATAGGGTAGGCATCAGATACGGTGATGGCATTGAGCTTTCGATAGTCCACACAGAACCGGATTGACCCATCCTTCTTGGGGACTAGCACCACTGGCGAGGCCCAAGGGCTGGAAGACGGCTGGATCACCCCCAAAGCCAGCATGTCCCTGGCCTCTCTTTCAAGATCCTGGGCAGTTTTCCCAGTGACCCGAAAAGGGGAGCATCTTATAGGGGCATGTGACCCGGTTATCACCCGGTGGACAGTCAAATTAGTGCGTCCAGGCTGGTTGGAAAACAGCTGTCGGTACAGATGCAGCACCCCCCTGATCTCAGCGTGCTGGCTCGGGGTCAGTTGATCAGAGAGGGGAATTGCCTCCAGGGGGGAACCAGCCTTTGTCCCAGGGAATAGATCTACTAAGGGGTCATCTCCCTGCCCCTCCCAATGTCCACACACGGCCAACACCACATTCCCCCTGTCATAGTATGGTTTCATCATGTTCACATGGTACACCCGACGGTGATGTGCCCGGTTTGACAGCTCCACCACATAGTTTACCTCATTCAGTTGCTTGATAACCTTGAAGGGCCCTTCCCAGGCAGCCTGGAGTTTGTTTCTCCTCATGGGGATAAGAACCATCACCTGATCCCCGGTGGCGAAGGCACGGGCTCGTGCTGTGCGGTCATACCAGACCTTCTGCCTCCTCTGGGCTCGGGCCAGATTCTCCCTGGCCAGGCCCATGAGCTCGGCCAGTCTTTCCCGGAAGGTCAGGACATACTCCACCACTGACTCTCCCTCGGGAGCGGCCTTCCCCTCCCATTTGTCCCTCATCAGGTCTAGGGGCCCCCTCACCTGCCTTCCATACAACAGTTCGAAAGGTGAAAACCCGGTAGATTCCTGGGGCACCTCCCTGTACGCAAACAGCAGGTGAGGTAAGTACTTGTCCCAATCTTGCGGATGCTGGTTCATAAATGTTTTTAGCATCATCTTCAGCGTCCCGTTGAACCTTTCTACCAGCCCGTTGGACTGAGGGTGATACGCTGAGGCCCAGTTGTGCTGGACCCCACATTTCTGCCATAAGGACCGGAGCAGGGCCGACATGAAGTTGGACCCCTGGTCCGTTAAGACCTCCTTGGGGAACCCCACCCGGCTGAAAATTGTCAGCAGCGCATCTGCCACTGTGTCTGCTTCGATAGAGGACAAGGCCACCGCCTCGGGGTAGTGAGTGGCAAAATCCACCACCACCAGGATGTATTTCTTCCCTGACCGGGTCGTCTTGCTGAGGGGTCCCACTATGTCCATGGCCACCTTCTGGAAAGGTTCTTCTATGATGGGTAAAGGCCTCAAAGCCGCTTTCCCCTTGTCCCGGGCCTTCCCCACCCTCTGGCAGGGGTCACAGGATTGGCAGTACTGTCGGACCTGGGTAAAGACCCCAGGCCAGTAAAAGTTCTGTAGCAGCCTCTGCCTGGTGCGCCGGATTCCCTGGTGCCCTGCGAGAGGGATGTCATGGGCCAGGTACAACAGCTTGCGACGGAACTTCTGGGGAACCACCAGCTGCCTCCTGATCCCCCATGACTCTACTTCCCCTGGGGGAGCCCATTCTCGGTACAGGAACCCCTTCTCCCACAGGAACCTCTCCTTGCAACCTCTCCTCATGGTCTGTACCGCACTAAGGTCAGCCCGGTCCCTGTGCTTCCGCAAGGAGGGGTCTTTCTGCAACTCGGCCTGGAACTCAGCAGCTGGGACAGGAATGGGGACTGGCTCTCTCTTGCTGGCTGGGTCTGAGGCCGCAGCCTCTCTGCACCGTGCCCCTGGGCGTTCCCCATTCCCTGAGTTAGGGTCCTGCACCTCAGGTCGAGTACCTTCCCCGTTGTCGGGGAGCAGTGCCATTTGCCGACTCTGACGAGTCACGACCAGGGCACTCTGGGTGTTACTAGGCCAGTCCTCAAGGTCCCCTCCCATTAACACGTCAGTGGGCAAATATTGGTGTACCCCCACATCCTTGGGGCCCTCCTTGGCCCCCCATTTCAGGTGTACCCTTGCCACGGGTACCTTGAATGGGGTCCCGCCCACACCCATCAGGGTCAGGTAGGTGTCGGGCACCATCCGATCTGAGGCCACCACCTCGGGCCGGGCCAGCGTCACCTCTGCGCCTGTGTCCCAGTACCCAGTGACCTTCCTCCCATCCACTTCCAGGGAAACAATGCACTCTTTCCGGAGGGGCAGCCCCGCGCCCACCCGGTAAACCAAAAACCCGGAGCCTGGAGCATCCACAGGTGGTATGTTGCCAACCCCCCTTTCCTGGGAATGTAGCCCCTCCTCCGATTGGGTTTTTACCCAGTCCACCCTCTGTGGGTTGGGTCTGCTTGGTCTGTCCCTGAGCTTGGGGCACTGGGACCGTATGTGACCTCGTTGGCCACAGCGATAGCAGCCCATATCTCGTGGGTCCCCTTGAGTGGGTCGGAGGGACCTGCCACTGGATGTTCCCCTTTTGGGGGGGTTCTCCATAGGCCCCCTTTGGGAGGTCCCAGGATGACTCTCTCTCTGCGTTGAGGCAGGCCTGCTCCTTCGAGACTCCTCCCTGCCATCCCCTGCCCGACTGTCCACAAATTGGTCGGCCAGCTGGCCTGCATGCTGCGGGTTCTCCGGCTTCTGGTCCATCAACCACAGCCTCAGGTCGGACGGGCACTGCTCGTACAGGTGCTCCAGTATGAATAGGTCAAGCAGGTCCTCTTTAGTTTGGGCCCCAGCTGTCCACTTGCAGGCATACCCCTGCGCCCGGTTGACCAGTTGTAGGTATGTGACCTCACGGGTTTTACGCTGGCTCCGAAACTTTTTCCGGTACATCTCAGGAGTCAGCCCAAACTCGCGGAGCAGGGCCTGTTTGAATAGTTCGTAGTCCCCTGCCTCCGCCCCTTTCAGTCGGCTGTACACCTCCACGGCTGTGGAGTCCAGTAAGGGGGTGAGAACTGCGATCCTGTCTGCAGGGTCAACCCTGTGCAGCTCGCAGGCATTCTCAAAGGCCGTCAGGAAGGTATCTATGTCCTCCCCCTCCTTACGCCGGGGCAGCAAGTGCTTATCAAAGCTCTTTGTAGGCTTGGGTCCCCCCTCACTCACCGCAGCCGGAGCCTCACTGCTCCTCAGCCGGGCCAGGTCCAGCTCATGTTGACGCTGTTTCTCCTTCTCCTCCCGCTCATGTTTACGCTGGTTCTCCTCATGTTTACGCTGGTTCTCCTTTTCCTCCCACTCACGCTGGCGCTGGTTCTCCTCATGTTCACACTGTTTCGCCTTCTCCTCCAGCTCTTTCCTCTTTAACTCGAGCTCCTCCCGTCTCAGCTCCCTTTCATATTCCAGCCGCCTCCGCTCCACGGATGCCGAGCGTTGCCGGGAGGATCCCCTGCTGGGGGGTGAGCTTCGCCGGGCGGATCCTCTGCTGGCCGGGGGTGTCACGGTGCCCTCGGTATACACTGGGCTCCTCCCCGCCCTTCCCCTACGCCTAGGAAGGGGGGGTCTCGGGAAGCCCTCGTCCGCCGGCTGACCGCTCCCAGCGGGGACAGACACTGGTGCCTGAGCTGCATCTGCTCGGCTGCTTCCCTCAGAGACAGGGCTCCGTTCATTCGTGCGGTCTCCCTGCTCCAGCTGGGCAATCAGCTGGTCCTTGGTGCGTCTCCCCGGGCGCAGCCCCCTCTGCTTGCACAGCTCCACCAGGTCACACTTGCGCCGCTTGGCATACATCTTCCTGCTGGCCACTCACAGGCCGGGGTGCTCGCCACTCCCCACGGTTTCCAGGGGGACCCCTAGTGCACCAGCCCTTCGTGAGGTCACCACCTCTCTGCCAGGGTCAAGCTGCAGACTCCTCCGCCCCTGGGACCGCTCGCTGCAATCCCCCGGGGGACCCTGTTACTGCAAAGTCCTTCTCACTGGGCACACACTCCCAGGGGTTAATCACCCCTTCGTTTTACTGCTCCCCAGTCACTTACTGCAGGAAGCGCCGTCCACGGGGTGCAGTATCTCCCACCGCTGCCACCAGTTGTCACGGAGTGTGGGGGAGTTCAGCCCTGCACCCCTCTTCCTGGGACCCACAGTGACTCTCAGCCAGCCAGTAAAACAGAAGGTTTATTGGACAACAGGAACACAGGTTACAGCAGAGCTTGCAGGCACAGTCAGGACCCCTCCACCGAGTCCTTCTGGGCTTTCAGGGTGCTTGGATCCTAGCTAGGATACCCTGAATTCCGCCCACACAGCCCCAAGCCCAAACTCAAACTGCTTCCCTCCTGCCACTCCCTTCCTTTGTCCCCTTCCCGGGCAAAGGTGTTGACCTTTCCCCTCCCTTACCTAGCTCAGGTTACAGGCTCTGGCATCGTCCATCCCCTAAAGTCCTCCCCTGCTCTCCCACCCCCCACACAGACAGTCCCTACTCCATCACAGGATATATTACCAACCACCTGACCAGGATCGTGATAGTGACTGTGAAATGCTCAGGGAGATGAGAGGCTATAAAAAATAAAAAAAATCAATAATGGGGGATTCCAACTATTGCCATATTGACTAGGTCACCTCAGGACGGGCTAACATTTTTTGATACCTTAAATGACTGCTTCTTGGAGCAGCTAGTCCTGGAATCTACAAGAGGAGAGGTAATTCTTGATTTAGTCTTAAGTGCAGCACAGGATCTGGTCCAAGAGGTGAATATAGCTGGACTGGTTGATAATAGTGACCTTAATATAATTAAAACACCACAGCAGCCCAGCACTGTAGCATTTAATTTCAGAAAGGGGAATTACACAAAAATGAGGAAGTTAGTTAAACAGAAATTAAAAGGTACCATGCAAAAAGTGAAATCCCTGCAACCTGCATGGAAACTTTTGAAAGACACCATAATAGAGTCTCAACTTATATGTTTTTTTAATTGGGGGTATACCTTTAAGAGAACCAAAAAAGTGTCACCGTGGCTAAACAACAAAGTAAAAGAAGGAGTGAGAGGCAAAAAGGCATCCTTGAAAAAGTGGAAGTTAAATCCTATTGAGGAAAATAGAAAGGAGCATTAACTCTGGCAAATGAAGTGTAAAAATTAGGACCATCAAGCAATTAAAAAAATTGATTGTGCTATTAATTTCACTGTTAAACTGTATTCTATTAATGTTTATTTAAATATTTTTGGATGTTTTCTACATTTTCAAATATATTGATTTCAATTACAACACAGAATACAAAGTACAGTGCTCACTTTATATTTTTATTACAAATATTTGCACTGTAAAAAAAAGAAGGAATTTTTCAATTCACCTAATACAAGTACTGTAGTGCAATCACTTTATCATGAACGGTGAACTTACAAATGTAGAATTATATAACAAAAAAAACTGCATTCAAAAATAAAACAATCTATATTTTAGAGCCTGCAAGTTCACTCAGTCCTACGCCATGTTCAGCCAATTGCTCAGACGAACAAGTTTGTTTATGTTTGCAGCAGATAAATGCTTCTTGTGTACAATGTCACCCGAAAGTGAGAACAGGTGCTGTTGTAGCTGGCA
This sequence comes from Gopherus flavomarginatus, assembly GCF_025201925.1. Classification (NCBI taxonomy): domain Eukaryota; kingdom Metazoa; phylum Chordata; order Testudines; family Testudinidae; genus Gopherus; species Gopherus flavomarginatus. Next base: position 8,347,620 of record NC_066626.1, on the reverse strand, counting down.
TCGCAAGATACTTATGTGCCAGATGCACTAAAGATTCATATGTCCCTTCATGCTTGAACCGCCATTTCAGGGTCCATGCTGCTGATGGGTTTTGCTCGATAACAATCCAAAGCAGTAAGGACTGATGCATCTTCATTTTCATTATCTGAGTCAGATGCCACCAGCAGATGGTGGTTTTTCTTTTTTGGTGGTTCGGGTTCTGTAGTTTCTGCTCAGAATGTTGCTCTTTTAAGACTTCTGTTTAGCATATCTGGCAAGTAAATACCTTGCAATGCCGGCTACATAAGTGCCAAGCAAATGCCTTTTCTCACTTTCTGGTGACATTGTAAACAAGAAGAGGGCAGCATTATCTCCTGCAAATGTAAACAAACTTGTTTGTCTCTTAGTGACTGGCTAAAAAAGAAGTAGGACTGAGTGGACTTGTAGGCTCTGAAGTTTTATATTGTTTTGTTTTTGAGTGCAGTTATGTAACAAAAAAAATTCTGCATTTGTAAGTTGCAGTCTCATGACAGAGGTTGCACTATAGTACTAGTATGAGGTGACTTGAAAAATACTATTTCTTTTATTTTTACAGTGAAAATATTTATAATAAACATACACTTTGATTTCAGTTACAACACAGAATTATATATATATATATATATATATATATATATGAAAATGTAGAAAAACATCCAAAATATTTTAAGTTAATCGCATGAGTTAACTGCAATTAATCGACAGCCCTCACATTAACCGATTCTCTTCTGACTACCAATCTGTAAGCACACTATGAGAGAACACCCTGGGTTTGCAAAAGAGCTAACTGATCAGGCCTTTGGTAAAATGAGTGGCTTCCTGGTAACATGCATGGTGGGCAGTAAAGTTTTCCCACAGTGCACCATGGTCCTAGCGCTAAAGCAGCCACAATTTTGGGGGGGGGGGGACATTAGGATATGGTTACGTTGACTCAGGTCTGTTGTGTGGACTCCAGAGCCCTAGGTTCCAGCATGGGTTAGAAAAGTCTTAACATAAGGTTAAAATGCAATGCTGACACTCAAACCCAGGGTTTCTTCACACGCGTCATATGATTCAAATCCCACTAAGCTGGGGTTACATTGCAGTGTAGACATACCCACCATCTTCTGCTGTAAGCGTTGGTGGAAGAGGTCTCATGAGGTGGAAAGATTTGCATTGTGAGAAAATCACCTGTATTCTATTTTCACATTTTCTAATCTGTCAGAGTAGCAAAAGGTGATGCAAATGCATAAAACACAAGAGCAAAGCTAAGAGACAAAAGCATAGAATCAGGACTCAACATTCTGGTATCTTGCAGTTTGAATTTGGAGTCTGATGCATTCATTCCTTTACTGAGCATCATCACATGCACAGCATGGAAGTTCTTCTTGTCCAAAAAGGCCGTCAGATGGGGATCCAGGGAGAAGAAATGTCCTCTGAAGGCATCAACTGTTTCTCTTTTTGCCTCATGAAATTTTGGATGCAAAAAGCAAAGGACAATTTCTCCCAATTTAATCACGGCATCCTTTGGGACCAAAATGAATGCCACTGAACTAAGGGGCAGTGTTCTAAAAATAAATAGTTAGCTGGGCCATAGGTCATCATAGTTTCCATCTCTGCAGTGAAAATCAACTGCTGGGTACCTGCTATTTCTACCCGAGTTCTTGTATAATCCTTAGCCTTGGTTCAGGTAACTTGACACTTTTTGTGATAGGATCCTTACCAAACCACATCAAATGTCAGTAGTGTTAGTGAGGAATAGCTTCCCCAAACATGCCCAGTTTTTTTTAATCTCATGGTACAGATCTAAGATAGAGACTAGATCCAGGCCTGGGTTAGAATCCCTGTCACCCATTAAAGGTAGGGTGTTTATTAAAAACAGGTATAATTCTGCAGCTATGTCACATTCAACACTGAGTTCATTTTATACACATTTGCAGCATCTACAAGGGGTGAGCTCATCCAAAAATGTCACTTCCATTTTCTCCATCTCTATGGAGCTAGGGATTGGGCTTCCCAAATAGTAGGCAGTGTGCACCTGATTTGGAAGAAAATGCCTTCAACAGTAACCTCTTGCACAGCTTCGACCACAATTGGTTTGGGATCCAAATCCAATCAGCTTTTTGCTGAGCTCCAAATCAGTGACTGGTGTCATAAACAGATAGTTAAGGGTTAATAAAACAGGAGTACTTCATCTCTTTTGCCTGTAAAGGGTTAACAAGTTCAGTGAGCCTGGCTGTCACCTGACCAGAGGACCAATCAAGGGACAGGATACTTTCAAATCTTGAGGGAGGGCAGTTTTTGTGTGCGCTGTTAGTGTTTGGTGGTTGTTCACTCTGGGGGCTCAGAGGGACCAGACATGCAACCAGGTTTCTCTCCAATCTCCCTGATACAGGTTCTTATAGATTCAAAATAGTAAGTACTAGGTGATAAGGCGAGTTAGGCTTATGTTTGTTTTCTTTATTTGCAAATATGTATTTGGCTGGGAGGAGTTCAAATTTGTATTTTGCTGAAAGGATTTTAATTTGTACTTGTATACTTAAGCTGGGAGGGTATTCCCAGTGTCTCTAGCTGAAAGACCCTGTAACAAATTCCATCTTACATTTACAAAGATAATTTTACTGTTTTTCCTTCTTTAATTAAAAGCTTTTCTTGTTTAAGAACCTGATTGTTTTTTTTATTCTGGTGAGACCCCAGGGGACTGGGTCTGGATCCACCAGGGAATTGGTGGGGAGAAAGGTTATTTTCTCTCTGTGTTAGGATTATTGTCTCTCTCTCTCAGGGAGAGTCTGGGAGGGGGAGAGAGAAGGAGGGGGGAAGGTGCATTTTCCTCTCTGTTTTAAGATTCAAGGAGTTTGAATCACAGTGATCTTCCAGGGTAACCCAGGGAGGGGAAGCCTGGGAGAGGCAACAGTGAGGGAAAGGGTTTACTTTCCTTGTGTTAAGATCCAGAGGGTCTGGGTCTTGGGGGTCCCTGGGCAAGGTTTTGGGGGGACCAGCGTGTACTAGGCACTGGAATTCCTGGTTGGTGGCAGCGCTACAAGTACTAAGCTGGTAATTGAGCTTAGAGGAATTCATGCTGGTACCCCATCTTTTGGACGCTAAGGTTCAGAGTGGGGGATTATACCATGACAACTGGGGAATACACTTCCCAGATCATCTGAAACAATATTGCCATAACCATCTGAATAACAGTGCAATGACCAAACTAAATTAAAACCCACAATGCTTCATAACACTAGCTAACCAAACTGGACCAGAGGGATTTGCAGCTGGGCAATTGAGTTAATTGAATCAGTATTCTCTTCAGCTAAACTAAAGTGGAAAAATACAGCTTGTGAAATCATGGCAGTGCTGTTGCAGTGACGGCTACCATGGAAGAGTGGAATCTTACTAAAACCTGATTTCTACCATGGAACTATTATTCAGGGATGTAAATTTGTTTTATTACAAACTACTAATTTGTCTGGATAAGGTATATTGGAAAATCAGTTCTTTAAAAGTAAAAGGTGAAAAGTGTGATGATTGATAAAAATATAATTCATTATTGTAACAACTATAAGTAGAAAAATGGTATTATATAACCAAAATAGGAAAGTAGTCAATAGTGAATTTATAAAGTATGTTATATTTGAAGTCATTTATATTCATGTTACATTCTCTGTAACTATTACTAGGGCCCTACCAAATTCACAGTCCCAGTTTGGTCAATTTCACAGTCATAGGATTTTAAAAATCATAAATTTCATGATTTCAGATATTTAAATCAGAAATTTCAGGGTGTTGTAATTGTAGGGGTCCTGACCCAAAAAGGAGTTGTGGGGGAGGTCGCAGAGTTATTGTGGGGGGGTTGTGGTATGGCTATCCTTACTTCTGTGCTGCTGCTGGCAGGGGTGCTGCCTTTAAGAGCTGGGCAGCTGGACAGCGGTGGCTGCTGGCCGGGGCCCAGCTCTGAAAGCAGAGTCCCTGCTGCCAGCAGCAGCGCATAGTAAGGATGGCATGTTATGGTATTGCCACCCTTTCTTCTACACTGTTGCCTTCATATCTGGGACCTTAGTCAGTGGCTGCCACTCTCTGGTCATGTAGAAGTAAGGGTGGCAATACTGTGAGCCCCCTAAAATAACCTTGCGACCCCCCCCAACACCCTTTTGGGTCAGGGCCTCCAGTTTGAGAAACACTGGTCCCTGCTGTGAAATCTGTATCGTACAGGGTAAAAGCAAAAAAAAGACTGTTTCATGGGCAAAACCCAGATTTCACTGGTTGTGACACATTTTTCATGGCCATGAGTTTGGTAGGTCCCTATGTATTACCATACAGTAGATGCTGTGACCTCTGTAAGAACTCCTCGTTAGTATCTGTGCTGGAGAATACAAGCTTAGCAAAAACTAAGGTACAAGAAGCCTGTAAGATACACTTAAATACAATAGCTTCTTGGTGTTGTGCTATCCCTGGCTACTACAATATAGTTGGAATTAGGAGAGAGAAAGTCTGTAACTTCTAGAGTGTTCGCCAATATTAATAGTATATACACTGCTAACATTATATATAATATCACATATTTTTCTTGAATTGTCCTCATGTTAAGATCTTCCAAAATGCTTTTTCATCTACGTTAAACAACGAGATAGCCGAAGTATTTTCATTTCAGGAGTAGGCATAAATATATCAGGAAAAGAGAGAATGCTACACTTGGAATATTCAAATTATAATTCTTGTCTTGAGTACATGCCTCTCCATTTTTGCTCAGTGTGTAATTGTCAAAATGTAAAATATACGCCATGTTGAAAATTACAACATATCCCTCACACAGAAAGTGTAACAATCATTGTCTATGAAAAACATGTCACAGAAAACAGAGAAGAAAGATGTATCAGATAAAGTGATATGGGGAAAATTGTGAAACTCCCCCTCAGTTAGATACAATTAGAGGAGGGATAAGCACAGGATCTTTGAGACAGTGTGAGCTCTGCAATCCTGTCTTCCAGAGGGATTGGTAACCTAGGCACTCTTCCTTTCTGTATTATGATGTATTAATCTTTGACTAATAATCCTTAATTAATAAATTGATTAAGCCTAGCTATTGGACATCTCTTGTTATACATTTATATTCCACCCACAACAAGTGTGCTTGTGTCCAGTTACTTCAGTTAGTTGCACAATTTGTGGTATGCTGTTATTCATCACTGCAGAGTAGAAATTTTAAAACACTACTGTTTCCTTGGTACTGTGCCCAGTAACTTAGAGCATTCTGTCCCAGTAACTGAACTGCACTAGAACTTCCTGCCTGTCATCGCGGAGGGGTGAGGAGCAGCCACAAATAAAAGAAATTTTGTTGTACCAAATGGTCATTTGTCTCAAAATCCTCAGTAAACCAGAGGTAAATTCTGTCAAACAAAGGTAATATCTAATTGTGAGACCAAACCATCTTCAGGAAAGAGAAAAACTCACAACACAGAGGGTTTTAAAACATCTTCAGTTTCATATAAAATGAATTTCCAGAGCAGGTTATATCTGATAAATCAAAATAGATTCTCCCATTGTGTTCTCCTCTGGTCCATTCAAGCTTTCTTCACTCTGTGCCACCTCATTAGTATTGTCATGTTATGTACAAAAGATTTAAGCTTCATCACAAGAGGGAAATGCAGAAAACTTTCCCATCTGCAAACAATCCCAGCTCAGCAGGAAAAAGCCCAGAAGCAACTTTGCCAATAGATGGAAACAGAGATGAAAGCACAGAATGGTTACTCTGTGTTTGGGATCCATTCAAATCCCCCATCCAGGTCTATGACACTTTCATTTCTAGCCCCAGTGAGTCTGATTTAGGATCAAATTGTGACACCTAAGAACAGGGAGCACACAGAACATGGCATCACGTGACACATTGGGAGGTGCAGGGGTAGAACATAAGGAGAATAAACACTATTGTGCCTTACACAGAAGCTATTGCTGCTGGGGCGAGGGGGGAGTGTCACAGTGATGGGGAAGGAGGGAATCCCTTTGACACACCCTATCTCCTTTAGGTATCACAGAGGCTGAAATGATACATTTCAGCCCTCTCCTGCTCTTTGTTCTATTTCAATCTATTTTAATTGAGGAAAATGGTAGAAAAAATACTTCTGTCCAGCACAGCCCTGAGCAAGGTGAGAACAACAAGGATTGAGACAATCTGTCCCCAATGGGGAACACAGTGATAACAATCACATTGTAATGTGGAAATGGTATCAACGTGATCCTCGTGGTTTGTCTACACTAGGAAAAATTATGGAGCTGAGCTCAGGTGAAGGGGAAAACTAACCCAGCCACTGTATCCAGGTTATGTCTGCACTGCAAATGTACTTTTGTTGTTACAAGAAGATTGCTACGCTGAGCAGTTACCTCCACATACAATCCCAGTGGAGACAAGGCACAGGTAACTTACCTCAGTGCAGCTAATCAAGGTCAACTCTATCACCCTCAGCTGGCGCTGATGGATATTTCTGGCAGGAGCAGGACACTCCCAAAGACAAAGGACTTGATATAAAGGATCATGAAAATCACCCCCAAAGAAAGGGGAGGTGCAAAATAGAGGCAGGCAGCTCACAAGGAACTGAGACACCACACTGAATGCCAGCCCTGGTCAAGGCATTTATGGCATTACTTGCCTATATGGATTTTCTTATGTTTGATAAAAGTTGAGCTCTGTCTAAAACTCTTCCCGCACTCAGGGCACGTGAAGGGTCTCTCTCCTGTGTGGCGTCTCTGATGTGTGATCAGGTTTGAGTTCCGACTGAAGCTTTTCCCACACTCAGAGCATGTGTAAGGTGTCTTTCCAGTGTGGACTCTCTGATGTGTGATCAGGTTTGAGTTCCGACTGAAGCTTTTCCCACACTCAGAGCATGTGTAGGGCTTCTCTCCTGTGTGGATTCTCCGATGTGTGATCAGGTTTGAGCTCTGGCTGAAGCTTTTCCCACACTCAGGGCAGGTGTAGGGTTTCTCTCCTGTGTGGATTATCCAATGCCTAATAAGGTCTGAATTCTCACCGAAGGTTTTCTTGCACTCAGTGCACGAGTAGGGTGTCTCACCTGTGTGGATTCTCTGATGTGTGATAAGGGTTGAATGCCAACAGAAATTTCTCCCACACTCAGAGCATGTGTAAGGTGTCTCTCCAGTGTGGACTCTCTGATGTGTGATCAGGTTTGAGTTCCGACTGAAGCTTTTCCCACACTCAGAGCATGTGTAGAGTGTCTCTCCTGTGTGGATTCTCCGATGTTTGATGAGATTTGAACTGTGATTGAAGCTTTTTCCACATTCAGGGCACGTGTAAGGCATCTCTCCAGTGTGGATTCTCTGATGTGTGATAAGGGCTGAGCCGTGACTGAAGCTTTTCCTATGTTCAGGGTATGTGTACGGCCTCTCTCCAGTGTGAACTCTGTAATGTGTGATGAGGGTTGAGCTCTGACTAAAGCTTTTCCCACACTCAGAGCACGTGTAAGGTCTCTTTCCCATATTAATTCTTTCATGTTGAATAAGGTCTGAGCCACTACTGAAGCTTTTCTCTGGCCTATGCTGATTCTGACAGGCTTTTGCCTCTCCACAGTGCCCAGAAACTTTCTCTTCGCATCTTCCTGCTAATGTCCTGCGTGGTTCCAGTTTCTGAGTTGGTTTAATGGATGCCTCACCTATCTGAGCACCTTTCTGGAGCTCCCTTTCCTCAGAGCCCTGGAGATCTGGGACCCATGGCTCTTCCCCACGTTCCAGCTGAGAGATCACATCAGGTTTCGAAACTGGAAACCCTGCATAAGAGAAAAAGACCAAGAGAGATCAGCTGAATTTGTGGGATACTAGTCACCATTCCATGGTTTTACCTTCAGCTCATTTTAAGCATCCTGAGGCCATCTTCCTGGGATCCGAGCAGCAGGACAGTTATTATTAATCAGGTTTATTATAGTAGTGCCAAAGGGCCAATAAAAAATGGGGTCCTATTGTTCGAGGCATTGTATAAACAAGGTAGTAGATTGCCCAATGCCCTGAGGAACTTACAATCTATATAGACAACACACACACCGGGTGGGGGAGAATTAGACTACACAAGCAGAATGAACAATGTAATGGCAGAGAGATATGATAAACACAGGCATAACTTGATACTATTGTATATAACTGAGATGGGGTATACAGTCTCCATAGTGGGCCTGATGGATATAAAGGACACTACTGGGCATAGGCAGCCTCGGCCTCTCCAGCTTGTGAAGCATGCCTCAGCTGGAGGAGCTGGTTAAAAGATGCTTAGAAACCCAGGGAAATAGGAGGCGGGAGAGTGACCAGGCTGAAGGGAAAACAGGTCCTTCTCCTGAAAAGCCACTTGGAAGGTTGGCGCTGGAATGGAAGCATGATGCTGGTGAGGCCCACAGGTAGTGCCATCTCCAACCGCCTCCCCCTTTTTCTGACAACCAGCAGGCCCCACAGGGCTCTGCTCTTTTGAACTCCAGGGGGGTGCTTGAGTGGAAGATGAGTTGGTGTTGGTCCTGCTTTGAGCAGGGGACTGGACCTCCTGAGGTCTCTTCCAACCCTGATAGTCTATGATTCTATGAGCATCAACCAGAGACCTTGGAAGAGGCCGTTGCCATGGTGGAGAACTACCTGATGTCCCTTGGGTTCATAGCTGAAATGCCAAAAGCCAGTCTGGTGCACCTCCGGGGCCCCAAGTCCCACTGAACCCAAACCTCACTGAGGGTGATGAGGGGGATACAACGGCCAACAGAAGTGCCAGAAGCCCACCTTCAGTTAGCCAGGAGACATCTGAGTAAAGCAGAGTAACCTTATCCAAAGGGGCCATCCTACTCAGGAGAATTAATGGTGAAACCTCTTTCTCCTATGGGGGCTAGTTGCATGTGAGCAGCCAGGCCATTTCAGGTGGGACTGCCCATTCATTGACTATAATTATGGGCAGGCCTGGACAGCGGATAACTGGGCACAGAAAAGGGGCACAGGGAAAACATTAATCTCCTTGCTAGTGAATGGAGTAAAAGTACAAGGACTGATAGACTCTGTCTGCAGCCAGACTTTAGTCAGGGAATGGTTGGTGGGGTTGGGAAGAGAATCTAGATGCATCATCTTCCTCCAGTGTATCCACGGGGACATGCAACCCAGTCCGATTAAACAGGTGCAACTGACTATGCAAGACCACACTGAGACAGTGCAGACCAAAGTGGCCAAAGACCTGGACTCTCTGGTCATACTTCGGCATGACTGGAAGTTTTTCAGGAAGGATGTCCAGGGATGTCATGGAGCATCTGCAGAGGGGCTAGAGCCTCAACTAGAAGAACAAGGAGGACAGCAGCTGACCATGGTGGCCAAGAGGAGGTGCCAAGAGGAGATGGTTCCATTGGAAGCCAAAGATCCAGGAGAAGGACCACCCTCATGGGCAAATGACTTTTCACCTGAACTTAACTGGAGCAGTAGGGGTCTGCTACCACCTTTCAACCTGCACCTGATGTCTAGCAAATAAACACTGTGCGAGAGCAAATGAGGGACCCAACCCTGAGTCAGGTTTATGAATGTCTCACCCATGTGGATGACAAAGTGTTAGACCCGCAGCAGCTGAAATAGTGGCCCTATTTTGAATTGCTAGAGGAGAGACCATATCAGTTGATGAAGCAGGCTGAGACAGGGATGGTCAATGCAGCTTTGGTACCCAGGAATTTCCAAAGGGGAGATGCTTCAGTTAGCCCATGCAGTGCTGTGCCGGGGCACTTGGGGACAGAGAAGACACTCAACAGTGATCATGGAGTTCTACTGGCTGGGCATCCACCCCAGAGGCACGGGACTATTGTGCCTCCTGCCCCAAGTACCAGCGGGTGAGCCAGAATAAGTTCTCAAAGGCCCCCTTGGTACTAATCCCCTCTGCAGGGGTCCCTCTGACAGGCAGGTGCTGGGATTGGGGGACAGGGGAAGGATCACTGGAAGATTGCCCTGTTGTGTTCATTTCCAAGGAAGCATCTGGCATTGGACCCTGTCAGAAGACAGAATACTGGGATAGATGGACCATTGCTCTGACCCAATATGTCTGTTCTTACATTCTTATGGACAGGTATAGAGTTGGTGGGTCCGCTGAAAACGTCTGCAGCCAGGTACTAATATATATTGGTGATCCTGGATTCTGCTACCAGAGACCCTGGGCCATTTCCCTCTGGTCAGAAATGGCAGCTTTCATTGCCAGTAAGCTCATAAAAGTATTTGCCTGAGTAGGGATCTGCAAAGAATTACTGACAGAGCAAGGGGCAAACATCATCTCACAGTTAGGCCTGGTCTACACTGGGGCGGGGGGGGGGGAGGATATCAAGCTAAGTTATGCAACTTCAGCTATGTGAATAATGTGGCTGAAGTCAATGTACTTAGATTGCCTTATCGTGGTGTCTTCACCGTGGTGAGTCGACTGCTGCTGCTCCCCTGTCGACTCCTCCTGCGCCTCTTGCGGCAGTGGAGTACAGAGGTCAACGGGAGAGCGCTGGGGGTTGACTTATCGCGTCTAGACTAGATGCAATAAATCAACCCCTGCTGGATCGATTGCTACCGGCCGATCTGGTGGGTAGTATAGACATACCCTTAGTGAACTAATTGTACGACTTGATATGGGTCAAATCCTGGAAGACGTCAGTATACCACCACCAAACTGACAGTCTGGTGGAACAGTTTAACAAAACATTAAAGAGTTGTGATAGTTCAATCCACTGACATGTGACACTGGGACCATCCCACCTGTCCTGCTCACCCCGTGAGGTGTCCAAGGCACCCACAGGTTTCTCCCCATCTATAATAATAGGAGATATACCTCTCTCCTAGAACTGGGAGGGACCTTGAAAGGTCATTGAGTCCAGCCCCCTGCCCTCATGGCAGGACCAAATATTGTCTAGACCATCCATTTATCTAACCTACTCTTAAGTATCTCCAGAGATGGAGATTCCACAACTTCCCTAGGCAATCTATTCCAGTGTTTAACTACCCTGACAGTTAGGAACTTTTTCCTAATGTCCAACCTAAATCTCCCTTGCTGCAATTTAAGCCCATTGCTTCTTGTAGTATTGTCATGTTATGTACAAAAGATTTAAGCTTCATCACAAGAGGGAAATGCAGCCAACTTTCCCATCTGCAAACAATCCCAGCTCAGCAGGAAAAAGCCCAGAAGCAACTTTGCCAATAGATGGAAACAGAGATGAAAGCACAGAATGATTACTCTGTGTTTGGGATCCATTCAAATCCCCCATCCAGGTCTATGACACTTTTATTTCTAGCCCCAGTGAGTCTGATTTAGGATCAAATTGTGACACCTAAGAACAGGGAGCACACAGAACATGGCATCACGTGACACATTGGGAGGTGCAGGGGTAGAACATAAGGAGAATAAACACTATTGTGCCTTACACAGAAGCTATTGCTGCTGGGGCGAGGGGGGAGTGTCACAGTGATGGGGAAGGAGGGAATCCCTTTGACACACCCTATCTCTTTTAGGTATCACACAGGCTGAAATGTTACATTTCAGCCCTCTCCTGCTCTTTGTTCTATTTCAATCTATTTTAATTGAGGAAAATGGTAGAAAAAATACTTCTGTCCAGCACAGCCCTGAGCAAGGTGAGAACAACAAGGATTGAGACAATCTGTCCCCAATGGGGAACATAGTGATAACAATCACATTGTAATGTGGAAATGGTATCAACGTGATCCTCGGGGTTTGTCTACACTAGGAAAAATTATGGAGCTGAGCTCAGGTGAAGGGGAAAACTAACCCAGCCACTGTTTCCAGGTTATGTCTGCACTGCAAATGTACTTTTGTTGTTACAAGAAGATTGCTACGCTGAGCAGTTACCTCCACATACAATCCCAGTGGAGACAAGGCACAGGTTACTTTTACCTCAGTGCAGCTAATCAAGGTCAACCCCATCACCCTCAGCTGGCGCTGATGGATATTTCTGGCAGGAGCAGGACACTCCCAAAGACAAAGGACTTGATATAAAGGATCATGAAAATCACCCCCAAAGAAAGGGGAGGTGCAAAATAGAGGCAGGCAGCTCACAAGGAACTGAGACACCACACTGAATGCCAGCCCTGGTCAAGGCATTTATGGCATTACTTGCCTATATGGATTTTCTTATGTTTGATAAAAGTTGAGCTCCGACTAAAACTCTTCCCGCACTCAGGGCACGTGAAGGGTCTCTCTCCTGTGTGGAGTCTCTGATGTGTGATCAGGTTTGAGTTCCGACTGAAGCTTTTCCCACACTCAGAGCATGTGTAAGGTGTCTCTCCAGTGTGGACTCTCTGATGTGTGATCAGGTTTGAGTTCCGACTGAAGCTTTTCCCACACTCAGAGCATGTGTAGGGCTTCTCTCCTGTGTGGATTCTCCGATGTGTGATGAGCTGTGAGCTCCGGTTGAAGCTTTTCCCACACTCAGGGCAGGTGTAGTTTGTCACTCCTCTGTGGATTCGTTGATGACTAATAAGGGCTGAGCTCCAACTGAAGCTTTTCCCACACTCGGAGCATGAGCAGAGTGTCTTCCCTACATGGATTCTCTGATGTGTGATGAGGTTTGAGCTTCGACAGAAGCTTTTCCCACACTCAGAGCATGTGTAGGGCTTCTCTCCTGTGTGGATTCTCAAATGTGTGATCAGGTTTGAGCTCTGGTTGAAGCTTTTCCCACACTCAGAGCATGTGTAGGGTTTCTCTCCTGTGTGGATTATGCAATGCCTAATAAGGTCTGAACTCTCACCGAAGGTTTTCTTGCACTCAGTACACGAGTAGAGTGTCTCACCTGTGTGGATTCTCTGATGTGTGATAAGGGCTGAACGCCGACAGAAATTTCTCCCACACTCAGAGCATGTGTAGAGTGTCTCTCCTGTGTGGATTCTCCGATGTGTGGTGAGATTTGAACTGTGCTTGAAGCTTTTTCCACATTCAGGGCACGTGTAAGGCATCTCTCCAGTGTGGATTCTCTGATGTGTGATAAGGGCTGAACCGTGACTGAAGCTTTTCCCACATTCATGGCATGTGTACGGCCTCTCTCCAGTGTGAACTCTGTAATGTGTGATGAGGGTTGAGCTCTGACTAAAGCTTTTCCCACACTCAGAGCACGTGTAAAGTCTCTTTCCCATATTAATTCTTTCATGTTGAATAAGGTCTGAGCCACTACTGAAGCTTTTCTCTGGCCTATGCTGATTCTGACAGGTTTTTGCCTCTCCACAGTGCCCAGAAACTTTCTCTTTGCATCTTCCTGCTAATGTCCTGCGTGGTTCCAGTTTCTGAGTTGGTTTAATGGATGCCTCACCTATCTGAGCACCTTTCTGGAGCTCCCTTTCCTCAGAGCCCTGGAGATCTGGGACCCATGGCTCTTCCCCACGTTCCAGCTGAGAGATCACATCAGGTTTCGAAACTGGAAACCCTGCATAAGAGAAAAAGACCAAGAGAGATCAGATGAATTTGTGGGATACTAGTCACCATTCCATGGTTTTACCTTCAGCTCATTTTAAGCATTCTGAGGCCATCTTCCTGGGATCCGAGCAGCAGGACAGTTATTATTAATCAGGTTTATTATAGTAGTGCCAAAGGGCGAATAAAAAATGGGGCCCCATTGTTCGAGGCATTGTATAAACAAGGTAGTAGATTGCCCAATGCCCTGAGGAACTTACAATCTATATAGACAACACACACACCGGGTGGGGGAGAATTAGACTACACAAGCAGAATGAACAATGTAATGGCAGAGAGATATGATAAACACAGGCATAACTTGATACTATTGTATATAACTGTGATGGGGTATACAGTCCCCATAGTGGGCCTGATGGATATAAAGGACACTGCTGGGCACAGGCAGCCTCGGCCTCTCCAGCTTGCGAAGCATGCCTCAGCTGGAGGAGCTGGTTAAAAGATGCTTAGAAACCCAGGGAAATAGGAGGCGGGAGAGTGACCAGGCTGAAGGGAAAACAGGTCCTTCTCCTGAAAAGCCACTTGGAAGGTTGGCGCTGGAATGGAAGCATGATGCTGGTGAGGCCCACAGGTAGTGCCATCTCCAACCGCCTCCCCCTTTTTCTGACAACCAGCAGGCCCCACAGGGCTCTGCTCTTTTGAACTCCAGGGGGGTGCTTGAGTGGAAGATGAGTTGGTGTTGGTCCTGCTTTGAGCAGGGGACTGGACCTCCTGAGGTCTCTTCCAACCCTGATAGTCTTTGATTCTATGAGCATCAACCAGAGACCTTGGAAGAGGCCGTTGCCATGGTGGAGAACTACCTGATGTCCCTTGGGTCTATAGCTGAAATGCCAAAAGCCAGTCTGGTGCACCTCCGGGGCCCCAAGTCCCACTGAACCCAAACCTCACTGAGGGTGATGAGGGGGATACAACGGCCAACAGAAGTGCCAGAAGCCCACCTTCAGTGAGCCAGGAGACATCTGAGTAAAGCAGAGTAACCTTATCCAAAGGGGCCATCCTACTCAGGAGAATTAATGGTGAAACCTCTTTCTCCTATGGGGGCTAGTTGCATGTGAGCAGCCAGGCCATTTCAGGTGGGACTGCCCATTCATGGACTATAATTATGGGCAGGCCTGGACAGCGGATAACTGGGCTCAGAAAAGGGGCACAGGGAAAACATTAATCTCCTTGCTAGTGAATGGAGTAAAAGTACAAGGACTGATAGACTCTGTCTGCAGCCAGACTTTAGTCAGGGAATGGTTGGTGTGGTTGGGAAGAGAATCTAGATGCATCATCTTCCTCCAGTGTATCCACGGGGACATGCAACCCAGTCCGATTAAACAGGTGCAACTGACTATGCAAGACCACACTGAGACAGTGCAGACCAAAGTGGCCAAAGACCTGGCCTCTCTGGTCATACTTCGGCATGACTGGAAGTTTTTCAGGAAGGATGTCCAGGGATGTCATGGAGCATCTGCAGAGGGGCTAGAGCCTCGACTAGAAGAACAAGGAGGACAGCAGCTGACCATGATGGCCAAGAGGAAGTGCCAAGAGGAGATGGTTCCATTGGAAGCCAAAGATCCAGGAGAAGGACCACCCTCATGGGCAAATGACTTTTCACCTGAACTTAACTGGAGCAGTAGGGGCCTGCTACCACCTTTCAACCTGCACCTGATGTCTAGCAAATAAACACTGTGCGAGAGCAAATGAGGGACCCAACCCTGAGTCAGGTTTATGAATGTCTCACCCATGTGGATGACAAAGTGTTAGACCCGCAGCAGCTGAAATAGTGGCCCTATTTTGAATTGCTAGAGGAGAGACCATATCAGTTGATGAAGCAGGCTGAGACAGGGATGGTCAATGCAGCTTTGGTACCCAGGAATTTCCAAAGGGGAGATGCTTCAGTTAGCCCATGCAGTGCTGTGCCGGGGCACTTGGGGACAGAGAAGACACTCAACAGTGATCATGGAATTCTACTGGCTGGGCATCCACCCCAGAGGCACGGGACTATTGTGCCTCCTGCCCCAAGTACCAGCGGGTGAGCCAGAAAAAGTTCTCAAAGGCCCCCTTGGTACTATTCCCCTCTGCAGGGGTCCCTCTGACAGGCAGGTGCTGGGATTGGGGGACAGGGGAAGGATCACTGGAAGATTGCCCTGTTGTGTTCATTTCCAAGGAAGCATCTGGCATTGGACCCTGTCAGAAGACAGAATACTGGGATAGATGGACCATTGCTCTGACCCAATATGGCTGTTCTTACATTCTTATGGACAGGTATAGAGTTGGTGGGTCCGCTGAAAACGTCTGCAGCCAGGTACTAATATATATTGGTGATCCTGGATTGTGCTACCAGAGACCCTGGGCCATTTCCCTCTGGTCAGAAATGGCAGCTTTCATTGTCAGTAAGCTTATAAAAGTATTTGCCTGAGTAGGGATCTGCAAAGAATTACTGACAGAGCAAGGGGCAAACATCATCTCACAGTTAGGCCTGGTCTACACTGGGGCGGGGTGGGGGAGGATATCAAGCTAAGTTATGCAACTTCAGCTATGTGAATAATGTGGCTGAAGTCAATGTACTTAGATTGCCTTATCGTGGTGTCTTCACCGTGGTGAGTCGACTGCTGCTGCTCCCCTGTCGACTCCTCCTGCGCCTCTTGCGGCAGTGGAGTACAGAGGTCAACGGGAGAGCGCTGGGGGTTGACTTATCGCGTCTAGACTAGATGCAATAAATCAACCCCTGCTGGATCGATTGCTACCGGCCGATCTGGTGGGTAGTGTAGACATACCCTTAGTGAACTAATTGTACGACTTGATATGGGTCAAATCCTGGAAGACGTCAGTATACCACCACCAAACTGACAGTCTGGTGGAACAGTTTAACAAAACATTAAAGAGTTGTGATAGTTCAATCCACTGACATGTGACACTGGGACCATCCCACCTGTCCTGCTCACCCCGTGAGGTGTCCCAGGCACCCATAGGTTTCTCCCCATCTATAATAATAGGAGATATACCTCTCTCCTAGAACTGGGAGGGACCTTGAAAGGTCATTGAGTCCAGCCCCCTGCCTTCACTAGCAGGACCAAGTACTGATTTTTGCCCCAGATCCCTCAATGGCCCCCTCAAGGATTGAACTCACAACCCTGTGTTTAGCAGGCCAATGCACAAACCACTGAGCCAATTACACAAAGAGAAACAATCAAGGGGAATCTCGGATCTCCTCCATGAGACATGGGAAGGGCAGAACTCCAGAACAACCAATGTAGCGCAGTATGTTATACAGCCAAGAAAGAAACTGAAGACCCTGGGGGCACTTGC
The DNA here is from genome assembly GCF_025201925.1 of Gopherus flavomarginatus. NCBI lineage: Eukaryota > Metazoa > Chordata > Testudines > Testudinidae > Gopherus > Gopherus flavomarginatus. The sequence goes on along the minus strand of NC_066626.1, from coordinate 8,330,873 downwards.
GAGGCAAAACCTGGAGAAGGCACAACACAACCAGGAGCAGGTCAAAAGCAAGGCCTGTCTCTGAGAGCTCCAACCTGGAGACTGAGTGATACTTCTGCTGCTGACATTGAAATCCAAGCTTCTGGCCTGATAGCAAGGCGCCGCCAAGGTGGTAACACAGGTGTGGGAGATTGATTCTGAGGTCCGGCAACCCAGAAGAAAGAAGACAACCCAGGTATATATTATGTCAGCCTGCCCAAGGTTTGGAAGGGACAGGAAGGCCTCCTTGCCATCTCTTTCCCTCCTGACCCCAAACTTGGCCCTCAGGCCCCCACACCCAAGATAACATCACGGTACTGGTAGGGAAGAACCTGCGGCCCAGCCAACAACAGCGAGGAAATGGGGTAGAGTGAATAGGCTGGAGGGAAGCCAGGTCCTTCAGACATGCCACATGGAAAGTTGAACTTGGTAGGGAACCACGATGCTGGTGAGTCCCAACTGCAGTGCCTTCACCAAACCCTGCCCTTTCCTGAGACCCAGTGGGTCCTGCCGGGCTCTGCTCATCTGAGCTCTGTTCAGTTCCAGATTGTTTGGACTCTAAGGGAGCATGCCACAAGCTGAAAGAGAAGAGAGGTAGGAAGTAGCTCAGAGTGGCAGACTCACATCCTCTGCATGGAGGAGTTAGCTACTGTTTATTCCCACAGGGTCCAGGGCTGGAACCTGGTGCAGAGGGAAGGCCAAGGCCTCCCTACCATGTCCCGCTTGAGAGCTGAGCCAAAGATGGGCCAAAGTTGTGATGCCTGTGGCCTAAAAGCAGGCGTAGATATCTCTACATCCACCACACTTTGGAGTGAGAGATGGGAAACCAGATATGCTGCCACCTACCCTCCCTGAACAAACTGGAATGTTATGAATTTTACCTGTATACTTGAACTAGCCCTTGAAAGCATGAAAACGTTACTAAGTATTATACTGAGATAGGCCATATTATATCAGCCCATAAAGTATTCACACACCTTTGTATCAATGTGTCATGTCTTTGTGTGTTCCTGGGTCATGGCGGGCAGGGGGGAGGAGGAGATGGGTTTCCTGTGGAATCTGCTATCAGTGGGGGGTGACTAATGCCAAATTCCAAGACTGATTGTGCAGATATCCAGTGTTTGACACTTTGTCCCCCTTTGGTAAGAGCAGTGACTGGTGTTACCTGTTTAAGGAGACTGGGGAGTTTGGGGCATAAAAGGCTGTTTGAGCTGACTGAGGGGGGTGTCCTCGAGTACGTCTACGCTGCAGAAATAAAACCCGACAGGGAGCCTGAGCCTGGGTCTGCAGACTCGGGCTCACAGGGCTCACACTGCGGCACTAAAAATAGCCGTGTACTTTCCTGCTCAGGATCTGAATCTTGGGGTGGCATGTAGGTCTCAGAGCTTTCATTTCTTACAGTGTTTTTAGCTAATTTATCTACCACGTCATTCCTGTTATTCCAATATGCTCTGGGATCCAAGCTAATGCTACATGTGTCCCCATCTGTACTCTGTTCTGAGACATATAATTTCACTGATTAAATCACTTCGGCATACTGAGACACCCTTTTTTTATCACCATAAGGCCTCAGACTGAGTCCAAAAAAATAAAATAAAAGACTACCACTGTTGGACATATATCCCAGATCCAATTTAATGCTAGCATTATTACTATTAGTTTGGCTGCAATGACAGCCACATAATCAGACATTCTTTTAGATTCACTAATTCCAAATTTTGATACACAACATATTGTCCCTGGTGCTTCTGTTTTTTCTTGTTCAGACCCATCTGTATATATTTGACAAAACTGACTCCAGTTGTCATCTATATACTGGTACACTTCATTTTTAATACCTACTGTCACTTTTCTTTCCTTAAATATATAAAATAAATCTAAATCCACATTTGAACATGTGACTTCCATCCATAAGGGGAAGTTACTCACCTTGCAGTAACTGAAGTTCTTCGAGATGCCTGTCCCTGTGGGTGCTCCACTCTAGGTGTCGGTGCGTCCTGGTGCTGTTGATCGGAGATTTTCGGAAGCAGTGCCTGGTCAGGATGCAGGCACACAGTTGGTATCTCCCGTCTTGTTGGAATCTTCCTGAGTGCCTGCGTCCCGCATCCCCCTCAGTTCCTTCTCTACCGTGGAGTGATTATACTAGTACTGCAAAGTAGAGGGAAGGAGGGTGGGGAGTGGAGCACCCACAGGGACACACATCTTGAAGAACTTTAGTTACTGCAAGGTGAGTCACTTCCCCTTCTTCTTCTTCGAGGGCTGTCCTTGTGGGTGCTCCACTCTAGGTGAATGTGTAGCAGTTCCCACTATGGTCAGTAGGACTCTGGAGATCCGCCAGTGAGTACTGTAGAGAGTACTGTATGGCCTACTATGGCGTCTGCCGTGGTGTCTTGCGTGATAGCATAGTGTTTGGCAAACGTATTCAGAGGGCCATGTAGCCGCTTTACAGATGTCAGAAATGATGAGAAAGACGGTTCGAAGAGTGAGCCCCGTGTTGCCAGGAGCGGAGAGTTAGGCTCAGGTGGCACTGAGAGGTCACACTGAGTGAGGAACTATTGCTCCTGTTCCCTGGGCTGTGCTGAGCCTGGACTGTGCTCTAGCGCATTAGCAAGTGAAAGCGGAAGTGTCAGCAGTGCCACGGGTCTGCTGGAGGTGCCCTGCAGGGGGTCCGCTGCTGATACTGGGGCAGGAGGCAAGCTTAGTGCCAACGTTCTTCCCGGCACTGGGGCAGAGGGCGTACTCGGCACCGCGGCTATTTTTCGCACGGAGGGGGTCGGTGTCGCGGAAACTTTCCCAGTACAGGAGGTCGGGTTCCTGCCTCTGCGGTTTGTTGAGGCTTCAGAAAGGGCTGAGGCACCTGCCTGTGGCACTGTCAGCACAGAGGGTAAGGATCTTGTGGGAGACCCCTTACCCTTGGCAGAGTCTCTCCTGTGAGACTGCTGCTTCTTGCCTCTGCTCCCAAGAGGATGAAGCAACACTCCCAGCTGGTTCAGATCTGGCTGGGGAGTGTGTGGGAGTGGGTTTAACTTTCCCTGTCTCCAAAAGTGGCTGCAGGGATTTTTCCATCAGAAGCAATTTAAGCTGCAGGTCTCTGTCGCGCCGAGCCCTTGACTTGAGGCTTGTGCACTTTGCGGGGGTGTGGATTTCCCCAAGGCACTTCACACAATGTGAGTGCCCATCTGACTGTGACATGGAGTCCTGACAGGAAACACACTTTTTGAATCCTGAAGCCCCTGGCATTGTGAATTAGAAATGGCAGGGTAGTGTCTCAGCGGGAGACAAGTCTGAAGCAAAAAAGTTTTTTTGTTTTTTTTTAACTAAGTAACTATGTAACTATACTAAAGGAAGGGAAACAACTGGGATGTAACTAATAAGTATTTCTGTATTCTTTGTTAATTTTTCCTACAGAGACCAGGGAAGAGAAGCAGCACTGCCCTGAGTCCCGTCTTCATCCGGGGAAGGTTGAGAAGGAACTGAGGGAGGTGCAGGACACAGGCGCTCAGGAAGATTCCAACGAGATGGGAGATACCAACTGAGTGCCTGTGTCCCAGCCAGGCACTGCTACCGAAAATCTCCGATCAACAGTGCTGGGACGCACTGACACCTAGAGTGGAGCACCCCAGAGACAGCACTTGAAGAAGAACTAATTTTCCCAAGACTAAAAGTTTTGACTGAATTTAACTTTTGCTTTACCTTCTGCACCCACATTTTAACTCAAACGGCATGTGGAGTTCTAAGAGGTTGTGCTACAGTTCATCTATTGAATTCCCAGCAATCCTCACATTTATTGGGTACTTTCATCATTGCAACCAAGGCTGGTGGAAACCAGAGAGGGGATGTGAGGCTGTAGACAGGCTGTTGGGGTCAGAGCTGCTGAACTAGGGCTGTCTAGTGCACACACACTCAGCGTATGACCTGTATGCTGGTAGGCTAATTCTCAACAGCCTAGGTTGGGAGCTACAGCAGCAAAGCATTGTGAGGCACCCATGGTTGCAGGGTTAGTGGTGACACATCCCCCCATTGGTGTGTATTGCCCCCGAACCCAATGACAGGTGCTGACATCCTAACACTCTATCCTCTCGTATATTTTTACTTCTTTCATCACTGCTCAGTTCCAATGGTACCCTATATGTGACGGGTTGGATCACAGAAAACCGTGGGAATTGTCAACTGATGTGCTGGAACTACCTCTAAGCCTGTTTTCCCTGGCAGCTTGGGACTTCAGAACCCTGACTTGTTTGAGCCAGACAAGCTAGCCTGCTGCAACACTGACCCAGGTCTGAACCATGTCCCCCAACAGCTGCAGGTTTAACTGAAAACACCTTAAGGAATGTTCCTGTCTCCAACACTCAGATGTCCAGCTCTCGGTGGGGGTCGAAATCCCAAATAAATTCATTTTACCCTGTATAAGGCTTATACAGGATGAACTCAAATTGTTTGCCCTCTATAACACTGATAGAGAGACATGCACAGCTGTTTCACCCCCCCCCCCCCCGGTATTACTACATTCTCTGGGTTAATTAATAAGAAAAACATGATTTTATTAAATACCAAAAGTAGAATTTAAGTGGTTCCAAGTAATAACAGAACAAAGTGAATTACCAAGCAAAATAAAATAAAACGCACAAGTCTAAACCTAATACAGTAAGAAAGTGATTACAGATGAAATCTCACCCTCAGAGATGTTCCAGTAAGTTCCTTTTACAGAATAGCCTCCTTCTAGTCTGAGTCCAGCAATCACTCACACCCCTGTTGTTCCTGTTGTCCACACTCCTTTGTTCCAGTTTCTTTCAGGTATCCTTTGGGGATGAAGAAGCTATCTCTTCAGCCAGATGAAGACCTAATGGAGGGGCCTCCCAGGGGCTTAAATAGACTTTCTCTTATGGGTGGAGACCCGCTCCTCTCTCCTATCCAGAATCCAGCTCCAAGATGCAGTTTTGGAGTCACATGGGCAAGTCACATGTCCATTCATGACTGAGTTTCTTACCAGCCAGGCCACATTCTCAGGAAAGCTCAGACGTGGATTGGCGTTTCCAAGTTCATTGTTAGCTTAAGTGTTTCTTGATTGGGAAGTTACTGAGAATAGTCTTTTCTCAGGAAGCTGACCAACTGCTTCACTGAGGCTACTTAAAATTAAACAAGTACATAGCCAGTATTCAGAACTTCAAATACAAAAATGATACATGCATACAAATAGGATGAATATACCCAGTAGATCATAACCTTTGCAGGGATATGTTACATGGCATATCTAGCATAAAACATATTCCAGTTATGTCATATTTACTTTCACAAGCATATTTCCATAAAGCATTATGGGGTGCAACGTCACACTATACATCCCCTTCTTCACTCCAGGTACCTACTTTTGTAGCTGGCAACTTAACTTTCCCTAGCATTGCAGTTTTTAGCAGTTTGTTGATCTGCTGTTTTTACATTGAGCTACAAGATCCCCATCTTGCAACCTCCTTGCTCTTACTATATCCCCTCAGCTTTTTGTAACCCAGTCAGCTACTTTCACAGGGTTAATGTCATCTGCTCTCATTGCTTTGGCGAGGGATCTTAGTTATAACAGTTCAGGTTAGTTCCTTCCTCAGCTTTGCTTTTTTGCATCTGCTTCTACTTTATTTTTCTTTTCAGCTTTGAATCCATTCTCCCTCCCTACTAGGCTTGAAAGTGACTTCATTTTAGGGTCAGAAAATATTCCAGTTCCAGCTCTGCCCACTTCTGTCCTCTACGCAACTCCCCCCCTCCACCTAGCTCCCCCTCCTCTGGCCAGCAGACAATCAGTTAATCACCTCCCAGGTGCAGCACATAACTAATTAGGGTTCTCTCCTTTGCCTCACAGGGGCTTCATCCCTATTCCCATCCCATATGCCCCTCCCTTTCAAAAACCTTGCTTCAACCCACAGCAAGACCTAAAAGCTGTGCCTCTACCTGCCCATGTGCTTCATTGCTTCCACATCCCTCTTTAGCTGGTGCACCTCCTGGAGCAAGTGATTCTCCTCCTGCAGCCTTTCTAGCAAGTTTCCTCTGTGTCTCTTAGCTGCAGATCGCACTCTTTGCATGATCTCATCTGTTTCTTGCATTTTGTGCAAGCAGGGTCATGTGAGGAGTCATTGGAAAAGTTATGATTTGCTGAATATGATTATCCTATTTGTATGTATGTATGATTTTTGTGTCTAAAGTTATGAATATTGACTATGTATCTGTATTTCAAATGTGCTTAGGTAACCCACACACCTCCTGTGTGTGGTGTTCTGTCCCATCTAGTGGCACTGAGACCACTTAGAGAGCAAGATTAATGAGTTTGCTCTTCAACCTTAGCTAACAGCTTATGCAGTAAACTCCAGAGGTCCTCAGTTCAATCCCACCTGCTGACAATCAGGGTCTGTTGGTGTTACACTTAGTCTGGATAACACCCACAACTAGCATTTCAGGCACAACACTGAAGAAGCCAGACAGTGTTAATGGTTCATCAACAAAGGTAATGGACAGTGGAAGAACTTAACTTTCCTGTAAAATTCCAGACGGCCTGTAAGTAATGTCTGCTATGACTCAGCAATGTATGCAAGGGTATGTGACCAGGCCTCTGGACTCCATCTTGGAAGGTTTGTATTTTTCCACACACTAGTCTGGGAACTGGTTTTGGAAGAAAGGGTTCCCGCTCTATGCTTAAACTATATAAGGCAGGGAGTGACATCCTTGGTTGTTCTTCACTCCCAACACAAGAAGACTGCTGAAAACACCTGAGGAACAAAGACTGAAGTGGGGGAAGTGCTAGACCCAGGCTAAAGGGATTTCTAGCCTGTGTATGAAAATCTGGGGATTCCAAGCTGCAAAGGAAACACAACTTGTACCTTAAGAGTCTGCAAGCCTGCTTGTACCATCTCACGGTGAGAAACTCCCTAATTTATATCCAATCTATCTAGTATGTTAAGCTTAGTTTGCTTTTTTGTTTATTTACTAGGTAAGCTGCTTTGATCTGTTTGCTATCCCTTATAATCACTTAAAATCTATCTTTTGTAGTTAATAAACTCATTTTATGTTTTAATTTAAACCCAGTGTGCCTTTAAGCAAAGTGACTGGGGAAAAAAATCTCAGCTTGATTGAACACAGGCTTGTTGCATTTCCTCTCCACACCAAGGGAGAGGTTAACTGGTTAATAAATTCATACTGGTTGGGGTTTGGACCAGGGCAGGATGTTACAGCTCTGGCTGGGAAGCTGATGGTTATTTTTGCTGTAGCCTCTCTATTGTCAGTTCATGCGGTGACTGGTCACAGAGCTTGCATGTAACTGCAGTGGGCTACACGGCTGCCCCTGCTCCTCCTGAGTCCTCCAGCCCTTGCTTGCAGGGCCGCATTCCAAAAGGGGCTTTAGAGCTGCAGGTCAGGGCCTTGCAGCCCTTAAAGGCCTTGCGTTATGGGTGGCTCTGCCTGCTGGCGGGGGGGGGGGCAGGTTCCCCAAAAGATCCTTTTGATGCAGAAAGTGGTGCAGCGCTGAGAGCCTGTGGCGTAGAGTGAGGTGCCAACTGCATCAGCAATAAGGCATGCTGAGCAGCTGTCGTCTATGTGCTGGTGCTATTGTGCAAGCAGCATTGGGCTGTGGCACCGTAATCAGAGCAGTTGTCGGTGCTGTCTCCTTTAGCACTGTCGATGGTGCCGTGGTGGAGACGGGCAGCTTAGAGTCCTTAGACTCTGTACCGGAGTGCTGGGTTATGGCAGCAGCTGCCGTGTGGGTGGTGTCAGAGGTGCCTGGAGCATACCGTGCAGCAGCTGAAGCCCTAGGTGAAATCCAGTCCTGACCGGCCATCAGGAAAAGTCTGCCTGCTTTATTGGGAGTGGTGAGCATTAGATGCTTGGTGCGCGAATTCTGTTGATTAATGCTAATAAACATACATTAAGGCTCTTTCACTGGGAAAAGATGCCGTTAACCCATAGACAGCCATTGCAGGAAGAGCAGAAGGTGAAGGCTCTAAATTTGTGCAGGCAATAAATGCCACTAACAATCATGAACTGCTTTGTGCTGTGTCTCACAGCAAACTCACAACTATGAAATCGTCATGTTCCCTGCGGTCCTTTTTGCAACTCTGGAAGTACTGGAGAATCGTGCATTCTATACTTGCAATGCTCATAACAATCATGCAGATTCCATGCTTCTGTGAGAGATGGCAGACAGCAACAAGTCCAGCACAGGATCATGGGAAATTAAAAGTAAGCACAAAATTATGGGATAGAGTTGATATGACAATATGGGATGGAGAACATTGCATTACAGGATGTTGACCTCTTGCTCCTGGTCACACCTGTGCGACTCGTTTCTGCCCCACCATGCCTTGCCAAAACTACCCAAAATATAGTGTGCTGATGGTGGAAGGTTGCTCACTGGGATATCTACCCATGTGCACTGATGCATGCTCTCCTAGTGATTACGTGCAGAGGGGGGGAAAAGGATCACATATGTACCATGTACTAAATGAAGCAGCTGTACGCTGACACAACTTGCACTGGCAACATTTTGTAGTATAGAAATGGTCACAGTGTTATCCAGCTTCACTACATGTTGTCCAAAGGAGTGGGGAGGGGAAAGACAACTCCTTCCATACAAGTTTCTTTTTTCAGGCCCTACTAGCCTTGGTTTTCTCTCTCTCTCCTGCTTCTCCCCCACTTGTACTTCCTCCCTAGGCTCTTTTATCCAATCTCCTTGTTACTGGGTTAATTAGATCATTTGCTTCACTGCCCCAGTCTGATCTGGTAATGAGGAGCTCCTCTCTTAGCCCACGTCCAGACTACAGCCTAAAATCGATGTGCTTAAAATCGATTTTATAAAGCAGGTTTTATAAAATCGATTTTGTGCATCCACACTAGAGGTACTTACATCGATGTTGAGCGTCCATTTTCCCTGGCGTCCATCTTTTGCTTGAGCGTTGCACTCTGGGTACCTATCCCACAGTTCCTGCACGGGTTCCTGCACGGGTCCCTGCCCTTTGGAATTATGGGTTACTAGCCCAGTGCATGATGGGATCAAAGTCCCCATCCTGGGTGGTTCTGGGTCCCCCCCCACTTCCTGTAAACGGCACACAGTCAGTTCGCGCTGGGTGGTTCGGGGAACGCGAGAGCAAACCGCGGCAAAGCTGGTCTCCTTTCCCGGTTTGCTCTCGCGTTCCCCGAGCAAGCAGGTCTCCTTCCCTGCGGTTTGCTGGGTGGTCCGGGGAACGCGAGAGCAAACCGCGGCGAAGCTAGTCTCCTTCCCCGGTTTGCTCTGCGTTCCCCGAACAAGCAGGTCTCCTTCCCCGGTTTGCTCTCGTGTTCCCCGAACCCCGAGCAAGCAGGTCTCTTTCCCTGCTGTTTGCAGGGGGGTCCGGGGAACGCGAGAGCAAACCGCGGCGAAGCTGGTCTCCTTCCCCGGTTTGCTCTGCGTTCCCCGAACCCCGAGCAAGCAGGTCTCCTTCCCTGCGGTTTGCAGGGGGGTTCGGGGAACGCGAGAGCAAACCGCGGCGAAGCTGGTCTCCTTCCCCGGTTTGCTCTGCGTTCCCCGAACAAGCAGGTCTCCTTCCCTGCGGTTTGCTGGGTGGTTCGGGGAACGCGAGAGCAAACCGCGGCGAAGCTGGTCTCCTTCCCCGGTTTGCTCTCGCGTTCCCCGAACCCCGAGCAAGCAGGTCTCTTTCCCTGCTGTTTGCAGGGGGGTCCGGGGAACGCGAGAGCAAACCGCGGCGAAGCTGGTCTCCTTCCCCGGTTTGCTCTGCGTTCCCCGAACAAGCAGGTCTCCTTCCCTGCGGTTTGCAGGGGGGTTCGGGGAACGCGAGAGCAAACCGCGGCGAAGCTGGTCTCCTTCCCCGGTTTGCTCTCGCGTTCCCCGAACAAGCAGGTCTCCTTCCCCGGTTTGCTCTCGCGTTCCCCGAACCCCGAGCAAGCAGGTCTCTTTCCCTGCTGTTTGCAGGGGGGTCCGGGGAACGCGAGAGCAAACCGCGGCGAAGCTGGTCTCCTTCCCCGGTTTGCCTCTGCGTTCCCCGAACAAGCAGGTCTCCTTCCCTGCGGTTTGCAGGGGGGTTCGGGGAACGCGAGAGCAAACCGCGGCGAAGCTGGTCTCCTTCCCCGGTTTGCTCTCGCGTTCCCCGAACCCCGAGCAAGCAGGTCTCCTTCCCTGCGGTTTGCTGGGTGGTCCGGGGAACGCGAGAGCAAACCGCGGCGAAGCTGGTCTCCTTCCCCGGTTTGCTCTGCGTTCCCCGAACCCCGAGCAAGCAGGTCTCCTTCCCTGCGGTTTGCTGGGTGGTCCGGGGAACGCGAGAGCAAACCGCGGCGAAGCTGGTCTCCTTCCCCGGTTTGCTCTGCGTTCCCCGAACAAGCAGGTCTCCTTCCCTGCGGTTTGCTGGGTGGTTCGGGGAACGCGAGAACAAACCGCGGCGAAGCTGGTCTCCTTCCCCGGTTTGCTCTCGCGTTCCCCGAACAAGCAGGTCTCCTTCCCTGCGGTTTGCTGGGTGGTCCGGGGAACGTGAGAGCAAACCACGCTGTGCAAGCAGGAAATGGAATTTCAAAGTTCCCGGGGCTTTTCCTGTTTACCTGGCCAGCAGAAGAGTACCTTTACCTGTGTAGAGCGGCCACTAGAGCACTGTGGGATACGTCCCGGAGGCCATTAACTTCGATGTCCGTCCACACTATCATAAAATCGATTTTAAGAAATCGATTTTGGAGTTACTCCTCTCGTTTAGATGGAGTTCCAAAATCAATTTTAGGGACCCTTAAAATCGATTTTATGCACTCTGTAGTGTGGACGGTTACAGCTTTAAATCGATTTAGAGCTCTTAAAATCGATTTAAAGCTCTAGTCTGGACCTGCCCTTAATCAAGCCCTGCCCAGGGCCTAATGGGTTAAACAATGATGAGAGCACTGGTTCAGTTGCTGATTCCCAGCACTCTGTCACAAACTCCAAGAAAAGACTCTGAATAGGGAACCCTCAGGGCTGAGCTGAAATCAGTAAACCACCCTGATTCTGAAAAGAGACAAAAGCCCGGGGATCTGTAAGAGAAGAGCAGCCACAGGGTGTTATCCATTACAGAGGCGACATTGCCAGTGTGTCTCATGAAAAGCGGATCCCAGCTCTCTGGGCTGGACATGTGTGCTAAGGCCTGACCAGTGGGGAAGAACACATTATTAGACATATTATTGCCTTTAGTTTGGATCTTTGCCTTAAGCTGAGTTAAATACACTTCTGGGTGGTTTATTATAGCCAGGCCTGGTCCACACTACAGCGTTAAATCGATTTAAACAGCGTTAAATCGATTTAAAGCTGTACCCGTCCACACTACAGGGCACTTTAAATCGATTTTAAGGGCTCTTAAAATTGATTTCTGTACTCCTGCTCAACGAGAGGAGTAACCCTAAAATCGATATTACTAAATCGATTTAGGGTTAGTGTGGACAGAAATCAAAGTTATTGGCCTCCGGGAGGTATCCCACAGTGCACCAATGGCCGCTCTGGACAGGTAAATGAACTCTACTGCACTGGCCAGGTATACAGGAAAAGCCCCGGGAACTTTTGAATTGCATTTCCTGTTTGGCCAGCGTGGAGCTCTCAGCAGCACAGGTAACAATGCAGTCTCCTGAGAATAGGAAAAGAGCTCCAGCGTGGACCACACAGGAGTTATTGGATCTGATCGCTGTATGGGGAGAAGATTCTGTGCTATCAGAACTGCGTTCCAGTAGACGAAATGAAAAAACTTTTGAAAAAATTTCTAATGCCATGAGGCAGAGAGGCCATACCAGGGACTCAGTGCAGTGCAGAGTTCAAGTGAAGGAGCTCAGACAAGCGTACCAGAAAACCAAAGCAGCAAATGGCAGATCCAGATCTGGGCCAAAAACATGCCGCTTCTACGCTGAGCTGCATACAATTTTAGAGGGCTGCGCTACGACAAGCCCCTCCTTGTCTGTGGATTCCGAGGTGGGGATAATAATCTCACCCATGGCTGAGGATTCAGCGGAGGGGGAAGATTACGAGGAGGAAGACCTTGCTGAAAGCACACAGCATTCCATTCTCCCCAACAGCCAGGAGCTTTTCGTGACCCAGACAGAATTAAACTCCCAGCCCTCCCAAGCCACTAGCCCAGACAGCGAAGCCATGGAAGCGACCTCTGGTGAGTGTACCTTTGTAAATATAAAACATAGTTTAAAAGCAAGCGTTTTTTAATGATTGATTTGCCATGAGGGCTTGCATGCATTAGCTGGCATTAAAGTTACTGGAAAAGTCTGTTAACATGTCTGGGGATGGAGCGGAAATCCTCCAGGGACATCTCTATGAAGCACTCCTGGAGGTACCCCAAAAGCCTTTTCAGAAGGTTTCTGGGCAGGGCAGCCTTATTCCGTCCACCATGGTACGAAACTTTACCACGCCATGCCTGGAGCACGTAATTGGGTATCATTGCATGACAAAGCCTAGCTGCGTATGGTCCCGGGGATTGCTGGCATTCAAGAAGCATAATTTCTTTTTCTCTGTCTGTAATCCTCAGGAGAGTGATATCGTTCATGGTCACCTGGTAAAAATTAATGTATTTTATTAAGAGGACAGAGATGACCATTCCTACAGTGATGCTTTCCTGCGGCTTAAAAGAAATCCTTCCCTTGCAGTTAGCCATGCGAGGGGAAGGGAAACAGCTGCCCATTCCTACAGGGAGGTGTCTTTAATGGCGCTGAGATTTTTAGCATTTGGGCCGCAGGAATTTTCCCTGCTAATAGCCAAGGAGGAGGGGAAAGGGTGAGGGGATAGGGTTTCAGTGACCTGCCATTACAGTAGACATGCAGAGTGGGAGGGAACACCAATTCACAATTTCCTCTAGTGCTGATCCTTCTGAAGTCATAAGAAAAAAAGCAAAATATGTGCTTTTTAGCAGTTGGCTGCCCAGCAGGAATTTTACCTGCTAATAGCCACGCAGGGGGGTGTTGCAGGGGGAAGGGACAGGGTGATCTGCCATTAGATGTAGGCCTTACCATGACCGCCTGCAAGCTGAATTGTAATCCCAGGACCTGCGTCTGTGTTGATCTGTTACACCACAGCCGCAGGCACTAAATACTAAAAGAATCCAAAGGCGACCTTGTAGTGAAGTGACGTGCTACGTACGGTGAATAGTGTAGTTCACCGTGAAAGAGTATAACCATTGTTCTGTGAAATGTATCTCTTATGATCCTTCTATCACTCTTTTCCCTCACTCATGCAGCTGCAAATTTTTCAAGCCTCCCTACTCCAGCCCGAAGGCTAGCTCAGATAAAGAGGAGGAAGAAGAGGACACGGGATGAGATGTTCACAGAAATCATGGCAGTAACCCGCAATGAAAGAGCTCATCTGGGGAAGTGGAAAGACGTGGTAGCAAAGTACAGGAAAGATGCCAGTGAACGTGAGGACAGGAGGGACCAACGTGAGGACAGGAGGGACGCTCGAGATGAGATGTGGCGGCAGGAAGATCAGATGTGTAGGCAGGAAGATCAGCGGTGGCGGGATGCAACGCTGGAGCTGCTGCGCGATCAAACTGACATCCTCCGAAGTCTGGTGGAAGAGCTGCGGGGTCACAGAGTGCCACTCCAGCCCATGTTTAACCTCCCTCAGTACTCACCATGTTCCATATCTTCCACACCCAGACGTGTAAGAACGCGTGGGGGAAGGCTTTCTGCACCTGCCCACTCCACCCCCGTGGACAATCCAACCAAAAGGCTGTCATTACATTGAAATGTCCTTAATGGCCTTTTTCTTCCCTCCTATCCTCCTCCCAAACCACTCCCGGGGTACCTTTTTATTTCTCTTAGTCTTCTTATAATTACATGCTATTCAAAGCAAGTGAGAGGGTGGGTTGGTTAAAGGGAATTACTTTATTTCCATAAGCAAGCTGTAATGGAAGGGGGGAGGGTAGGTTGCTTGCAGCAGGATTCAAAACAGGGGGGAGGTTCATGAAGGGGAAAGAAACACAGCAGTCACACCGTACCCTGGCCCATGATGAAACTCGTTTTCAAGGCTTCTCTGATGCGCACCGCTTCCTGGTGTGATCTTCTAATCGCCCTGGTGTCTGGCTGCACGTAATCAGCGGCCAGGTGATTTGCCTCAGCCTCCCACCCCGCCATAAAGGTCTCCCCCTTACTCTCACAGAGATTGTGGAGCACACAGCAAGCAGCAATAACAAAGGGGACATTGGTTTGGCTGAGGTCTGAGCGAGTAAATAAACTTCTCCAGCGACCTTTTAGACGGCCAAATGCACATTCTACCACCATTCTGCACTTGCTCAGCCTGTAGTTAAACAGCTCCTGACCACTGTCCAGGCTGCCTGTGTATGGCTTCATGAGCCATGGCATCAAGGGGTAGGCTGGGTCCCCAAGGATAACTATGGACATTTCAACATCCCCAACTGTTATTTTCTGGTCTGGGAAGTAAGTCCCTTGCTGCAGCCGTTTAAACAGAGTAGTGCTTCTGAAGACACGAGCGTCATGAACCCTTCCTGGCCATCCCACGTGGATGTTGGTGAAACATCCCTTGTGATCCACCAGTGCTTGCAGCACCATTGAAAAGTACCCCTTGCGGTTTATGTACTGGGTGCCCTGGTGCTCCGGTGCCAAGATAGAGATATGGGTTCCATCTATGGCCCCCCCACAGTTAGGGAATCCCATTGCAGCAAAGCCATCCACTATGACCTGGACGTTTCCCAGAGTCACAACCTTTCGTAGCAGCAGCTTAATGATTGCTTTGGCTACTTGCAACACAGCAGCCCCCACAGTAGATTTTCCCACTCCAAATTGATTCCCGACTGACCGGTAGCTGTCTGACGTTGCAAGCTTCCAGAGGGCTATTGCCACTCGCTTCTCCACGCTGAGGGCTGCTCTCATCCTGGTATTATGGCGTTTCAGGACAGGGGAAAGCAAGTCACAAAGTTCAAAGAAAGTGCTCTTACGCATGCGAAAGTTCCGCAGCCACTGCGAATCGTCCCACACCTGCAAAACTATGCAGTCCCACCAGTCTGTGCTTGTTTCCCGGGCCCAAAATCACCGAGCAATGGGTAGACTCTCCCCCATTACCATCAGGAGCTCCAAAGCGCGAGGACCCACAGTTACAGAGAAATCAGTCTCCAGGTCCTCATCACTCTCATCGCCGCGCTGCCGTAGCTGCCTCCTCCTCTCCTGCGTTTGCAGTTCATGGTTCATCATAGACAGCACGAGAATGCGTGAGCTGTTTACAACATCCACGATTGCGGTACTGATCAGAGCAGGGTCCACAATTGCTGTGCTATGGCGTTTGCTCACTTCACCCAGTAAAAAACGTGCGAAATGGCTGTCTGCTGCTTTCAGGAAGGGAGGGGGTGAGGCTGTACCCAGAACCACCCACGACAATGATTTTTGCCCCATCGGGCACTGGGGTAGTAACCCATAATTCCAAGGGTCAGGGAAGACTGCAGGAACTACGGGATAGGTACCCCCAGTGCAACGCTCCGGAAATCGATGGTCGCCTGGGACCATGGACGCACACCACCGAAGTAATGTGCCCTAGTGTGGCTGCATAAAATCGATTTTATAAAACCTGTTTTATAAAATCGATTTTATTAATTTCTGTTTTACTCTGTAGTGTGGACGTGGCCCCACGATCAAATGATTGATACTAAAGAGTGTGTTAAGCGGAGGGGAGGCTGGCGCCCCGGGGTGCACTGCTTCCCATCGAGGCAGCAGATCGCTGTACATAGTGGGTGCCCAAAGACAAGGGAGTGGGCACTTCAGTGTAACAAGGTGGGTGCATTAACTGCTAGCTTGCAGAGGGAACGCGTAGAGCACAGCGGTGTGCTTGTGCTGCCAGCAGCCAGCAGGTTTGGGAGAACTTCCCCCGGTGGGCACAGCCGAGGATCTCTCACGCTGCATGGAGCTGGTAGTGATTCACCCCAGACACCTCGGGAACCCCGACAGTGTCACAGTGAGATCCCGGAGAACCCATTCCTAGCTAGCCCCTGGTTCCTTCCTGTGTCTGCACAGGGACATGAGTCACAGGTAGGGCAAATGGCTTCACCTTTGGCCTCTTGCACCAGGCTGTGCATCCTTTCAGCATTCAGTGGGGTTTTTACCACACGGGGTTTGACAAGGGGTCTCTCATTCCCAGCATCTCTCCACCCAAGTAATGTCCTCCCAGTAACCACCTTCCACTCCTGCTGGGGATGATGAGTCTGAGCACACCGGACACATGCCCAGTGCCTGGGGAGGGAGCTCATCCTCCGGCTCACCCTTTAGCCAGAGGAGATGGCTGTGAGACTGCTTTCCTCCGGAAGTTCAGTCACATAGCTCACTAGATGAGGCTGAGCTACAGGCAGCCTTCTTGGCTGGACACAGGATGGGTAAGCCCCTTGGGCCTGGACACAACCCGTCTTCTCCAGCCTTGAGCAGCGCACCCATGTATGCCCGATTTTCCTACAGATGCCACATGTCAGGTTTTCAGGATCCCTTGGAGCTGGTCTACCCACATTGCCTGTCACTCCTGGTTTCAATTTACTTGAATCCCACTTCTGGGGTGCCCTGGTGCAACCCCCCCCGGTTTTGGGTCCCCCAACTTGGTCCAGACCCTTTGGTTTTCTTCACTATGGGTCCTACTGTCCACAAACTCTTCTGCCACCTGGAACGTGCTACACGGATCCTCGGGATTCTTGTCCACTAACCACATTTGAAGCTCATGGAGACATATCTCACAAAGTTGCTCTAACTTACCAGGTCATATAAACTTTCCAGCATAGTGGCACCTGCATCTTTACCCCCTTTGCAGAGATATTTTACCACCAGGGCGGCAGTTTCCATATACAGTAAAGTCTTATATAACACACATTTATAGAGCGCGTTTTTGACATAACACGGTTTTCCTATAGTGACCCATTTTTATGATGCGCACACTATTTTTATATAGCGCACAATCATGGGAGGGAGTTAAGGCGCGGGAGGGTGCTCGGGGTGCCGGATCTGGGGGGGCGCTTGCCTTGGGTGGCTCCCCACAAGTGGCTCCCCATGTCTGTTGTTCCTCGTGGAGGTGGAGGCGCGGCCAGGAGGCTCTGCACGCTGCCTCTGCCTGAAGGTGCTGCCCCTGCAGTCAGCGCTCGGGGAGGGATGAGGCGAGCGCCCGGAGCCATCTAGCTGCATCTCCACCAGGAACAGCAGGCACAGGAAGCCACCTGAGGTGAGGACCTTCCGGATCCCGCACCCCAACCCCCTGCCCTAAGCACCCTCCAATATGTACAACTATGTCATGTCTGGGAACCTAACCCTATTTTTCCCATATATTCTTCAGTTTACATAACCTGTTTTCTAGGAACGTAACTACCGTGTTATAGAAGGATTTACTGTACATTATACCCTGGGTCTTTGCATATCCCCAAACCTTTTCTTATGAGCCACAGGTGTCAATTCAATCTTAAGCAGTAGAACCCCTCATAGTCCCAAGTAATCTAATCCATCCATTTGGATATATAGCTCTATCGCTTTGGCATTGAGTAAGGGGTAAGACAGTGGAGTCGGTCAATGGGATCAACCTGGTTCCAGTCACAAGCCTTCTCCTTAAACTGGGCCAGCCATTTGGCATCTAGGCTCCCATAGACCTAGCTTCTTGTGATCTCTCCCCACTTTCCCCTATATGGGACTTTCTGCTTCTCCATACCTCACTTCAAGCTATCACTGCTCTTCCTGGTTTTTCCTCTGCTCCTCCTCAGGTTTGTCCTCTTGATCAAATCGCTCCCTTTCATTGTCTGCTAGTCTCTGTTCCTTCATCTGAAGCTCCTTTGCTTTCTGGTCCAACTCCCACTGCTTTAACTCTAGCGAAGGGGGAACTGGGTTGTCAGGATGTCCCCCTGCTGCTGCTGCAGGTGCCTCTGTGGCCCTGAGACTCTCTCAAAATCCCACTGGGTTTAGACCTACATTTGATCATCCTTCTCCAGCCATGCACTCGGCTGAGCCTTGTGTAATTCCCAATACTGAACACTCTCCCACTGCACAGCTCTGTGATGCTCTTCTTAGGGAGGTGGATATACTCCATTTTTTCCTACTTTCCTTTGACCAGTCTTGTTTTCACTGCTACAAGTTACGTATTGCAAAATCCTCCTGTTGCATTCAGAATCCCACCAGCTGCCACCAACTGTCATGGATCCTCCAGGTCTGTCCTATACCTCAGCTTTTAAACAGTCCCTAGAGGAACCCCTTCAGTGTGCCAAATCCCCAAGGGTTCCACTCTTCCCTCAGGGTAGGCCATGCAGCCTCAGTGCCTTCGAGACTGAGCCTCTGGGCTCCAGCTCTCCTGCCTCACACAGTGAGCTGTGCCCAGCAAGTCCAGCTGAGATAGACTCCTGGTCAGAGACTGTTACACTCTTCAGGGATTAATGCGCCCAGCAAGTGTCTGCAGTGATACCCAGCAGCCTTTTCAAAAAGAGCAGGGTTTATTAGTCAACTGGAACGCAGCCTGGGCAAGTCCTTAGGTTAGCACAGAGAAGTAAAGGTTAAGACATAATCCAGACTGGACAAAGCCTTGAGCCACACTGCTGTAGGAACCCATTGGGTGTCCTTTCCCTGTGTCTGTCCCTTTGTCTTAGTTCCAGGAAAGCTCCCTGTTTCTGAGAGCCCACTTCTTCCTGCTCCTCAGAACACGCTGAGTTCACGTGCGCTCTGCCCAGACAAGCTGGGAACCTCTCAGTGATAGGTGTCAAGTGTTCAGTCCTGGGGGTTACTGGGGACTCTGTAAGGTCTTCCATTGATATGGGTTAGTCATAGTCAGTGTCTTCATGAGCCATTTGTATCACCCTGTGACAGCTCTTCATACTCAGAGTAACACCAAATACAGAGGGCAGCCAAGGGATGTATTGGAATAACAGAAATTTTACCAAAATTCCCACATCCGCCACACACACGCTGGTCACAGCCCTTGGAGAGAAGCAAAGCACAGGCTGGACTTTAGGCCACTGAATGCAATGAAGAGTGAGGGGACTGCAAGCCTCAAACCTTGGTCAAGATGCAGCGACTCCCATGTCCCTGCCGACAGAGAGGTGATGGCTGGAGGCCTGGTACCTGAGAGGGCATTCCTTGAGCAGACTCTGGAGGGGGTCAAAGGTGTAGCTTCCCCCAGACCTGTGACATCAGACAAGCGCATTTTGGGGAATTAGGGGAATTATCCAGTGAGTCAGGTACAGTAGGCAGGAGTATTAACACACACGTGTCTGGGGAAGGCTGGAGAATAATGCATAATTCAAGAGCAACAGACAGACTAATTCCTCTGGAAAAGGACAATGTAATAAACAAGAATTTGGCAATGTGACATCAGAAGGGACCGGCTAAAAGATCCAAAGAGCCTGGAGGGAAGGCAGACCATGACTGCTGGAGATGGGGCAGAGGGAGGAGAAAGACCTAGCAAGTCAAGAGAACTCTCACTACCACACTGTGACATCATCGATAAAGTGTACATTTGTGCCGGGGCAGTAGTTGTCCTCTGGGAGGGAAGAATGAAGCAAGGACTCTGCAATGGTGGCCAGGGTCACAGTGGGTAGATACGGCAGTGAGGGGTTGCGTGGGGAGCAGTGAGTGGTGGATGGAGGACAAGAGTTTAATATTTGGGAAAAAAAAAGTTAAGTAAAAATGGCCAATATCAAATATACACATGTCCGGGGATGGACATAAGGCAAAAAGCGGGGCATGGAAACCAGTCAAAAGTTACAGGCTGAATAAAGGCCTAGAGTTACTACTACTCGGATTCTGTAGAGACCCCACAGCTTCTAATAACCAGGGAACAGGAATCCTTACCCAGTGAGGCCACAGTGGCATAGTTCTCCTGCGTCACCTCCCTGTAGAGGGCTCTCTGAGCAGGGTTTAGCAGAGCCCATTCCCCCTCCGTGAAGTACACAGCCAGCTCCTCGAAGGTCACCGCCCCCTGAAAGAACAAGAGTCGCCCTGTGAATACTGCTGCCCAGTGACAACACGCAGTATTCACAGGAGAGCAGGGCCAGTAAAATTAATGCTCTGGGAGGGAAACGGTAGCAGAGTCCCAGCCCTGCACCACTCAGAGTTGCCAAGAGGCATCCGGCTGAGGGGAGAAAGAGAGCCCCTTGTCCCTGCCAGCACACACAGGGAGCAAGGGTCTTCACATTTATCACACAAGGGCTGGTACAGGAGATTGAACCCCAGCAGGGTTCAGGGACAGCGCCCTGTAGGAATCCCAAAACCCTAACCATCAAAACACAACAGATAGCAAATGGAGGAAAGAGGAAGTCAACAGGAAAGAATACAAATCAGCAGTTTCAAATTGTAGAAAATTCATAAGGGAAACAAAGGCTTGGTCTACACCATGAGTTTATCTTGAATTTAGCAGTGTTAAACCGAATTAACCTGCACCCGTCCACACAACGAAGCCCTTTATATCGATATAAAAGGCTCTTAATACCGATATCTGTACTTCTCCCCAAGAGGGGAGTAGCGCTGAAATCAGTATTGCCATTTCGGATTAGGGTTACTGTGGCCGCAATTCGATGGTATTGGCCTCCGGGAGCTATCCCACAGTGCACCATTGTGACCGCTCTGGACAGCAATCTGAACTCGGATACACTGGCCAGGTAGACAGGAAAAGCCCCGCGAACTTTTGAATTTCATTTCCTGTTTGCCCAGCGTGACCATGCAGTCCCAGAATCAAAAAAGAGCTCCAGCATGGACCGTACAGGAGATGCTGGATCTGATCGCTGTACGGGGAGACAAATCTGTTCTATCAGAGCTCCGTTCCAAAAGTCGAAATGACAAAGCATCTGAAAAAATCTTCAAGGCTATGATAGACAGAGGCCACAGCAGGGACTCAACACAGTGCTGTGTGACAAGCGTAATGAAAAGCCAAAGAATCAAATGGACGCTCATGGAGGGGGTGGGTGGAACTGAGGACTCGAGCTATCCCACAGTTCCCGCAGTCTCCGAAAACCATTCGCATTCTTGGCTGAGCTACCAATGCCTGAAGGGTCAAAAACATTGTCACGGGTGGTTCAGGTTAGTCAATCCTCCCCCCCACCCTCCACATGAAAGAAAAGGGAAAAAATCGTTTCTCACCTTTTTTCAATGTCACCATATATCTACTGGATGCTGCTGGCAGACGCGGTGCTGCAGCGTTACATATCAGCAACCCCTTCCCTTCCTGATGGCAGATGGTACAATAGGACTGGTATTCGTCATCATCATCCCGTAAGTGCTCCTGGCTGGCCTCAGTGAGGTTGGCCGGGGGCGCCTGGGCAAAAATGGGAATGACTCCTGGTCATTCCCTTCTTTAAGCTTTGTCTCCTGGAGATTCAGTCCTGGCTGGAATATCATAGCAGCTGGAGGCTGCCTCCCCACTGTTTTATCTCAATAAAGTCAGTGTTGTTTCTTATTCCTGCATTCTTTATTATTTCATCCCATAAATGGGGGGATAACTGCCACTGTAGCCCAAGAGGGGGGTAGGAGGAGGGAAGCAACAGGTGGGGTTGTTGCACCCCCTAGAATGGCATGCAGCTCATCAATGTCTGGGGCTCTGACCCGGAGCGGCTGTTTGCCTCTCTGGTACTTTAGCAGACTTGCCTGATATTCTAGGCAGGACTGACTCTTCCTTTAGACAAAATTTAAAGAAGGGAATGACCAGGGGAATCACTCTCATTTTTGTCCATGCGCCCCCGGCCGACCACACGGGCCGACCAGGAGCACCCATGACAGCAGCAGACGGTACAATATGACTGGGAACCGTCGCTACTAACTTGCAAAGGCAAGGAGATGCTGCTGTTTAGCACTGCAGTACCGTGTCTGTCAGCAGCATCCACTGGACATACGATGACAGTGAAAAAAGGCTGAACAGGCTCCATGGTTGCTGTGCTATGGTGTCTGCCTGAGCAATCCAGGGAAAAGGGCACAAAATGATTGTCTGTCATTGCTTTCATGGAGGGAGGATTGACTGACGACATTTACCCAGAATCACCTGTGACACTGTTTTTGCCCCATCATGCATTGTGATCTCAACCCAGAATTCCAATGGGTGGGGGAGACTGCGGGAACTATGGGATAGCTACCCACAGTGCAACGCTCCGGAAATCGACGCTAGCCTCGGTACATGGACGCACACTGCCAAATTAACGTGCTTATTGTGGCCGCATGCACTCGACTTTATACAATCTGTTTCCAAATACCGGTTTCTGTAAAATCAGAATAATCCTGTAGTGTAGACATACCCAAACGGTCAGAAGGGGAAATCTAAGGCCAATATGATGGATTTTTTTAAAGTATATTAAGAACATAAAGAATCCTAACAATGGTATTGGTCCATTACTATGACAGAATTATCAGTGATCATATAGAGACAGCAAAAACATTCAATGAATACTTCTGTTCTTGTACCTGGGAAAAACTCTTTCCATTCCAGTAACACATGAGGATGTTAAACAGCAGCTACTATAGATACACATTTTCAAATCAGTGAGTCCAGACTCCAGATAACTTTCATCCAGGAGTTTTAAAAGAACTGGCTGAGGAGCCCATTGGACCATTATGGCTGATTCTCAATGGGTCTTGGAACACTGGGAAAACTCCAGAAGAATGGAAGAAAGATAGTCCTGTGTCAATTGGACTATCAGCAAGATGGCTGATGTTAGTACAGTGGATCCTGCACGTTTTTTGGTGGGGGGGGGGGTGCTAAGACGCTACCCCTTGCCCCCACTCTTGGGGTGCCAAGTGGCCCAGGAAGGTGGTAAAGGAGGGAAGTGGGGAAGGGGTTTGCTCCTCACTCTGAGCCCCAGCCCCTCTCAACCCCTGCGGGTTCTTACCATCTTCTCCCTTGGGTGGGGTACCTTCTGTCCTTAGACGCTGGGGGTGGGATTCTCCCTTACTTCAGTCCTCTGGTCTTTCAAATCTCACAGCACACCTCCATGCTCCAGTCCTCTCTCCTTCCTTGCACACCCTGTCTGCCTGAAGCAGGGAGTTTTATTAGGTTCCTGCCAGGGCCTTAGCTGACTACAGATGTTCCAATTAACCTGTAGCAACACACCCTTGTCTACAGTGAACCACGCCTTAATTAGCTTAGGGCTTATGTATTTCCCCTCTACCACTCTCCCACTGCTCCCTGGCCCTCCTGTATCACATACTCCCCCCCCTGCTACAATACCATGGGGTTGGGCTACTTGGGATGAGAGACGGTGTTGTTGTGAGTCCATGTTGCCATGTATCAGAGGGGTAGCCGTGTTTGTCTGGATCTGTAAAAGCAGCAAAGAATCCTGTGGCACCTTATAGACTAACAGACGTTTTGGAGCATGAGCTTTCGTGGGTGAATACCCACTTCCTCAGATGCATGTAATGGAAATTTCCAGGGGCAGGTATATATATGCTAGCAAGCAAGCTAGAGATAATGAGGTCAGTTCAATCAGGGAGGATGAGGCCCTGTTCTAGCAGCTGAGGTGTGAAAACCAAGAGAGGAGAAACTGGTTCTGTAATTGGCAAGCTATTCACAGTCTTTGTTCAATCCTGGGCTGATGGTGTCAAATTTGCAGATGTTGCCATGTTGGCTTCCATCTCTATGCTGTATCTGGATGTGGAAAAGTTGTAGGGATAGGAACCATCTTGTCACTCATACATTCCTCTCCTAGTTTGTGTGTATCCGTTGGAGTGGGGTTTGGACTACCGCCCAAACAGGTAGTACCATAGAATCTCCACGGCCCATTTAACCACTAGGCATTCATTTTCTATTACGGCGTCCCGTTGCTCCCTGGGCAGAAGCTTTCGGCTGAGGTAAAGGATTGGGTGCTCCTCATCCCCCACCATCTGTGACAGTCCTGCCTCTGAGGCATCTGTTTGTAGGATGAACTCCTTTTTGAAATCTGCGGCTATGAGCACTGGATGGCTGCAAAGGGCCATCCTTAGGTCTGTGAAAGCTTCTGCTGCTGCCTCAGTCCACTGAACTATCTCTGGGCCCCCAGCTCTTGTCAGAGGCGCTGCCCTTGTGGCAAAGTCAGGGGTGAACTGGCAAAATAGTACGCCCCCATCCCTAAGAATGCTCCGGCTTGCTTCTTGCGGAACGGGCAAGGCCATTCCTGTATTGCCTTCACTTTGTTCCATTGGGGCTTCACCAGGCCCCTTCCGACTACATACCTGTGGTATCTGGACTCGGCTAACCCTATTGCACATTTGGATGGGTTAGTGGTGAGGCCAGCCCGTCTGAGAGCATCTAGTACCGCTTGCACTTTCCCCAGGTGCGTCTCCCAGTCAGGGATATGGATCGTCACATCATCTAAATAGGCGGCAGCATAGTTGTCATGGGGTCGAAGTAATCTGTCCATCAATCATTGGAAAGTTGCGGGGGGAGGATGGTATATTGGAAGAGGCCATTGGGTGTAGAGAAAGCAGTTTCTTCCTTAGTGTCCTCAGCCAGGGGGATCTGCCAGTATCCTTTTGTCAAGTCTAAGGTGGTCAAGTATCAGGCCTTGCCTAACTGATCCACCAGCTCATCAATACGTGGTATCGCGTAGGCATCGAATTGGGATACCTCATTTAACTTTCGGAAGTCATTACAAAACCTCAGGGTGCCATCGGGATTGGGGACCAAGACAATAGGGCTGGACCACTGGCTGTGTGATTCCTCAAACACCCCAAGTTCCAGCATCTTCCTTACTTCTGCTCTAATTTCTTCTCTTTTTGCCTCTGGTATACAATATGGTTTTATTGTCACCCTTGCTCCGGGACAGGTGACAATGCGGTGTTGGATCAGCGTTGTACAGCCTGGTTGTGTGGAGAACACGTCTTGGTTCCGCTGGATCATTTCAATGACCTCTGTTCGTTGTTCTGGGGCTAATTTGGGGGATATCTGTACCTGCCCTTGTGGGCCAGCTGTCTGGGATGGAGCCGGCAGGACAGCCAGGCAAAGAGAGGCTGCTAACAGGGAGTTTCACAAGGGAGTTTGGAAGGAGAGTGGGAAGGGGGCAAGGTTCACTTGCTATTCTTTAAAACCTGTAAACTAAACTACATTCAAAACTTCTTGATTTAAAAAAAAAACCCTTTCATTAACTAGGTAGCTGCAGGAGACAATGCAGGCAGAAGCCCAGCAGCAGAGTGGGGGCTATCCAGTTTATTGCGCTGAGTGTAGCATGTATGATTACCTGCCCTGCGGGAGTATGGCATACCTGTGCATTCGGTGCAAGGAGCTCCTGGCCCTCAGAGACCGCGTAGGGGCTTTGGAGGCCAGGGTGGCAGAACTGGAGGAACTAAGAGAGGCAGAGAGGTATGTTGATGAGGCTTTCCGGGACACTGTAGAATTATCCCACCTCCACTCAGACATCCCCTGCGCTGTTGAGGAGGATGAAAGGCCCAGGGAAGCAGAGCAGTCAATGGGAGCAGAGGGAAACCTTCCCATAGTTGGGACCCTCCTTCCAGATGGTGTTAGAGTATCCTCTCACACTGAGGTTACCTCTCTGGGGGAGGGAACTCCAGTTGCTAGGAAAAGGCAGGTGTTAGTAATGGGAGAGTCAATCATTAGAAACGTAGATAGCTGGGTTTGTGATGACCGGGAGAACCATATGGTGACTTGCCTGCCTGGAGCGAAGGTTGTGGATCTCTTGAGGCATCTGGATAGACTTATGTGTAGTGCTGGTGAGGAGCCGGTGGTCGTGGTACATGTAGGTACCAATGACATAGGGAAGGGTAGGAGAGATGTCCTGGAAGCCAAATTTAGGCTGCTAGGGAAGAGACTGAAATCCAGGACCTCTATGGTGGCATTCTCAGAAATGCTCCCAGTTCCACGCGCAGGGCCAGGTAGGCAGGCAGAGCTTCAGAGTCTCAATGCATGGATGAGACGATGGTGTAGAGAGGAGGGGTTTATGTTCATTAGAAACTGGGGAAATTTTTGAATGGGGGCAGCCTATACAGGAGAGATGGGCTCCACCTAAACCAAAGTGGAACCAGACTGCTGGCACTAAACATTAAAAAGGCTGTAGAGCAGTTTTTAAACTAGGAGATGGGGGAAAGCCGACTGCTGCAGAGGAGCACGTGGATTGGACACAGACTTCTCTTAGAGGAGAGTCTATTGACAGAGATTCTCTAGGTTATAGTCAGGACCAGAGGATGGAAGAGGATAATGTAAGGGCCAGATCAGACGAGAAACATTCACAAAGAATTGGTTACATCGGAAAGGAACAGACAAACAGTGACAAATTTTTACAGTGCTTGTACACAAATGCTAGAAGTCTAAATAATATGATGGATGAACTAGAGTGCCTTGTGATAAAGGAGGCTATTGATATAATAGGCGTCACAGAAACCTGGTGGACTGAAGACAATCAATGGGACACAATCATTCCGGGGTATAAAATATATCAGAAGGACAGAACAGGTCGTGCGGGAGGGAGGGGAGGAGCACTATATGTGAAAGAAAATGTAGAATCAAATGAAGTAAAAATCTTAAGTATTCCATAGAATCTCGATGGATAGTAATTTCGTGCTCTAAAAAGAACATAACATTAGGGATCTATTATCACTGACCAGGACAGTGATTGTGATGATGAAATGCTAAGAGAAATTAGAGAGGCTATCAAAATTAAGAACCCAATAATAGTGGGGGATTTCAATTATTGACTGGGAACATGTCACCTTAGGACAAAATGCAGAGACAAAATTTCTCAATACTTTAAATGACTGCTTCTTGGAGTAACTGGTATGGGAACCCACAAGGGGAGAGACAACTCTAGATTTAGTCCTGAGTGGAGCGCAGGAGCTGGTCCAAGAGGTAACTATAACAGGACCGCTTGGAAATAGTGACTACAGTATAACAACATTTAACATCCCTGTGGTGGGAAGAACAATCCAACATTGTGGCATTTAATTTCAAAAAGAGGAACTATGCAAAAATGAGGGGGTTAGTTAAACAGAAATAAAAAGGTACAGTGACTAAAGTGAAATTCCTGCAAGCTGCATGGACGCTTTTTAAAGACACCCAACTTAAAGAGGCCCAACTTCAATGTATACCCCAAATTAAGAAACACAGTAAAAGAACTAAAAAAGAGCCACTGTGGCTTACCAACCATGTAAAAGAAGCATGAGAGAAAAAAGTCATCTTTTAAAACGTGGAAGTAACATTCTAGTAAGGTAAATAGAAAGGAACATAAACACTGCCAAATTAAGTGCAAGAGTGTAATAAGAAAAGCCAAAGAGGAGTTTGAAGAACGGCTAGCCAAAAACTCAAAAGGTAATAACAAAATGTTTTTTAAGTACATCAGAAGCAAGGGTCAGTCCTAGGACCAATCCTATTCAACTTATTCATAAATGATCTGGAGAAAGGGGTAAAAACTGAGGTGGCAAAGTTTGCAGATGATACTAAACTACTCAAGATAGTTAAGACCAAAGCAGATTGTGAAGAACTTAAAAGATCTCACAAAACTAAGTGATTGGGCAACAAAATGGCAAATGAAATTTAAAGTGGAAAAAATAACCCCAACTATACATACAATATGATGAGGGCTAACTTAGCTACAACAAATCAGGAAAAGATCTTGGAGTCATCATGGACAGTTCTCTGAAGACGTCCACACAGTGTGCAGAGGCAGTCAAAAAAGCAAACAGGATGTTAGAAATCATTAAAAAGGGGATAGAGAATAAGATGGAGAATATATTATTGCCTTTATATAAATCAATGGTACGCCCACATCTTGAATACTGCGTACAGATGTGGTCTCCTCATCTCAAAAATGATATACTGGCATTAGAAAAGGTTCAGAGAACGGCAACTAAAATGATTTGGGGTTTGGAACGGGTCCCATATGAGGAGAGATTAAAGAGGCTAGGACTCTTCAGCTTGCAAAAGAGGAGACTAAGGGGGGATATGCTAGAGGTCTATAAAATCATGAGTGATGTGGAGAAAGTAGATAAGGAAAAGTTATTTATTTATTCCCATAATACAAGAACTAGGGGTCACCAAATGAAATAAATGGGCAGCAAGTTTAAAACAAATAAAAGGAAGTTCTTCACGCAGCACACAGTCAACTTGTGGAACTCCTTACCTGAGGAAGTTGTGAAGGCTAGGATGATAACAGCGTTTAAAAGAGAACTGGATAAATTCATGGAAGTTAAGTCCATTAATGGCTATTAGCCAGGGTGGGTAAGGAATGGTGTCCCTAGCTCTGTTTGTCAGAGGGTGGAGATGGATAGCAGGAGAGAGATCACTTGATCATCTGTTAGGGGGTACATAAGTCTTTCATTACTTTCAACATGAAGAGAGTCCCTTGGTCTGTCAGGATCTCCTTAGGGATGCCTACCCCAGCAAAAGCCTGCAACAGTTCTTTTGCAATCACCTTGGACGTGGGGTTTCTTAAAGGAATAGCTTCGAGGTACCATGTAGCATAGTCCAGGATGACGAGTTTGATTCGGTGGCCTGGGGCATTCTTTCTAGTTGGTCCACTAGACCCATTGCTATCCTTTCAAAAGGAACTTCAATTATAGGCAAGAGTACCTATCGGGCCCTTAACAGAGGTCGGGGGCTATGCAGCTGGGGGAAGTAGGCTCTCAAACCCAGGAATGTCCCTGCCAATTAAAACCGGGTAGAGAAGCTTGAGGACCACCCCTGCAGTCATCTTGGTAGTGTTTCCCTGGATCTCAATCCATATTGGAATTGTGGGCTAGAAATTTACTGTGTCATGGACACATGTCACTCTGGTGCTCTTGGCCTGGCTCAGATGGTCTTGCCCCACTAACTTCCCTGAGACGCATGTGACAGCACTCCCAGAGTCCACCAAAGCTATGGTCTGGATTCCGTTCATCTTTACCAGCCTGATGTACTCATGAGGGGGCATTGCAACCCCCACCAGGCTGACTAGGCCACAGTGGTCCTCGGGATCCCCCAGACTGCATTACATGGACTCCTCCCTGTTGGGGCACTGGACTGCTATATGCCCCAACTCCCCACACTCATAACAGTGATATCTCATCCCGGAGGTTGCCCTCTGTCTTGAGTCCTCTGACGCGCTCCCCCAGGAACCCCAGGTCCCCTCCCTCTCCCCCTGGACTCCCAGGTCCCTCTGGGGCCTCAGGCTGCTCCTTGGTGCCTGTTCTTCCCGCTATGGCTTTCCTGGAGTTCTCGATGATGTGGGGCCTCAGGGTCAGGACAGGTTTCCTGAAATGCTGTGTTTCACCTCCTGGAGTTTTGCACAGTTCAAGGGGTGCCAGTTGTCTCTCTACAATAGTGACCAGTTCGTCATAGGTGGAGGGGTCATTCTGACCTACCCAGACTCACAGGCCTGAGGGTAGTCCCCTCGTATAGCCGTCCAGCACAAGGAGCTCCATCATTTTCTTTGAACTGAGAGCCTCTGGGTGTAATCACTTCCAGGCTAGGTGGATTAGGTCAAACAGTTGTGAACGTGGTGTCTTGTCTTCACAGTACTGCCATTCATGGAACCTCTGGGCTCGCAAGGCTGTTGTTACCCCTGCCCTGGCCAGGATCTCCGCCTTCAGTCGGGGATAATCTGCTGCCTCCTCTGCTGTCATATCATAGTAGGCCTTCTAGGCCTCCCCGCACAAAAATGGGGTGAGGATGCCCAACCACTGGTCTCAGGGCCAGGCCTCCCGCAGGGCTGTCCTCTCAAAGGCCAAGAGGTATGCCTCCACATTATACTTCCGTGTCATTTTCTGCAGACAGTAGCTGGCCCATATGGTCCGCGTCCCATCCTCCCCGCAACTCAGCTCTGTAAGGGCCTTCACCTGGTTCACTAGTTCCTGCAGCATGGCCCGATCTTGGGTGGCCTGGGTCATCAGCAGGTGATTGGTCTCTTGCTGCTGCTGCATGGCCTCCTGTTGGGCAGCTGCCTGGACCTGGGTAGACCTCCTGCTGGGCGGCAGTGGCTTGCACCAGTGCTTTGACCACATCCTCCATCTTGGGACAGGGTGGTTGTGACCCACCCTGGATTACGTTCACAGTGCAGAAATCCCACTGCTAACATCATGTGTGGCCGATGTTAGTACGGCGGGTCCTGCGCTTTTCTTGGTGCAGGGGCTAAGACGCTACCCCTTGCCCCTGCTTTTTGGGCGCTGAGGTCCCCACTAGTGGCCCGAGAAGATGGTAGAGGAGGGAAGTGGGGGAAGGGGTCTGGGTTTGCTCCTCACTCTGAGCCCCAGCCCCTCAACCCCTGCGGGTTCTTACCCTCGTCCCCCTTGGGTGGGGTAACTTCGGTTCTTAGACGCTGGGGGAGGGAGTCTCCCTCCCCTGCTGGGGCGGAGTCTCCTTTACTTCGGTTCTCTAGTCTTTCAAATCTCACAGTGCACCTCCAAGCTCCAGTCCTTTCTGTTTCCTCCTCCTCTCCTGACTGCCAGAAGCAGGTGGGGTTATTAGATTCCTGATAGGGCCTTAATTGACTATAGGCGCTTCAATTAACCTGTAGCAACCCTCCCTAGTCTACAGGAAACCACACCTTAATTAGCCTAGGACTTATATATTTCCCCTCTACCATTCTCTCACTGCTCCCTGGCCCTCCTGTATCACACAATGTTCAGAAGGTTTAAAAGGGACACAAGGAATTATAGGACTGTCCATCTGACATTGGTACCAGGAAAGATAATGGAGCACCTGATAAATGTACTAATAAAGAATTAAAGAAGAGTAATGCAATTAATATCAATCAACATAGATTTAGAACCTATCAAACTAACTGCATGTCTTTTTGGATGAGATTCAACATTTGGTTGATAAAGATAGTAATGTTGATGTAAGATACATGAATTTCTGTAAGGCATTTGACTTGGTACAGAATGATCTTTTGATTACCAGAACAATTCAGAATTTACATTGCATACATGAAATACATTAAAACGTGGCTGATAGTCTCAAAATATAATTGTAAGTGGAGAACCATGGTTGAGTAGGTGTGTTTCTAGTGGGGTCTCACAGGGATTGGTTCTTGGCCCTGTGCTATTTAACATTTTTATCAATTACCTGGAAGAGAACATAAAATTGTCTTTGATAAAGTTTGCAGGTAACACAAAGATTGGGGGAGCAGCATATAATAAAGTGTATCGGTAGGTTCATGCTCCAGCACTGGGAGTCTGGGAAGTTTTCCCAGTTCTGGCCAGGGGGGTTATTTCCTGTTCCACAAACAGGAAAAGTCCCACTCCCAAGCCTCATGAGTCCATTCCTCAAAAACAAGCCCCAGAGTCAACTAGTTCTAGCAGGATGGTCACATCCTGTCCCCTTTCTTTCTCCACATTGTCTATT
This sequence comes from Gopherus flavomarginatus, assembly GCF_025201925.1. Classification (NCBI taxonomy): domain Eukaryota; kingdom Metazoa; phylum Chordata; order Testudines; family Testudinidae; genus Gopherus; species Gopherus flavomarginatus. The sequence goes on along the minus strand of NC_066626.1, from coordinate 8,299,645 downwards.
TCCTGCCCCCCTCCTCCCACCTCCAGCAGCTCCCATTCTCCTGTGCATTTACTGCCCCTCTCCCTCCTCCCTCCTGCTCCCTCACCACCAGCTCCCAGACAATCGCTTACCTGAGGAGGCTCCACTGACGCCATTTCCTTTCCCCTAGGAGGATGGGACGATCCCGAGCAAAATGTGGATGTTATTCTGCAGCCTATCAGGGTGAGAAGGGCAATTGGAGCAATTTTAGAAGCAGTTTTGTCCACTTCATATTATGCATTTATCCCAGGCGTTCTTCCTGCAAAGAGACATTCTAGGTTCTGATGCACTGAGAAACACTTAGGCCTGGTCCACACTATGAGTTTAGGTCGAATTTAGCAGCGCTAAATCGAATTAATCCTGCACCCATCCACACAACGAAGCCATTTACTTTGACATAAAGGGCTCTTAAAATCAATTTCTGTACTCCTTCCTGAGAGGGAAGTAGCACTGAAATCGACATTGCTGGTTCGAATTAGGGTTAGTGTGGACGCAATTCGATGGTATTGGCCTCCTGGAGCTATCCCACAATGCACCATTGCGACTGCTCTGGCAGAGCCAGCTCTGGCTTTTTTGCTGCCCCAAGCAAAAAAAAAAGTGGGGGGGGCACCAGAGCAGCAAAGCGGGGGGGGGGAACAGCGCCACTGGAGCGGCAAAGCAGGTGAGGGGGAAAACACGGCACGGCTGGAGCAACAAAGCGGGTTGGGCGGGGAACACAGCGCGGCTGAAGCGGCAAAGCGGGGGGTGGGAAATGGCGCAGCTGGAGCGGCAAAGCAGGTTGGGGGGAACACGGCGCGGCTGGAGCGGCAAAGCGGGTTGGGGGGGAACACGGCGCGGCTGGAGCGGCAAAGCGGGTTGGGGGGGAACACGGCGCGGCTGGAGCGGCAAAGCGGGTTGGGGGGGAACACGGCGCGGCTGGAGCGGCAAAGCGGGTTGGGGGGGAACACGGCGCGGCTGGAGCGGCAAAGCGGGTTGGGGGGGAACACGGCGCGGCTGGAGCGGCAAAGCGGGTTGGGGGGGAACACAGCGCGGCTGGAGCGGCAAAGCGGGTTGGGGGGGAACACAGCGCGGCTGGAGCGGCAAAGCGGGTTGGGGGGAACACGGCGCGGCTGGAGCAGCAAAGCGGGTTGTGGGGGAACACGGCACGGCTGGAGCAGCAAAGCGGGTTGGGGGGGGAACATGGAGCGGCTGGAGCAGCAAAGCGGGTTGTGGGGGGGAAACACGGCGTGGCTGGAGTGGCAAAGCGGGAGGGCAAAACAGCACGACTGGAGCGGCAAAGCAGGGGGGCGGGAGGACAAACAATGGCGCGGCCGGCAAAGCCGGAGAAAAACAAAACAAAAAACCCTACAGGGCGGCCGGAACCAGGGGACTCCCTGTGCTGCAGAGTTCGCGCCCGGTCTAATGGGGGGGAAGGGGAGGGAGTGGGGGGGGAGAGAGAAGGGGGGCGGCCAGCGCTTCAGTGGGGCACTCACCCCACGGCCCTGACCGCCGCGCCGCCTGCCAGGAGGGCTCCGCTCCACTTCGGTCAGTGGGGAGGGAAGGACACGGGCTGCCCTGCCGAGTTTGCTGGAGGGGGCTCCCCTCCTCCACACTGCTGCCCCCTACAGGGCGGCCAGAGCAGCAAACCAAAATAAAAGCGGCCATGCCACCCCAGGTTTGGGCGGAATGCTGCCCCGTAAAATCTGCCGCCCCGTAGAATCTGCTGCCCCAAGCACGAGCTTACTCAGCTGGTGCCTGGAGCCGGCCCTGCGCTCTGGACAGCAATCTGAACTCGGATGCACTGGCTAGGAAGACAGGAAAAGCCCCAGGAACTTTTGAATTTCATTTCCTGTTTGCCCTGCCTGGAGAGCTGATTAGCATAGGTGACAATGCAGAGCTCATCAGCACAGGTAACCATGCAGTCTGAGAAATGAAAAAGAGCTCCAGCATGGACCGTACGGGAGATACTGGATCTGATCACTGTACGGGGAGAGGATTCCGTGCTAGCAGAACTACGTTCCAAAAGACGGAAAACATTTGAAAAAGTCTCCAAGGGCATGATGGAGAGAAGACACAACAGGGACTCACTACAGTGCCGCGTGAAAGTTAAGGAGTTCAGACAAGCTTACCAGAAAACGAAAGAAGCAAACGGAAGGTCTGGTGCAGGGCTGCAGAGATGCTGCTTCTACGCTGAGCTGCATGCAATTCTAGGGGGGACCACCACCACTACCCCACCCTGACTGCAGATTCCGAGGAGGGGGTACTCTCAGCCATGCCTGAGGATTTTGTGGCTGGGGACGATGAGGAGGAGGAGGAGCTTGTGGAGAGCACACAGCACACCATTCTCCCCAACAGCCAGGATCTTTTTCTCAGCCTGACTGAAGTAGCCTCCCAGCCCTCCCAAGGCGGTATCCTGGACCATGAAGCCATAGAAAGCACCTCTGGTGAATGCAAATTTGTAAATATAAAACATGGTTTGAAAGCAAACGTTTTTTAATGATTAATTTGCCCTGAGGGCTTAAGATGCATTCATGGCCAGTACAGCTACTGGAAAAGTCTGTTAACGTGTCTGGGGATGGAGCGGAAATCCTCCATGAAGCTCTCCTGGAGGTACTCCAAAAGCCTTTACAGAAGGTTTCTGGGCTGGGCAGGGCAGCCTTATTCCATCCTCCATGGTAGGACACTTTACCACTTGCTAGTAGCAAGTAATCTGGTATCATTGCATGACAAAGCATGGCAGCATATAGTCCCGGTGTTTGCTGGCATTCAAGCAACATCCATTCTTTATCTTGCTGCGTTATCATTGGGAGAGTGATATTGTTAATGGTAACCTGGTTGAAATATTGGAATTTAATTAAGGGGACAGAGGTGGCTGTTCGCCTGTGGCTGAAAAGAAATCCTTCCCTGCAGTTAGCCAAGCGGTGGCAGGGGCGTTGACACTGAGCTGTTCGCGTTTGGCTAGTAGGGATCTTCCCTGCTACCAGCCACGCGGTTGGGGGAGGAGTAAAGTGATCATCCCAGAGAACTGGATGGGAGGGGTGGGTTACTTTGGTTTCTGCTGCTGCACGTTAACATGAAAACCGCAGAACTCAATGGGCTTTGCTTGGTATGGGAAAGGAGGGCACTGCTTTTATGAAGGTTGCAGAAGCCGAAAGACAATGGTTTACCATGGCTGCATGCAAGCCGAATTCTGTTGCCCAGCCCTGCGTCTGTGACCTCTAACACCAAAGCCGCAGGCACTCAATATTAAGATGCAAAATGCGACCTTGTACCGAAATCCCATGTGCTATGTAATGTGAATAATGTTGTTCACCGTGAAAGAGTATACACATTGTTCTGTAAAATGTATCTTTTTAAATACTTCTCTCCCTTTTTTCCTTCCTGCAGCTGCAAATTTTTCAAACCTCCCTCCTCCGTCCCGAAGGCTATCTCAGATAAGGCGGCGAAAAAATGCACGCAAGATGAAATGTTCTCTGAAATCATGCAGTCAATCCGCAGTGAAAGAACTCATTTGAATGAGTGGAAGGACACAGTATCACAGTACAAGAAAGAGGCCAACGAACGTGAGGACGGTAGGGATGCTTGAGATGAGAGGTGGCAGCAGGAAGATCATTGGAGGCAGGATGCAATGCTGCACCTACTGCAGGATCAAACTGACATGCTCCAGCGTCTGGTGGAACTTCAGGAACGGCAGCAGGATCACAGAGTGCCGCTGCAGCTCCTCTATAACCGCCCTACTCCCTCCCATGTTCCATAGCCTCCTCACCCAGGCACCCAAGAATGCAGGGGGGAGGCTCCATGCCCCCTGCCACTCCACCCCAGTGGACAGCTCAAACAAAAGGCTTGTCATTCAACAACTTTTGAAGTGGCCTTTTCCTTCCTTCCCTCCTTCCCCACCACACCCCACCCGGGCTACCCTGTCAGTTGTCTCCCTATTTTTATAATCAATTAATAAAGAATACATGATTTTTAAATGATAGTGACTTTATTTCCTTTGAAAGCAAGCTGTGATCAAAGAGGGGAGGGTGGGTGGCTTACAGGGAATGAGTCAATCAAGGGGGTAGGTTTTCATTAAGGAGAAACAAACAGAACTCTCACACCGTAGCCTGGCCAGTCATGAATCTGGTTTTCAAAGCTTCTCTGATGCTCAGTGCTTCCTGGTGTGCTCCTCTAACCACCCTGGTGTCTGGCTGCACATAATCAGTGGCCAGGTGATTTTCCTCAACCTCCCACCCTGCCATAAATGTCTCCCCCTTGGTCTCACAGAGATTGTGGAGCACACAGCAAGCAGCAATAACAATGGGAACGTTGGTTTGGCGGAGGTCTGAGCGAGTCAGTAAAGTGCACCAGCCTCCCTTTAAACATCCAAATGCACATTCTACCACCATTCTGCACTTGCTCAGCCTATAGTTGAACAGCTCCTGACTACTGGGGGGAGTGATAGCTCAGTGGTTTGAGCATTGGCCTGCTAAACCTAGGATTGTGAGTTCAATCCTTGAGGGGGCCGCTTAGGGATCTTGGGCAAAGATCAGTACTTGGTCCTGCTAGTGAGGGCAGGGGGCTAGACTCAATGACCTTTCAAGGTCCCTTCCAGTTCTAGGAGATAGGATATCTCCATAATTTTACTGTCCAGGGTGCCTGTATGGCTTCATGAGCCATGGCATTAAGGGGTAGGCTGGGTCCCCAAGGATAACTATAGGCATTTCAACATCCCTAAGTTATTTTCTGGTCTGGAGAGTAAATCCCTTGCTGCAGCCATTTAAACAGATAAGTGTTCCTGAAGATGCAAGCGTCATGAACCCTTCCCAGCCATCCCACGCTGATGTTGGTGAAATTTCCCTTGTGATCCACCAGTGCTTGCAGCACTATTGAAAAGTACCCCTTGCGATTTATGTACTGGGTGCCCTGGTGCTCCGGTGCCAAGATAGGGATATGGGTTCCATCTATCGCCCCACCACAGTTAGGGAATCCCATTGCAGCAAAGCCATGCACTATGACCTGCATGTGTCCCAGAGTCACTACCTTTGGTAGCAGCAGCTCAGTGATTGCTTTGGCTACTTGCATCCCTCACAGTAGATTTGCCCACTCCAAATTGATTCCTGACTGACTGGTAGCTGTCTGGCATTGCAAGCTTCCAGAGGGCTAATGCCATTCGCTTCTCAACTGTGAGAGCTGCTCTCATCTTGGTATTCTGGCGTTTCCGGGCAGGGGAAAGCAAGTCACAAAGTTCCATGAAAGTGGCCCTACGCATACGGAAGTTTTGCAGCCACTGGAAATCGTCCCAGACCTGCAACACTATGCGGTCCCACCAGTCTGTGCTTGTTTCCCAGGCCCAGAATTGGCGTTCCACTGCAGGAACCTGCCCCATTAACACCATGATCTCCAAAGCGCCAGGGCCCACAGTTTGAGAGAATTCTGTGTCCATGTCCTCATCACTCTTGTCACCACAGTGACACCTCCTCCTCGCCTGCTTTTGCAGGTTCTGGTTCAGCATAAACTGCATGATAACGCATGAGGTCTTTACAATGTTCATGACTGCTGCGTTGAGCTGAGCAGGCTCCATGCTTGCTGTAGTATGGCGCCTGCACAGGGTAACCCAGGAAAAAACGCACAAAACGGTTGTCTGCCATTGCTTTCATGGAGGGAGGGAGGGAGGAAGGGGAAGAGGGGCCTGACAACACGTACCCAGAACCACCCACGACAATGTTTTTTGCCCCATCAGGCCAATGGATCTCAATCCAAAATTCCAATGGGTGGGGGAGACTGTGGGAACTATAGGATAGCTATGGGATAGCTACCCACAGTGCAACGCTCTGGAAGTTGACGCTAGCCTCGGTACTATGGACACACACCACTGAATTAATGTGCTTAGTGTGGCCGCATGCACTCAACTTTATACAATCTGTTTCCAAAAATCGATTTCTGTAAAATCGGAGTAATCCCATAGCGTAGACATACCCAGAGGTATGTACTGGCTGCCCTGGTGCTCCGATGCCAAGATAGGGATACACTGAAATAAAACCTGCTGTTAGCCTACAGGCTACAGAGTTATCCAATTGCAGTGTACACGTCCAGGCTCAGGATCCAGCCCCACAACCAGATTCCCATGAGTCCAAGTCAGCTGACATGGGCCTGCCGTGGGTGTTTTATTGCAGTGCAGACATACCCTTCATGACTTTATTACAGCACAGACCCAGCCTCTCCCACTTGGATTAACCCTCTGGGACATGGTTAAATGTTCTCTGTAATACAGTCTCTGAACCAAATGCTAGAGAAGAGTTAAAGGAGACGATTAGGCGGATTCCCCCATCACTGTTCCCAAGGGCAGCTATCACAGATATTACAAGGGTGTTTGATGCCCAGCATATGTATCATCTCTCTTGGCAGTGCCCCCTGGAATGCACTAGGCCCGTGATTAGCTTTTGCTAGAACTCTAGCTCTGAGACTGGGCCTTCTTGCGTCAGCACACCCTGTTTCTCTCTGTGCCTCCCCAGTGAATCCAAACTCCTTTGGGCTCCTGGTAGAGACTTTACCCCTTATGGGAGCAACGCAACCAGCAATAATTTGCAGCAGTGCAGGGCAGCCTTTTCCAGCAGCATAGTGAGGGCTCACTTAACCAAGCCCCAGTTTTCCTCCAGTCCTTATCAGCATCCCCGTGGGCTTCGGGGAAAGTCAAGGCAGCCAGTTCTTGAACAGTGATGGACTTCTGCCATATCACCACCTGCATCCCTTGGCCTCCCTCATCTCTGACACAGGGTGAGTGACGGAGGGAGGACAGCGGACGCTGTGGTGTGGGGAAAGGCAAAATTCCCCAGGGGTGGCACCATCACCTCAAGGACAGGACTGAACAGGGCACTCCATCTCTCAGGCCTCCAACCATCTTCCTGGAGTGCCTAGCCCCTGCACCACTAGCCACTGGCAGTATTCACACACCCACTGCTTCCAAAGAAGCAGCACCCTATGAGGAACTCAGCTGCCTCTGGGCATGGTTGCCTAACAACCCAATGAACTCAGCTGGGCCAATAAACCCTCATTAAGTGACTGTGCTCCCTGGCTGGTCAGAAGAGCCCATAGATCACCACTTACACCTTCTAGCAACAGCAGCACAGTGGCTGCTCAATGCGTTCCACACCTGCAGCTGCACCAGACCTGCTTCCTGTCCAGCCCTTGCTACAACTGTGCCTGCTCTGCTCCAGCCCTAGTCCCTGCCTACCTCTCAACTCCTGATTCCTGGCTCTGACCACTGGCTTGTCTCCAGACCAGGCCTCTGGTTCTGACTTTTGGTTCTGTTCTGGCCCATGGCTTGTTTCCTGACCATGACTGCAGTTCTGCCCTCTGATTCTGCTCCAAGCACTAGGTCAGACTCCTGCTCCAACCACTGAGCTGCACCATTACACCTCAGCGTGGGACAGTTTGAGCAGCCCCTAGAAGAGAAGTTGGGAGTTTGCACCACGGCATGGAGCTCCTGTTACCCGCACAAAATTCTCTATCACTTACACACTCTAGGGCACCCACCTCTATCTAGTTCCTAGGGTTCAATGTGTAACCCTATCAATTTAGGCACCCATTCCCTCCAGGCTTAATCTTTTGCAGGTTTATGGGGTCCTTTACCAGTGAAAGAGCCTTACACAGTAATATCCTACTTAACTTCTATTTATTAACAATTACTAAAACAGAATGCACATGCTTACACATACAACGCTCACCACTTCTAATAAGACAGAAGAACTTTTCTTGATGGCTAGTCAGGATCAGATCTATCTGGGGGATTCCAGTTTTTGCACAGTGTCATTGGCAGTGTTGAGGTCTGGCAGCTCTAATGGGACTGTGCCCTGGAGTTGCTTCCCAAAGAACTTCCTTTTGGATCCCAGTTTACATTAAACCCAGAGGGAATGGGTGTTTGCCCGGAGGGAATGGGTGCCTGACCCTAGGAACAGGGTAAGGGTGGGTGCCCTAGAGTATAAGGTTACACCTAGTCCTAGGAACAGAGTAAGAGTGGGTGCCTAAATTAACAGGGTTACATCTTGAGCCCTAGAAACTAGGTAGAGGTGGAAGCCCTAGAGTGTGCAAGCGAGAGAGAATTTTGTGTGGGTAACACTCCCCACTGGAACCACCCCAGCAGGAGCCCAACCCACTTCCTTGGACACTGTTGGAGTCATGCACAAACTGCATGCTCAGGTCATCATGCTCTGTGATCAGAATGCAGTCCTCCAGGCCCAGGTACATATCCAGCCAGCATCTTCTGTTCCCCATGACATTGGTAGACTAGGCGCCAGCTTTAGGCCAAGACTGTAGGCATCAGCTGCGCATTGACAAATTCAGAGCTGGAAACCAGACTAACTCAACCATATGTTAATACTGCTCAAGAAAGGTGTTCAACTTGTAAGAACGTGTTTAGTCTCTACACAATGCTTGTGAGCTGCTGCACATCAAGGACTATCAAAACTAAATGGGCATTGTGGAGCACCACAGTGCAAAGACTACTTAATGGCCTCTTGCACCCATGAAGGTGAAGGCCTTTCTGGAGCCCTAGGTCTGACATTATGGGATTAAAATATGCCATGTATATCATTTTTGCTACCGCTGTTATGCAATTGCAATAAATCTCATACAAAGTATGTCATGTAAGGTGTCAGTGGAAAAGTTGTGGTTTTGCTGAATGTGATTACCCTTTTTGTATGCATGTATCATTGTTCTACATGAAGTTATGAATGTTGACTGTATACTTGTATTTCAAATGTGCTTGCTCCTGGGTAACACCCACAAGGTAGTTGACATCCAGTCTACCCAGAACATTGTGAATGAACCATTCAAGTTGAGAGCCCATTAAGTAAAACAGTGGGTCAAAGAAGAAGCTCGCCTCCACTCGGTGGGCCTTCCTTGGGCCTTTTAGCCCGAATAAGGACAATGGCTCCTATTATGACTCATCAACATATGCAAGGGCATGTGACCAGTTCATGTGACAATGGACTTCGTCTTGTGCCTGTATATTTCCACTAACTACTGTACCGAGAGCATCTCCACATGGCAGAAAGTATAAAAGACCCTGGAAACATCTCCATTTTGCCTCTTTCCTGCTCTGATCTCTGGACTATGATCTTACAGTAAAAGGAGCATTCTAATCAGTGGACTGATGACCTTCCAATCTTTTGGATGTTACCAGAGACATTATAAGCCAGCAGTTTATTCTATCACTGCTATAAACCTGATCCAAGAACTTTGCAATGATTGTGTGTATTTGATTCCTTTGACCATTTTAACTCTCTCCTCTTCCTTTTCTATAATAAACAAGCCTTTAGATATTAGATACTAAAGGACTGGCAACGGTGTGACTATTGGATAAGATCTGAGTTATATATTGACCTGGGTATGTGGCTCGTCCTTTGGGGATCAGAAGAACCCTTTGGTTGATGAAACCAGTTTTAAATAACCACTTATCATTTAGTCTAGTATCTGGGTGGTGAAACCAGGGCTGGGATACCTAAGGAGACTGCATTTCTGCCTTATTGTTGGCCAGTATGATGAGACAGAAGTTTACTTTTGTGGACATATCTTATGGAAGAATAACCACTAGTTTAGGGTGAGTCTGCCCTATTTCTTAGCAGTTTGTCCTGAATCTGGCATCCTCGGCTGTGACCCACTGAGACATGGTGACAATAGGCATAACTGAGGCTATCTCTACATTGCACTTATGTCATTAAAACTTTTATTGCTTAAAGGTATGGGGAAAAAAACCACACTCCATACGACAAAAGTTCTAATGATGAAAAGTGTGGGTGTGGACAGCGCTATGTCAGCGGGAGATGCTCTCCTGCTGATGAAACTACTGTCCCTCTCTAGGGGTGGTTTTATTTTGTTGTCAGGGGAGCTCTCTCCTGCCAACAAACAGCAGCTACACTGCATGCGTTACAGCGGCAAGGCTTTAGCTACATGGCTGTGCCACTGTCAGCTGCTCAGTGTAGACATAGCCTAACAGTATGAACAAAAGGCTGTGAACCAGAGAACATCTGGCCTTGGCAGAACAGCAACACACCAGGTATTAGCTGACACCTCATAAGAACAATCCTGATCTCAGAGGATGGTACAAGAACAACCGAAGTTCTCATCTAACTACGTAAACAAATTCCCAGGACATGGTACAGGAACGCACCAACCCTGCCTAATGTAAGGAGGGGATGACAGAATAATGCATAAAGATGTTTTGTTCAAACTAGCAGGTATAAGGTGGTGCTGGCACTGCAAAGTTGTAGCACTAACAACATATAGAGCATAACATGTAACTTGTTTGTATCCATGTATACAAGGAGAAGTGATACCATCTTTGTTCTGGTCTAAGGGATAGTGTCATGTTCTGTTGATTGAACTGGTACCTTGTTGGAAGCATACCTATGTTACTGGTACCCCCATAGCAGTTGCATGTACACTATTGTGCTTTGTTGACAATAAACCTGGCTGAGAGCCATTGCCACCGAGCTAACCCAGTGGCCTCTCTTAATGAAGAGCACTGAGGTCTGCAGAATCAGCAACCTGCACTCCCTGCTAGTGCAGAGCACCCTGGAGCACCAAGAACGGCAGCACTAGCAGCACTGACAACTTTGCAGAGCTAGCACCACTCTGCAGCACTAACAACGCTAGTGACCCACCGCTGATTTGGTAAGAAGTTGTGAACCCTAGAGCGGGCAGCTCACCAAAGATTGCAGAAAGCTCCAAGCTAGTGAATCCTCTCATCCCCCAGCTACAGATCCCCCCAGAGTCTGATCAGGTTTGGACACGCCCAAGTAGAGGTGGTCCATATCAGGCCAAAAAGAAAGTGGGGAAACATGGACTGGAATTTGTAAGATAATGGCAAAGACTGTAACCTTGAAGAAGAAGAAGAAGAACAGTAAGAAACGTAGAATATTGCAAACCCTGCCAATGGCTGTTAGATGGCTAAGACAACCAACAACAAAACTGACAGGGCAAGTAACAGAAACAAAAAAAGAGAAAAAGAAGAAACAGAAGCAACAGAGTCCGGGAAAGCACCAGCTCTGCTGGCAGGGCAGCAAGCAATCCAGACACATGATATGTCATAGCAAGCAGAGAAAGAGAACAGAAAATTGGAAACAGCTGTAGAGAATCCGCTAAAAAGAGAATTGCCATCCCCTACTATCCATCTTGGTGAGCAACAACAGGTTCCGGGTACTTAGATAGTGCCTGATGGGTGGGAACAGAACTGGAGAAGGGTGGCCTGAGCAAAATTAAGGGATGGAACCTGGGATGGAATGGGGACATGTAGAATGACCCAAACCAAGAGCCACTAAGCAGCCCACGCGTAGGGGCCATCACACTGCAACCAGCACCATATGATGAGAGCTGTGTTCCCGTGAAACCGAAACCCAGATTGATGCCTTGTCAGAATGGGAGAAGTACGCACACAGGAGGGAGAAGTAGCAAACAATACTTTCCCTACATTGGTAAAGAAGATGGAGGATGAAATGGAATAGGTCACAGAACACATTAGGCAACAGGGGCTGCTTTTGATCACAGGAGAGTGAATAAAAAAGGATTTCAAAGTAAAACACCTAGAGTGTGGGGGCCAACACCAGGAATTAATGCATCGTCAGAAAAAAAGGAGCCAGCAAGACGAAAAAAATTTAGGCTGGCAAACACAGGTTAAAAATCTTTAAAATATGCATGGAGTTCCCCAGAACTGGCTAACTGCAGCAGGGAACCCCAGCAATCCATTTGGCAGGCAGACAAAAGCAACAGGCACTGGGAGAACAAATTCAGGTTTTGTGGAAGCAGGTAGCAACCCCCACTCTCCTCCCAGAGCAAGGAACAAAACCAGGGGTACAAGCTTCCAGCCCTTTGCTTTAACCCACAGAGCCCATTATAGAACCTTTTTGCTCAAATATTTTCACATACTGGTTAAGTTTTCCTCAGTGGTCCCAACGTTTTCGTCTGGTGGGCGCCAGATGAAGGACCATGGCGGTGGTCGAGCATCCGCCGAAATGCCGCCGGATTTCGGTGGCATTTCAGCGGCAACACCTCTTGATGACGCTGCTCAACCACCGGCCAGGATGCGGGCGCATTTAGATGCCCCCGCAGGCACCATTGCGCCCGCGAGCACCATGTTGGGGACCTCTGCTTTATATCCTCTCTCAGTTTGCCAAGCTCACTGCTGCTGTCTGTACTTTAAAACGACCACACAGAGTTAAACTTCTCTTGGCTCATGTCTCCCTTCCTTCCTATATTGCGCTCCACCTGCTCGCTCCTTTCTTCTGCTCTCTTTGTTTTCAAAGGTAGAGTTATTACAGAAACCCCCGTCGCAGGAAGAAATGGTGCAACTAAAAACATCACTAAATACTTAAGGTGGTAACTTTACTTAAATAAGTCCAGTAAAGTAACTATTCTAATGCTTCAGGAATGCAACAGCTGAAGAAACTAACTTTTTTGCAGATAACGGTTGCTAAGCAACAGAAATGATAACTCTGCTTCTAATCTTAGCCTCTAACATATGAAATGTAGGTTTTCCTTGGTTCCATACAGTAGCATCCTTAAAAGTACAAGAAGTCATGTCAACTGCATTAAGTTCATTAAATTAATACAACAAAGTGGAGAAATAATTTGATAGCATTTTTACCCATTCTTATTAGTTAAAACTTTTAATAAGATAATAACTTTCTTCTTTAAATGTTCAAATCTTTTGTTTACTCATTTGTTTCTAATTTTGTTACTCATTGCCTACATAATTGCCTACATAATGCATCATTGCCTACATAATTGCCTCATTGCCTACATAATTGCCAAAACTCATTTTGTTTACTCATTGCCTACATAACTTTAAGCACTTAATGCCTAATCTTGGTTCCCCCATATACACATCCCAGGCACGGCCGCACAGTGTCTGAAATAGGGCAAGTTATTCTGATCAGCAACCCTGTAGAGATAAAGAGGGAAACAAATGGATTCTCAAATGTGAGGCGGGAAGTTGATCACTGGGGAATTTAATGCTTCTGCAGCCTCCACTGTGAAGAATGAGTCAGGGCAACAGGGTCCCTCCAAAAAAGGAGAAGGACTTCACAAGGAAAACACAGGGAACACCTACAAGCTGGAAAGGATTTTTTAAAATCAATAATTGATAATTACCTGGAAATGGCAAAATCTGAAATGTGAAATTTGTGTTCAGTAATTAAAAAGAAAAAGGGGAAAATATGAGGAATTTGTCACAAATTAGAGAAAAGTGGAAAAGTTTGAGGGATTTTATATCAATAATTGATACAAGAACATAAGAACGGCTGTACCGGGTCAGACCAAGGGTCCATCTAGCCCAGTATCTGTCTACCGACAGTAGCCAATGCCAGGTGGCCCAGAGGTACTGAACCTAACAGGCAATGATCAAGTGATCTCTCTCCTGCCATCCATCTCCATCCTCTGACGAACAGAGGCTAGGGACACCATTCTTTACCCATCCCGGTTAATAGCCATTTATGGACTTAGCCACCATTAATTTATCCAGTTCTCTTTTAAACATTGTTATAGTCCTAGCCTTCACAACCTCCTCAGGCAAGGAGTTCCACAAGTTGACTGTGCGCTGCGTGAAGAAGAACTTCCTTTTATTTGTTTTAAACCTGCTGCCTATTAATTTCATTTGGTGACCCCTAGTTCTTGAGTTATGGGAATAAGTAAATAACTTTTCCTTATCCACTTCCTCCATATCACTCATGATTTTATTGACCTCTATCATATCCCGCCTTAGTCTCCTCTTTTGCAAGCTGAAGAGTCCTAGCCTCTTTAATCTCTCCTCATATGGGACCCTCTCCAAACCCCTAATCATTTTAGTTGCCCTTTTCTGAACCTTTTCTAGTGCTAGAATATCTTTTTTGAGGTGAGGAGACCACACCTGTACACAATATTCGAGGTGTGGGTGTACCATGGATTTATATAAGGGCAATAATATATTCTCAGTCTTATTCTCTATCCCCTTTTTAATGATTCCTAACATCCTGTTTGCTTTTTTGACCGCCTCTGCACACTGCGTGGACATCTTCAGAGAACTATCCACAATGACTCCAAGATCTTTTTCCTGACTCGTTGTAGCTAAATTAGCCCCCATCATATTGCATGTATAGTTGGGGTTATTTTTTCCAATGTGCATTACTTTACATTTATCCACATTAAGTTTCATTTGCCATTTTGTTGCCCAATCACTTAGTTTTGTGAGATCTTTTTGAAGTTCTTCACAATCTGCTTTGGTCTTAACTATCTTGAGTAGTTTAGTATCATCTGCAAACTTTGCCACCTCACTGTTTACCCCTTTCTCCAGATCATTTATGAATAAATTGAATAGGACTGACCCTTGGGGAACACCATTAGTTACCCCTCTTCATTCTGAGAATTTACCATTAATTCCTACCCTTTGTTCCCTGTCTTTTAACCAATTCTCAATTCATGAAAGGACCTTCCCTTTTATCCCATGACAACTTAATTTATGTAAGAGCCTTTGGTGAGGGACCTTGTCAAAGGCTTTCTGGAAATCTAAATACACTATGTCCACTGGATCCCCCTTGTCCACATGTTTGTTGACCCCTTCAAAGAACTTTAATAGATTAGTAAGACATGATTTCCCTTTACAGAAACCATGTTGACTATTGCTCAACAGTTTATGTTTTTCTATGTGTCTGACAATTCTATTCTTAACTATTGTTTTGACTAATTTGCCCGGTACCAACATTAGACCTACCGGTCTGTAATTGCTGGGATCACCTCTAGAGCCCTTTTTAAATATTGGCGTTACGTTAGCTAACTTCCAGTCATTGGGTACCGAAGCCGATTTAAAAGACAGGTTACAAACCTTAGTTAATAGTTCTGCAACTTCACATTTGAGTTCTTTCAGAACTCTTGAGTGAATGCCATCTGGTCCCGGTGACTTGTTAATGTTGAGTTTATCAATTAATTCCAAAACCTCCTCTAGTGACACTTCAATCTGTGACTTTATCGTCTTTAAGCGCTCCTTTTGTATTTCGATCGTGAAGGGCCGCCGCTGGTTGTTTAGGAGGCTTCCTGCTTCTGATGTACTTAAAAAACATTTTGTTATTACCTTTGGAGTTTTTGGCTAGCCGTTCTTCAAACTCCTCTTTGGCTTTTCTTATTGCACTCTTGTACTTAATTTGGCAGTGTTTATACTCCGTTCTATTTGCCTCACTTGGATTTGACTTCCACTTTTAAAGGAAGTCTTTTTATCTCTCATTGCTTCTTTTACATGGTTAGTAAGCCACGGTGGCTCTTTTTTAGTTCTTTTACTGTGTTTCTTAATTTGGGGTACACATTGAAGTTGGGCCTCTATTATGGTGTCTTTAAAAGCACCCATGCAGCTTGCAGGGATTTCACTTTAGTTACTGTACATTTTAACTTTTGTTTAACTAACCCCCTCATTTTTGTATAGTTCTCCCTTTTGAAATTAAATGCCACAGTGTTGGGCTGTTGAAATGTTCTTCCCACCACAGGGATGTTAAATGTTATTATATTATGGTCACCATTTGCAAGCGGTCCTGCTATAGTTACCTCTTGGACCAGCTCCTGCGCTCCACTCAGGATTAAATCTAGAGTTGCCTCTCCCCTTGTGGGTTCCAGTACCAGCTGCTCCATGAAGCAGTCATTTAAAGTATCGAGAAATTTTATCTTTGCATTTCGTCCTGAAGTGAAATGTTCCTAGTCAATATGGGGATAATTGAAATCCCCCACTATTATTGGGTTCTTAATTTTGATAGCCTCTCTAATTTCCCTTAGCATTTCATCATCACTATTACTGTCCTGGTCAGGTGGTTGATAATAGATCCCTAATGTTATATTTTTATTAGAGCATGCAATTTCTATCCATAGAGATTCTATGGAACATGTGGATTCACTTAAGATTTTTACTTCATTTGAATCTACATTTTCTTTCACGTATATTGCCACTCCTCCCCCTGCACAAGCTGTTCTGTCCTTCCGATAAACCTTGTACCCCGGAATGATAGTGTCCCATTGATTGCTCTCAGTCCACCAGGTTTCTGTGATGCCTATTATAACAATATCCTCCTTTATCACAAGACACTCTAGTTCACCCATCTTATTAATTAGACTTCTAGCATTTGTGTACAACCACTTTAAAAACTTGTCCCTGTTTATTTGTCTCCCCTTTTCTGATGTGTCAGATTCTTTTTTATGTGACTGTTTATCATCTGATCTGGCCCTTACATTATCCTCTTCTCTCTCTGCTCCTGACTATAACCTGGAGATTCTCTATCATTAGACTCTCTCATAAGAGAAGTTTGTGTCCGATCCACATGCTCCTCTGCAGCAGTCAGCTTTCCCCCATCTCCTAGTTTAAAAACTGCTCTACAGTCTTTTTAATGTTTAGTGCCAGCAGTTTGGTTCCACTTTGGTTTAGGTGGAGCCCATCTCTCCTGTAGAGGCTCCTCCCATCCCAAAAGTTTCCCCAGTTTCTAATGAACGTAAACCCCTCCTCTCTACATCATCGTCTCATCCACGCATTGAGACTCTGCAGCTCTGCCTGCCTACCTGGCCCTGCGCGTGGAACTGGGAGCATTTCTGAGAATGCCATCATAACGGTCCTGGATTTCAGTCTCTTCCCTGGCAGCCTAAATTTGGCTTCCAGGACATCTCTCCTACCCTTCCCTATGTAATTGGCACCTACATGTACCACGACCACCGGCTCCTCACCAGCACTACACATAAGTCTGTCTAGATGCCTCGAGAGATCCGCAACTTTCGCACCAGGCAGGCAAGTCACCATATGGTTCTCCCGGTCATCACAAACCCAGCTATCTACGTTTCTAATGAACAGATCTCCCATTACTAACACCTGCCTTTTCCTAGCAACTGGAGTTCCCTCCCCCAGAGAGGTAACCTCAGTGTGAGAGGCAACCCCAGCACCATCTGGAAGGAGGGTCTGTCATAACCTATTCCCAGATTTGGACCTTAGCGTCCAAAATATGGGGGTTAGCATGAAAACCTCCAAGCTTAGTTACCAGCTTGGACCTGGTAAAGCTGCCACCACCCAAAATTTAGAGTGTTTTGGGGCACTCTGGTCCCCCCAAAAACTTTCCCTGGGGACCCCAAGACCCAAATCCCTTGAGTCTCACAACAAAGGGAAATAAATCTTTTCCCTTCCCCCCTCCAGGTGTTCCTGGAGAGATACACAGAAGCAAGCTCCGTGAATCTAAACAGAGGGACTCCACCCTCCCCGTTCCCAGTCCTGGAAACAGAATTACCGAGAGCTAATCTCTCTTCCCCCCTCACCCAGAGGGAATGCAAAGTCAGGCTAGTAAATCTAACACACCCAGATTTCCGCCTGACTTCTTCCTCCCACCAATTCCCTGGTGAGGACAGACTCAATTCCCTGGAGTTCCCCACTAAAGAAAAACTCCAACAGGTCTTAAAAAGAAAGCTTTACGTAAAAAGAAAGAAAAATACATAAAAATGGTCTCTCTGTATTAAGGTGACAAATACAGGGTCAATTGCTTAAAAGAAATATTGAATAAACAGCCTTATTCAAAAAGAATACAATTCAAAGCACCCCAGCAACTACACACATATAAATACAAAAAAACCATATAAATCACTATCTGATCTTTTGTACTTACAACTGCGAAACAGAAGATTAGAAAGCAAGAGACAGAAATCCTCCCATAGCCGAGAGAGAGACAGGCACAAGACCAAGAACAAAGGACTCACACACAAACTTCCCTCCACCCAGATTTGAAAAAGTCTTGTTTCCTGATTGGTCCTCTGGTCAGGTGTTTCAGGTTACTTCTTTCCAGGTGAAAGAGACATTAACCCTTAGCTATCTGTTTATGACAGGGTTCCAACTATGGGAAGGTTTCCCTCTGCTCCCATTGACTGCTCTGCTGCCCTGGGCCTTTCATCCTCCTCAACAGCGCAGGGGCTGTCCGAGCGGAGGTGGGACAATACTACAGCATCCCAGAAAGCCTCATCAACATACCTCTCTGCCTCTCTTAGCTCCTCCAGTTCCGCCACCCTGGCCTCCAAAGTCCGTACGTTGTCTCTGAGGGTCAGGAGCTCCTTGCACCCACTGCACACATATGCCACCCACCCACAGGGCAGGTAATCATACATGCTACACTCAGTGCAATAAACTGGATAGCCCCCACTCTGCTGCTGGGCTTCTGCCTGAATTGTCTCCTAGTTAAGGAAAGGGTGGTTTAAAGAAAAAGGTGTTGGATGTAGTTTGGTTTATAGGTTTTAAGGGGACTAAAGGCGCACAGATAGGACCGAAAAGGGACTCCTGCTTCCTTCCCGCTCCCCTTCCAAATTCCCTTGTGAAACTCCCTGTTAGCAGCCCCTGGTCGCTTGTGCGCGGCTTTATAAAGCCCTGGCCTGAGTGAATGCCCCACCCACTGATTCAGGCTCAGCCAATTACCAGAGGCTTCTAGCTTTCAAACTTTCCTTTGAAGCTCAC
Organism: Gopherus flavomarginatus; assembly: GCF_025201925.1. Classification (NCBI taxonomy): domain Eukaryota; kingdom Metazoa; phylum Chordata; order Testudines; family Testudinidae; genus Gopherus; species Gopherus flavomarginatus. The sequence goes on along the minus strand of NC_066626.1, from coordinate 8,281,185 downwards.
AGCCTCCAACCGCCACAGCACACGGTCCTTCAAATAACCAAACAAACAGACTGACAAACACAAGCTCAGCACACAGCAAGTAACCCCCAAACACAAACAAACACACACTACAGACAGTCACTTACCCCACAGATGCTGTATTTGCTCCTCCTTCACCTGGAGAACTCCCTTGCGAAACTCCCTGTTAGGTAAAGGTAAAGAGGTAAAATCTGAGTGGATTTCATATCAATAGTTGATGATCAGGGAGAAAAAGGGTAAAACGTGGAAGGATTTTATATCAATCAATATTCAAGGATTTAAGAAAAGGACAACATTTGAGATTTGATGTTAATATCAGATGATTAGATGGGGAAAATCTCAGGGGATAATAAATCATAGATAGCGAGAGAGAAAATGGGGCAAAATGTTCACGAATTTTCTGTTACTATTTTAGAACTGAGGAGAAAATGGGGCAAAAACTAAACATTTCCTAATATAAGAGGAAAACATCAACATCTGAGGGGACTGCATATCGATACTGAAGAACTGGAGGGAAAAGTGAGAATGTTTGAAGGGACTGGGGGGTGGAGGGAGTCTGGCATTTGCAGATCCCTACAGGAGACCCCCAAGATCGTACTACACCCCACCCCAGAAACCAGAGAAGGTGGGTCCTCTCGGCCTGCCTAATGCCTATACAGGCCTCACAGAAGCAGCCACTCAGAGTCCAGCAGGCTCAGATAAAAGGAGCTGCAGGGGCACAGCAGGTCAGTCAGTCCGTGGCTAGGACAAAAGAGTAAAGCAAGGGACTCTTCCCTGGCCTGGTGAGAGAGAAGAACCTGAGAATGGTGGCCCTACAATAAGGCTGTAGATACAAGGGCCCCATAGGAAGCAGCCCAGGGAAATAGCAGTGATGGATTGGAGCGAGCAGTACACAGCTGCTGTGTATAGGGTCCCTGGGTTCGAACCTGGGGTAATGGCCGGGCTCCCCTGGCAACAGGTAAAATGGGGTAAGCCCCCAAAAGGGGACAGGCCTCCTCTGGGAGCCTGAACAAAGGGCTGAATTAAAAGGACCCAGGGCTGGGGTGAAGGCCCTAGTGAGGAGAAGTAGACTGCTTCTTTGCTGGACTCTCATGCCCTGGCAAGGGTTCACTGAGACTTTGGGGCTTGGCCCAGCCAACCATGAAATTCCCACTAAGCTGGCCGGCGGCCTGCAGGGAACAGCAGGAGGAGAAAAGGTCTGGGATGCTGCACTCTGCTGCTTGGAGATCCTCCAGAGGTTAGTGACCCCACTAGGGGATTATACAGCAGTGTACAACAAACAGCACAAAGAGATGGGTTCCCCTTGCCTGATATTCACTGGGGCAGCAGGGAGCCCTGGGCAATGCTGCTTTAACAGGAGCAGGGAGGGTGGAGGAGCCAGAAGGCCTTAGGGGATGGGCAGTGGGGTCTGGAAATGGGACTGGTAGCTAGTGGCTGAAGGGGCCTGGGGTGGGGGAGAAAGGGAATCAGTGGGGCTGGGCAGCCTCCCTTCCATGCCCTGCTGCTGGCTCCCACCCCAGATGCAGCTGTGCCCCACAGCTCTGCCAAACTGCACCCATCACCCCATTCCTACTTGGCAAATGACTCATGGCAACAATTTTCCCCTAAACAAGGACAAATTGCTGCAGAGAAAATGGGTGGGAAACCCCCCCAAATCTGAGGAGACTGTAAATTCTGCACTGGGGAGAGAATGGGGCAAACGCTGTGGCCGAGAACAGAGGCACTCAATCCTGGGAGAGGGGAGAAGGGAAAGCGACAGGGGTTTTACAGCCCTATTTGCTAATTCTGGAGCAATGGGGCAGAGCTGGGAGTATCTGATCAGTCTGGGAGAGGGAAGAGGTAAAATCAGAGAGGATTTCACACACCCCACCCCCCGCCATATGGGCACCCGCTCTTCTCCTCTCCCTGTGATGTCCTGGCTGCACAGAGGGGAAAATCTCCCCCACGTCACATGGTCTCTCCGCCCCCCACCCTCCTTTTCCCTTCGTCCCCGCCATATTGCCCCCCCCCCCCCGTGTCTTTTCCCATCTCAGCCCCGGGCGGCGCGGTCCCAGCGGGAGCAGACCCCAGGGTGGGCGCGGGGAGATCCCGGGCTCCCGGGGACGCGGTGCGGAGTCACGTTCCGGCCCGGCCGGGTTACCTGGGTCTCCGGCCAGGAGCTGCTGCCGGCGAAGCCCGGCCCGGGGGCTGCTCCCAGCCCCGCAGAGGAAGCCCCCAGCCCGGACACGTGCAGAGGTGACAGGGGAGGCGCCCAGATTTCTCCTCCCGGGTTAGCCCGGCTGCCTGTGGTGGCGGGACGGGGCGGCGGCGCCCAGCCCAGGCGAGTTAGTGACTGGCGGGGGGGAAGCAGCCCGGGACTTCCTCTTCCTCTTCCCCTGCCCACTGCAGGCTGGGTCCAGGTCAGACCCACCCCCGCGCCCTCCCCGTTCCGGCCCCATCGCGGCTCCTCCTCCGCAAGGGGGGGCGGGGAGTTCCCCCCCCACCCCCGGTCTGCCCACCCCGACGCATCCGGAGCCCCCCACGGCGCCCGGATCACTCCAGTGACTCCCTCTGCCCGCACCTGGATCCCCCACGACCTCCGCTGCTCCAGCCCCACCCGCGGCTGCCTGCAGCGCTCCCGGCCCGGGGCTCTCTCCTCCCGGGACCAGCCCAGCCTGGGCCCCGCCCGCAGCAGCTCCCGAGCCGGGCACGGCAGGGGGAGATCTCGGGGCGAGGGATGGGGCCGGGGCCGGGCAGGAAAGTGCTTCTGCCCCCCCGGTCCCCTCGTCCCAGCTCCGCTCCCGGGCCGGGGCGGCCGGTCCCAGCGCTGCTGCAGGCGCCCGACGGGCTGGGCTGGGCTGGCTCCTCCAGCTGCTCGGTCACATCTGCTGAGGCCCCTCCCGGGGCTGGGCCCGTGTCTTGCTGGCCTGGGGCCACAGGGGGCAAACCGGAGCGGGGATGGGCAGAGTCTGTGCAGGGGCAAACTGGATGCCCGGGAGGGTCAAACAGCTGGAGGCTGGGGCAGGAGGGGGCCGGAGGGAAATCAGGGGAAGAGGTAGGAGCTAGGGTAAATAATGGGGCAGAGGCACTGCCTGAGAGTGGGCGAGGGGAAAGCCTGGGGGGCAAGAGAGGATAAAAGTGACCCCAGATGGGGTGAACCATCTGCACTGGCTGACCACATGGGTGGGTAGAGCATCATGCCTGTAGTGTAGGAAACTACTCCCGGTAGGAATGTGCTACCTGTAGTAGTTACTGAAATATAATGGAGTGTAGAAGAGGCTCTTGTAAAAAACTGCTATCTGATGTAACAAATGCCTACAGATAGCAGGTTGTTCCCTGCACTCATGTGGTGTTCCCTGTACTCATGGCAGGACTAAGTATTATCTGGAAGATCATCCCTGACAGGTCTTTATCCAACCCGCTCCTGAAAATCCCCAATGATGGAGATTCCACAGCCTTCTAGGCAATTTATTCCAGTGCTTAACCACCCTGACAGTTAGGAAGTTTTTCCTAATGTCCAACCTAAACCGCCCTTGCTGCAATGCTTCTTGTCCTATCCTCAGAGGTTAAGAAGAACAGTTTTTCTCCCTCCTCCTTATAACAACATTTTATGTACTTGAAAACTATTATCATGTTTCAATCTTCCCTCACAGGTCATGTTTTCTAGACCTTTAATCATTTTTGTTGCTCTTCTCTGAACCTTCTCCAGTTTGTCTCCATCTTTACTGAAATGTGGTGCCCAGAGCGGGACACAATACTCTACTTTAGGTCTAAGCAGCATGGCGCAGAGCAGAAGAATGATTTCTTGTGTCTTAAAACACTCCTGCTAGTATATCCCAGTATTATGTTCATTTTTTGCAACAATGTTACACTGTTGACTCATGTTAGTTTGTGGTCCACTATGACTCCCAGATCCCGTTCCTCAGTACTCCTTCCTAGGCAGTCATTTCCCATTTTGTATGTGTGCAACTGATTGCTCCTTCCTAAGTGGAGTACTTTGCATTTGTCCTTATTGAATTTCATCCTGTTTACTTCAGATCATTTCTCCAGTTTGTCCAGATCATTTTGAATTTTAATCCTATCCTCCAAAGCACTTGCAACCCCTCCCAGCTTGGTATCCTGCGCAAACTTTATAAATATACTTTCTTTGCCATTATCTAAATAATTGATGAAGAGACTGAACAGAACCAGACCCAACACTGATCCCTGCAGGACCCCACTTGTTATGCCCTTCCAGCATAACTGTGAACCACTGATAACTACTCTCTGGGAATGGTTCTCCAACCAGCTTTGCACCCACCTTGTTGTAGCTCCATCCAGGTTGCATTTCCCTAGATTGTTTATGAGAAGGTCATGCGAGACAGTTTCAAAAGTTTTACTAAAGTCAAGATATACCACATCTTCCGCTTCCCCTCTATCCACAAAGGTTGTTACCCTGTCAAAGAAAGCTATCAGGTTGGTTTGACATGATTTGTTCTTGACAAATCCATGCTGACTGTTACTTATCACCTTATTTTCTTCTAGAGGTTTTCAAACTAATTGCTTAATTATTTGCTCCATTGTCTTTCCAGGTACAGAAGTTAAGCTGACTGGTCTGTAGTTCCCTGGGTTGTCCTTATTTCTCTTTCTATAGAGTGGCACTCTAACTGCGCTTTTCCAATCTTCTGGAATCTCTCCCATCTTCCATGACTTTTCAAAGATAATTGCTAATGGTTTAGATATCTCCTCAGTCAGCTCCTTGAGTATTCTGGGATGCATTTCATCAGGCCCTGGTGACTCGAAGACATCTAATATGTCTAAGTAATTTTTAACTTGTTCTTTTCCTATTTTTGCCTCTGATCCTCCCTCATTTTCACTGGCATTCACTATGTTAGACATCCAATCACCACCAATCTTCTTGGTGAAAACTGAAACAAGTCGTTAAGCACCTCTGCCATTTCTACATTTTCTGTTGTTGTTTTCTCCCCCTCACTGAATAACGTGCCTACCCTGTCCTTGGTCTTCCTCTTGCTTCTAATGTATTTGTAGAATGTTTTCTTGTTACCCTTTATGTCTCTAGCTAGTTTGATCTCGTTTTGTGCTTTGGCCTATCTACTTTTATCCCGACATACTTGTGTTTATTTGTTTATATTTATTCTTTGTAATTTGACCTAGTTCCCACTTTTTGTAGGACTCTTCTTCGATTTTTAGATAATTGAAGATCTCCTGGTAAAGCCAGGGTGATCTCTTGCCATATTTGCTATCTTTCCTACGCAGTGGAATAGTTTGCTCTTGCGCCTTAATAATGTCTCTTTGAAAAACTGTCAATTGGTTTTCCCCTTTGACTTGCTTCCCAAGGGATCTTGTCTACCAACTCCCTGAGTTTGCTAAAGTCGCCTTCTTGAAATCCACAGTCTTTATTTTGCTGTTCTGCCTCCTACCATTCCTTAGGATCATGAATTCTATCATTTCATGATCACTTCCAAGAAAGCTGCCTTCCGCTTTCAAATTCTCAACCAGTTCCTCCCTCTTTGTCAAAATCTAGAACAACCTCTCCCACAGTAGTAGCTTTCTCCACCTTCTGAAATAAAAAATGGTCTCCAATACATTCCAGTAACTTGTTGGATAATCTGTGTCCTGCTGTGTTATTTTCCCAACTGATGTCTGAGTAGCTGAAGTTCCCATCACCACCAAGAACATAAAGTTGTTCTTATTTGATGACTTGTTCTAATTTGCTAAAAACTGCTATCTGATGTAGCGAATTCCTACAGATAGCAGTTTCTTACGCAATAGGCTGTGTGAAACTATCTGTAGGAATTTTGTTACCATTAGCAGTTACTGATACTTAAGGTTGTTCTTATTTGCTGACTTGTCCTAATTTGCTAAAACTTGACAGTAGTGGGATGGAAACATAAAGTGTTCAGCTTCCAAACGACCCTGCCTGGATTCATTGTAGTGGGATGCCGGACATGTGGAGGATAATTTAAACTTTTAATTTCCTTAGGGTTCGCCTTCAATATACTTCTATGCTGGTGTGATCTCTTACCATTACAGTTCATCAACTCAGCAGGCAGGCACAGGCAGCAATATACTTATCCTTTTGCCTTGACTGAGAGAGGTTTCTGATCAAAGGGAACATGGATTCCAGCAAGCTCCTGGGGGTAATATCTCATTGGAGATGCAAGGGCTTGTTCAGAAAGAGATTTTGAAGTCTGTAGGGTAAAGATGAGCCAGATGGGTTTGTTTCCATGCAGCTATATGTTATTCTTTGTGGGGTGGGTAAAAAGGAGAGGGAGCTATTTCCCATTTCCTATTTCCTGTACTGAGGGTCATCTATGCTCATCTGAAATTTTTCCTGGCAGAAGCAATTCCCATCTATTTATTACAGGGTCAAAATATGGCTGCCATCACACAGTCATTAGTGGTGGTGGAGGTGAGCAGACGGCCAAAATGTCCTTTCCTTCCCCCAAACACTCCCATGCATGTGGAAGCTGTAATGTTGCTGCTGCCTAAATACCCTAATGGCAGACGGGTAGGGACAGAAGGCCCTGCCAGCTGTACTGAGCACTCCAGAGGAGCCAGGCACTGTATGGAGTGTATGCTGCTACACCTATTCTGTACTCATGAGGGCAACGCTCACTCCACAGTGTTCCTGGTGGCCCCAGGGCTTCCCCGGCCTCCACCAGCACAAACACCCTTCCTACCACCTCTGCCTGAAGATTTACCACCTTCTCCTCCACACCATTGCTCAAGCTTTAGAGCCATAGCTAAGCCTGCCGTTGGTAAAGTGCACCAAATGAAGGGGTCTCCCAGGGGTTTAAATAGACTTTCTCCTGTGGGTGGAGACCCTCTTCCTCACTCCTATGCAAAGTCCAGCTCCAAGATGGAGTTCTGGAGTCACCTGGTAGGTCACATGTCCATGCATGACTCAGTCTTTACAGGCAGAAGCCATTGTCCACATGTTATCTTGTATGTCTCCAGGAAAACTTCTTATGTAGATTGGAGCCTTCCAAGCTTTTTTGTCTGTTAAGTGTTTCCTGATTGAGCACCTAATTTGCACATTCCTCTCCCAAGAAGTGACCAAATGTTCCAAGACTACTTAGAAATCAAGCAATTATACAGCCAATGTTCACGACTTTGAACACACAAATGGTGGCTGCATATAACCAGGATGAACACAATCAGTAGATCATAACCTTTACATAGATATCTTACATGGCATATGTAGCAAAACCCTATTCCAGTTATATCATACGTACATTTATGAGCACCCCCACCCCATAAAGCCTTATAGAGTACACTGTCACACCTAGATCCTCTGTACCCAAAGCAGCAGTTTAGCCCCAAGTTGCCAATTTGACTGTAGACCCCTGCTCCTCTAGCATACAGAGCACTTGAGTAGAGCGAGCAAACAAAAGAAAATGTATTTTCGTGGGATAACAATATAAACAGAAACAAATGTGACTGATGGAAACAAATGGTGACAACCCCCACACCATATATCACCTACACAGGAAGACTTATCTTTCCTATCTAAGTAGATTCTAACCACCTACATCAGTCACAGACTCATAGAAATTGCCGTTTGCAGGCAACCTCATGACCTCTTTAGTCTAATCCGCTATGCACAGCAGGACCAGCCCCACCTATATGGTCCCAGCCAGGGCTTTGTCAAGGCGAACCTTAAAAACCTGTAAGGATGGATATTACTCCACTTCCAATATAAACACCATCCAAATCATTTTTTTTATATCTAACCTAATTAACCCTGATTAGTCCCTTAATCTTCAATCAATAGCTTCAGCTATTATTTAATTTTCCTTTTTTGAATAACATATGCAAAGATCACAAACTTTCCTCGTATATTTTAGGTTTCTTTGATGCCCCACTGTTAACTACTTAAACCTTCACTCAAGTTGTGTTTGCGCCTAGGTAGCTCCCAAACATTTCTGGAGTTCATCTATCGCTGGATCTTTTGACATATGTGTCGCTCCTACTTGTTTCCTCTGTGGATATGTTTGCATAAGGAGGAAAAACACCCCTCTACTTCACACTTTTTCATCTTTCAGGCCGGGAGAAGGTAGAGAGGTGATGTAAATGCATAAAACACAAGAGAAAAGCCACATCTGGTCTGCACCAAAGACATTTATCAGTCTAACTCCATCACTCAGGGGAGTGACAAACCCCTAGGCCATTGTGAAGACAACGCTACGTCGACGGAAGAGCATCTCTTCTCAACGTAGCTATCGCCTCTTGCAGGAGTGGACTAATAAAGTAGATGGGAAAGCTCTCTCCCGTTGGCTTACAGTAGCTGCTATCAAAGTGCTACATCGGTGCAACTGCACCAGCATCAGCTTAGCTGTTTTGCGTTTGTTCATTTCAGGTCCTGGGGTTCTCTATAACCAAGAACTTTAAACAGGAAATGACATGTCTAATGCCAAGTACCTTCGAGCCCACCGCTGTTATCATCTCTCCCCTTCCTATTCGCGTTGTAACCAGTGACACTAACATTCCAGTAATACTCATCATCGCACCAGGTTTCCATGTTCTATTCGCTTTCCCCTCCTGAATGAGAATGTCCAGCTTCTCTTCCTTCTTGCCTAGACTCCCCTGCTAAATGCAGTGTTACTTCCCTTCTTGCTTCCAGTGAGTATCTTGCAGGGTAAGTACCCCGCAGCACAGCATTCCCCTGGGCACACACTTGTGTTACTGCAGGAAGGTTATCAGCAGAGGCTATGTGTGGGGGAGGAGGCATCTAGTGTTACGTCCTCTCCCCCACCCCCCTGAGTTGCTGCTAGGTTTGTACTCAGTATGCTCACATGGACTGAGCATGCTCAGTAACACTGCTGAAGTCAGCTGACCTCGCTCTGCTCCCCATCCCCACTATCGGCAGGCACAGGTCATCACTGGTTATCTGGAAACCAGGAAGAGCCTCCAACTCATGTGTCACATTCTTCCTCCATTGGAAGGTGCCATGGGAGAAAGACAACATGTCCCCATGTAGGGGCAGTAGGTTTGAATAATTTTTGGTGGTGCCCAGAACAGGTTCAAGTCCTGCCCCATCCCCAGCATTGTAAATCAATATACAGTAACTCCTCACTTAAAGTTGTCCCGATTAACGTTGTTTTGTCGTAAGGTGATGATCAATGAGAGCAGCGGCTCTCAAACTATTTTTTTCGTGGACCACTTGAAAATTGCTGAAGGTTTTTGCAGACCACTTAATGATCTTTCCAAATGTTGTTTGTACCGTTAGCTAACCATTGTAAAGCACTTTGGATAAAAGTGCTTGTTACGCGGAGCCTCTTCTCTGTGAGCAGACTATCTCCAGGGCAAGAAGCTTCACAGCTTTGTCCTTCCTGGGTCTGACCTCGGAGCATTCAGCATCCCCTTCCTCACCATGTGCTTCCCACAGCGAACCTGCACAGGCGGGGCTCCCGGGGAAGCCAGAGGGCCCTGCACTCCAACTCTTCAGTCAGACGTGACTCTCAGCCAGCCAGTAAAACAGAAGCTTTATTAGATGACAGGAACATGGTCTAAAACAGTTTGTTGGTATGGAGAATAGGACCAAGTAGCATAGCTAGCGGGGTGCAGGGGAGGCAGTCATTTCCCCTCAGCACATTTTCCAAAAGCGGTGCCTGTCGGGCTGGCGCTGGGGGCAGTACGGCCAGAGGAGCCATGGACGCGGGGCGGCAGGCATGGCCGGAGGAGCTCAGTGCGGCCCCAACCTCACCGCAGCCACCTCCTGCGGTGGCTCAGGGCTCAGTGACCAAGTGCTCCCCGCCCCTTGGTAATGCGGCACCAGCAGCATCTCCCGGCAGTGGCTCACAGCCCAGTGAAATATTCCACGGCCCCCACATCCCATCGCGGTGAGTGGGGGGAGTCGAAAGGACCCCTGCACCTTTAAGAACTCCTGGCTAGCGAGCCCCGCGTGGAGCACACCAAACGCTGAGAGCAGGGCGAGCTTGTGGATCCGGGTTGGCATTTACCCCGGACAGTGACGGGAGAGTCTGGGTTCACCCTGGCCTGGCCCAGCAGCGCCATGGAGCGAGGCTCGGCCAGTGACTCATGAGCCAGAACCGGAGCCGGGATCCGCTCGTGGTGCAGGGCTGGGATCAGCCGGGGACAGGTGGAGGTGCAGGATGGAAGGTGAGCAGCGGGGGTCCGGGGCTTTGCACTGGGGGGTTCCAGGCAAGGGGCTCCCCGGGGCTGGGCCCACAGGGCAGGGGTGCAGGCAGCATGTCTAGCTCCGATGGGCTGCACTAAGCCAGACAAGCTGTTCTTAGCAGCATGGTAAGGGAGCTGGGGCTGAGGAGTTGAATAAGGGAGAGGGAGTTCCAGGGGGCCAGTCAGCAGGGACAGGGAGCACGGGGTGGTTGGATGGAGTGGAGGTTCTGGGGGGGGGCAGTCAGGGAATGCAGGGGTTGTGTAGGGCGTGGGAGTCCCTGAGGTATCTGAGGCGTTGGGGGTGTAGATAGGAAACAGGGAAGTCAGGAGACAGGGAGCAAGGGGGAACAGATACAGGGTGAGGTCCGGGGGGCAGTTAGGGTGGGGGGGTCTCGGGAGGGAGTGATGAAGGGACAAGGAGCAGGAGGAGGTTGGATGAGTCGGAGGTTCTGAGGGGGGCAGTCGGGGCAGGAAGTGGGTGGAGGTCAAGGGGTAGAGGCCAGGCTGCTTGGGGAGGCACAGCCTTTCCTACCCAGCCCTCCATAAAATGTTGCAACCTCAATGTGGCCCTCGGGCCAAAAAGTCTGCCCACCCCTGAGCTAGCTCTTCAAGAAATTAGATTCAGTCACTAATTTCAAGGAATTAGACCAATTGTTCACTGTTTTTACAGAGCATTCCAGAAGGTGGTAGACAGAACCCAGAGGAACTGAGATGAATTTCCTGGAGAAACTTTATTTTCTTCATACTCTAAACCTGAAATGACACCAAAATTATCACCCTTTCTACTGATTTATGGCTGAAAAGAAAGGTTTCCCAAGAAAGCTTCAACAAATTTCACATTATGTGTCCCTAAGTGCCAGCGTCTTTAATATAATTAATTTGTGATGATTCAGTAAAGGAATACAAGCTTTTCTCTATTTCTTTATCAAACTACACTTGTTGTGTCCTTATAACCAAGAACATGAAGAGCCTGGCAGTACATTGAAATCAACAGGGGACAGTGAATTTCCTGCAAATATTTCTAAAGAAAATTAAACTAAAGTATAGAGAGAGTAGAAGAGATTTCTGTGTATGAGAAGATAGCATTTGAGGTTGGGCACTATGTTTTGCTAATTGATGTGAGAAAAAGAAAGGAAATGTCATATCTTGATTACCAATTATATGTAGTGTGACAGACCCAAGTAGTAATAGGCTTGATAGTATTCATCACCATGCAATTTTGACAGGTTTCCACGCCCCTTTTAGGGCTTATGTTCTGCCTTCCCGTCCCCCGTTTCCGTTGGCGTGAGAGTGTGGCGCCATCGGACATTTTGAAAAAATGTGTGTGTGCGTGTATGTGTTTGACTAGGGGAAGTGTTGTGTATGTTTGTGCTTGGTGACATGAAGAGAAAAAGGAAATTTGAAAGAAGAGAGGTAAGTTATTAAAGAAAAGAGGCTGGTTATGAAAGAATAGAAAGGGTTAGTGAGTTTGAGTAAGGAGAGATGATGGTAAAGAATAGAAAATTTTGAGATAACTGTAAAAAGTGTATTAAATATCAGGGTGGATTAAGAAAAAAGTTAAATAATATTGAAAGCTAGGTTTATAAAGGGAATTTACTAAGGCAAAACCTGTTTGGAAGGCCCAGAATAAAAAGTCATTGAAACTAGTCAATACCAATGTAGGTTAAGAAAAAAACATTAAAAACTAGGTTTAAAAGGGAAATTAACTGAAGCAAAACCTGTTTAGTAAGCACATAACCAAAAACTATAAAGAAATACTAAGAAAAAAGCATTTAAAAACTAGGTTTAAAAAAAATTGACAAAGGCAAAGCCTGTTTGGGAGGCCCAGGGTAAAAAAGTATTAAGGCTATTGACTACCAGTGTAGGTTAAGAAAAAAGCTTTTTAATATTATTAAAAACAATACAAATAGGTTTAAAAGGGGAATTGACTGAAGCAAAACCTGTTTAGTAAGCACATGGCCAAAAACTATAAAGGGGGCACTAAAAAAAGCATTTAAAAACCATTAAAAACTAAGTTTAAAAGCCCTAAAAAAGGGAAAGGCAAAAACCTGTTTGGTAAGCACAGGGTAAAAAAGTATTAAAACTATTTAATACCAGTGTAGGTTGAAAAAAAAGTTTTTAATATTAAAATACAATAAAACTATTAAGTTTCAGTGTAAGTCAAAAAAACATTTAAAATAATTTCCTCTTTGCAAAGATAAAAAGCTCAGGGTAAAATAAAAAAAAAAGAGAGAGAGAAAATTTTTACCTTTGCAGTCTTTTTGTAAAATGAGGCAACTTTTCTGGTTCAGACCCTAGTAAATTAAACACATTAAAACTATTTAATATCAATGTAGGTTAAGACATTTGCTAAAAAAATACAATAAAACTATTCAATACCAGTGTAGGTTAAAAAAAACATTAAAAACTAGGTTTAAAAGAAAATGTACTAAGGCAGTGTAATAAAAGAGAATAAAAAAGCATTAAAACTATTCAATATCAGTGTAGATTAAGAAAAAAAGAGAGGCTAAAAGAAAGAACAGGACAAGAAAAAAGAGCAAAGATAGAGAGCACATGGCGAAATCAGAATGAGAGAGAAAGAAGCAGGCAGAGTCTGTTTAGTAAGCACAGGGTAAAAAAGTGAACAGAATCAGCGTAGGTTAAAAGAAAAAACAAGACAAGAAAAGGAAAAAGAGAGTCCTCTTTGCAAAGAGCAAAGATTGAGAGCACAGGGTAGGATTAAAGAGAAAGAGAGAGAATTTTTACCTTTGCTGTCTTTCTGTAGAATGAGGCAGCTTTCCGGGTTTAGCCCTTCTCAGGCTTGTTATCACCGCCTTTGGATCGGACCAATCAGAGGTGGTTTTACAACAGCATCATAGAAATTATTTTTCTGAACCAATCCTAGAGTCCCAAGATTTTAAACAAGAGCCTTTTAAAAATGGGCTATTGTTTACCAATGAGCGTGTGTTTTTGTGTATAAAAACACGTAGTTTTGCAAGCGGGTTTTTTAAAACAGGGAGCCTAGACACAAAGACATGTCCATGTACAAAACACCTACAGAAGCCAAGAAGCCGGAATTGCCCCTGGGTACACCAGTCCGTGTTCAGAAGAGAAGGCCCCTTTACAGTTATTTTGCCAATGAGTAAGGGTTGTTGCCGAGCCCTACGTTTCATCCTGTAATAGAACCGAAAAAAGAGGAAGCTTATATGGAGCCACAGCCGTTTGTAAAAGAAAAAAAGGATCACGTGCGAAAAAAATTGTTGTCAGATTTGGAAAAAACTGAATGGAAGGCTGGGGTAAACCCTCCTTTTTATAACAAATTAATGAAAAAATTATAAAATGTTTTATAAAAATAAATGGTTAAATATTTTTGTTTTTATAGGTGGGAATGGAAGAAGAGCCTATATATGAGGACATGGCAACCAAGGAACCATCACAAAATAGCGATGTTGAAAACCAGCCGATAGACCCTGAGTCATGGAAAGATGACGATATTGTTATGGTAAAAGCAAGTAAAAGCTTTACCAGTTGTGGAAAAAAAAGTTATCATATTTAAGCTCTTGAAAAATGACTTTTGTGGGTTTTTTTGGACAGATAACCAAGCCGGGGCCATACAAGATTACTGCTTTGGTGTGTGACAAATGGCCAACAGTTGCAAAAACAGAAGCACACGAGGAGGTAAAGGTAGCTTAACTTATTTAAAAAAAAAAGAAATATATCTGTGTATGACACTAATTAAATGTAACTATATGGTTCTTTTAATAATAGGTTGCTGAAACTATGATCGACGGAGCCCTTGCCAGTGGTGGTTCAGAAACAAAGGACACAAACAGGGTCTGCAGCGAGCGGGTGTCAATGGTAAAACCCAAAGAACATGGTGAGGTAAAAGTTACTTAGATGATTTTCAAAGAAATATAAATATAAACATATATAAGAATGGTAAAATAAAACTATATGTTTTGTGTTTAATAACAGGAAGGGGCTACGGTGCCTGAAGGTTCATCAACTGAGGATGATAATAATGATTCAGAATCAGACAAGGGTACGATTGAGGTAGTACAAATAAACTGGTAGGTCTTTTTTTATTTTTAAATCTTTGCAACAAAGAATTTAAAATATGTTTTTACTATGTTTTTAACAGACATCTTCAGAGGATGAAAAGAGATTGCCTTTAAGCAGAATAACCGTAATATGTACCTGTTTCTTTTGTGTGAAGCAAGATGTTAAAAAAAAGTCTGTAAAAAGTAAGGAAAGTGACCAGAAAAACTGTGAAGAAAAAGATGCCGTTATGGCTGATATTATTAGAGCTGTTGTAGTAAAAGCCATTTACCACTGTTTGAAAAAACAACTTTTGGAAAACCATGCAGCCTGCGTGGTAAATGAGACCAACCCTTTTAGTCACCCTTGTATTTTTTTGGGTTGCTCAGAAGTATTTTATCAGATTAGACGTATTTCTTCTAAACTAAATGTGGCCCAGCTTTTAAATATAATTATAGCTGAAGGCTACAAACTGAAAAAGCTTAACATAACCACTGAAACTATAACTGAGGTTGTTAAAATGATTAGGGAGGTTGCAGAAACACCTGTTCCGGTGGCCTTGCTGGTAGACCTGTCAAACGAGGTGGCAGCCGATATTGGCCGATCGGTGTGTAGCAGGGTTCGTAAAATGGATTATAAAACTTTTTATGCATCAGCTTCTGACCCTAAAGGCTTAAAAAATATATATTAATTAAGATGTATTGTAAAATTTTAAAAAAATTATATAACCTTTTTTTATATTATTTTGCTTATGCGTTAAAGAAATGTATATGATTGTACCATATATTACTTTGCTGTAGCTTTAAAATTAAAATGTGTATAGACATTGTTGTATTAAATAAAAACAAAAGCAAAAAGAAACTTTTGTGTATACGTGTGTTTTAAAGCAAGACGGGTAAACATGGCAAAGTTGCTAAAGAAAATTTATTACTTTCCCGGAGAAGTTGGAAGTTTTGGGTGTATAACACCCTTATTTCAGGCCGCTAAAAAACGCCGTAAAACTTTAAGCAGAAAGCAGGTTGCCGCTTGGCTTGCGGATCAAGATGCTTACACTTTACATAAACCGGCAAGGCTTAAATTTAAAAGAAATAAAACAGTTGTGTCTAATGTGGATGCGCAATGGCAGGCGGATTTGGTTGATATGGCCGCCTATTCTAGCCACAATGACGGTCGTAAATATATTTTAACAGTGATAGATATTTTGTCTATATATGCCTGGGCTGTTACCCTAAAAAATAAAACAGGAAAAGAGGTGTCAAAGGCGTTTAAAGCTATTTTTACAAAGGGCCGCGTGCCTCAAAAATTACAAACATACCGAGGGAAAGAGTTTTTAAACAAAGCTTTAAAGAATTTGTTTAAGCAACATGGGGTACACCATTTTGTTACCAATAACAAAGTTAAAGCCAGGATTGTGGAGAGGTTTAACAGAATTTTAAAATAAAAAATGTGAAGGTATTTTACTGCCCGTAACACCTTTTTGCTACATCGATGTGCTGCAGGCCTTCATAGATGGTTACAATAGAAGTTATCACAGAACTATTAGAGGGCGCCCAATTGACGTGACACAAGCTAATGCGCTGAGTGTGTAGAAAACCGTCTACGGGGGTAGTTTTAAAATAAAGACGCCACGTGTAATTTTTAAGAAAGGGAATCACGTAAGAGTATCTAAAATGAAGGGCACTTTTGAAAAGGGCTATCAGCAAACCTTTACTGATGAAATATTTATTGTGTCAGGGGTTTTATTAAGAGGACAAAGGCCTGTGTATGCATTACAAGATTACAAAGGGGAGAAAGTCCCGGGGTCTTTTTACCCTGAAGAATTACAAAAAGTAAACCCTAACCAGAACCGTGTTTACAAGGTAGAAAAAATTTTAGCAAAAAAAGGTCGGGGAAGAAACAAATTTTTTTTGTAAAATGGAAAGGCTGGCCTAAAAAATTTAACAGTTGGGTTAAAGCGTCTCAAGTGCATGACCTTTAATAAAGGGGGAAAAAATGACTGAACGAAGTTTTTACATTACCTTACCAAGCAACACCTCAGCAGGGGCTTTTCCTCAAAATACTAGTTCCAATTTTACAATACAGCTAGCCAAGCCTTTAAATTTAATAGGTCAGTGGGATGTCACTTTATCGGAAATTCATTATTGTCACTCGTGGAACACGCTTCTTTATGATACAACATTTACGTTAGCATCGGAAAAAAAAATTCGAACCTACAACATAGATGCCGGCTATTATTCAAGCATTCGCCATTTAATAGAAATTATCAACAAGAATATAGACAAAGATACCGAAAAACCAAATGCCAGTGTCATTTACAGCTCAGTGACTAGAAGGGTTCAGTTAAAACCAAATGATGGAAAGTACTTTTTTTCCATAAGGGGTAAATTGGCAACAATATTGGGAATGCTTTCAAATCATCCGTGTAGGATAGCACCGTACCCTGCAGACATTACTGGTGGTTTTAACTCTTTATACGTGTACACGGACATAGTGGAACATCAGTTAGTGGGGGACTACTATGTGCCGCTGTTGCGCTGCGTTCCCATTCGCGGTAGCAACAACGAATTTGTTACCATAACGTATGACAAACTGCATTACGTCCCCGTGAGTAAGCAGCATATCGGAACCATTACTATTGAAATAAAAACGGATCAGAATAAACACGTTTCATTTAGTTTTGGAAAGGTAATTGTTAAACTACATCTGTGCCCCCAAAAAGCTGAAGAATGGTAACTATGAAAAACTACGGAGACCCCTTTTTGTATAGAAACTACTACAAGGCCCAGGCTGGTTATGGCTTACCAGGATATCAAGGATTACCTGTTATGTATGGGGCAGGTTTAGGAGGGATATTTCGCAGTCTTTTTAGAAAAGCCGTGTCACTTTTAAAAAGAGGTTTTGACATTATTAAACCCCACATGAAAACAGCCGCAAAAAATATAACCAAAGACGTCATAAACCACGTGTCTAGCGCTGTTATAAACAAAATAGGAGCACGCATGCCACAGGAAGGTTCCGGTTTAGTGGTAATGAGAAGAAAAAAAGCAGCGTTGAGCCATCCATTTAAAGGACCTCCTAGGCCCTTTAAAAGAAAAAAAGCTGTCAGAAGACATCTTAGCCATAAACCTAAAAGGCGCCCTAAGAAGAGGAAGCTTCGCATTACTCGTGGTAAAAGGGATATATTTTAAAATGGCTTTTATTCATTGTGGCTCTGACGAATGCACCAAATTGGAACTGGATTTATTTCAAATAGCCCCCCACAAACCAGTATTGAGAATAACTTTTATGTAGAGGTGCCTCCTTTGGCCGCTTTAACGGTGAACGCACCTCTTGAATTTTTTATTTCGGGACATGGGGATCATTACTTAGACCTTAACAACACGCTGTTGTAGGTGTGCTGCAAGGTGATAAAAGAAGATGGGTCAGACATTGATGACGATGCCAGAGTGGCCCTAACAAACTACCCCATTGCCACTCTTTTTAACCAGCTGGATGTTACTTTAGGCGACCGTCTTATTAGCCAGAGCAACAATTGTTACCCTTACAGAGCCTTAATAGAGCTAATTTTAAACTACAGCCATGACACCCTCGCTACACAGTTTTCAACAGGCGGGTTTTATAAAGACACGGCAGGGGGCCACGAAAGCACCCTTTTGGTCGGCAAGGCCAATGAGGGGTTTATACGCAGGGCCGGACTAACAGCCAGCAGCAGGAAGCTGGATTTGTTGGGACCTTTACACAGCGATTTGTTTTTTCAAGAAAAACTACTGCTGAACGGCATGGATTTAAAAATTAAACTAACACGTAGCAAAGATGTTTTTTGCCTCATGAGAGGAAATGCCAACCAGAATTATAAAGTTCACATTATTTCAGCGTCCCTGTTTGTAAAACGGGTGAAAGTAACCCCGGGGGTTTGTTTGGGGCACGCTGAAGCTTTAATGACCGCCAACGCTAAGTACCCCGTAGACCAGGTGAGCATAAAAGTGTTTAGCATACCAGCTGGCAGTCGTGTCAGTAACCAGGAAAACCTTTTTTGGGGACAGCTACCCACACAGCTAGTAATTGGTTTTATAAATAACGACGCCTTCAGCGGCAGCTACGTTAAAAACCCTTTTAACTTTAAACATTATAACATTAATTTTGTGGCCTTGTATGTAGATGGCAAACAGATGCCAGCAAAACCCCTACAACCCAATTTTGAAAATGGAAACTGTGTGAGGGAGTACATGCAGCTCGTGCAGGCTACTGGAAAATATGTAAAAGACCGCTCACTCTTAATTAACCGTGATGAATTTGCCCAGGGCTATACGCTGTACGCCTTCGATTTGACCCCGGATCAGGAGTGCGCCGATCATTATTCTTTAATTAAAACTGAAAACCTGAGAGCGGAAATTTGGTTTGCAACGGCTTTGCCCTCTACGGTTAACATGATAGTGTATGGGGTTTTTGATAACGTACTTGAAGTAAATCATAGAAGAAACGTCCTGTTTGACTATATGTAATCATGAACACCATGCACCTATGAGATATTTTATCAAAGGACCCTTCTTTTTTAGATGTTTTTCCTAGCGACTTGCTTCCGAAAGGTTTTGTGTCCGGAAGACCTTTGGGGCTTATTGGTAACACTCACCCCCACAAGTTACCCGGCGAACATTGGCTGGCCCTTTATTTACCAAAACAGTGGCCTGGCGAGTTTTTTGACTCCTACGGATTTTCCCCAGACAGCAACTTTTTTCCTAAGTCTATTATGACTTTTTAAAACCGTAACTCTAATAACGTTGTGTTTCATCAGAGACAACCACAGGACCCCCTAGCTGTAACCTGCGGTTATCATTGTATTTTTTTTTAAACAACGTAGTAGGGGTTTATCTTTTGATTGCATTTTAAAATTATATACCGATGATTTACCAGAAAATGACCGCTTGGTGGTGCGATTTGTAAAAGGGAAAAGACCGGGCATGCCCAGGCATGTTTCAAACATGTTTCAACATGTTCAAACGTGTTTGTCTTGTCGTGTGTTTAAAGAGACGCACCAATAAAACACATTTTCAATTTTGTTTACGTCTTTTATTTTACACCGTTAACCATTCGATTTTTCGTTTTTTAACAGGGACGTTTTTAAAAGGGGTGATGCTACTTGTGGCATTGACAGGCTGTAACCCTATTTTTAGACGTTCTAAAAATTGTTTATTGGTAACATGTTGTAACCTTTAGCGTTATGAGCAATAAAAGTGTATCCCTTAAAGCTCTTGTCTACAAAGGTTTGAACGAACTCACTAATGCATTTTTCCCCCTTAAATTCCCAGCTAGTTTTTTTATCTAAATGCAAAGCATAAACATAATTTGGCACGTGTACCCCTGTTTCTTGCATACATTCAAATCATAAAACACATAATCCTCCCCCTCTTCTGGAGACCAAATATTACGCATATAACACTCGTGACCCTCTATGTTGTCTGTTTTTTGATAGCACTGGGATCACGTTTTGCTTATACATCTGTGATTTTTAACCTCGTAGAAGCCGCACTTATCGCAAAAACTTCTGTTTTTACAATCAACTTTACCGCTGTTTGCCAAAGTGCTGTGCCTTTCTAAACAGGCATCAGACCTTCAAAATAGCTTACAGCTGGGGCATCTCTTTTTTTCAGCAACCACTTCAAGGCACTTGGCACTATTACACGTACGGAAGTGGTTTTTACAGGCGTGCTGGTGTTTGTGGCTATAGGGGGCGTAACAGTAGTTGCACAAATATGGTGCACCTATAAAGGCTTTAATATTTAAAATGCCGTAATAATGTTTGTGATGTAACAAAACAAAAACAGTTTGAAAACGCTGTACACCACACGTTGTAAAAAAGCACCAGTTTCCATTTTCATAACACATAATGGTAATAGCCACCACCAAGCGCTCTTCAAAAGAGCTCACGTCTGTAAAGCTAATCGTTTTTTTGTCTGAAAGCCCCAACTCCTGATGAAGGTGTCTGGCTCCCTCTAACAGTTGGGCATCTGTAAGATTTTTATCGGATAAAAGACCCAGCACGCTACCGGCAAAACACAGGTTGTTACCCTGGTTATTTAAATCAATTAAATGTTTTCTTTTTTTTTCAATAATTTTACTGTACGTGATAGTTTATAGGGGTCTTACAGACCCGACTCCACCAACTCTGTTTCTAATAATTGTAACAACCAGGCGTAAAGTTCTGGACCCCACAATCTCTGCGTTACTTTGCAACACATTAATGATGTTATTTAAAGAATCTACGGCGTTTAAATTTTCCCAAGGCCTCCGTAAAGAAAAAAGCAGGTGATTTAGCCCCGGGGCATCTAAGCATAGCTGTACAAAATCTTCAGGGCCCACCTGATTATTAATATCATCTAGCAAATTTTGAATAGCGATGTCAACAGCTGCCATGGCTTCTGTGAACCCCGTTACTCTGTCCAAATTAGCAAAATGAAATTCTTGAAAATATTCATAAGCTTTAAACTCTATTTGGGATCTTATCCAGTGTCTTACACTTTCCAAATACACCTGAGGTGGTGCATTAGGAGCGAGGGAATCTGGACCTTCAGAAGAAGAAGGGGTCGGAGGGTCTATTTCCCTTTCTTGGTTGGGGGGCTGTTGTTTTTTTAAAATAGCTTTGGCTTTTTTAATTTTTTTGGCCAAAAGCCTTTTCAATATTTTAGATTTTTTCCATTTTTTTCCAACTCCTTTTTACATTTTTAGGTTTCATGTTTAGTCACACCCTTCCTTCCCCCTTCAACACGCTTTCCACCTTTTCAATTAGTGCACGGGTATCTGCTATTTTTTGGTCTAAAACTACCCTTTCTTCTGGAAAATTTTGCTTTTGAAACACCTCAAGAATTAGCTTTGAAAACTTCTTATCTATTAAACGCTTTAAAGATGTACAAACACTAAACAGCTCGTTACAAACAACAACTGATGCGGCAAGCCCTACAGGGAGATTGTTATTTGTAGCAAGGGTTTCGCGGGACCCAGAAGCCGGGGGATTAACTTCTTCACCCTGCTCAAACCCACCCACAAACACTGTTGCTTCTACAGGGTTGTTTGTCTTTACCTTTTTTAAAGCTAATTCATTTTGGGTTGGAAAGGCTTAGGGCTGTCGAAAACTAGGGGCTTTAACCCCTTTGCCTCGGTCCCTGGAAGTTGTAGAGGTAGCTTTTTTAGCTTTGAGCTGTTCAAAATTGGGGGGTCTGAGCCCCTTCCCCCCCGCCGCTGTTTTAGAGGTAGACTTTTTGGCCTTTTTTAAGGCCGGCTGGTTCTGTGTAATAAGGGATTTGGACGTGCAGGGCTGTTCAAAATTGGCTGGTTTAATACCCTTGCTTCCAACTGCTGCTGCCTCAGAGGGAAACGTTTTGCCCCTCTTTAAAGGTTGCTGTCTTTGTGTAATAAGGGATTTGGACGTGCAGGGCTGTTCAAAATCGGTGTGCTTAATACCCTTGCTTCCAACTGCAGCTGCCTCAGAGGGAAATTTCTTGGCCCCTTTAAGCGAGCTTCCCTTCAACATTTCTTCTTGAGAAATAACGCTTGATAAGTCTGCCAATACACATAAACAAAATGTTTTTTAGCACATAAGCCTGTATGTTCCTTTTTTTTTACTAACAACAACAAACATATTCCCCAAATATATATATTTTAAAAGCCTTTACATAACCCCGCTAAAAACGTTTTTGCAGTAAGGGGGTAAAAACAGCGTTTAAATACAATGTACAAAGTAAAGTGCTATTTTAGCTTACACCACCTGGGGGCAATACAACTGCAACAATTTTAACAACTTTTAGCAAAACTTTTTTGTGCAGTAAAACCTTTAAGGGCAAAAAAAGCTTCTTTTTTTACTAACAATAACAAACATAAACCCCTAAAAATGTACACTATTTTCAACAACAGTTTTTTAAACACATATTTAAAAACAGTTCACACCTTCTTCTGTAATTTCAGGAAAACCTAACGGGTGGTTTTGACTTCCATCTTGTTCTAAATTAAAAAAATAAAATTTTTAAAACCCTTTTTAAAAAAATAAATTATACTTGTGTAGCATATTAATTAGCTTACCAAAATTTAAAGCTTCCAGTGCGAAATCTGGAATGTCAAGAAAAAAGGCCTCGTCCTATTTAAAAGAAAAAATATTGCCTTTTAACTAAGCACAACACAGGTATAATACCGTGGTGGCACACACAAACTATAGTAACTTTTCTTACCATGTTGTTGCTTCCCATAACGGTAGAAGTCTTGTATTAGCAATATTTCTTTAACAGCATTGTTCAGTTTTTTGTCCTCTATTTATAGGTTTAAACCTGTTTTAAAAAAAGGTTTTCCCCCCCCCAATTAATATTTAAAAAGGTGTTTCTTTAAAAAAACAGGGTGTGTAAAGGGCATTTTTCTAGGAAAAAAGGTGGGTGTGGGTTGAGGGGTTGGGGGTGCCTATATACTTTAGCTTTTTTAACTTTAATGGTTAAAAATGTTATTTTTTATAGTAAATGTGTTTAAACAGTTAAAAAAAACCTTTGTAAATGGTAATATATCCATTTACACCTTTGTAACCAAAAAGTTTTTAAAAACTGCAACCTGTGTTTTTTAATTTGTTTTATGGCCTTGGTTTTTTAAAACAAAACTTTTTTAAAAAATAAACCCCGTTAAACTTATTACTAAAAACTTTTACAAAACTTATTTTACATTGTTAGTAAGTTAAAAAAATTTAGGCATTACTTTAAAAAACACATTTTAAAATGGTGTTTAGCTTTTGTTACAGGGTTCTGGCTGTTTAGATAAGAGCAAAGGGAGGGGTCTTACTTGGTTTTTTTGTTTTTAAAAAAAGGCGGGAAGGCTTTGGCTACACACTTTAGCTTTTTAAACTTTAATGGTTAAAAAGTTTAGTTTTGATAGTAAGTAAGTTACTATGCTTTTTAATACCTGTTTTTGGCGTTCTTTTGTTTTAAAAGGAGACCTTGTTATGTTCTATTCTTCTTATTTTTAATTCACTAACTCACAAAGGCTGTTTTTGCTAACAACGGCTTTTGCTGCAAAAGCCTGCTATTTTAACTTTAAAATGGCCCATGTTAGCCTAAAATTAAAAAAAACAACCTTTTTTATTACAATACATTAGTTTTATAGCCCTAAATTGTTTTTGCAAACTTACATGTTATTAAAACAAACTTTTTTCTAATTTACTGGTTTACAAAATAAGGGGTTTATAAATTGTTTGTTACTAAAAGCCTGGGCTGCTTCTGCCTGCTCTTTTACATTTTAATAAAACACTTGTGTCAAGGGGGATAAATAAAAAATGTGTTTTCATTTAGGCATGTCTTTTCAAGTGTTTATTCCCTTAAAAGCCTTTCACCTCTCTTTGTTAAAGAGTGGGGAAAGAAGCAATCTTCTTCTCTCTAATCCACTGGCTTACAAAACAAGGAAACTATAAACCGTCTGTTACTAAAAACCCGGGGTGCTTCTGCATAATTTATTATTACAACACATACAAAAGGGTTGTGTCTTAGGTTTGTCTTATCCCTTTGCAAAATTTAATGTAACTTTAACATGTGTTTGTTAAAAAGTTTGGGTCAGAAGCAACCTTCTTATCTCTAAATCACTAACTCACAAAGGCTGCTTTGCTAACAGGCCCTTTGCTTCTTTGTCTTTCTAATTCACAGGTTTACAAAATAAGAGGTTTATAAACTGTTTGTTACTATTAACCTGGGGTGCTTCTGCATATTTTTTTTATTACAACACATACAAAAGGGGTGTGTTTTATTCTTTTGCAAAACTTAAGGTAACTTTAATGTATTAAAAATGGTGTATAACTAAAAGCTTATGGTTTTAATTTTTATAAAAACTCCTTTGTAAAAGGGCTAGGTGGGGGGAAAATGCTGGAGATCTGTTTCTTTAGATAAGAAAAAACAGTTAAAAGGGAGGGAAAAAAGGGGATGGGGAAAAGCAGGGGGGAGTTGGCTCTTGTTTAAAATCTTGGGACTCTAGGATTGGTTCAGAAAAATAATTTCTATGATGCTGTTGTAAAACCACCTCTGATTGGTCCGATCCAAAGGCGGTGATAACAAGCCTGAGAAGGGCTAAACCCGGAAAGCTGCCTCATTCTACAGAAAGACAGCAAAGGTAAAAATTCTCTCTCTTTCTCTTTAATACTACCCTGTGCTCTCTATCTTTGCTCTTTGCAAAGAGGACTCTCTTTTTCCTTTTCTTGTCTTGTTTTTTCTTTTAACCTACGCTGATTCTGTTCACTTTTTTACCCTGTGCTTACTAAACAGACTCTGCCTGCTTCTTTCTCTCTCATTCTGATTTCGCCATGTGCTCTCTATCTTTGCTCTTTTTTCTTGTCCTGTTCTTTCTTTTAGCCTCTCTTTTTTTCTTAATCTACACTGATATTGAATAGTTTTAATGCTTTTTTATTCTCTTTTATTACACTGCCTTAGTACATTTTCTTTTAATGTTTTTTTAACCTACACTGGTATTGAATAGTTTTATTGTATTTTTTTAGCAAATTTCTTAACCTACATTGGTATTAAATAGTTTTAATGTGTTTTATTTACTAGGGTCTGAACCAGAAAAGTTGCCTCATTTTACAAAAAGACTGCAAAGGTAAAAATTTTCTCTCTCTCTCTTTTTTTTTTAATTTTACCCTGAGCTTTTTATCTTTGCAAAGAGGAAATTATTTTAAATGCTTTTTTAACTTACACTGAAATTTAATAGTTTCATTGTATTTTAATATTAAAAACTTTTTTCTCAACCTACACTGGTATTAAATAGTTTTAATACTTTTTACCCTGTGCTTACCAAACAAGTTTTTGCCTTTCCCTTTTTTAGGGCTTTTAAACCTAGTTTTTAATGTTTTTTAAATGCCTTTTTTAGTGCCCCCTTTATAGTTTTTGGCCATGTGCTTACTAAACAGGTTTTGCTTCAGTCAATTCCCCTTTTAAATCTATTTGTATTGTTTTTAATATTATTTAATAATATTAAAAAGCTTTTTTCTTAACCTACACTGGTAGTCAATAGCCTTAATACTTTTTCATCCTGGGCCTCCCAAACAGGCTTTGCCTTTGTCAATTTTTTTTTAAACCTAGTTTTTAAATGCTTTTTTCTTAGTATTTCTTTATAGTTTTTGGTTATGTGCTTACTAAACAGGTTTTGCTTCAGTTAATTTCCCTTTTAAACCTAGTTTTTAATGTTTTTTTCTTAACCTACATTGGTATTGACTAGTTTCAATGCCTTTTTATTCTGGGCCTTCCAAACAGGTTTTGCCTTAGTAAATTCCCTTTATAAACCTAGCTTTCAATATTATTTAACTTTTTTCTTAATCCACCCTGATATTTAATACACTTTTTACAGTTATCTCAAAATTTTCTATTCTTTACCATCATCTCTCCTTACTCAAACTCACTAACCCTTTCTATTCTTTCATAACCAGCCTCTTTTCTTTAATAACTTACCTCTCTTCTTTCAAATTTCCTTTTTCTCTTCATGTCACCAAGCACAAACATACACAACACTTCCCCTAGTCAAACACATACACGCACACACACATTTTTTCAAAATGTCCGATGGCGCCACACTCTCACGCCAACGGAAACGGGGGACGGGAAGGCAGGACATAAGCCCTAAAAGGGGCGTGGAAACCTGTCAAAATTGCATGGTGATGAATACTATTGAGCCTATTACTACTGACCCAGGCCAGTGGAGTACAGTAGTCTGGTAGAGGGCAAATATACTGGTCGCGGGCTGAGTAGTTTTCTGTTCCCTGAGTGACCAGAGCAGGAGCTGCGCTAGAGTAATCAGGAACCTGCTAGAACCAATTAAGGCAGACAGGCTGATTAGAACACCTGCAGCCAATCAAGGCAGGCTAATCTAGGCACTTGGGTTTAAAAAGGAGCTCACTCCAATCAGGGAGGGGAAGTGCGTGTGAGGAGCTGGGAGCAAGAGGCATAAGGAGCTAGGGTGACCAGATCACCCAGGTCAAATATTGGGACATGGGGTCAGAGGGGAAAAAAATGGCGGCAGAGGCAAAAAAAACAAACAACCCCCCCCCCATCCCTGATTCCTCATCCTTCTGCAAGCCCTGGAGAGAGGCCTGGGAGACTCATGGGATCGCGGGGCTGGGGTGAGTGAGAGCCCGGCCTGGCCCTGAGCAGGCAGGACTCGGGCACGGTACCTGGAGGGAGAGTAGGGGGTGGCCTGCTGAGCCAGGCGGAAGCTGGTCTCCCCACCTGGGCAGCAGGACTTGGGAGCAGCCGCTGCTGCAGCTCCCACTGCCGCGGGGGGAGGAAGCAGTTGTTAGCCAAGCTTGGTGGCTGCGGCTCTGGCGCCCACGAATCCCTTGAGCCCGGCCTTTTGCAGGGACCCAGCGTGCATGCTGTGTGCGCCCAGCCCCTGGCCAGTCGCGTCTGGGCTGGCTGCCCAGCTGGTGCAATCCCATGGGGCAGCCCCGGAGTGGGGGCAGCAGGCCCCAGCCCCCCCATCCTGCTCGGGTCCCGCAGGGGAATGAACAGGGCTGGGCTGCCGATGCCTCCACTGCAAGATTGCACCAGCTGGGCAGCCAGCCCAGATGCGACTAGCCAGGGGCTGGGTGCAACGTGCATGCTGCTGTGTCCCCACAGCAGGCCCAGGCTTGGGGGGTTTGGACCTGGGCACCAAAGCCGCAGCCGCCGAGCGCCACGTGCTTGGCCACTTCCTACCCCCGTGGCAGTGGAAGCTGCAGCAGCGGCTGCTCCCTAGTCCCGCTGCCCAGGTGGGGAGAACAGCTGCCACCTGGCCCCGCAGGCTGCCTCCTACTCCCTCCAGGTACCGCACCCGAGTCCTGCCTGCTCGGGGCCAGGCTGGACTCTCACTCATCCTGGCCCCATACTTCCATGAGTCTCCTGGGCATGGCATGCTTGGCAAGAGGCGGGGATTTGGGGAGGGAGCCAATGGGGGAAGGAGGGGCCAGAGTCAGGGCGGGGGAAGGCTTGAGCCCTTCCAGGCTCTGGAGCCTTTGCTTGTTAGTCCAGTGTCCTGACCTAACATTGGTCGGGACGCAGGACAAACAAGCAAATATCAGGACAGTCCAGATAAAATCAGGACGTCTGGTCACCCTGTAAGGAGCTGAGAGTGAGAGGATGTGCTGCTGGATGACTAAGGAGTAAAAGCATTATCAGACACCAGGAGGAAGTTCCTGTGGTGAGGATAAAGAAGGTGTTTGGAGGAGGCCATGGGGAAGTAGCTCAGGGAGTTGTAGGTGTCATGCAGCTGTTAAAGGAGGCACTATAGACAGCTGCGATCCACGGGGCCTGGGCTGGAACCTGTAGTAGAGGGTGGGCCCAGGCAGTGATTTCCCCACACTCCCCCTGAATTTCTCCAACACCCCCCCCCCCCAGTTTTGTGAGCTAGTTACATACCAATTTAGTGACTGTTTGGAAATCTGAATTTAAACTGAAACATTAATACACACTTTAAAAGCTTATAGAGTGTATGATAAAATATGTGTATCTGAAAAAGTATACTAGATTTGAAAAGTATGAACATAGACTAGCTTCCTTGCTTCCTTATACAGCTGTTATTTTTTATGATGTCAGTGCATTCATTTCGGTGATGTTGGCCAACCTAATAATTTCAAATGATGATTTGCAAGCAAAGTCTAAATGAGCTCTTCCTGACAGCTAGTGATGAGCTGGAGCTGTGGGGAAAGGCTTCAGGGCCAGATTATATTTACATTCACACCTAATCTACCTAGGTATCCAGCAAACAGAGCTGTGTTGTCCAAGTGATAGATTTTGACTGGGGTTGGATTACAAACCACTTGAATGTGTAGGGAAGAGGGGATGAAATGTTGTTCTTATTGTATGAGTAAAGGGCAGTAGAACTGTACTTAGCCTGTGATGATTTGAAGGCATCAAGAGAGAGGGTGGGTACATGTCCCTCTCCACTGTTTAAAGACAGAGCTAATTAGGCTCCATAAAGAGTCTTTTGTTCTGTTAAGTGACCACTGCAGCTGAAATCACTGACAATCAGGTCTAAGTGCTTAGTCCTGTTGTGGGGACAGTGTTCCTGTGGGTACAGTGTTTTTGTGTAAGAGACAGCCCAGACTGCACTAGCAGCGAGCGAGGTTCCCACACTGAGAGCTCAGCTGAAATCACTGAGAGCTGGTGGAACCTCAAGAGACCAACTCGCAGAGGTCACAGTGGCAGGTGGCAGCAGAAGATGCCTGCGCAGTGCCATTGGCAACAGAGTGGTGGAGTGAATGGTGGCACAACGAACAGCCGTGACCAGACGAACAGTGAGCAGCTGGAGGAACAAGCAAGGTGCCTTCTTGTACCCCACCTGGAAGGTGTACTCACATGAAAGCACCTCTGAAATCTGAGTCTCCACTGACCAAGGACAACACCGGTGAGTGGAGTGCGATGGAGGGAAAAGTGAGGGGCATGTTAAATAAACATTTGTTTGTTGGACTATATTTTAGTCACTTTGCTCCAGATTGCTAGATTTGTGACTGGGAATGGAGATTTATATAAATATGTTTCCTAGTAGGCCAAGATTTTTAAAATGCATTATTTGCCAAGGTTGTTATCTCACATTGTTGCTATCTTGGGAGGTCATTATGTTGGGGAGTTTTCTGTACTAAACATTTTTATTATTATAATTAATTTTTACATAAGAATGGTCGTACTGGGTCAGACCAATGGTCCATATAGCCCAGTACCCTGTCTTACAATAGTGGTCAAGGCCAGGTGCTTCAGAGGGAATGAACAGAACAGGTAATCATCAAGTGACCATCCCCTGTTGCCTATTCCCAGCTTCTGGCAAACAGGCTAGGGACACTAAGAGCATGGTGTTGTATTCCTCCCCATCCTGGCTAGTAGCCACTGATGGACCTATTCTCCAGGAATTTAACTAGTTCTTTGTATAATCCTGTTACAGTTTTGGCTTCATAGCATCCCCTGGCAAAGAGTTCCCTAGGTTGACTTTATATTGTGTGAAGAAGTACTTCCTTTTGTTTTTTTAAAACCTGCTGCCTATTAATTTCATTGGGTGACTGCTAGTTCTTGTTTATGTGAAGGATTAAATAAAATTTCCTTATTCACTTTCTTCACACCAGTCAAAGTTTTGTAGACCTCTATCATATCCCCATTAGTCATCTCTTTTCTAAGCTGAAAATTCCCAGTCATTTTAATCTCTCCTCCCTGTTTCATACCCCTGATCATTTTAGTTGCCCATTTCTGTACCTTTTGCATTTCCAGTATGTCTTTTTTAGGATGGGTGACCAGATCTGCACACACTTTTCAA
This sequence comes from Gopherus flavomarginatus, assembly GCF_025201925.1. Classification (NCBI taxonomy): domain Eukaryota; kingdom Metazoa; phylum Chordata; order Testudines; family Testudinidae; genus Gopherus; species Gopherus flavomarginatus. The sequence goes on along the minus strand of NC_066626.1, from coordinate 8,251,749 downwards.
GGTGTGCACGTACCATGGATTTATATAGAGCCAATATAATAATATTTTCTGTCTTATCATCTATCCCTTTCTTAAAGATTTCCAGCATTGTTTGCTCTTGGGACTGCTGCTGCACATTGAGTGGATGTTTTCAGAGAACTATCCACAATGACTCCAAGATCTCTTTCTTGAGAGGTGACAGCTAATTCAGATGCCATCATTTTGTATGTATAGTTGAGATTGCTTTCCAGTGTGCATTACTTTGCATTTATCAACATTGAATTTCATTTGCCATTTTGTTGCCCAGTCACCCAGTTTTGTGAGATCCCTTTGTAACTCTTCGCAGTCTGCCTGGGACTTAACTATCTCGAGTAGTTTTGTATCATCTGCAAATTTTGCCACCTCACTGTTTACCCATTTTTCCAGATGAATATGTTGAACAGTACTGGTCCCAGTATTGACCCCTCAAGGATACCACTATTTATCTCTCTCCATTCTGAAAACTGATGATTTATTCCTACCCTTTGTTTCCCATCTTTTAAACAGTTACTGATCCTTGAGAGGACTGCCCTCTTATCCCATGATGGCTTACTTTTCAAAAGTCAATTTAAATTAAATACATTTTTTTAATAATTTTTTTTTTAGAAATCTAGATCTGTTATGTGTTTTGGTGTAACTTGCATTTTCCTTACGTTAAATTTGCCTTATCCTAACAAAACATTTACTTTATTCACTTTCTTCACATCAGTCAAGATTTTATAGACCTCCAGCATATCCTCCCTTAGTCATCTCTTTTCTAAGCTGAAAATTCCCAGTCATTTTAATTTCTCCTCCTGTTTCATACTCCTAATCATTTTAGTTGCCCATCTCTGTACCTTTTGCATTTCCTGTATGTCTTTTTTGGGATGGGGTGACCAGATCTGCACACAGTATTCAAGGTGTACATGTACCATGGATTTATATAGAGGCAATATGATATTTTCTGTCTTATTATCTATCTCTTTCTTTAAAAAGCAAAGATTTCAGAGTAGCAGCCGTGTTAGTCTGTATCTGCAAAAAGAACATAAGCTTTTGTGGGCTACATCCGATGAAGTGGACTGTAGCCCACGAAAGCTTATGCTCAGATAAATTTGTTAGTCTCTAAGGTGCCACAAGTACTCCTGGTTTTTTTTTTAAAAAGCAAACAGAATGTTGGGAATCATTGACTGCCACTGCACATTGAGTGGATGTTTTCAGGGAACTATCCACAATGACTCCAAGATCTTTCCTTGAGTGTTAACAGCTAATTTAGACTCCTTCATTTTTTATGTGTAGTTAAGATTGTTTTCCAATGTGCATTACTTTGCATTTATCAACATTAAATTTCATCTGCCTTTTTTGTTGCCCAGTCACCCAGTTTTATGAGATCCCTTTGTAATTCTTCGCAGTCTGCCTGGGACTTAACTATCTTGAATAGTTTTGTATCATCTGCAAATTTTGCCACCTCACTGTTTACCCATTTTTCCAGATCATTTATGAATATGTTGAACAATAATAGTCCCAGTACCAACCCCTCAGGGATACCACTATTTATCTCTCTCCATTCTGACAACTGATAATTTATTCCTACCCTTTGTTTCCCATCTTTAAACCAGTTACTGATCCATGAGAGGACTTTCCTCTTACCCCATGATGGCTTACTTTTCAAAAGTCAATTTAAATTAAATACTTTTTTTTAAATGTATTTTTTTTAGAAATCTAGACCTGTTATGTGTTTTGGTGTAACTTGCATTATTCTTATGTTAAATTTGCATAATCCTAACAAAACATTTACTTTATTCATATCTTTTTTTTTATTTATCTCATTGGTCCTGACACCCCACCCCTGTAAATTCGAACACCCCCCCTAATTTCAATTCCTGGGGAAACCACTGGGCCTGGGTTCCCCCCAAATCCCCCAACTCCTGATCAGACACAGGAGAAGTTGACCCAGACTGTGAGGAAGATCACTGAGGTGAGCAAATCTGCCAATAAGTGCAGGACCCACCAAGGCAGAGGAGGAACTTTGTTACAATAGCTAGAAAGTTAAAAATCACATGAAATAATACTGACAGGTATAGTGCAGGAGGTGGGTGTATGTGCCCTGCCTTCCAGAGAGAACCAGTCAAAACAATAAAGAGAAGGGGAGCAAGAGAGAGAGCAGTTGCACATGTGTGTAGTTGTGATGTTTATGACACATGTACATTGTAACTGAACAACCCAGTCGGACAATTTAATAGTTTATTTTGTTAAGATAAATATTTTGGATTTCTTGAAATTCCACAGCTGAAATACAAATAACATTATTTAGAGAAGTTAAATTTCAATATAGATTTGAGAGAAGAATAAAAAAAAATGTAAATAATTCAATTTCTAAAAATGTTTAGATGCTTGTATTTGAAATATTGTTAAAATGTAAATTAAAATATTCTTCTATTGACACCTTGTTACAATAATATTTTCTAAATTAGAATAATCTTTTTTCTTTCATATTTTACATTGAGATTTCAGAGGGGTAGAAAATTCTGACAGGAGTGAATGACCCCATCCACCGCCATCTGCTATTGGCCTAGAGAGTCTTTGAGGTGTCTTCTTTCTTCAGAGAACAGACACCTCTATCCCCCTCCCAAGAACCAGTTATGCCCAGAGACAATCCCGAGTGGTCAGTCCTCCCTTCACACGAATGCCGACTACTGCCAAGCCACCAATGACGCTGGTTTCATGGGAGGCTAACCAGAGCCAGCAGTTTGGAGACTCTTCAGGCGAGCCGTTTCTTCCCCGCATGCAGGCCTGGAACCCTGGGGCTCTGTCCCACCTATCCCACTTCACTTCCTGGGCCTCTGATATGTAGCTTACCCCACTGATGTTAGCCATCTGACCCTGTATTGCCATATGGGGATTCACACTTGGGGTATGCCTCCCGCTTGACCCTGCACTAGTGCACAAATGGCAAACCGCTGCCATTACATCTGCAGTCCGCGAGATGGCACTAGAGTCTTCTCATGTTTGTTCCTGTTAATGAAACCGCTTGGAGAAAGCTCTAGCACAGGGGTCAGCAACCTTTCAGAAGTGCTGTGCCAAATCTTCAGTTATTCACTCTAATTTAAGGTTTTACGTGCCAGTAATACATTTTAACCTTTTTAGAAGGTCTCTTTCTAGAAGTCTATAATATAGAACTAAACTATTGTTGTATGTAAAGTAAAAAAGGTTTTAAAAATGTTTAAGAAGCTTCATTTAAAATTAAATAAAAAGCAGAGCCACCCGGACCAGTGGCCAGGACCCAGGCAGTGTGAGTGCCACTGAAAATCAGCTCACGTGCCGCCTTTGGCACCCGTGCCATAGGTTGCCTACCCTGGTTTAAAATTTGCTTTAAAAATATTTCATTAGTGAGTTGGTGACGATTATAAAATCACATCTCTAAAATATCCTTGCATAGATTTTTAGATACACAATCATCTTTAGCCTTAAATGCTTGGATCTTCAGACATATGGTTTTTTAAATAAATTCTTCAAAAGGCCACCCTTATCTAAAATACAGTTTTTAATTACTATAGTAAAAGAACTTACTTCCAAAATCTTTCTGTCAATCCATTTCTCCCTTCACCGCCCCACCTTTCCCCCCACTCACTCCCAAAGAGAGCGCTTAGATAGCTGGCCAAAGAGTTTCCCTTTCTTTCTTCTGACTATCTAATAAACTAGTTTTAAGCAAAATCAGTACCTTAGTAAGATATAAAATCATTTGTTAGGCCTAAAATCTTTGGAAACATATTTTTTTTAAAGTTGGTAGAATTTCATAAATGTGTATTGTTATGGAGATCACACACAGTAAATTAGTGTTCCCTTTTTCTAAAAACAATGAACATTGTTATGAACACACTAAACCTCTGTGACTGATTAATTTAAAATAATGTCTGTTTCAGTGAGTTAAATATGTAGTAATCTGGAATGATTATGAAGGCTTAAGAGTACATTTAAAATATAAAATCAGTTGGAAATACTGATTAAGAAAATGTAAAACAGAGAAGAGCTGCATCATGTATTCCATAATATTGAATGTTGTATTCAGCAAGACAGCTGACTCACCCTTACTACAAAGTTTTTGCAAATAAATGTCTGACAAACTTCAGGGCATATCAAAAAAACCTGTGACTGACCTTTTTTATTCTCAAGTGTAGTGCTTTTAATTAGGTACCTTCTGCACGTCCATTCTGCGAGAGGGAGAGGGTACAGGGGTCTCTGCTGGGAACTGTGACTCTCTGCCAGTATGAGGCGGGCCGGGCATCTTATTATTCTTTCTGCCTTATCCCTCCACCCCCCAGCCTCCTGCCAAGCTGCAAACTTATTCTGCTGTGGGGCATAGGAGCACCAGTTTAATAATATTGCATAGGGCCCCATAAATCCTAAGGACGACCCTGGGGGCACCAAAAAGCAGTGCCCCGGCTCGTCAGGGAGGAGCCGCCTTCCAGAGGCACCGGAGAGCCAGAGCGTCGGCTTGCGGGGGCAGTGAGCTCCAGCCATGGAGGAGCCGGCCCGGAGCAGGGGTGCAGGAGCACTGCAAAGGTGGCGGCATCGTTAGCGGGGAACAACTTCGCCCCCCCCTTCCCCTCTAGCCCAGGCTGCAGCCTGGCGCCACCGCCCCGGGGGCTCCTGCAGGCTGCAGCAGATGCATGTGGGCACCAGCCCCTATGCGCCTCCCAGCTCCCCACTTGCTGCACTCGGGCTCTGCGGTTCCCAGGCATGTGAGCCACCACCGGGGCACGGTGCCCTGAGCCTGCTCCAGGAGGGGCAGCGGTGGCGGCGGCTCACACTCCCAGGCACAGCAGAGCCCGAGCGTGGCGAGGCAGGAGCTGGGGGAGTGCACGGGGGCCTCTGCCTGCATGCATCTGTTGCAGGAGCCCCCAGGAGGGAGGGCGCCAGGCCGCAGCCTGGGGAGGAGGGGCGGAGGTGCGACTGCTCCCCGCTAGCGGTGCTGCCTCCGCCTTTGCAGGACTGCTGCCCCCTGCGCCGCGCAGCCTCCTCCGTGGCTGGGTCTCGCTGCCCCAGCAAGCAGGACGCTCTGGCTCTCCGGTGCCTCCAGAAGGCGGCTCCTCCCTGCTGAGCTGCTGCAGTGGCCCAAGCCTGGCAAAGCCAGTGAGTGGACTCGGGGTGGGGGCTGCCAGGGTGGGGTGGGGAGGGCTCATGTGGGGGCTGTGCACCCTCCAGGGGCGTTCAGGGGGTGTGGAGGGGGGAACCTGGTCTGGGGAGCAGCCCTTGGGCACGGCTGGCCCTGGGCAGGCTGGCCCTTGGGGTTTATAAAGGCTCGTTGAGATTTGCCCCTCAATGAACCGATGTTACGGGGTGAGGGGTGCAAGGTGGAAGTTTTGCCTAGTGCGCAAAATATCCTTGCACCAGCCCTGCTGTTTGGGCCACTCCATCCCCAGCGGCAGAGACCCAGCAATGAAGGTGCCAGAAGCTTTTGGTGAGGAGGGATCAGAAGAGGCAGGTACCAGCTTTAAACCCCAGAGGGAAGCTCCCTCCCCTAATGCAGCCTCAACTCCCATGCCAGGAAACAGAGACTTATTGGTACTGTTTGAAGACAGGATACTGGACTATATGGACCATTGATCTGATCACTCTGACCATTCTGATGTTCTTATAACTAACCGAGCTGTATCTGGCCCCTACTGTAACCCACTAGACCCCAGTCCCCTCCTAGAGCTGGGATAGAACCCAGGAGTCCTGACAGGGTCTCTCCCTACAGAGTTAGTAACAAAGTAAGAATATACATTCACATTGTAACCTGTGTCCCTAAAATGATTTTCCACAAGATGACAGACCATGTTAGTATTAGAGCTCAGTGGGTCTAATACTGATTGAATTTTCTTTCTTTTATAAAGGAATTAGATACAGGGCTCCTGCCAGCTAATTGCTAACTTACCTGCCAAAACACTAGAGTTCTCAGGTGATGAAGTAGCCCCTGGAATCAAGGTTAAATTACCCTCCCCACCACCACTACCATTTGAAATGGTGCCCCTAAGTGCACTGTACCCTACCGTGCTTCCCCATAAGCGCTGCATTAACAGGCAACTTTGCAAGTGACCCCCCAGGCCTCTCTATGTCCTTCGCCACATGTATCCTGTCCCGATTCTGGCAGCTGCTCGAGAAAAAGAGCTCACCCCTGCTCCCACCTGAGGGATGTGTTGGGTTGAGAGCAGGTGGTCGAAGCAGGCAGTAGGGACAGAATCTGAGACTTGACGCTCCTAGAGTGACCTCATACCTTTATAGACCTGCCCTTCACCTGCCCTTAAAATAGACCCATTTTAAACCCTTCACCACACAAGACAAAGCCCGTAGGATTCCTCATTAACTATTTATTTCTCCTCCCCTGGCTCCCTACAGCCACCAGCCACCTTCGAACTTTCCCTCTTCTCTCCCAGGCTCTGCTCACTTGATTGCAGCAGCTCAGCAGATGGTCCAGCTTTGCTCTTTCACGTCCATTCTGCACTTCTTTGGGTGGCTGCATTTGCAACCGAGCAGCCTGATGGAAATCCCTGAGTCCTCTGTCTCGGCAGGCAGGCCAAGCAGCCAGGGGAGGTTACCCTGAACAGTCAGCAGTGGAGGCTTGGCCGATAGGGTAGGGTTACCATAATTTGTACTTTCAAAAAAGAGGACACTCCATGGGTGGGGGAGTGGTTTTAATCCTCCAGACGCCTCACAGGTAGGATTGAGGGCCGTACTGTGGCAAGAGGTGGGGGGAGAAGACCACCCCATTTTGTACCCGAGCCACAAGCTGTTCCCCAGAGGGACCCGGTATTCCACCATAGAGCAGGAGGCCCTGGGAGTGAAATGGGCAGTTGAGGCGCTGAGGTACTATCTGTTAGGGAACCCCTTCTCCTTGGTAACAGACCACATACTCCTCAGGTGGATTAACAGCATGAAGGACTCAAACACACGGATCATGCGGTGGTACATGTCCCTCCACCTCTATTCCTTCCGAGTGTTACACCGGCCAGGAAAGGCTCATGCGAATGCAGATTTCTTTTCCCGAGTTGGGTGGGGGTGAAGAGGAGGAGACGACCAAGGGTCAGCCGGCCCAGGCGGCTGTCTTAAGGGGGAGGGTGTGTGACGGGGCAGAGTGGCCCCGCACTGGTATAGCAGGGGTTAACCCTTCCTTCCTGGCAGAGGAAGCCCCGCCCTGGAAGTTCTGCTGGCCATGCTCCAACTAGAGCTCAGATATAAAAGCCTGCAGATCAGCTCAGTCTGGGCTGACCACCGGAGGGGAAGGACGCATGCTGCTAGCTCCTGCAGAGAGAGGGCCTGTGAGCCAGGATCCAGGCGTCACCCCTGCCGAGGCACCACCGGAGACCCTAACAGAGGACGACCCAGGGGAGGAACAGACCGGAGGACCCCTCGCCGCAAATCACTGCCATTCCCAGGGGAAAAGTAGAGATAAACGGCATTAAAGCTGTATTACCACTAGACGTGTTGTGGGCAGATCCCTGCCGAGCGACAAGTAGAGCTTGCCGCTACCAGGGTCCTAGCTTGGGGCTCAGAGGAGAGGGTGGGCTCGAGTCCCACTACCCCCTCACCCTGAGGTATGAAGGATTATGTAGACTCTGGCCATAAGGTCATGCTACTCCACCCGCAAGAGGGGATTATATGAATGTTGGCCACTAGGCTATTCTACCCTGCTGCAAAGGGGGATTATATGGACTTTGGCCGCTAGGCCGTGCCACCCCACCAATAAGAGGGGTTATATAGACTCTGCCCACCAGGTTGTGCTACTGCGCCTACTGGGGGGAGAGAAGAGCGTACGACCGAGTGACAGTAACAGATGGCCCGTAGAGAGGCAAACACTGAGACTACAGAGAGGCAAGGCCCCGGCCCCCTTCTGGCATCTACCACAAAGGGGTGCTGTGGTGCCAGGCCCGCTGCAGACTCCTAGACTTTAAGGTCAGAGGGGACCATTTATGATCATCTAGTCCAGGGGTCGGCAACCTTTCAGAAGCAGTGTACCGAGTCTTCATTTATTCACTCTAATTTAAGATTTCGCGTGTCGGTCATACGTTTTAACATACTTTACCAGGTCTCTCTCTGTGTCTATATATTATATAACTAAACTAGTGTTGTATTGTAAAATAAACAGGGTTTTCAAAACATTTAAGAAGCTTCATTTAAAATGAAATTAAAATGTTGATCTTACGCTGCCGGCCCACTCAGCCCGCTGCTGGTCTGGGGTTCTGTTCACCTAGGCTGGCAGTGAGCTGAGCGGGGCCTGCATCTGGGACCACGGCTGGCAAGGGTCCATCAGCCAGAATCCCAGACCAGTAGTGGGCTGTGCGGGGCTGGCAGCCAGGACCCAGAGGGCTGGAGTCAGGGCTAGGGGCTGGGTATGTGAGGGGGTGTAGGTGTCAGGGCAGAGGGGGCGCTGGGTATGGGTGGGGGTACCAGAGTCAGGGCTAGGGTTGCGGGTGGGGGGGGATGAAGGTGTCAAGCAGAGGGCTGGGTATGTATGAAGAAGGTACAGGGCTCAGGGCAGGGGCCTGGGAGGGGGTGCGGGGCTTGGGGGATGGTTTGGGGGTCAGGGGAGAGGGCTGGGTGACTGCCCCCCTGAAAACTCTCAACATCGCTGCGCCTCGTCCCCTGACTACCCCCTCCTGGGACCCCACCCCCTATCTAAGCCTCCCTGTTCCTTGTCCCCAGACTGGACTCTACCTCCTACCTGTCCCCTGACTGCCCTGACCCTTATCCAGACCCCCAACCCCAGCCAGACCCCCGGAACTCCCATGCCTATCCAACCACTCCCTGCCCCGACAGGACCCCCAGAACTCCCGACCCATCCAACTCCCCCACTCCCTTCCTGCCCCAACCCCTCTCCACACCCCTGCCTCCTGACAGGACCCGCAGAACTTCCCAACTCATACAAACCCCACAGCTCCTTGTCCCCTGACCACCCCCTTAAGAGACCCCCCACACTAACTGCTCCCCCCAGGACCCTCCTTGTTCCTGGTCCCCTGGCTGCCCTGACCCCTATTCACCCCCTGCCCCCTCACAAACCCCAGGACTCCCATGTCCCATCCAACCCCCCCCCCCCGCCTCTAGGCCCTCCCCGGGATCCCATCCCCACATCCAACCCACCCTGCTCCCTGTCCCCTAACTGCCCCCACCCCTTATCCAACCCCCCTAGCCCTGGGCCCTTTACCTTGAGGCTCCACGCAGAGCCAGACATGCTGCCCCGCGAGAGAGCACAGCCCCGGCCCTCAGAGCGCTGCATGCGGCAGCAGCATGGCTCCAGTTGAGCGGGGAGCGTGTCTGCCTCCCCTGGGAGCCAAACGCTGCCCCACAGGAGCGCGCAGCCCCAGCCCCCAGAGCGCTGCGCATGGCAGCAGGGCTCCAGGGGAGGGGAGAAGGCACGGGGAGAGGCCGGCAGCTTGCTGCGCTCGGCCCGGGAGCGCGGACTCCACAGCTTACCGTGCCGGGAGAGTGGGGCCATTTGCCCGCCCCGTGCGCATGGCTATGCTTCTGCTCCCTGCCCCTGTGGGGGAAGTGGAGGGCAGACGACAGCGCACTGGGCTGGGCAGGATTTTAATGGCATGCTGGAGTCCTGGCAGGCTCCAGCGTGCCATTAAAAATTGGCTCGCGTGCCATCTTTGGCACACATGACATAGGTTGCCGACCACTGATCTAGTCTGACCTCTTGCACAATACAGGCCACAGAAACTCACCAACCCACTCTTGTAATAAACCCCTGACCTATGTCTGAACTACTGAAGTCCTCAAATAATGGTTTCAAGACTTTAAGGTGCAGAGAATCCTCCAGCAAGTGAACCGTGCCCTATACTGCGGAGGAAGGTGAAAAGCCCAAATACGGCGATCAGCTAAACCCCGAGCATGTGGGCAAGACTCACCTCAACCCAGTAAGAGCAGGTCTGTAAGAGGGAAAGGAGAGTGATTTGCCCTGCGCTGCAGAGCCTGAGGCTTAGCCAAACTGATTACAGAACAAGTCCTACCTCAGAGGGACCGTGTATTGGCCCCGAAAGAACCAGACTTCAGCGGCGATAAAGCCTAGCTGGGCTATGTACCAGAATGAGAACTAGGTAGGAAGCTGAAAGCAGCAAGGAAAGCCTAGAAGGGAAGTTGAGAAGAGAGGTAGGATGTGCCCAGGGAAACCTGCAGCAAAGAGAAAAGAGCAGACCTAGCTGTTGAGTACAGAGCCCTGAGCTGCTACTAGCTTCAGGGTGGGACCGGGTTCCTCTACTGGCCCAAAAGATGAGGGCATAAATGCACCCAGAGAGGTTACCAAGCCCAGCAAGGAGGCTGCAGGCTGAGCCAGAGCCCAGCGAGAGCAGAAGAATTTTTTTCTCTGGGAAGACCTCTTTGGACTTTTAGTGTGTGACAAATTGAGCCCCAGAAGCGTGGACTAAAGGTAGTGAACCGGCCAGAGGGCTGAATTACCAGGCAGAGAGACTGCCATGGTGCTGGAGTGACCATCGATGGAGGAGCAGAGGGCACCTAACAATGAGTAGATTCATTGATTATTGGCATAGTGAGCAGGATTGAATTCCCCCTGTCATCCATGAGGGCTCATGGAAGTCTTGGTAACTGAAGGAAGGTCCCACCCCACAAATGGGATTTCCCATTTGAGTTCCAGGGACTGGTTAAGCAGCCAAAGCAGGGCTCGGGGTTTATCCAGCAGCTCCTAGAAACTTACCAGAAGCAGAAGGAAGTGCAGGCAGAGCTACAGATGCAGCTGGTAATCTTGAGGGAGCAGCAGCAAGACCTGTCAGAGATCCTGCAAAGGAAAATCAACCTGCTACACCCATGGACAAAAAGAGCAGCCTTGGCTCTAGTGGCCACAGTCTAGTAACCAGTGAACTCTGGTACAAAGCTGCTTCCATTATGGAAACAGCCTGGTATTGGAGAGTGGGTGGGGAGACCAGGGAGATGGGAGGGGGTACTGAGGCTGGGATGGGGAAGAAGCTGTGGGGCTGGGCGGGGAAGGAAATGGCCCAGCTTGTGGGAGGGATCCTGCTGGCTGTGTCTGGAGCACTATGTAGCCTCTTCTATGGGAAGTTCCCCTGGGTCAGTGGGGCCTGAATCTCTCCTGCTCCTTTGTTCTCTTTGGGCTTCACAGAAGATGTCTGGTGAACTGCCTGTGGACTCTGTGCCCAGCACCACTCCGAAATTATTCGCTACCTTCAAAGAAACAGGGCACAGCTCAGCCTGTTAGGTAGGCTGGAGACTCACATTTCACTCACACACACAACACTGAGGTGCTTTGGGAAGCATAGTAACAAAGAAGAGATTTAAGTGATACTAAGCAAGAGAAAGAGACAAATTTCAAACAGACAAACAAAACACACTTTGTAGTGACTCAAACTGAATCTTAAGAGTCACAATCGTGGCTTTAGCGGTTTCCAGACTAACATCTTCGCTTTCTTAACAGACCTTATTTGATGTCCCTGTATGGTACAAAACTTCTCTGTCGAATCTGCTGATTTGATTGCTTAGCCTTTTGGTTTCAGACCCTCTGTTCTCCTTATGGGGTGCCTGGACCCTGACTGTAACATCTCTCTTCCAGTCTCTGGCCCAGCCTCTTCCACAGATGTATGCTGCAGCCAGACCAGCTCAGAGAGCAGTGAGGAGAGATGATCTCATCCTGTCAAACCAAGCAACATGGGTCCCATTGAGGCTGAGATGGAAGATCCCATGTATCTCCTGGAGGTAAGAACCGTTCACTCTTCTGGGCACTTGGGGCTGTTGCAACAAAGAGGGGACTCCTGTTCCATAGCCTAGTTGCCATCATGACTTTGTTTTTTTCTTCTCACAGGATGTGTCCGGGATCCTGGAGACTGTTTCCTGCAGGAGGTTTGAGTGGGGAGAGATCACTCAGAGTCATGACCCATGGGTCATTAACCCGGGTCTGCAGGGTTCATGGGAGCAGCCACACTCCAGCAGGCCACCTGGAAGCCTACGAAAAACTGCTTACCTAGGACTTTCGAAGTCCAGACCCAGTTTGAGGTTCCATCCTTGAGGTCTGTTGGCAGAGTCCCAGAGCAGCTAATCGGCCCCCGGGACCTCCTTAAACCAACAGCAGGAACAAGAAGCTGTCTGAACACCAGAGCTCCCCTGTCTTCTGGAGCATGAGACTCGCTGTGATTAATCCGATTTGAGGGTCTGAACACAATTTGGTCTTTTGCTTCTGCTCTTCCAGTATCCTGACCCAGCTGACCCTCGACTCTTGTCTTCTGAGTGGAGACTTTGCCTCTGAGCACTAGGTCTGACTGCCCATGACCCGGCCATGACACTGACTTTTCTACAATTCCTCCAATGCCTTTTTCTGCTCCCAGCAAGACACACCAATCCCCTGGCTCCCAAAGTTCTAGTTGCTGCTATTCAAGGGCTCAGGGGTAGTGCTTGTATTGCCCCCTCCCACACCACAGCTGCTTTTCCTATGGGAATCTCCCTAGCGCAGAGGAGAAATCCGCTCTTCTCTTAGAATCAGTCCTGGCAGCAATTCAGGAAGTCATAGAAGGGACGGTCTGCTCAGCTCCCTCTGCAATGCCACTGTCAGAGCCATTACTGGTGGGTGCCAAGTGAGTGCGTGGGCAGCTCCTGGAGAGACTCCTGGGGCAGGGTAGTGGTGTTTCACGGTGACCTCTGAAAGCCATGCAAAGAGTGCAGCATTGAAGAGACTCTCCTGCTGTAACAAAGGGTTTCTGTTCTCCTACATAGTCAGCCAGTGAGGCCAGTTTGCAGCATGTGGAAGAGCTGTTTGGTGCTGAGCTGGAGGATTCACCATATAGCTGGCAGCAGCTGCAGATCCTGGAGTCCCTATGGTAGGGTTACTGTGCATCCAGATTTTCCGGGACATGTCCAGCTTTTTGGTTTTTAAATAGCCGTCTGGGAGGAATTTATAAAAATCTAAAAAAAGTCCAGAATTTCCCTCCCAACACTCCAGGGGCTGCAGAAAACTGTCGCGGGTCCCGGGCCCCTGGAGCTTCTTCTGCTCCTGCTCTTCAGCGGCAGTTCAGTGGCAGGGGGTCCTTCTGCCCTGGGACTCACCGCCAAAGACCCCAGGCCCCCTGAATCCTCTGGCCAGCCCTGCCCAATGCAGAGCGTGACTCAGCTGACATGGCGGCCAGGCCGGATTGAGCCGCTCACATCCGGGCCTCCAGTAGCCAGAACCCCTCCCCTGCTCTCCTCCTCCCCTCTCTCCCTCCCCTGCAGCCAAAGTCCATTTAATCCCCCTTTGCAGGTGGGGTAGTGCGGCCTAGCGGCCAGAGTCTATATAATCCCCCTTTGCCAGTGGTGTAGCACGGTCTAATGGCCAGAGTCCATATAATCCTGCACGGTTCAGGGTGAGAGGGTAGGAGGACTCAGGCCCACCCTCTCCACCGAGCCCCAAGCCAGGGCCCTGGTAGCAGCAAGCTCTACTTGCCGCTCGCTCGGTGGGGATCCGCCCGCAACACGCCGAGTGGTAATACAGCTTTAACACCGTTTATCTCTACTTTCCCCTGGGAATGGCAGTGCTTCTGCGGCGAGGGGTCCTCCAGTCTGTTCCTCCCCTGGGTCGTCCTCCGTCAGGGTCTCCGGTGGTGCCTTGGCAGGGCTGACGCCCGGATCCTGGCTCGCAGGCCCTCCCTCTGCAGGAGCTAGCAGCGTACATCCTTCCCCTCCGGGGGTCAGCCCAGACTGAGCTGATCTGCAGGCTTTTATATCTGAGCTCTAGTTGGAGCATGCCCAGCAGAACTTCCAGGGCGGGGATTCCTCTGCCAGGAAGGCAGGGTTAACCCCTGCTATACCAGTGCGAGGCCGCTCTGCCCCGTCACACACCCTCCCCCTTAAGGCAGCTGCCTGGGCCGGCTGACCCTTGGTCATCTCCTCCCCTTCCCCCCCACTCAACTCGGGAAAAGAAATCTGCATTCGCATGAGCCTTTCCTGGCCGGTGTAACACTCAGACGGAATAGTGTTGGAGGGACATGTGGCTCAGGTACAAAATAGGGTGGTGTTCTCTCCCCCTCCTCTTGCGACAGTACGGCCCCCAATCCTGCCTCCGTGGCGTCCGTCTGGAGGATAAAGGGCCTTGTGAAGTCAGGTTCGATCAGTACTGGATCCCACGTCAGCCGTTCTTGCAGGGCGCACCATATAGCCCAGGTAAGTCACTTCTTCCTGGTCCAGGTGACATTTGGCTGGGTTTGCAGTGAGCCCTGCTTTGCCCAGCGCCCGCAGCACCTTCGTGAGATGCTTGAGGTGTTCCTTCCAGTTGGCACTGTAGACGATGATGTCCGTCAGCATCTCCCACAGCAAGTCGACCCGTGCGAAGATCTGCAAGAGTTCATTGGCAATAACTGGAGCCGTGGCGGACCGTAGTGGTACCGCCTCTGGATACTGTGTTGCATAGTCAACCAGACCAGGATATTCTTGTAGCCAGAGCTACTCTTCTCCAAAGGCCCCACTAAGTCCAAGCCTATCCGTTCAAAGGGTGTCCCTCCTCCTCACCCCACGAGGGGGCCGTGCTCCCCCTGGCACCTCTGACCCATCCAGCCCCGTTCCCTGTCCCCTGACTGCCTCCTGCCGCCCCATCTAACCCCTCCTCTCATTCCTGATGGCCCCCCAGGACCCCTGCCCCATCCTGCCATGCCTTCTCTCTGTCCCTGACTGCCCCCCACCGCCTCATCCAACCCCTGCTCCTTCCCGACAGCCTCCCCGGGACCCTTGCCCCCATTCAATTCCCCTGTTCCTTGCCCTCTGACCGCCTCGACCCCTATCCAACCCCCCACAAACCACCAAACTCCCCTGCCCTCTTCCAGCACCCCCTCCCTTCTGCCTGCCCCCTTACCGCACTGCCTGGGGCTGGGGCCAGGTCGGCTCAGCTGGGACTGGGACCGGCCAACTCCCTGGGCCAGGCCGGGCCGAGTCCGCTCAGCCGGGACCAGTGCCACGGGGCCAACTCTCCGGGCTGCGCTGGGCTGAGTCCGCTCGGCCGGGACTGGGACTGGTGCCGCGGGGCCTGAGCTGGGCTGGAGCCACAGCCAGGGGTGCTTGGCTAGGACCGGGCTGGGGCTAAGCCAGGGCTAGGGGGAGCCGCTCAGCTGGAGCCAGAGAGGGCCGCGTCGTGCCTCCCTGGAGACCTCCTCGCGGCCCTCAGCCCCAGTTTACCTACCTGCTGCTTGTTTCAGGATTCCCGCGAATCAGAAGTTTGCGGGAAGCATGGGAGAGGGAGGGGGAGGAAGGCGGAGCGTTCAGGGGAGGAGTGGGAGGTGAGCTGGCGCAGGGGTTGGGTAGAAAGCTGCCCGAGCTTTTGTTAAATGTAAAAACTTTTTTAGAACCGGTTGTCTTGGAACAACCAGTTCTAAAAGGGTTTCTAAATTTAACAACCGGTTCCTGTGAATCAGCTCCAGCTCATCACTGCCATCTGCCCAAAGAAGTCAATGGCTCTTATCTCAATGAGGGAGCGGGCTCTTCCCTCTCAGTCTCTTTGAGAACTAGCATTGTTTGTTTCCTAAGACAAGGTTACCTGTCCCCACTGCTCCCTGAGGTGGCCCAGCTTCTGCCTGCCCCCATCTGGGAGGCTATCACACACCCCAGGCCCTAGAAGACAGGTGGGGAGGAGGTTCCTATTCATGTCACCCTCTGAGAGCCCATAGAAGGGCCAAAGGAAGAATAAAGGGCAAGAGGTGAAGCAGGCCCTGAGCCTCTGTCCCATCCTCCCCTCCTCAAATGTGGAGCTTCCTGAGCTTCACTTGGGCAGACAGTCTGTAGCTCCGGCACAAAGGTCCTTCTGCACCATATGGGGCAGGGAGATCTCTGCCTGGGAGCACGGGGAATGGGATGGGGGTCAGAGCAAGGAAAGAGGGGAGGGGTATGGGAGTGAGAGGAAGAGCTCATGCCCCAGATGAAAGAAGTTTGGGGTGAGAGGGAAGGACCCTGGTCCACAGAGAGGGGAGAGAGTTCTGTCAGTGACAGGGGCCTCCATTTCCCCTTCCACTAGCCCCCCATTTACAGTGAGACAGAGCAGTACCTGCAGCAGGGAGCGGGAGTTGCTGAACGTGGGAGGGGAACCTTTAAGGGCATCAGAAGAGGCTCAGCCCTTGCAGCACCTCAGGCACCTGGTGCAATTGCCAGATGCTGCGGAGCTGACCCATCAGCTTGGCGGTGACATCCTCCCCCTGCAGGGGAAGGAGAACATGTCAGAGACTGAGACACTGCCCAGGAATCAGGGAGGATTAAGGGCACCTGGAACCAGCACCATTTCCATCCAGCAGCTGCTCATGTCTGAGTGGTGGTTTCACCCTCCTGATCCCCAGGATGGAGGCTTCTTGTCCTCTCTAGTGACCTCCAGTGCCAGCCCCCCTCCTTGTAGGGTTAGCTCTTGCCACCTCCCCCTCAGTGCCCCTGACAGCTGTTCCACCTCCAACCCACCTGGGGACACAGCTCAAGTTGGTAGAACCCTCTCCTCCACCCCCACCTCCATCCCCATCCGGGTAGGGCAGGAGGGATTCTGACAGCAGTGAAGTGGCATGCGGGGAGGTTGAGACCTTTCCCCAAGTCACCCCAGTGACAAATGCTGAAGCCACAGGATGGCAGCCCTGTGAACGGGGCAGGTCAGCAGCCCCTGCTGACTGAATCCTCCCATTCTCTCTGGAGTGGGTCCAGCCCTGCCAGCAGCAGGACAAGCTTCCCTCACCCTCAGAACTGCCTGGCCAGTCATCATCACCCATCAGTCCTTGGCCTCCCAGGCTGCCAGTGATGGGAGCAACTCTAGGCGGTGGCTCGGGTGACATGGACACTAGGTCATGGGGAAATGGGTTCAGCTCTGTGGGGCAGGAAAGGTTCACAGAGGGCACTTAGAGGACTCTCCTGCCCTTCCCAGGAGTGAGAGCAAAGCATCACATCCTAAGAACACAAGTCCATGAAGTTCAGAAGTCCCCACTAGGCTCCTTGCTCCCAGGCCAGCAAATGGTGATTGGATGGGAATGAGGCCTGGGCCCTGCCCCAATCTCCTAGGTCGAATGCAGCTGCTTACCTTGTACCCCAGCAGTTGCTCGGCTTCCCCCAGGATGGCGTATGTAAGGAGAAGCCCAGCCTGGCTAATACACAGCAGAGGGTGGTGGATCGCTGGCATTGCTGTCTCAAGGAAGTCTTTTCTCTGCCCCGCAGAGAAGAATTTTCCAAAGACCTAAGACCAACAGGACACGAGGCTGTAGCACACTGCCCAGAGCCAGCCTCCAAGTCCTGGAGATAGAATGACCTGAGCGTCTGGTGCCCCAAAGGGAGGGTAAGAGAGCTGCTGTAGCCAAGGCAGTTCATTCCCCAGGAGGTTCTCAGGGTCCCATGGCTCAAGGAAGCCCCTTTAATAAAAGGTGGCAGATGCTTAGGGAACATAGCCTGCAGTGGCTCTTTCTGGAGGGCAATTGATCACAGGGGCCATGATGGGTTGGAAATAGATCTCTAATGTGGGTGAGCAGGGCCTACTCTGCTGTGCAGCGCACAGAGATGATACGGGGCCCTGTATTGCTTCCAGCAGAGAGATCTCCTGCTCCTCAGTGGCTAGAGGAGTGTGCGGGTAGGGGAGGGGGTTGGAGCTGACAGACCAAAGGTCTATTCCCCCCAAATTAGTGATTTCTCTAGTAGCTTGGTATGGCCTCGGCAGCTCCTTGGTTTCTGCCAAAGGGAATCCAATCTGCAACCTGAACAGGATAAGGAGACTCATGTCCCAGTCCCCATCACAGACACTCCTAGGAAACTTTTCTTCTGCTGCAGCAATTCAGCTTGTGGGAGGCAGGACAAGCTCACACAGTCTCTCTCACGTGGCATCTATAGAGCAGCATTGTGTAGATGCACTTGTAGATCCAGGAGCCATTCCAAGGCCTCCTCTGTGATGTTGTGGAATCACTCATTTCACCTTTGACTTCAATCTGGGGGCACTGGGTTATGGTGTGTTCCAAGATTTGGACGTTCTCAGCACAGTTGTGAAATGGGGGCAGGGGGGTCTTTGATTTTCTACTTGTGCAGCAAGTAGTCGCAAGTTGAGTCAGTGACAATGTGTTTCTTTGCACAGTGGCTGAGGTCCAGATACTCTGCCCTTCCCTGGCCGGGTCTGGAGACACGACGAGGGCGCATGTGGTGCATATTGGCTCTGGAGCTCGCTGGGTCCACTACCGAGTTCCCAGGTTGGGGCATTCTGCTTCCTGACTGGCAAAGGAATTTGGGCAAACCTCGTCTCCGTTCTCTGCTTCTACAGGGTGCAGGGAATTATACAAGGGTCTGATCAAGCAATAGTGACTGACTGACCCAGTGCTCTCCTCTCAGACACTTGGGGATCAGCCAGGGGGACAAGGAGCAGAGAGACACCCAGAGCCATAATTCTCTATTAACTCACCCACCTGGGGATTCTCCTTATGCCACGTAGCAATGGCTCCGTGTAAGACACTCAAATGACAGCATCTAGCGAGGTTCCAATGTGGGACCTTTAGCACCAGCCTGTCCCACTGGGTGCTGGATGAGGAACTCTGAGCTGGAAATAAGGAGTGGGCTCTTTTCCTGTCTCCAGGAGGCATCCACTGCAGGGACCCCAGCCAGCCCCATTCCCAGAGCTGTGTCATATCCTGCCACAGTGTCCTTACCTCCCCCACCCTGGCTGTGTTTTTATAGCCCAGGAGCCTGCTGTCCTGGTGCCAGTCGCAGCACCACAGATCTTCTGCCTCGTGTATTGTCAGCCCTGGAAGAGAGAGAGAGACACTCTGATCATTCTGGTTGCAGTTTCTGTCTCCTTCTAATCCCATTGGTGGCTGCCCAGCGGAGTGGAGAAGAACAGAGGCAGAGAGAGACTTGTTCTCCAGCTGGGGTCAGGCTGAGAGAAATTGTCTGGGGTCCCATTAGCCACTTGTGGTCACTCTGAGTCCCCTCTTGGGTTCCGTGTCCCAGTGGGTTCCTTACCCCTCTGTTCGAGCAGCAGCTGGTACAGCCGGTAAGTCCCCTCCCTGGCCTGCCGGCTGATGTCCTGGTCTGGGTCACTCACAAAGAGAGCCAGCTGGGCCACGTGGTGACCCAGGCTAGGGAACTCTGCTGTGATCTAATGGAAGGGAAAGGAGAGGAGACTCCATCAGCATTTTCCTGTCAGCTCCCTGTCCCCTCTGGGCCAGAAGGCTCCTTCCCCTTAGCCCCTCTGCAGGAGATGTTGGAGGAGAGGAGCCTGAGACAGACCCTTCATTTGCTCTGCTGCCAAGGGAGCCAGGAGCTGCTTTGGGATGCCAAGCAGGGGCTGGAGCATGCTCCCTGTCAAGGTTCCTTCCCCACTCTGAACTATAGGATACAGATGTGGGGAGCTGCATGAGAAACTCTAAGCTGAATTACCAGCTTAGATCTGGTTTTTCTGCCACCACCCAAATCATTTCAGAGTTATTTGGGAAACTCTGTCAACCTCCCTGCTAGAATATCTCCCTCCCAAACACTAGAACCCTTCCCTGAGAAGCCTTGAGAGACTCCTCCACCAATTTCCTGGTGAACACTGATCCAAACCCTTGGATCTTCAAACAAGGAGAAATTAACCATTCTCCCTCCTTTCCCCCCACCAATTCCTGGTGAATGCAGAGCCAACCCCTTTGGATCTTAAAACAAGGAAAAATCAATCAGGTTCTTAAAAAGAAGGCTTTTCAATAAAGAAAGAAAGGGAAAAATCATCTCTGTAAAATCAGGATGGAAAATAACTTTACAGGGTAATCAGATTCAAGGAGCCCAGAGGAACCCCCTCTAGCCTTAGGTTCAAAGTCACAGCAAACAGAGGTAAATCCTCTTAGCAAAAAGGAACATTTACAAGTTGAGAAAACAAAGATAAACCTAACACGCCTTGCCTGGCTGGTATTTACAAGTTTGAAATGTGAGAGACTGGTTCAGAAAGATTTGGAGAGCCTGGGTTGATGTCTGGTCCCTCTTATTCCCAAGAGCGAACCACCCCCAAAACAAAGAGCACAAACAAAAGACTTCCCCCTACCAAGATTTGAAAGTATCCTGTCCCCTTATTGGTCCTTTGGGTCAGGTGTCAGCCAGGTTACCAGAGCTTCTTAACCCATTACAGGTAAAAGGATTTTGGTGTCTGTGGCCAGGAGGGATTTGATAGTATTGTACACAGGAGGGCTGTTCCCTTCCCTTTATAATTATGACAATCCCCTTGAAGGCCCAGGGACAACACTTGACCAGGAGAAGAAGAACTTGACTCAAGCCTATCTCATTCCCTGCTCTGATTCTGCCTTCCCAAGAGGAACACTCTGAACCCACAGCCCCTGCAGCAGCAGATCCTACAGCCCGTGGAGCCAGCCCGCCTATGCCTGGAGTCAGAAAGCTGGGGTCAGAGGTCACTTACGTCAAACTCGGGGAGGGTGACTGCGTATCTCAGCAGGGCCGTGCTGCTCTTAATGGCCCTGGCTTTCTCCTGGGGCACCCTGGACACAATCCAGGGGTTGACATGCTGTGGGGAAAGGAGGCAGGTCAGGATCAATGGGCAGGTGGTGCTTTGCAAATGAGCCCCAGCCCCCGCCCCAGCCCCAGGGGCCGGAGACATTATGCGCAGGGAGAATAGCTGAGTCATTGATCACAGAGCTTTAGAAGGGGATTCTTTCCCCCAGGACGCAACTTGTATCCTGCAGGTCACAACTTGTCAGGGTCTGTCTAGATTGGAACATGGTTCGGTATCGGGGCTGGTCCCATCCTCCCAGAATTCCTGATTTCTGAACAGTTCACCCCAAAGGAGACTGAATCCTCCCCCTTCCCTGCCACTAAAATCCTTGGTGGGATGTTAGGAGTCACCGAGAGCACAATTCCCCCAGAAATTTCAGAGCATATCAGAGAGAAGGGCTGATTCCCTGGGGTTCTCCTGTTTCTCTAGGAAGGAGCGTGTGCCTCTTCTCTGAGAACCATCTCTGGAATCTCATGGGGTGTGTGTGTTGGGGGAGTGGGAGAAGGGGGGTTTCAGACTCTCGCTCCCCAAGACAACCAGGGGCCCTCTGGTTAGTGCTCAGCAGAACCAGGCAGAGCTCTGGCTTGAAGTCTCAGCTCCTTCCTCTGTCCCTCAAGAAAGCAGGACCTGACCCTGCATTGCTCTGACCTCCCCAGCCAAGGACGCCGCACTGGGGACCCAGTTAGGAGGAGAGAATAGAAAATGGATCTACCAGTCTCTCCTTACCAGCCCCCAAAGAGTTAAGGTAAAATTGGTTCCCACTCCTCCTTATGGGACTCACCTCCAAGATGAAGTGGAGCCTGTCTGCATCTGGGGACTCTGCCAGCAGGTTCCCCAGCATGGCATCCAGGAGCTCTGGTATGACTTTGTGCAGAGCCTGCAAAGCATGGGTCAGAGTTAGGGAAACTGGGCCTACACCTGCCACAGGATGGGAAGAGGGGTCTCTGGGAAGCACTGGTGAGACTCCCAAACACATATCCTGGCCTCGCACATTCACATCCCACTGCAGGCAATTAGCAAGGATTGATGCCACCTGGATCTTTGAACCATGAGCTTAGCAGGTGTCTGCAGAAGGTCTTGTAGGCAGAAGAGTAGGAAACAGCCAAGTTGCTATGGATGAAAGCTGGGCAAAATATGGCATATGAAAGACAGAAAGAAAGACAGAAAGACAGAAAGACAGAAAGACAGAAAGAAAGAAAGAAAGAAAGAAAGAAAGAAAGAAAGAAAGAAAGAAGAGGGTAATCCTCTAGAGGGAAGGATCCAACCCTGCAGCTTGTTCCATCTCTGCTTACCCCACCCTAAATCCGGAGCTCCAGCGAACCAAGGGAGCAGGGACAAGGACCACTCTGGAAGAGGAGGAGGATTGAGGCAAAGGATGTACCTGGATGTCAATGGTGTCCATCTCCGTGCCCAGGGTGAAGACCGAGCCAAGGGCAGCTTTCAAGAGGCGGGACGCTAGGTCAGGCTGAAGGGCTGGTTTCATGGTGCTGGCAAGAGAAAGGAGCTGGTATTAGACTGTGCAGTATGGGGTGGGACTGTCACCAACACGGACACGAAACCACAGGGATATAGGCACAGGATGGCGAGAATGGAAAGTCACGCACTGAGCTAGGGAATGACAAGGCCAAGGCGTCACAGACAGACAGTGGCAGGACAGGAATAGCGTCTCTTCCCTGGAGCCTGCTGCCCCTCCTGTATCTGAGCTCGGGAGTGAGCCCCTCCCCAAGGCCCCTGGAATGTTAGTGGAGTGAAAAGACGAGCCCAGGCAGGAGAGAGTGAACCTTCCCACCCCATCAGCTCTGCCAGAGGAGCCACTCCTGGGTGGTGACCGACCTGGGAGTGCGAGGGACAGTGACTCCCAGCCTTGGGCCTGAGCAGCACTGGGGTTAGGGGTGCCAGCGGGGGCGGGGGGGGGAAGAGGGGGCTGTCTCGGTACCTGAGGTTGCCCACTGCAGCCAGGCAGCTGGCGAGGATGGCGCTGGGTGGAGAGTCTTTCGGAAGCTCCTCAATGAGCTCCTGTGAGACGGGAAGGAGATAAAGGAACATGAGAGATTCGGGCCCTACTGACACCTCCCAGTGAAGAGATTACACAGCCAGTGCCCCACATGGCCAGCAGGATCCCCCACTACCTCCTGCTCCGCCCATTTCTTCCTGCCCATCAGACTTGTCCCCCTTCCAGGATTCCTGCCCAGCTCAGTCCCAATCCCCTTCTTTCCTCCTCCCTGTCAAACCTGCCCCCATTCAGCACCAACCGACTACCGAGCTGGGACCATGGGATTCCTTGTCCCCCAGTCACAGGTGCGCTCCAGCCCCACAATTCCCTCACTGCCCAATCTCACAACTTCTCCCTTCTCTTCTCCCCAGCCTTCAACCCCAGCAATCTCTGCCCTCTGCTGCCAACCTCCACCACCACCCAGCCCCCACCCATTAGCCTGGCGATACCCCTGCCAATCCCATGTCTCTCTGCTCCCTCCAGCTGCTGGATGACGTGTCTCACTCACCACAATCCTCTCCACCACAGCCACCTTGCAGCAGTGCGGCTCCAGCGTGTCCTGCCCTCTGTCCTGTGCAGCAAGACACGCGGGGTAGACGGCCCGCAGGAACCTGAGCTGCTGCCCCTCATCCTGTATCCACCGGGAGTGGGGGATAGCGAGAGAGAACCTGTTAGCTAGGGACCTTCCTGCCCCACCCACACCAGCTCCAGGGCTCAGGCCTCAGTGGGGGATTGTGGGGAGCCGCCTAATCTCCATATCCCCCACGACTCCTACACAAGCAGGATTGGGAACTGGGACAGTGCCTGTGGGGGGAGGAAATCTCGGCTGTTGTGGGACAAACATTCCCATCTTGGGGGTCCCACATCAGGGATGTAAATAAAAGGTCCCCCTTAGGGATGGTGGATCATCAGGGACAAGACCCTCGGGCAGGGGGTGGGGATGCTGAGAAGGGACAGGACAATCTTGGTTCCAGCCCAGGTGGGGAACATTTGTACCTGTTCTCTGCACTGGAGCTGCTCTCTGATGACCTTGAGAGCAGCTTCCTCTGTGGTCATGGCCAGCCATTCCTCCTGTGCTGAATCCGTGGGGGTCCCTGCACCAGGGAGAGAAGGGAAGAGGGTGATGTCTGCTGCCCCTTGGGGGAAGGACAGGGGCGTGGTGGGGAGAGCAGGATTAAAAACCTCCCTTCCCACTGCAGGCACCCAGGGCAGATCGGGCCCCACACCTCCCTCTCAGGGATGCCTTCAGCCCCCAACAGCTTCAGAAGCCCATAGCAGAGACCCCTCCGCCCTCCACTGTCCAGGACTCCGTGGGAGGTGCCGACTCCCCCAGCCCCGGAGCATCAAGGGACAAAGTGGCAGCAGCTCTTGATGCCCCCACCCCCAGTTCCCCTTGCTGCAGGGGCAGCTGTGTGACTGCTGCTGGTGTCAGTGGGGTTCACGTGGCTCAGGCCAGACACCTGGGCTGGGGACCCCCCCCGCCATATCACTGGGAGAGTGTCTGGGCCCAGGGTGTTCATATCCCCATCCACACCCCTCCCTGAGCCCAGCCTGGCTCCTCACCTGGAACAAAGCAGCAGCGTCCATCGGCCTCGCTGCTGCTAGAGCCCCAGGCACTGCTGGTGTCCTGTGCTGAGTGGCTGGGGCTGGGGCTGGGATCTTCCAGCTCCTGGTCTGAGGGGGCTGAAAGATCCTCAGTGCCCGGGCAGGGCGATGCCCCCTGCTGGGAATGGGGGCTGGGCTCCTGGGGCCGCTGATGCCCACATAACAGGCCCCAGAGCCTCCCTGCCCGGCACCCCTCCTGGGCTGGGTCTTGTCTGCCACACCTCTCCCTGAGCCAGCTCCACCTGGGCTTGGTCGGAGCCTCTCCCAGCTCGGCGCCTGCGCCGGGAGCTGGCTTTCTTCTCCAGAAGGCTGGGAATTTCCTCCTTCTGGCCTGGATGGGAGCTGCTTCCCCGCCAGCGGGGACGGAGAGGTGGCTCTGCCCGTTGGGAAGATGGCCGCTGTTTTCCGAAGGCTCTGGGGCCACCTGCAGAGCCTTCCTCCTGAACCTTCACAGCAGGTTGGCCATCCTGGATTTGAGCAGGGAGCAGGTGTGAATCTTTTGTCACTCACGGGCCTTTTCGGTCCCTCCTCAGCCCTGCTCCAACCAGAGCAGCCCCTTCTCCCCCCATAGGAGCGCAGGGAGTGCAAACTACACACTGGCAGGAGTTCATTGCATGATCTGCTCCCCCTCAACGTTCTCCCTCATCATCCCTGCTGCTGCTGCTGCTGCAATATCCAGGAAGTCTCATCCTTTTAGAGCAATGGGGCTAGCCCCAATGCCCATCGGTTACCCTGGACAAGCAGCCCCCTCCTGTCATCCCAGGCCACAGTTCCCCACACAGGCTAGAGAAGGAACAGAACCCAGGAGTCTGGACTTCTCCTGGGAGCCACTCCCCACGTCAAAGTTACAAAGACCCTAGGCACAGGAAGCCCAGGGCCCTCCTCATTCCCCATTGATTTTCATGCTCTGCAGCTCACAGGGTCTGGCCCTGCTCAGAGACTCCCAGCCTGGGGAACAGTGTCCCACAAGGGAAGGGCTGGGAGCCCCATTGGTGGGAGCTTTCCAAACACACTGGAGATGGCTCTGGAGAAGCCCCTGCCCAGTCTGAGAGTGAGGGGCTCTTGGGGGCTGTTTGCAAATGAAATCCCCCTTTGGAGATGTTCTCTCCTCTTCTTTCTGCCTCTCTCCAGACAGGGGAAACCACCAAGGAACTCTAATGCCACTCACTTGCTCTAGGTGATGGTACGATGGATGATGGATGTTCAGGGTCAGCAGATGTCCCTCGCCCTCCTCCTCACTCTCCACTGAACACTCCCTCCCACAACTGGCAATTGCAACCAGGCCCTAATCTCCAGTCTCCCTGCCTTTGAGAGGCAGTGTCAAACCTGGCTCCATTGCTGCTTATTGGTCTGTGGGACTGGGCAAGTTGCTCCCCCTCTCTATGGCTCTCTGGGCCTAACATCCACGAATGGGCTTTAAAAATGACAATGGTTAAAGTTTGGCCTCAACTCTTTCTTCTTTCTCTCCACCAGCCATTTTAGCAAAGTTTAGAATTCTTGACACCTGGAAACACCCTTTTCTCCTTCGCAGACAGCTTGAGCCTCCCTCCTCCCCCAGGCTCACTGCTGCCAGGAGTTAGAGAATCGACCCTAATCCCATCGGACCTACTCAAGGAGTCCCACAGCAAAGCGGGGATAGCATCAGAACGAGAAGCCAACAGTCCTGACTCCTGTTCTTACTAACAGACAACAACCCCCACAGAGGCAGGGACAGAGCTCAAGAAATAAGGGGTGAACATTCTCATGGAAACCGTTTTCTGTCAGAAAATCCATTCAGACTAAACCATTTTCTTTCTTGAAATCATAACATGTAGGATGAAAATTCTTTGCAAACAAATATTTGTCTGCAAAACAAGAGCATCTCCTGTTTGTCACAGACCATTAAACTGTCTCGTCGTACACACAGAGGAGACACTGTGATCTGGAAAATTAGATAAGATGCTTCAGTCTGAGCTAAGTAGTTGCTGCTCTTAAGAATTTCAAAAGAATAAAATACAAATAAAATATAATATTACAGTCACACCTGGTAATAACGTGCCCCGCCATAACATGAAATCGCATATAACACGATCACAGGTTGGCTCCCCTTTAAGGTATAATACAGTATGCTTCTGTCCCAACGGTCCCCAACACCATGGCAGGGGAGAGAAGCTGCAACCCCACACCTGCCGGGGATGGAGAAATCCGGGGCTGCGGGTGCCGGTGCTCTCTGTCCTGGCAGGCACAGGACCACGACTTCTCTCCAGCTTCAAGAGGAGCTGCGGCTCCTCACCTGCCAGGGACAGAGAGCACCGGCAGCCGTAGCCCCCGAGTTCTCTGTTCCCGGCAGGCAGGGAGCTACAGCTCCTCTCCCCTGCTGGGCACTGGGGGCACTAGGCGGCGCACATCAATGCACCGCGTTGGGGACCACTGACAAACCTCGCTATACTGTGACCCCGCATTGAGCGCAATGGACGTTTTTGGACCCCAAACATCGCGTTATAGTGGGGTTTCAATGTATGTCATAATCTGATATGGCTCAATGTGATAGAACACCTCCTGCTCTGCACTGCTACTAGTGACACTCTTCAATGGATCCCCATCATACACCCATCGCAAGGTAGGTGGGAGAGGATTGTTATTTGTACTTGACAGGAAGAGAAACTAAGGCTGAGAAAGGAGCAGTGACTTGTCTTAGCTGATGCAGCCAGTCAGTAGCAGAGTTGCTCTCAAATGAGCAACAGAGCAACAATTGTTCATAGGAATTATTCAGCAAGTATTTTAGAAGAATTGGAATGTTAGAGAGGATCATGAACTGCTCCGAGACATTAAATGGAGAGCAGCATCAACATTGGTGAAAGATATAACTGGTTGTGACTTATTTGCTTGGTCATAAAAGAGAACAACAAAGACCAGAGTTTCCTTCCTGTCAATAGCCCCCTTCTCAGCCATCAAGGTTGAGACTTTGAGGGTGGGAGGCTAAGGGTTCTCATCAAATAGCCCAAAGAATGGTGCAGGTCACCACCGAGGGGATCACTCTCGGAGCACTCTTCCAGTCTCACCTCTCTGTGAGGGCCTCCCACAATCCCCCAGGCCCCCATTGCACACACAGAGCTCCTGGGGGTGGGAGGAGAGCAGAGGAAAAGGAGAAAGGAAACAAAAAGAGAAAGGTAGGAGGAACAGAGGCAAAGGGAAAACAAAAAGGAGAAATTCCAATGTCCCCAGTGATTCTAAGGGACAAAGTCCTAGCTCAGAAATAAAATGCTGCCCTCACAATCTAGTGTTTTCCTTTCCTAAAAATCAGCCGGCACCTGATGGATAAGACTGATGAGGTTCCAAACCTTTCAGAGGCTCTTACCTTCTATACAGGGATGTCTGTTTTCTGGCAAAATCAATAAACGAAAAGGAGACAACTCCGGAGAGGGTCTTCCTTGTGCTCGAGTAGGTGAAAGTGAATTCTCTCGGTCCTCAAGGAGAGACGTTGAGATGGAGACGTGCTGAAGCAAAGCCACAGGGATCTCCAAGGTTGCTCCTGTCCTGCACCCCTGTCCTGCCTGGCTGATGTCAAGATCTCTCTGTGAGATCATCGCCTCCCCACCACCTTTGTCCAATAGGCTGAGGTCCTGCCAAAGGCCCTTGTGATGTCCCTGCCACCCTCACCCCTCCCCTGCAGTGCTCATGTCCTGCCCTTGTCCAGCCACATGGGATGTTTGAGCTGCTTT
Organism: Gopherus flavomarginatus; assembly: GCF_025201925.1. Taxonomy (NCBI): domain Eukaryota; kingdom Metazoa; phylum Chordata; order Testudines; family Testudinidae; genus Gopherus; species Gopherus flavomarginatus. The sequence goes on along the minus strand of NC_066626.1, from coordinate 8,224,016 downwards.
CCCTGGATCACCCCACTCAATGACTTCATTGTGGGATGACACCGACTACACAGTGGAACAGGAGATGCTCTTCCGCATGCTACGCTCAGTTGTTCATAAATTAGTAGACTTTATGGACAGAAGAGACAATTAGAGCATGTAATCTGACACCCTGCAGATCACACGCTTTCTGTATAGTATAGTAGCTAGTTTTTGACTAAACATGTTCCAGAAAGACATCTAGTCTTCATTAGAAGACATCAAGAAATGGGGAATTCCCACCACTTCCCTTTCTAGTTTGTTCCTTTGGTGGGTCATCCTCACTGTTGAATATTTGTGCCCTATTTCTAATATGAATTGGTCTCTTTTGAGTTTCCAGCCACTGGGACTTGTTATGCTTTTCTCTGCCAGGTTAATGAGCCCTTTAATATCAGATAGTTTGTCTCCATGAAGTCACTTCAAGACTTCGATGACATCACCTCCTGATCTTTTAGATAATCTGAACAAGCTGAGCTCTTTCAGTAGTTCCCTAGCAGGCATTTTTCTCCAGCCCTCAAAACGTTTCATTACTTTTTGCTGCCCCATGTCCTATATTTCAAAATATTTTTCAAAGGTGGACGCCAAAATGGATGCAGTATTCCAGGATCAGTCTTACTGATGGTGTGTCACCTCCCTATGCTACTCACTGCTCTTTTCATACATCCAATGATGGCGTTAGCCCTGTTCACCACAGCATCACACTGGGTGCTCATGTTGAGTGGCTCGCCCAGCATGGCCTCTCAGTCCTCTTCAGAGTTAGTGCTTTCCTGGATACACTTCCCCATTCTGTAGGTGTGGCCTGCATGCTTTTGTGCTAGGTATAGGACCTTTCATTTGGTTCTTTTCTAACTAGTTTTCTTTGAATGGGTCCAGCTTATCAAGGGATCCGATTACTCTGTGTCACTGCCCTGTCCTCAGCATTAATTACCACTCTGCTAGTATTTTATCACCCACCGATGTTAGCGGCAGTGATTTATATTGTGTTGCAGTTCACTGATATTTATTTTCAAGAATTAGTCCTTGAGAGTTGTTAGGGGGATTATTCCTTCACCCTCTGACTTCCCTGGTCCTTCTCACGTGAACAGAGAGCAACAATACCCGAAGTCTGAAGGTGCAAACAATTTGATGTTTATTGGGGTGAACTTCCAGCAAGCATGAGTGCAGTTTCCTACCATAGTGTCCCCCTTCCCAGCTCTGACACCACAGGGCCTTGCCTGTGTCCCTGTTCCTATTCCCTGTTCTCATTCCTCCCTTAGCAAAACATGATCCCAATTCCCCCACCCCCAGTCCCTGGTCCCATCCCCCTCCTACTTCCTGATTGACTGCAGACTACACAGAAAAACTTGACTTCTGCTTAGCTATACCTTAACCAGTCATTTTACTGAAATTTAACTAACCAATCCTAACATACTGTAACATGCTTATTTAACCAATTATATCCCACCATCCTCTCGATGGCTCCCTCTACACCAGTGGTTTTCAACGTATGTACCATTGTGAGCTTCACACGCAGCTCTCTGTGTTATGTGGGCCGCATCCACGTGATATATATACTACCTGAATGGCTCTGAGGACGTCACATGGGCCGCAGCTGTGTGCTGATTGGGCCGTGGATTAAGAACCACTGCTCTACCCTGAGAGATCTGGCTTGTTTCCAGGCCCCATTGAAAAACCCCAGTGTAAAACAAGGTAATGCTGCCAATTGACACCAGTGCAGCTTATCCTGGTTTCATGCAGAGATAAGCTACACCAGTTCAAGACACCATTGACCTTGTCTTCAACGGGACTGTATTAGATCAGCTACACTGAAGACTGGAATCAGGACAAACCTCAGTATATACTTTGCTCAGCTGGAAAAGCTGGATTCGAAAGGTCTTGGCTACAGTGGCAATAGACACAAATATTGCTAAACTAGTCATAGCGGGTGGGATATTCCCGCCAATGGAGCCTTGAGGTGCTAGAGGAATAAATCCATCATTTTTCTGGAGTTACTAAAATACTTGGAGAATTGAAAGCCACGTCTCTCCTTGTAGTCTCACTCATTTAATTAAAACATGGCTGTGTGGCTCATGGTCATGCTTTCCAAAGGGGCAGGGTGAAAACACAAGAGACCCACATGCATCTTACACAAAGCTTTAGGACAATACTAAGCATAGGAAGTGCCAAGCCAGAGGGAACTGGAGAGAGTTCTCAGTGAGGGATGACGTGCTTTGAAAGGACACGTTTGCCTTTTCAGTATACTAAAGTCACTACATGCAAAGTATTTGGTGACAAGGGTTAGAACTAGGGAGAACAGCAGGGATAGCAGGACCATTTGCTTTGCAAAAAGCAGGAGACCTTCTTGGCCTTTCCCTCCCACCTTGGGGGAGCCCAGCTTCCTTTCCTTGTGTCCCTACCCCTGGCTGAGGAAGTGAAGACTCGCCAGACAGGGGGAAGAATTGCTCTTTGTACTTGGATGGAAAGTTGCTGGGGTTCCGAGCCAGAAGGTGGAGCAGCAGTGTCCCAGCCTGGAGTCTCCTACTGTTTCTCCTCCCCAGGGAAATGGGAAAGAAAACCCCACTCATGTCTGTGGTACCTACAGCTGCTGCACCATTAAGAGTCCTATGATTCCTGAGGGCCTAAGAAATTCCCCCAAGCCTGAGTTTAGAGCCTAAGGCTTAGCAGATCTGGGCTGGCTCCAGGTGAACAACCGGGGTTGCTCAAGATGACCTTGGACAGAGGGGAAATGGAAGAGAATGCTAACGGAGTAGACTGTGTGATCCAGTGGATCAAGGGTTGGCCTGGGAGTCAGGAGATCTAGGTTGTGTTGCTAGTTGGCTCTGGGCTGCTGCATGACACAGAACCAGCCACTTCCCCTCCATTGTCCCAGCTGGGTAATAACACCTTTGTAAAGGGCTTTGAGGTCTGTGGAGTGAGTGCCATGTAAGAGCTAAGCATGGCTTTGTGCAAAGTGCTCAGATACCATGGTGATGGGCACCCTTACAAAAACCTAAACAGAGAGGGGAGAGGAGGCATCTTAGATAGAGGAAGGAAGCAATAAATAAATCAGAGGGATAAACACGGAAAGAGTGAGGAGGCGGCCCTAGTTGGGTACAGGAGAAAAAAGAGTGTAGCCAATTAAGGGGAAAGGGATGAAAACAGAAACTGCTCTGTGGAAAGTCTGGTGCCAAGGAGACACGAGGAGGTGGGTCTTTAGAGGCGTGATTGGGTTAAAATAATTTAGATGGCGAGAAACTCATGGTTTAGTCCATCAACTGGATTAGATTGGGAAGAAACCTCCCCTATGGGAAAGTTAGGTCCTGGTCACCCCCTTTGGAGCAACTAGCCATGAGTACTGTCGGAGACAGGCTGCTATTCTAGAGGGACCAGCGATCCCATGCTGTGTGGGTATGTTCCTATGGAAATATGCACTGGTGTCCTGTATCAGGTATGGGGGAGGGGATAATGGAGTCTGGTTCTACATGGCATTTTACGTTGTTAACGCAGTGCTGCCATCTGAGGCGGTTGTGTTTTACATTCCTGGCTGATTAAAAGAGAAGCAAATTCATTGGATTTGATGCATGTTTATGGATTTCTTAAGACAACTTACCACTGGCAAGTTCTATTAAACAGCTGCAATTCACAACATTTTTGCAAAAAGTTTCTATTCAGAGTTGTCTTGCGATTATATGAGAATTCATCAGGCATTTCATAAAGACTCAGACGTAGACGCTAACAGCTTTCCAATGTCCGGTTTCTTTTTGTGTCAAAGACTCTCCCGTCTGGCGTAGTCTGAATAATGATCGAGGGAGAGAGAAAGGGGAACCCCAGGAAATGCCCCTACGAAGTGGGGTGTCATGTTGGAGAGTTGCACATGGTCAGAAGATTCTAGTTGGCAAGACTTCTGGGGATGGTGTTTTGTTTCTTACATTTGCTCATCATGGTGAAGTTTTGCATCTTTTTACTCCATGGTGCAGAGTTTGGCTGGCTTGAGATCGTTTTCAGATTCACTTTGCCTCATTTCCCTTCTCTGTGTCCAGTCTCCATCTCCACAGGACGATGCAAGGAAAGCCGCCTTGCCCGCCTGACAGAGGTCTGTCAGCACGGCACTTCATTTGGTGAACTCCTTTTCTTTTGATCTACTTTAATCACTCAGTCTAGGAAGTTTAAATCTTCCATTTTGGGAGCCACACAGACTGCTTTGAAATGCATCTAAAACTTGATACTGGATTATACACCCCGGGTCTCGGTCACTGCACCCCACAGTAACCCATGGGAGAAGGGGTAAATGGATGGAAGAGGAGGGCACACAATTCTGATGTTTGTGTGGGCAGGTGTCAGCTCCAGGTGGAACCTAGCTCTGTGTCTAGGATCAGCCATCTTCAAAGTGAGCTCCTCCCTGGAACAATTACTCAGCTGTGATCAAAAGTCTTTTACCCAAGTATCTCAAATCACTCAACAAAGGCAGATATAGATGAAGGAGTGAAGAGACAGAGATTTGACAGTCAAAGTTGACAAAAGGAGCCATTTCAAAAAAAGTATCATGGTCTCTGATAGGCGTTTGTTTTCATGGGTTGCTTGTCTTTAGGGGTTCATGGATCTGTCTTGACCATTATTACAGCTGGAGCTGGGGGCCCGTGAAACTGTGCACACGGGTCCCCTTATTTTTTTAAGCTATCGCTAAGGCTGAATATAGCCTTGAAAATGTGGCCCATCTTCATAACGCCGAGCACTAGAAACCAACTTCAAGAGAAGCTATTTGCTCGGGTTAAAAGTTCAGCCACTGATGGCTCCCCACTCCCCCCAGGTCTCCCACCATAGCCAGCCTCACCTGGCCTTTGAGACTCCTGAAAACCACAGGTATAGGGCAGTGAGGATTCTTGGTAAGGAAAAAGTCCGACTGATTCGTGGCTGTGCATCCGGATTGCCCCTTGTGAGCCTAGCGCTGGAAGCTTTGGGACCACCTGTATCAAGTTTGTTCCAAGAGCCCAAGCCAGCATATTGACGGAAGAGCTCTCTCAGGAGGTCAGGTATTGGGGATGAAAAACAGGTTGGAGCGCTCTGACCAGTATTTAGGATAGGGACTCTGGAATTCACAGTGCTGCTACGAGAGGCCACCTGACATTGTGACTGTGGCCACAGCAGCTCAGGCTGTTGACGATTCTATGAATTAGACTTGGTCTACACCTAAGTTAGGTCAGCACATTGTCCTGTGGTTGGCCACACTCCTGCGTGACATCGCCATGCCAATCTAACCCGCACGGTGGCTGCATCTGTGTTGACAGAAGAATGCTTCCATCGCTGAAGCGCCTGTCTGATGGGGAAGTGGTGTCCTACACTAAAGGAAACCCCCTTTCTGTTGGTGTTGGCTGTGTCTATACCACGGCGTTATACTGGTCAATAAAGTGACGGAGCTATGCCGGTACAGCCCCCCCGTACTGTACATGTACCCGTAGGGTTAGACTCCCATTAGGATTCTTTTAAGCATGTTGAGCTTGATTGATTGGAACAGGGGTGGAGGAAGAGTTAAACTGGAGCCACGTCTCCTGCTGTGCTGAGTGGGAAGTCGAGGCCTGGGGCCTAACTCTTTAGAGTGTACGCAGCTAATCATCCCAGGGCAATGGAGCGCACTATCGATGCCTTTTGAACAGGGTTCTCTGTTCGTTGCAGAATATGGCCCCGAGAAGAACGCAGCAGGTGGGGGTGGGGCCTTTCACAAAGCAAGCCTACATCTTCAAGGTGGTTCTGCTGGGGAGCGCGGCTGTGGGAAAGTCAAGCACAGCCTTCCTCCGTGTGAAAAATGACGTCAGGGAATCTGTGCTCACTGTGGGATGTAAATGAGTGGCAGCAATGAACTAATCCTTTGGTGCAACATAAACGGCCTGATCTGCGTCTCCCTTGTAGCAGGAGTGTCTCTGCTGAAGTCAGCAGAGCTACGCTAGTGTGAAGTTTGGTTTTGCTTAAGCTCTCAGGCCCAGCAGAGAAGCAGCAGGACGTCACTCAGGAGGCAGGGTTAGGGGCTCCAGCTGGCAGCTCTGGCGGCTAATGGAAAGTGACCCAACAGACCCCCAACCTTACAGCCCGTGAGCGCGGGGTTAGTTTGGTTTCTCAGCTCCGGCAAAGGATTGACAACTGAGATACAGAAAAGTCTGGTTAAGGTAGCACAAGCTGTGCAGTCTGATGTGCCCATTTTAAAAGCTAGGCCTTGTCTGACGCTGCTCTTCAGAGCTGGATCTTTAGGCACCGTCTAAGCGGTCTGATAAAAGTCAGGCCTCAGCATCTGCGACTCCACCGACACCAGTGGCAAAGTGCCTCTGTAGTTCACTGGCTGAGAGGCTCAGGCCACATGCAGGACACATTTCTCTGCTGGGGTAGATTGGAGACAGGGACCAAGAAATCCTGAACAGGGGACCAGCACCACAGCTGTGTTCATGGTGGCGTTAGAGTGACATCTAGTGGTGCATTGTAGGTAGTGCAGCATTTAAATATGTCGTATCAGCGGAAAGTTTTGGTCTACACCTGCAGTTCTGAGTAACCCAAGAGAGCGTTCACCATTTACTATTAAATGTTATAGATCTTCCCCTCTCCGTGCTCTCCCCCCAGCCCTGGCTCTCCCAGCTGCCCCCCCAGAAATACTGCCAATCGCACTGCATTAGCTCTGGATGTGTGCCAGCCCCAGGCCCAGCGATCACTGCGAAATTGCACCACGTTCTTACTTTCGCTGCAGAAACTGACCTGGGCACATCCTGGAATCCTAGGAACTGCGCTTCAGAGTCCAGTCTAGTGGGTTTGGGTTGGAACAGCCCCTTGTATAATTCCTGGGTGTCAGAAAAACAGACGTAACACTCTGTTCTGCCCTGTTTGGGATAGAGGGTGTATGACAATGGAGCCTCCAACAGATGACATTTAAAAGGCTATCTTCCCAGACTCCCAGCAGCCCTGCCCATTATATTGCTCTAGTCACTCTACTCAAAGCACCCCATCTAGCCTCCCCAATGCGATCAGCAAACCTGTCTGACATTTTCCTGGTGTTTCACCAGAAACCCACTCACACTAGAACTAGGTGAAATTTCAGCTGAAGATTTTTTCTGAAAAAGCTGCAGATCCAGGGACACCACCACATTTTATCAGTTCATGGTAACAGTGTTCATGTAGCCAGGTTGGTCCCAAAATATTGAAGAGACAAGGTAGGCGTTTTATTGGACCAATTTCTGTTAGTCGAGAGGACTCAGGTGACCAGATGTCCCAATTTTATAGAGACAGTCCCAATATTTGGGGCTTTATCTTACATAGGTGCTTGTTACCCTTCACCCCCATCCAGATTTTTCACACTTGCTGTCTGGTCACCCTAGAGGAGACAAGCTTTTGAGCTTTACAGAGCTCTTCAGGGTCTGGATAGGAAGCGGAGTATTTAGCTGTAACACTCTGGTTCCTTCCTCAGACCGGAAGAAGAGCTTTGTGTAGCATGAAAGTGTGTCCCTTCCCCCAACAGAGATTGGTACGAGATAAGATCTTATCTCACCCACCTTGTGAGTTCATGGTAGTTTCACTAAATTGTGTAAAAAAAAAAACACCTGAAAAAAAACACAATGTTTCATTTTTTTGGTTTGAAATGACTTTCAAAAATTCCTTTAGTCTTATTTTAAAAAAATTATTTAGAATGGTCATAGTTAAAATAAATGTTTCATTTGACCAAGAATAAAATTTCTCTCGACGTAGAGTCAAATTCTTTGAAACATTTCATGTGGTGTTGGACTTGAAAAGTCAAAAAAAAATTCATTGCAAATTGCCACCAACAAAACCAAACCACCACTATTCACCCAGTTCTGCTACGTGCTGCCATCATCAGATGCAAAAAGATTCATCTCAGTAGGCAACACTGGTGGAAAACATGGCTTTAGTTTTTATTGGAGATGTCAACACAGGGTCAGTTAAGTCTCCTTAGGAAGTTTTGCAGGTTACAGATCCTGGTATGAGCTAGGGAGGCCATTGATGGTCATGGGACTGATCCCCACCGGTTAGATGTTGACTTCAATGGAGGCAAGGCCAATTTACATAAGCAAGGATCTGGCTCTGTGTCTTTCCATCAGAAATAGGCAGAAAAACCCTTTTCTTCCTGTTTTAAAGAAGGGCCCTGACCTTTGCCAGGAGAGTGGGGAGGGAGGGCCCAAGGGGTCTCCCACGCTGACACACAAACCAGGCAGTAACAGTGCCTATACCAAGGAGTGTGGTGTCATTCGCCTACGTTACTTGGCACTCAGAGAAGGCTTCTGTCCCTCCCAGGGCTCTCTGGAGAGTTTTGGCTCTGTACTGCCCCCTCTACCTCAAGCCCATGTATTTCTTAGACAATCTGGCCCTTAACAGATGGCTTCTGCCTATCTGCTGTGCACAGCCGCACATTTGAGCTGCTCTAGCATTTTCAGACCAAGGATCTTCAAACATGTTGCAGACAGTTGCTGGCTTTTACAGCACCCCAGGGAGGTGGATTTTAATTAGACCCATTTTCCATCTGGGCAAGCTGAGACAGAAAGGTTAAGGGATAAACACATTTGCCTGGGGGAGTATGGGAGAGCAAAGGCCTCTGCCCCTACCTTTACACCTCTGGGCCAGGCGTGCAGGAGTAAACATGCACCTCTCACTTCCCTAGAGCAGGTAGAGATGGCGAGCAGGAATGGACTTGGTGTCACCCCTGCCCACTGGCCAGCAGAGCCCTGCCAGTTTGGGGGTGGGGCACATTTGCTGGCATGTGCTAAAAGAAGGAAAAAGCAGTTCTAGCTCAGAAGCATCTGAGCACCTTCCCGGGGCTACTCCTGGGACAGCGCTGCTTATGTATAATCAGGGCTGTGCTTAGGGGTCCACGTGAGCCTTAAGTGACTTGCCCAAGGTCATACAAATCAGTGTCGGGGAGATTGCAGTATTTCTGTTACAGCAGCACCCAACAGGGGCCAGGCACTGTACATCTGGATTAAAACTCATGACTCCTAATTCCCGCCCTGCCATCACATCTCCAGCTAGACAGCTGCAAAACCAAAGCTTGCTAATGCCACCAGTATTGACGGATTGAGCAAGAACCTTTGTTCTCATTTCTCTTCCCCTCCCCCTCTCCCAGCTACACCCTGCTGACGGGCATTGGTGAAGTACCGGGCTGTTAGTGGGTAAGACCAGTTCACCAGCCTGTTTGTTACATTGCTTTTGGTGGGGGAGGGGGTGTTTTAATTCTCTCTCTCATCCTCCCTCCTGCCACAGCCCTTTCCAGCCAAATCTCGACCTCCATCTTTCACACAGATCACCGAGATTAAGGTTAACATTAGTTGAGGTGCGTGCTATGGCTTTCTCAAGGAGCTGTCCCATCTCTGTCGCTTCCAGGTTCTTTCTTCACCCAGCTGGTATGTCTTCAGACTGCCACGATCAAACTTGAGATCTGGGACACTGCAGGACAAGAGAAGTACCATAGTGTTTGCCACTTTTATTACAGGGGGGCAAAAGCTGCCCTTCTTGTATATGACATAGCCAGAAAGGTAAGAGCAGTGATTGCTTGTTCTTCTGCCTCTCTCCTCCAGAAGGGTTTGCCTTTAACCTTCTAAAATGTCCAGATTGAATCCTGGTAATGCAGCCACCCCGCTGGCAGGCTGCAATAGTCCTAGTGTGGGGTAGGTTCCCAATACGTCTCCACACATTTCAACCAAGACTGCTTTTTCCTGCACACATCACGTAAGGGCTACACCTCATGGGCAGGTTTATCCTTCCTCTTCTGGTAAAGATGGTTGAAGACATGCAAGGAACTGGTACAGACGTTTCACTTACAGTGGACAATAAATGCTCACGTTTTCCCCCTCAAAGCCAAGATTTCTCTATCTACCCCTGTCTCCCAGCCCAATCCAGCTCACCAGCCAAGTAGGTAATGAGGGAGCATCACTAAGTGCTCTTTGTTCCCCTACCCTCATGTAACCCACACACCTGGGTGTGGCCTTCTGTCCCATCTAGTGGCACTGAGACCTCAGAGAGAAAATGAGTCATCTGTACAGCCTTAGCTAGTTTGCTATAGGCTCATGCACTGAGCTCCAGAGGCCCCAGGTTCGATCCCACCTGCTGACAACCAAGGTCTGTTGGCGTTACACTCACTCCCAGCTCCCTAGACTTTAAGGATGATCTAGTGACAAAGATTAAGTGCATCTGTTAGTTGGCTTACGCTAATGTCTGTTTCTGATGGACTGTTCCAGGGGGATATGTTGCATGATCTCCCACTACCTTATGAAGGTTTTTTCCCTTTTACTGGTCCAGGTCTGTCGCATCTTAGGCGGGAGTTCCGTTCCGCGGTTATCGCGTAAAGGAAAACCGCATATAGTCAAAACTTCAAGCTCTTTAAATCCCACCTGCAGCTCTGGCGGCGGGGTGGGGGGACATTTAAAGGGCTCCACCAGGCTCCCCGCCGCGGTGGGCAGCCCAGTGGAGCCCTTTAAATGCCCCCCAGTCCCATCACCGGAGCTGCGGGCGGGATTTAAAGGGCTCCACGGGCTTCCTGCTGCAGCAGGGATCCCGGAGGAGCCCTTTAAATCCCGCCTGCAGCTTTAGCAGCCAGGCTGAGGCTGGCATTTAAAGGGCCTGGAGCACCAGGGTGGCTGGAGCCTTGGGCCCTTTAGTTCGCCCCAGGGGCTACCAGCCACCTCTGCAGATGGGAGCTCCCCGGGTGATTTAAAGGCTCTGAGACTCCCAGCCACAGCTGGTGCCCCAGGACATTTAAATCTTGAGGCCATGCCTCTTCTACTTGAGGCCACGTCCCCTCCCGGACTCCAGGCCTTTCAGCGTAAAGCTGAAATCACGCATGTTAAATGCGCATAAATTGCGAGAGACCTGTAATATGCAACACACAGGAACTGCAACACTGAGGGCCATATGCCTCTATTACTGCCATGGTAGTTACAGGAGGAGGAGACCATAAGCTGCTGGCGAGTAACATCTCACAGTAACAGAGCTTTATTGAAGAGGTAGACCAAGCTTCGAAGAATCCTTGCCCTATCACAAAAGGGCCCAATCATCTCAGCCCATCACCTGTAGGTTGGGTCTAGGACCCACTGGAGATCCATGGTGGTTGGGTCATGTCTGATGGAGAAGAAGTCATCCTTGGCTTTGAGGAAGGAAGTATATTTAGAGCTGGTTCCATGCTGAGCTGGTTCCATGCGCATAACCCATTTGTTTCTACAGTTTTTAGCCCTCACCTGTCAATCTCCTTTGGGCCATGTGACAGCTCCTGAGTATCTGTTGGTTTATTGTCTGTCTGTCTCTCTCTCTCTCTCACCTTTCCAGGCAACTTTTGCAAGAGCAAAGCTATGGTTGAGGGAATTAGAGAAGGCATTTCTTCCCGATGAGCTCATGATTGTTTTAGTGGGCAATAAGACAGATCTTACTGCTCAGCGGGAAGTCACCTTTGAGGTAAAAGGCGTCACTGCAGTAAGATCTCAGCTCTTGGCAGATTCTCTCTTTAAAAAAAACACCGCGGCAGCGTGTTCACCGAGTGCTGCACTTCAGGCTTTCACACCAAACAGTTTGTAAGTAAATGTTTAGGTGAACGCAAATCTCCTAGCAGCGAGCAATATAGCAAGGCCCCACTGGGTGCCAGGGATGTTAGCGGTCATAAATCCCATTTTGCCCTCTGTTTCAGCTGCTAACTTTCTTGGATCTTCGAGACTTTCTTGAGCTATGGTGGGTTTGTTCAGAGAGTTCAGAGTGTGCATTGGTAGGTTTCAATGTCAGAGAGGATGTTCCCAGATGTTGCTTCAAAATTTGCCATCGATGAGTTGATGCAGAGAAAAATAGATAAATGCTTTGAATCACATTAAAAAAATTCAGCAACCTCACTAGAAGCTGATGCTGCATCACTGACCACCAAGTTGAATGAATGAGAACTGCATGGGACAAAAAAAGCTTGAGGGTTTAACTCTTGGATTCGTGTCTCCAGTGAGTTTTAACGTGGTCCAGTCAGAGAGCGGCTGCAATGCCTTGAGCTGTGCAACAGAGAAAACAAGCGTGGCCTAAACAGTTCGGCTGCAACCGTGTGACTGGAACAGAAGGAGCATGAGCTGGGGAAATAAGAAGCTTTAAGCTTTGCAACAGAATCTGCTGGAATGCAACGGTGGCTCTATCACCGGACATGCTGCTCTTCAGAAAGGTGAGGAACTAAACTCAGTGCAAACTAAGAGCTTGTCTGCACGAGTGGGGGGCAAGGTCTAGAGTGCACTTGTGTGTTGTGCAATAACTGGCCCATAAGGACCTGCTGGCATGCACGGAGAGTTCCCTAGTGCGCGTCACTGAAGCACCAGAGGCCTGTTAGTGCACAACACCCTGGAATGTGTCCCACTCCAGTGCAGACTAATGCACCATGCAGATGAGTTCTGAGCCTTCAGGCTCCCTTGTACATCATTAGTCTGACAGTGCAAGTGCTGGAGCTAACGACGGGGGTACAAGGCCCTAAGGCAGTTTGCAGCATCCAGCTTGGAGATTTCTCCCAGAGCCACCCTTGCAAATAGCTGGAGATTTCTGTGTGCTCCTCTTCCTACTTCTCAGCCACTAGTCAGACTGGGCGAGTTGCAGTACTCCTGCGGTACTCCTGCTATACTCCTCCTGCATCCGTTCCGAGCTTGCTTCTCCAGGTTGGCACCATGCAGCCCTGTCCACACTGGGCAGGGCTCTGTCACACCTGAGGGGTCTAATCGTACAGGGAGGAGCTGTGCCTCCCTGCCAGGCCCAAGGACAAGATCCAATACCTTCTAAATGGAGCCCTTATTTCCACTACTTTCCAGGACATTTACCAAGCTGGATGTGATTACCGGGCAGAACATACCTAAGTCTACTTTGAAATAACCCTGTTTTCGTACCTTCCCCATCCAACTAGGAGGCAGAGGAGTTTGCAAAGAGCAAAAGCTTAATTTACATCGAAACATTCGCAAAATCCAACCACCAAGTGACCGAGGTGTTTATGGCCACAGGTAAGTTCCAAGTGAGAAGCCGCTGGACAGGTAACAGCACTAGAGAGATGCTGAGGTCTGTGCCAGCTCTTTGCCTTGTGAGCTACAGCACTGCACCGCTTGTCTCCTTCCAGTTGCTCAGGGGCAATTAGGGTTGAGTCACTTGACCTGAAGAGGTCCAGGAACTGGAAAGTCTTTACTGTGACTGCAGCAGTGCATTGCCTCTAGGCCTAGACAAGAGGTAACAGGTACACTCTGGCCTGTCAAGCCTCACAGCTGCCAAGAGTGAGTGAGACAGATCCAGAGCAGTGGCTTCCCCATTCCAAACACAGACAAGCTGCCTCCCTACTGCCCCCCACCCCAACTTCTGAGACAAGCAAACTTCTGGAGTGATTCTGCCTTTGCCGCCGGGGTGAGGGTGGAACCTGCTGAGCGCTGAATGGGGAGGAGGTTCACCCACCCTTTGGAACACCAGTCACTGGCCCTAGCAATGGGAAAGTGGGAATTTCTCCCCACTCCCCAGATTCCTCACTGTCACTCCCAGAGGATCTCGTCTCTCCGAGACCCATTCCCCTTGGCCCCAGTTCTGATCCCCGGACAAACTAAGCCATGTTTCTTTCATCCCTCAGGCCAGAGATCAGAGGCCTCACCCAGGCTGGAAAACAAGATCCCTGCATCCTTCTTCCTTAAAGGGTAGAATAAAGCCCTCCAATCAGCTAGGACAGTGGCTCTCAACCTTTCCAGATTACTGTCTCCCTTTCAGGAGCCTGATTTGTCTTGCGTACCCCAAGTTTCACCTCGCTTAAAAACTACTTGCTTGCAAAATCAAATCTACAGATGTGTCGCAGCACACGATTACTAAAAAATTGCTTACTTTCTCTTTTACCATCATTAAATTAGAATATAAATATTGTACTTACATTTCAGTGTATAGTACACAGAGCAGCATAACCAAGTCTTTGTCTGTATAAAATTTGAGTTTGTACTGACTTAGCTACTGCTTTTTAATGTAGCCTGTTGTAAACCTAGGCAAATCTCTAGATGAGCTGAGGTACCCCCTGGAAGACCTCTGCACATCCCTGGTTGAGAACCACGGGGCTAGGCAACAGAGCCAGAGGCTCAGCTAGACTGAGTCAGCCTCGCTCGATGGGACTGGCCCAGAGAGTCTTTGAGGTTTCTTCTTTCTTCAGAGGACAGACACATCCAGCCCCCTCCCAAGAACCAGTTATGCCCAGAGACAATCCCGAGATCCAAGTCCTCCATTCACACGAATGCCGATGACTGCCAAGCCACCAACGACACTGCTTTCATGGGAGGCTAACCAGAGCCAGCAGTTTGGAGACTCTTCTGGCGAGCCGTTTCTTCCCCACGTGCAGGCCTGGAACCCTGGGGCTCTGTCCCACCTATCCCACTTAGCCTCCTGGGCCTCTGATACGTAGCTTACCCCACAGATGTTAGTCAGCTGACCCTGTATTGCCATATGGGGATTCAAACTTTGGGTATGCCTCCTGCTTGACCCTGCACTAGTGCACAAATGGCAAACCGCTGCCATTACCTTGGCAGCCCGTGAGATGGCACTAGAGTCTTCTCATGTTTATTCCTATTAATGAAACCGCTTGGAGAAAGCTCTAGCACAGGGGTCGGCAACCTTTCAGAAGTGCTGTGCCAAGTCTTCAGTTATTCACTAATTTGAGGCTTTATGTGCCAGTAATACATTTTAACCCGGACACTGTGAGAGCCACTGAAAATCAGCTTGTGCGCCACCTTTGGCACATATGCCATAGGTTGCCTACTCCTGCTCTAGAATAATAGGATACAACTGCAGCAACAGATCCCAGCTAGCTCATATCATGAACCAATAATAAGTATTTACTACCCCATAGATATTCTTGGTCCTTAAGAATGCTAGCAGTTTGAGAGTGGCAATTCATGAGACACTTAGCACCCATCTTATGCCAGTTTCAGGTTAGGGTCTCTTACCTCTAGTTCCTTTTTAAAAGAATTTCACTAAAGCTTATAGAGATGTGATTTGCACATTATCACCACCATTCTATTTGATAATGGAATTTCCTACGGACAACATTTGCTGTCCTGAGATGTTTTTAGGGGGATGTCCATGATGCAGGTGCAGTGGAATCTGTAGATGTTCTAGGACGGGGAATGAAGAGGTGTATGGGAGAGTCCTGAGGGAGGGACCATTTTCCAGAAAGAACGAAGGAGCATGAGGAAAATTGTGAATGGAAGTTTGTTAAATAGTAAGTGCAGGAGTTCTAGGCCAAGAAACATATGGGTCTGAAGGTTAAAAAAAAATAGGAAGTTAATAAAGTTAAAATGTAAACCTAACTTAAATCAACATTATAAATAAGAACATACCAGGTCAGACCAAAAGTCCATCTATCCCACTATCCAGTCTTCTGACAGTGGCCACTGCCAGGCATCCCAGAGGGAATGAACAGAACAGGTAATCATCAAGTGATCCATCCCCTGTTGCTCATATTTAGATATTTTAAATCTTAATCAATTTAGAGGGACAGATCCCCAGGCCTAGCCAAATAGCACATGAGGGAAGGAGAAAGTGGCCCCTAAGGCTCCTTTTCCTCTCTCTCTTGCTTGTTGTGGGTCAGTCCTTGGCATAAATTGAAACAGCCCTGGGGCTGCTCTAAGTTTCACCACCAGGAACCATTGTGCTGGTTGGGGATCGGGGCGCTCTGGCCACACCCCAGCCCACTGCTGATGGGAGGGGGACACAGCAGGGGAACCCCTAGCTGCTCCATTAGTTGCCCTAACAAAGTCAGAGCAGGGTCCGAGTATGTAGCAGAAAATGTGACAATAGTTCAGCAGAGAAGAACCGAGAATTTCTTATTCTGAGTTTCTTCACAGCTCCTGAGCTACTGAAACAGGAACAACAGAAGGAACCAGCCCTTCAGCCTCAGCCCTGGAAGAAGTCACGCGTGGATCTGCGAGAGCCAACCAATCAGACTAAGAAGTGTTGCATGAACTAAAGGAAATGGCAGACTGACCTAAGGTTACCATCAAGTGCGTTTTTATTTTGGGGAGGGCGAGGGCGGCGGAAAGGGATGCTGGCCCTATGTATTGTATGCAGGCAGCATGGCTCTAGGGGGCAGCTGGTGTGTCAAACTGATTATGGCTTTTATTATTCATTATTGTCAGTGTTTGATTGAAGAACTGTACGAGAGGAGATATTGCCGAATGCCAGGAACCTGAAAAGCACTGCAAGTCTCCTCTCGCTTGTTTGTTCAGTGTTATCATTATACAAGAATACAGTGCAAAGTAGCTTCACAAATAAAAACAGCAAAAAGGAGGAGTAGTCTCTCTCTCCCCCGCCTTTCACCTTTGCAAATTCTATAAAACTTTTACAGAGGCTGTTAACATTAAGGTCACCCAATCATTAAATGCAAGGCATGGAATAGCCAGAACAATCAGCTCAAGCTTAATATTGCCATAAGAACTCACGATTTTGTCACGAGTCTTGTGATTTTTGGGGCGTTTCTTAAAGCCCCAGCTGCTGGAGTCAAATGATCACTTGGGAAGCTTTAAACAACCAACAACAACTCCAAAAAGAACACTTTCTGCTCTCATGGTTGTGGAGAAAACCGAGAACATGAAACAAGCACACCCTGAAGGTCCAGAGACCAGATTGTAAATAAGGAGACCCTGAACATTATTTAAAGTCTCATGAATTTTTGGGGGCAGATGGGGGCAGATTTCTCATTGGAGTACCTGGGATTGGCAATACTGCAGTAGTAGAGATTTAATCAAGAAATAAACCAGGGCCTGATTCTCCTCAAGCTTCCACAGTTGCAACACTAAAGCGAGTAGAGTTACATTGGTGTAAAGAAGAGAATCAGACCATCCCTGATTATGTAGCAATTGCTGTTTCCCCAGCAGCGGCTGTTCATGCTGCAGGAGCTCAGGGCTGTGCTTTCTCCCTGGGTTTCTGTTTCCTCGCAGGCTGCGTGGTGAGGCTCTCCATGGTCATTAGAAGCAGAGGCCTGTGCACAGCTATCAGCACCCAAGTTGCTCTCCCAGAGGACAGAGCAGCCTCCTGCCCCCTGTGCTGCCTGCCCAGCAGCCCCCTTCCTCGCCCGCTCCAGCCCTTTCTGCTCCAGAGCTGCCTGAGAGCGCAGCCAGGGGAAGCGCCAGCCGGCGGGGCAGCTCGTGTTCCTTCCCGCCTGGGGAACGTTCTATGCCTGCTTAGAGCCCCTTCCCCCACTCGCCAGGGGTCCCGCACTCTGTCTCCTGCCACAGCTCCGCAAGCCAGGCTCTGCAAAGGGGCTGCCTGCAGCCCAAGCTGGTGCTTTCGTGCTGCTGTAGGAGCCATCACTTCTGGGCTGGGTAACAGGCTGCCACTACCCTCCCCCCCCGCCCCCGCAGTAACCAGGCTTTTAGTGTCCGGTCAGTACATCTGACTGAACACGCCAGGTTCCCTTCTCAACTGGACTTTCCGGTCAAAAACCGGACACCTGGCAACCCTAATTTCTGATTCTGTGCTAGTGGCTGCGTATTGCTCCAACTGCCAAATATGGTGCGCGACTTGTATCCCCCTTTTCCAGAGGCGCTTGTAGCCCCACTGAAGCCAATGGCACTATGCCGATTTTCACCAGCGGTGGATCTGGTCTACTTTGCAGTGTTTCTCAAGTAACGTAGCACAGCCTGGCACTCAGGGCTGGCTGCTGGTGGGCCGCTGTCATAAACAGACAGTTAAGAGTTAATGCCTCTTTTACCTGTAAAGGGTTAAGAAGCTCAGTAAACCTGGCTGATGCCTGACCAGAGGACCAATAAGGGGACAAGATACTTTCAAATCATGGTGGAGGGAAGTCTTTGTGTGTGCTCTTTGTTTTGGGTGTTGTTCGCTATTGGGACTAAGAGGGACCAGACGTCTATCCAGGCTCTCCAAATCTTTCTAAACCAGTCTCTCATGTTTCAAAATTGTAAGTAACAGCCAGGCAAGGCAGATTAGTTTTATTTCTGTTTTCTCAACTTGAGAGGATTTTACCTCTGTTTGCTGTAACTTTGAACCTAAGACTAGAGGGGGTTCCACTGGGCTATATGAATTTGATTACCCTGTAAAGTATTTTCCATCCTGATTTTACAGAGATAATTTTGACCTTTCTTCTTTAATTAAAAGCTTTCTTTTTAAGAAGCTGATTGATTTTTTCTTGTTTTAAGATCCAAGGGGATTGGATCCAGACTCACCAGTGATTGGTGGGGGAAAGGAGGGGGGATGGTTAATTTCTCCTTCTTTTAAGATCCAAGGGGTTTGGATCTGTGTTCACCAGGGAATTGGTGAAGCCTCTCAAGGCTGCCAAGGGAGGGGAAGGTTTTGGGGGGGACAAGAAGTGCTTCAGACACTGACATTTCTGGATGGTGGCAGAGTTACCAGATCAGAGCTAATAATTAGGCTTAGAAGAGTCCATGCAGGTCCCCACATTTGTACCTAAAGTTCAGAGTGGGAAAGGAACCTTGACAGCCGCAGAAGGCAGAATAGCAGCGGGGAGCTCAGCCCAGCCGGCTCAATGTGGGGCAGCAGACATGCATTGTTTAAAAGGAGAGCAGGAACATTGTACATGGCACCTTGGTGGAAGTGGGAAGTAAGGCCTACATGGATTCAGCACAGGGTGACCAGATGTCCTGATTTTATAAGGACAGTCCCAATATTTGGGGCTTTTTCTTATATAGGCTTCTATTACCCCTCACCCCGTCCCGATTGTTCACACTTGCTGTCTGGTCACCCTAGTTCAGGATCTTCTAACTTGAAACCAGAAGGGACCATTAGATCATCTGGTCTGACCTGACTAATGGGCAAATCTCATGCAGAGTGGCATGGGTGGCCCGCAAAGAGTGACTAACAGAGCTGGGAATTAGAGACGCCAGCTCAGGCCTCAGCAGAGCAGTAAGTGTTTGTTGTCCTAGGAGGTGGGTGCAACTGCACAGATGTGCAATGGCAAGATGTCTGCCATCTGGACTGCACAATCGCCAGCTGTGTGGGGCCTGCTGAAATGTTCATCTTGATTCGCCAGCGTATTACTCCTGCTGGCATGATACATTGGTCAGGGGAGTCGGACCAGTTATATTCCACCTGCTTTCAGATGGATTCAGAATTCAGACTAAAAAGCTGGCTCCTCTGCCCGGTGATCACATCAAAAGACTTTATTGTGTGGAAGAGAAATTGTTCAGGAAAAGAGACGCAGTCTCAGGGGAAAGTGACGCCACTCGGTTCTAAAGATCCTACTGCCCAGCAGAGTTGAGACAAGTCTGATTCGTTTCAAGTCACAGCAGACCCATGCTGGGCTTGGTTTCTCAATTTTTTTTATTATTATTTTGGTTTGTATAAAAAAGCCCATGTTCTAGGAAGATAATTAACATGGGAATTTGTATTTCTTGCCCCCAGCAATTTTCTAGCATAAACCATCTTAGCTTGAGAGCAAAAGCCAGAGATGGAGGACAAATGGGGAACAGAGGAGAGAAAAAGAAAAAACGGGCAAGAGGGAAATTGTCTGCAAAAATACTGGAGTTATCAACTGCTCTTTGGTTTCTATCATTTATAACCACAAAGATATTGTACATTGAAATGACACCAAACATTTTCATTTGCCTAGAAGAGAGGCTGGGATGTGGAAGGAAGAGAGGAGAAGGGTCTTTTCTTATCATCATTCAAATTCATTCTTTGTCTTAGCCATTTCATTCATCTTGAATGGATTCACTGCTTTCTTCTAGAGGGAAGCAAGCTTGCCTATGTCCATAGCCCGACTTCCGGGAGCTCTCCACAACAGTTCTCCTCCGGCCAAACCGTCCCACGGGTCTGATCCCACGCCCCGTGTACCAGGAAGGGTCGATATCAGGGTCTAGAAGGCAAAGGCCAGGAAGTATTTAGAACGTGAGGGTGAGGACTAATTCTCCTGAGCACGTGTCACAGCCACCTGGTGGTGTGGCCTTCGCTTATTCTAAAATGACAATGTCTTTTGCACAATAATGAAGGAGGGAAGGGGGTAGCCATACAGAGGAGGGACTGGGTGACTCAGGGCACTGGGAATGGGGTGCAACTTTCTTCCCCTGTCTGGTTCCCGTTGTGCCGGGCCTATGGAGAAGCACAGGACTCGATTCTCCAGGGACTGCTGTCTAGCCCCTTTCACAACCACAGCTAAAAACCAATAGCAGGCACCCTGAGCCCTGCAGAGCAATCAGGGCCCCTCTGGGGTGACGCGAACGAAGGAGCAGATTCTTTGAAATCAGTGGGGCTCCACTGATTCACAGCTGCTGACGATCTGGCCCATGTGCTTAATTCTCTTGCTCTGCAATGACTCACTTGCTGACATGGGACCTGTGTGTCCTCGCGGCAGTTAGAACATGGGCTTTTGTGCTACTACAGACTATGAGCACATGGGGCTCTGTCATCCTGAGAATGCCGACAGCATGGTGTGTTTATAGGCTGCCCCACCACCAGAGCACCAGGCAATTGCATTGGCCCAAGCTAATTCAGGTGAGCTGGGGAGTCAGGAGAGCTGGGTTCTAACCCTGCCTGTGACCTCGAGAAAGTCACCGCTCCTGTGTCTTGTGTGTTTATATTGCAAACTCTTAACTTGTTCTTAGAAGATAAAATAAAAAAAGAACAAGTTAAAAATCACTTAGAAAAGTTAGATGCCTGCAAGTCACCAGGGCCTGATGACATGCATCCTAGAACACTCAAGGAGCTAACAGAGGAGGTATCTGAGCCTCTAGCTATTATCTTTGGAAAATCATGGGAATCCGGAAGACTGGAAAAGGGCAAATATAGTGCCCATCTATAAAAAGGGAAATAAAAACAACCCAGGAAACTACAGACCAGTAAGTTTTAACTTCTGTGCCAGTGAAGATAATGGAGCAAGTAATTAAGGAAATCATCTGCAAGCACTTGGAAGGTGGTAATGTGATAGGGAATAGCCAGCATGGATTTGTAAAGAACAAATCGTGTCAAACCAATTTGATAGCTTTCTTTGATAGGATAACAAGTTTTGTGGATAAGGGAGAAGTGGTGGATGTGGTATACCTAGACTTTAGTAAGTCATTTGATACGGTCTCGCATGATATTCTTATTGATAAACTAGGCAAATACAATTTAGATGGGGCTACTATAAGGTGGGTGCATAACTGGCTGGATAACCATACTCAGAGAGTAGTTATTAATGGTTCCCAATCCTGCTGGGAAGGTATAACAAGTGGGGTTTCGCAGGGGTCTGTTTTGGAACCGGCTCTGTTCAATATCTTCATCAACAACTTAGATGTTGGCATAGAAAGTACGCTTATTAAGTTTGCAGATGATACCAAACTGGGAAGGACTGCAACTGCTTTGGAGGACAGGGTCATAATTCAAAATGATCTGGACAAATTGGAGAACAGGTCTGGGGTAAGCCGGATGAAGTTTAATTAAGACAAATGCAAAGTGCTCCACTTAGGAAGGAATAATCAGTTTCACACATACAGAATGGGAAGAGACTGTCTAGGAAGGAGTACGGCAGAAAGGGATCTAGGGGTTATAGTGGACCACAAGCTAAATATGCATCAACAGTGTGATGCTGTTGCAAAAAAGGCAAACGTGATTCTGGGATGCATTAAGAGATGTGTTGTGAGCAAGACATGAGAAGTCATTCTTCCGCTCTACTCTGCACTGGTTAGGTCTCAACTGGAGTATTGTGTCCAGATCTGGGCAGCACATTTCAAGAAAGATGTGGAGAAATTGGAGAGGGTCCAGAGAAGAGCAACAAGAATGATTAAAGGTCTTGAGAACATGACCTATGAAAGAAGGCTGAAAGAATTGGGTTTGTTTAGTTTGGAAAAGAGAAGACAGAGGGGACATGATAGCAGTTTTCAGATATCTAAAAGGGTGTCATCAGGAGGAGGAAGAAAACTTGTGTACCTTCCCTTCTAATGATAGAACAAGAAGCAATGGGCTTAAACTGCAGCAAGGGAGATTTAGGTTGGACACTACAAAAAAGTTCCTAACTGTCAGGGTTGTTAAACACTGGAATAAATTGCCTAGGGAGGTTGTGGAATCTCGATCTCTGGAGATATTTAAGAGTAGGTTAGATAAATGTCTATCAGGGATGGTCTAGACAGTATTTGGTCCTGCCATGAGGGCAGGGGACTGGACTCAATGACCTCTCGAGGTCCCTTCCAGTCCTAGAATCTATGAATCTATGACTTTATAAGGAAGGGCTGTTACTGCAAGGGCTGTGCCTGGCGCTTAGCACAGAGCTGGCCTGATCGCGTCGGGTGCCACTGGGTGCTGCCGTGACACACGTTGGAGGAAGAGATTTGCTGGACAGGCTGATTAAAAACTGCAAGTTTTGAAGTTCTGCTGTCTGGAACGTTCCTTTAGCCTTTTCCTAGCTCATTGAACCTGCAACAAGGCTGGGCCAGGAAACGCCATCTTCAGGCCCTTTGTAGGCTTTGCTGGGGAGAACGGCCCTCAGGGTGGTTGGGAGGAAGGGGGTTAAAAGATGTAAGGAATTGTTTTAGAGTGTCTAAAGTCCCTCTAAAGGACGGTTTTGAAGTCCAGCTCCTGGACTGAGCCAGAGCGGAGTGGCTGGGTGTGGGGGATGGATTGGGTTGCAGAAGATGAGAGGGAAAATGCAGAGGCAGGAGGGGGCAGCTATGGGGAGCAAGAGGGGGATATTGGAGGGACAAGAACAAAGCCTAGATAATACAAGGACAGAAAGCTCAGCCATCTCACACTGCAGCCTTCTAGCCTTGTAGTAACCCGTAATGTTGCACGTTTACCGGCAGAGGGCGCTACTACACAGGCCCGAGCGCACACTGGCCAGCAGTGACAGCCTTAACTCAGAGGCCTTTTCAAAAACTTTTGCTGCATTTGAACAACTCCACGTGTTTGGGGTCAGGCTGGGACAGGTCCTTACACACGTGCGTACGTGTGTGCAAGGGGACCCCACTTCTGCCATGCCAGGCCCATGCCCAGCTGCGGTCAGTGTGCACGGGGAGGTACAGGGGGGAGGCAGAGCGGCTTGAGCTGCTCTGCCTGCGGGCAGGCTTCATACGCACACAGTGCTGCTCCTGCACCTCGGCATTACACCCTGTTCAACGCCTGGACGCTTTGGAGACTCTCCACCCTGTGACTAAACCAGGCTCTGAACATAGGCTACCACGGGTGAGAGACAGGAGAAGCATCTCTATTAAACACTGACCCTGCCATGTCACCCACTGATACCGTCACCGATCTCCTAGGTTCTTCTGTGCTGGAGCCAATTATCTAGGGGAGGGCAGAGATAACGGGGGAGGGGGGGCACAGCATAGCCATTTGGGGTGGCTCTGCGCCAGTCTGCGCCAGCTGAGGAGCTGGCCTGGCTGCTGCAGTTCCAGGGACTTACTCCTGATTTCCATGGATCGCTCGTGGAGTCGGCATTCGGCTTTGGGCAGGGCCAGACCGATGAGCAGCAGGTACATGAAGCAGGCAGCCAGCAGTTTCATTCCCTTCAGCTCGCCCAAGGCTTGTGGCTGATGCCGGAAATTAGCAAGGTGTGAGTCCAGCCTGCAGAAACAGAGGCCAGGAGAGTTAATCAGATGGTCATCTTGGGTGGGGGTGGGGTGGGCAAATGAATCCACTCTCCGGAGAGACACCCACTGAATAACAGGAATTACAGCTGTTCCTGGGAATGTGGGGGAAACAGAAATGCGTTTTTTTTAAATTTGGAACCATTAAAATGTTTTGGTTAGTTAATGGCAAAACAATACACACTATTAAATCATCAATCTTAAGCACATTAAAATGAATGGTTTACCATAAAAGTCAAAACTAAACAAATCAAAATGAGGAGATTCAAAACGTTGTGTTTTGACTCTATGAAAATGAAATACTTCAACACTATTGAAACAAAACCAGAAAGTCAAAACAGTTCATTATGGTTTTTATGCATCCAATATGTTGTCAGAATTGACACATTCCCGCAAAACAGCTGGACTTTGACAAAACTGCATTTTTCAATGGAAAAAAGGTTCCCCTGAAAGTGTTTTGACCAGCACCAGTGGGAATGGGATGCATGATCAGCATTGTCAACCACACCTTAGTCATTCCAAAGTCATGAGTCAGGTCTCCCCAAATCATGAGATCATGATCTATCTATCTATCTATCTATAAAAAAAGTTTCTTTTTATTTGCCAGTCTGGTTTCTGAGCTGTTACAGTGCACTTGGGTTCTATTTTCAAGCTTTTCTCCTCAGCCAGCAGAGCGAAAAACCATTTTTGATGAAAGCCAAGACTCTCGTGCGATTTCTGGATTCCAAAACTGGATAAACAATCTCGAGAGTTGGCATCACTCTAAGCAGTGAGTGAGTAGTTGCCTTTTTGGAGCTGCAACTAAACCTGAGACCTAAACTTACCTGTGAAACCACACACAGGTGCACACGTGAGTCCTCCTCCTCTGTGGGTATGTAACAGGGCGGCTTGCCTGGGTTCTGGAGTCTAGGCTAAGCCAGGCCAGAGTACAAGAGGAGCCTCACCTGAGCGGATGCAGGTGATTTAATATAAGAGGCAGCAGGATGTGATAGGTGTGTGGCTGGTTGAGAGGGAGGAAGGAGCAGGAGGGCAAGCAAAGGAGCCAGCGGCCTGAGACCTGGCGGCTTTGGGTACAAGACTCTCTGGAGTGCTTAAGGGGCTGCTAGAGGCAAGACACTGCAGAGGCATCCCTGGCCACAAGGGGGCGCTTGCGCAGCAGCAACACTATAGGGCAGAAAAGGGCAGTGAAAGGGCTGCAAGCCCGACCACCAGAGTGACACATGCACCGATGCCTTGAGCTGGTCACTGCATTTGTGACATGGGTCCAAGGAGCTGGCTGGGGTAGAGGCAGGCAGTGGGGGGGGGTGCAGTGGGCAGGCCAGCATTGTCCCATCCATTTGCATTGCTCATGGCAGAGATGGAACACAGCCAGGGCTAATACGTTTCTGCTGCCCATCCATCCGTAAAGCTGCTGATAGCTGTTGGCTTTGGAAGTCCTGGCAGTGGGGCCTCTGGGGAGATCCATGGCATTTGCTCCCTCCAGCAGGGGTGTTGGTAGGAGTAAATGCCCTAGGCCCAGAGTTTTGAGAATACTCTGCCCTGGAGATGATTGAGCCCTGCACCAAAAGCTACATATTTTGAAGGCACCAAGGACCATAAAAGCTCTCTGAGCCCCCATCATCTCTGGCCTCGATCCTGCAACCTGAGTACAGCTAGAGGCATCTCAAGATCTTAAGGATCATAGCACAACTCTCCCCCTCTGTCCATCTCCTAATGTGCTACCTGGAAAAGCTTGAAGTCAGGGAACAACCGCAGCCACTATACTGTCCTAGGCTGACTGTCAATTCCCAATGTGTGTAGGCTCATAGACTTTAAGGCCAAAAGGAACCATCAGGATCATCTAATCGGACCTCCTGCACACTGCAGGCCCCACAACCTCACCCACCCAACTCCTGTAATATTTATGAAGCACCAACAAAGTGCTTTGCCTATAAATAAAATACTACTGTCATCTTCCCCCTCCCCCCTCTGCTGTTTATTTTTCTACCTTCCTCTCTAGGAGCAAGGGGTGAACTCCTGCCCCTCGCTCTGGTCACGGTTATTGGAAGTGAGAACAAAATGTTTTCCCCATTCCATAAAAGTATTTCAATATTTACATTTTTTTCCCATCCTGACTCAGCATAAGAAGTCAAAATCTCAAAAATTTCCTGAACTGAAAATTAAAAAAAAGAAAAATCAGTTTAGGTCAATCAAAATGTTTCATTTTGATCATTTCAAAATGTTTTATTTCAGTTTTGACCCTTAATTTTTTAACTATCGCTGGCTGAAATTTTGAAATGAAAAATTATTTAGGAATCAGAACTTTGGCATTTCAAGAAATGCCAAAATGAAACATTCTGAACATTTTCAAAAAAAGTCAAGTCAAGAAATGAATCAAAACTGACCCTTTTGCATGATAAATTTTGGTTTTTGAGAAATCAGATTGTTCTGATGACAAACACTGAGTAAAAACCATTCCTGACCAGCTCTGATTGCTCTTCCTTTTTGTATAGTCCTTGGTGAATGACAATAAGACATTGCAAGAAAAGAATTGCTTTGAAAAGCTTCCTGGTCTGTTACTTCTGTTCATTGTTATTTTCTATCCAAGTTATTGACCTGCTTAAAACACTGAAGTGGTTCAGAAATAGATAGATGTCTTCATCCTAGGAAATAAATGACCAAGTCATCTGTCTGCGTGAGGAGTCCACACAAGTATAAGTGTTCATTGTAACCTACAGTCTCAGTGGCAAGTCCTACTACCTTGTGAATTCTTTCCCTAGCACATCAGAGAGGGTGTTTTAGAAGCCATTTCTTATTGATGTGAATAAAAAGGAAACTCGGGCTGGGGAGTGGTGGGGAAAGGCAGGCTGTCATTTAATGAAGCAATGGGTAGAAAAATATAGGGGAAGCTGTAGGGGATCCAAGCTCTGGCCCAGTGAGCCTACGTGCATGACTAAGGGGAGCAGAACCTGAAGCTGGGTGGGTTAGTGGTGAGACCATTGTGCTGGGGCCCAGAACTGGTAGATTTCTGGTTCTGGTTCTATCACTGACCCTTGCCAGGCCCTGACTCTCTTTAGTCGTCACTTTCCTGTCTGTCAAACAGGCACAACAACACTTCCCGACAGCATGTTCTGAGGCCTAATGAATGTTTGTTAAGCAGGCTGAGATCCTTGGAGGATGGGAGGGGCTGCACACCCGCAAACTATTGTTCTGAATTATGCTATGAAATCCATGTAATTGGATTATGCCATTAAGGTGTTCGGTGGGGATGGCTACCTGTTGATAGCTGTGCATGGGGAAGGAGCCACACAGTTAAAAATAGTAATAATAATAAAAGAATAAAATGAAAGTTCCCAGTGACACCGAAGGCAACTGTCAGACTGACTCCTCCTGCACCCCTGGGTCTGACACTGCAGACACTGGAGCTCTGGGGCCCAGCCCATCCATGGATGTCAGAAGGCAGGACCAGTGCAAGGCTGTTTCGCGCCTTAGGCGAAACTTCCACCTTGCGCCCTCCCTGCTCCGTACCCCAGCCCTGAGGCCCCCCCCCCCCACAGCAGCTCCCCCCCACCCTGAGGCGCCCCCCTTGTGGCAGCTCCCCCCGCCCTGAGGCGCCCCCCTTGTGGCAGCTCCCCATCCTCCGCCCTGAGGTGCCTCCCTTGTGGCAGCCCCCACCCAGCTCACCCCTGCTCCGAGCACGAGTACCCCGAGCACGCCATGCCTGCTTCACTTCTCTGGCCCTGCAATCCTGGGCGGTGGGAGAAGTGAAGCAGCCACAGTGTGCTCGGGGAGGAGGCAGGGCAGGGGTGAGCTGGGGCGGGGAGTTCCCCTCCTGGGCCGCCTGCAGCTTCCCACATACACTTGCTGCAGGCGGCCCTCCCCACACTCCCCTGCCCCAGCTCCCTCCGCCTAAATGCCGGCGGCGACCAGGGCGGCTAAAGATCTGGCTGCCACGGTCGCTGCCGAAGAAAATGGCACCCCTCAAATGTCAGTGCCGACGTAAGTTATCTAAATGGTTGCACCGGCCCTGTCAGCAGGCCCTTAGTGGGCATCCTAAGAAGGGTTTCAGGTGCCTTAGTGAAGGGCTGGAAGTCAGGTGCTTTAGGACTTGTCTGCATCTGAAATGCTACAGCAGCACAGTTGTTGCACTGCTGTAGCGCTTTGGTGTAGACACTCCCTATGCTGACAGGAGTTAATCCACCTCCCTGAGAGGTGGTAGCTAGGTTGATGGTTTCAGCAACCCAGCACTGGCTACACAGGAACTTAGGTCAGCTTAACTACCCGCGGAAGGGTCTGCACTTTTCACAGCCCTGGGCAACGTGAGCTCGGTTGAGCTAATTTTCTAGTTTAGACTAGCCCTTAGTTGCCACCTCCTTGTTTCTCTGAATCACGAACCATTAATTCCTATGAAATGCAGGAGCACCCCTTTGGGAGAGCAGGATGAGTCCCGTGACAGAGCCGCATACGCCCTGAGTCTCATACCTGTAACTGGCAGAGCCATCAGTGGATGGCAGCCCTAGGCTGGATTTGCATTTACTCCCATGCCTCCCACCACCGAGCTGGTGTGTGGTTTCAATTTGTCAGCATGATTTACACTGACAGTCACATAGCCCTTCCCCTTGCCGGGAATCACCCTGGGACTCCAGGTAGAAACAAAGTGACTCTGTTAGACAATCTCTTACCAGAAAGGCCAGCTGATTGCAGTTATAGTGCTGCCAGCAGGCTGCTAAGTTTGAACTTTAGAGCAGCAAATATCCAATGGAAGGAAATGTGCTAATCTTTATAGAACCTTCTGTCCATCCACATCTGCTCTTTTCCCCTGGGCTGTATCACCATTGATCGCCTCCTTTTTAGTCCTCAGGGTTTCTCTCCTGCATGCAGCGATAATTGTACAGGAAGTTATGCACCCGCCGCTGTGTGCACTCCATTTTAAAATGTGAAATTCTGGGCTACTCATAACAGATACATTCTGGCACCTTGGGAGAGACGGACTCTGAGCACTGAGGCTTCTTCACACCCCCTATGGCACAATTTACACCGTGCTTCTTACGTTGTCGTTTAAATTGATGGCAATCATGCAGCCGAACATACCGGGCATGGGAGTCAAAATTCCTCACCAGTGCTTCCCCTTGCAACTGGCACACTCTCACTGCATCGCCCTCAGCATTCAAGTGGAGTCTGGACATTTAAAGGACGGCCCCTGGAGCCGATGCACTAGGAATGAGAGTGGGATCTGGCTGCAGGTTCTGCTGCATTTGTCCTTTGCCCCATTCAGTACAAAGACAGATTTTGGGCAGTCCAACACCCCACTGCTGCAGGACATGGCCTGGGGACACCAGTCAACGTGCAGATGTTTAGCTGGTAACTCTGAGTATCAGTGGAAGAACAGGATTGCCACCCAGCCCATTTCTAGATCCTACGGCTCCTGGGATGCTCAAGTGTCATATAATCGACCTCTCAATGACAGTGATGCCACCTGTGGCTGTTAAAGCTTGAGCAGAGTGCTCAGTTCAATCAAAAGGCCATTTCCCCCTGAAAAGTGCGAGACCTGAAAATCCCCACCAGGCTCTGAAAATCAAACGGTTTTTTACATTAGCAATAAAGATTCTGCCATCAGGACGTCCAGAATTTGGCAATTCTGCCGCTGATGCAACAGACAGAAGAGACTCCACTTTGCTTTTCCAGAGCTGGCTCAATCTGCAGTGGGAACTTCATGCAAAAACCGGGTCAGGGAAGGAAGCAGGTGTGACCTAAGACATATAGGGCACAGTTTTTAAAACCGAGTGCACCCAGCCACGGATGCATAATTTCATGCACAATCACCACCCTTGTGGGTGATGGTACGATCCCAACTGAACACATCATTTTACTCTTTTCTGCCTTCCCCACTTTTTTTTCCAATTGGGCTTTACAAGAGGTTAAATGGGTCTTAAACAATGAGGTTACTATCTGAGTATCAATGAACAGGCTAGACGCCCAACATGTCCAGTGTTGTTTTCTTCCACCACCTGGAAGCCAGGAGCTAACTGAGCATGTACAACCTACAAGGGATGAGAGGGATTGTTTAAGAAGTTCTTAGCATCGGCTGCAGACTCAGACAAAGTCAGTTTTACTTTGCAGGCCTTTTGAAAATTCTAAAGCTCTGAACTGAATTGACAGAAAATACCTGTTTTGTCATGCAAACAACATTGTAGTAGCGGTTATAGTTCAGTCATGGGAAAACAGAATTAGAAGCCATTTGGATATAAGCTCAAAGGCTCTGACTGTGTATAGACACTTGCCTTTCTTTGCACACTTCATGTACTTTCAGCAAAGAGCAGTTTATGAGAAATACTGTTTGCTGAATGTGTAACACTGCTCACATGGATGGATAGCACACAGACATTCATGTGCAGAAAAACCCACACCAAAAACTTCAAGCATGGTAACAAGCACATGGCCACAGCACACAAGGGTCACTGCATGAAAACACCTAGCTGCGTTCCCAAGATAACACATCACACAAGCAAACAAAGAGTGGAGGGAAAAAACCAGTGGATTCAAATAAGGTGCAGTTCAAACCCCTTCCAGTTTACCTCTGGCTTATTTTGCTCTCCCTCTGCTTTCAGCACGATGCCTTCGCCTCAGCCGCGAGTGTGTGGCTGGCACACAGACATGCTAAAGTACTTACTGTATGTCAAGCAGGAGTTCTGGAGTGCGATGCTGCTTCCTTCCTCCGATGATTGGACTCTGTGAGCCAAAGAGCCCGTTTGCCTGTTTTATGCCTTGCCTTAATGCTGATGTCACAGACAAAGCCAGCCCTGGACAAAACCAGGGCATGTTCATGTCAGCTCCCCTCCCCATAACCCATTATGTTAATTTTTATCAAATCAAGAAAGGGATTTTCATGACTCATGAGGGCGCTTAATTTATCTTGGGATTCTAATATTTGGACAAATCAGATAGCTTGGAAATACGCTAATCTTTCCCCCACGTCGGCCATTATTTCCT
This sequence comes from Gopherus flavomarginatus, assembly GCF_025201925.1. Lineage (NCBI taxonomy): Eukaryota > Metazoa > Chordata > Testudines > Testudinidae > Gopherus > Gopherus flavomarginatus. Next base: position 8,193,522 of record NC_066626.1, on the reverse strand, counting down.
ACGTACGGAGCTGGTCCTCATCAGGGAATGTATGTTGTGCAGACTCATTCCAGAAGGCGCACACTGGTAAGTATCTGCATGTGGTTGCTGACTTAAGCTACAGCGGTGGAAATCCCACTTGGTGCTTCTATGTTAGGAGTTTGTAGCAGTGTCAGTTTCTTTACTGCTGACAAGCCTGTACAGTTCATACGTCCCAAACCTAGGCCCAGGCCCTTCCAGTCCATTGGGGGTCAGCGCAGTGCCCTGAGGGTCTCTCAAAATGTTCAGTTACTGACCAGCCCCAAATTTTGTCACCTCCTATCCATCTGGAGCTCCTCAGTTTGGGGCACCGTAGCTGGCGTAGCAGAATTCCCTCTGTGTCCAATTCAGTCAGTCCATCGCTCTCAGGGTTCATCTCCCAAAGGGGCGGGGGTGTTGAGGAATCCAAGTCCCTGCTGTTGGAGAAACTCTCACAAAGCTGTTGCCGCTCCTGGCAAAGCTCTCAGCGCCAGCCTTGTTGCCTGGTGCCACATGCAGTTCATTCCCCCTTCCCCTCGGCTATCGGTGTCCTTTTAAATTCTTCCTCCGCTGGGAGCAGGCTATGTACCTGTTGAGGGGCAGGGCACCCCCAGTCCAACGCTGGATCAGTGAGGGGCACGTAGAACCCATCACCGTGAAAAGTGTTTTCCCCTTCCTCCTCCGCAAATCAGCATGGGTTGACAAAAGCCAAAAGAGTAACATGGAATAAGAACAGCTGGTACAGGGGAGGAAGCTCATTTAGCCCTGATACAGCCTGCTGAGACTTTTAAGAATCTGTTTTGATAGCATTTCACAGCCTAATCTTTAGGAGAATGATGCATGTATAAGGAATGGCAGAGTAGTGATGCTTAGTGCTACAGAGTAATCTCCTTTGTGAGGCCAATAAAAGATAAAGTAGCTACAAAGTTAGAAGCAGCTGATTTGAACTAACCCCAAACCTGGGAGGGGAGTTAACATGGAAATAGGGAGACCAGATGTCGTGATATTATAGAGACAGTCCCAATATTTGGGGCTTTGTCTTATATAGGCGCTAATTACCCCCTACCCCCTGTCCCAATTTTCCACACTTGCTGTCAGGTCACCCTGCATGGAAATGAGAAATCTAAGAAAAGCTAACACAAAGGGATCAATACATTTGTGAAACCAACGGAAGCTGAAGCTGCATTGTCCGGCACTGGGGGCAAGTGTGACGAAATCATCTTGATGAGCTGCCCACTTGTGAGTAACTGATCACTGCTTTCTGCGTGTTTTGCTGTTATCAGGATCTGTTAGACCTAGTGGCTGAGTAAGTGAATCTCTCTATCCAACAAGGGGAAAAAATGCTGGAGAAGGAGGCCTGTTAGTGTATGAAGCGGAGGGACAAATGACATGGCTGAGATATTGACCACCTTTGGAAATCTGTCTTCAGCAAGAGAGACAATGAGAAAACGTTTGGGTAATTAATAAGAGATGGAGACATGTTATAAACATAAACAGCAAGTCCTACTTAGCATTAAAGTGCGTCCAAGTAGTTAAAATTGCTCCTGCCAACGAGGCCAGTCCTGCCGTCCGAAATAATGATTTTTCTCTTTGGTTTGCTGGGTTTTTGTGTGTGTGTGCAAAACTGCCAGCGAACCAAAAAGTCAGTTATTTGCCAATACGAAGTGCAACTGAATAGGCTCCAGTGGTGAGAGTATCAATTTCCAAGGAGCAATTCCTTTTCGTTCATAACAACCATGGATGTTCTGGTCTGGTAACAGTCAATATGGACATGACTAACATCCATGCCTAATAGCTATTAACGTTGCTAGGCATCCGGATCCTGAATCCCCACTGCAGCTTGAGATCCCTTCCGCTCTTGCTGCCTGCCCCAGAGCATTTCCCCTCTCAGGACAATTTGGCTTTCACTCTTCTGTTGAGTTTCCCGCCACTTTCTCCAGGCTTCTGTCCTTACACCGGTTTTACTTTATTTTTTCTCTTTTATTCTTTCATTTCTTTCCCCCGGTTTGGTTAAACCTACCCTGGACTTGACCCTCCACACCCTCTAAGCGCTTCCCACTAGAGCCTCCCTTCTCTCATGACTTGTAGGTCACACTCTCCAGTTTCTGGGTCTCCCTCTCCCAGGCTCCCTGCTCCTGGGGAGCCTCCAGCTTCTCCCCCAAACCCCAAATCCTAATTACTTCTGTGTCCCTGCCACCCCCACGTCTGCCTGTCCCCAGCCCAGCTGTTAATTCTACTCTTCAACCCTCACATCACTTCTGCCCCCAGCCCTGCCCTCAGTTCTGCCCCTGCAGCCCCACGTCTGCCCTCAGGGCCCCTCTGCTCCTCCTGCAGCCCCAGGGGATCTGCCCCCTCCCCCTCCCATCCCTGGGGTGCAGGGAGGGGGAAGAGCTTTCAGGGGCCATAGAGATGAGCTATGGGGGTTGGGTAGACAGGGGACCTCCAGGTCATAGAGACTAGGATGACTGTGGCTAGAGAAGCCCATTTCTTCATTCCCAGGGGCTCTTCCCCCACATGTGAGTGACACTGACCAGGGATCCCCAGAGTCCTCCTGTACCATAGAGGAGAGCAGCAAACGGGCTGCACCATCCCTGGGCAGTGCCGAGATCGGCTTCTCTGCCTCCCCGCCCTAATGCTCTCTATGGTGTGACACCAGAGACTGCCCAGAGCTGAGCCCGGGTGCACCTGCCTGGGGCGCAGAGACTTCCTGATAGACAGTCCCAGGGGCAGGTCCTAGAGACCACACTGTGTGAGGCTAGAAGGGCCGATGTCAGGCTCCTCTCTCACCCCCCCCCCCAACGATGGTCTCAGGGACACAGGCGGAGCCGGGATCCTACCCCCAGCACCCGGAGCCAGGGTCGGATTCTCTCCCCAGCGACGGAGCCCGGCGGGAAAGTGAAGATCGGGGCCTCGTCAGCAGCATCGATAAATGTCCCCTGCCCCCGGTCACAGTCCAGACAGACCCGGGTCCTGCTGGGGGCCGGCTCAGGGGCAGGGGGGTCACAGGGGAGGGGAGAGCCCAGAACTGATCCAACACATCCCCCACAGCCCAGATCCCATCCTCAGGGCTGATCTGTCCCTTCCTCCTTACAGACTCTCCGGCCACCCCCACAGCCCAGCCTCTCTCCCCTCCACCTCCCAGCAATGACTCCCCGAGGTCAATCCCTCACAGCCCAGCACAAGGAGCTCAGTGTCGGGCAGATCCTGCCATGTGTCTCCCCATCTCACACTTTTGCAATCCTCAGGCAGGACGAGGTGGGGACGAGCTGTGTCCGGATCCAGAGTCACATTCACTGGGGACGGAGCGAATCAGAGCGTTGAAGGCAGAGCTCAAATCCGGGGGAGGCTGGATCCATTTCTCTCACTTTCCAGCAGCCCTGTTCTGGCTGGGACAGGCCTGGATCCCAGGGAGCTGCCTCTGTTCTGGGCACCTGAGACTGAGCAGAGATGTCACTGCAGTTCCTCACTGTTTAATAGGAATCACTTCACTGGTTTTTCATTTGTTTGTAGAAGCTTCAGTTCCTCCTGCTTGGCAGGGACGGTGCAACCACTAGGCAAACTGGGCGGTCACCCAGGGCACCAAGTGGTTGGGGGCGCCCAGGGCTGACCTGAGGCATAGGCAGCTGGGTAGGACACCTGGAAATTTGGGGCACCACTGGGTCTTAGTGTCCAGCCGCCTGCTTTTCCTATCCCTGTTCTGACCCTTCCTGCAGGCTCCTGGGAAAGGGATCTAGTAGTTAAAAGAGAAAAAGCCTCCAGCCTGCCAGATCTCTTAGCACAACACTGAAACTGTTAAAGAGCCATTCAAGGGGTAATGAAGACATTTTTACAGGCATTTGCCAAACTCCAGGTATCTACTGTCAGTTTCTGAATGTACTAACAAAAACAGTCCTGCATGACTGTAATACTTCCGGCTAAGAGGTGAAAACATTATTTACTTAGAACATGTCAGTCTACAGGACCTTAGTTTAAAACAGGGGTCGGCAACCTTTCAGAAGTGCTGTGCCGAGTCTTCATTCATTCACTGTAATTTAAGGTTTCGTGTGCCACTAATACATTTTAACATTCTTAGAAGGTCTCTTTCTGTAAGTCTATAATATATAACTAAACTCTTGTTGTATGTAAAGTAAATAAGGTTTTTAAAATGTTTAAGAAGCTTCATTTAAAATTAAATAAAATGCAGAGCCCCCCGGACCAGTGGTCAGGACCCAGGCAGTGTGAGTGCCACTGAAAATCAGCTCGCGTGCCGCCTGTGGCACCCGTGCCATAGGTTGCCTACCCCTGGTTTAAAATTTGCTTTAAAAATATTTCATTAGTGAGTTGGTGATGATTATAAAATCACATCTCTAAAAAATCATTGCATAGATTTTTAGATACACAATCATCTTTAGCTTTAAATGCTTGGATTTTCAGACATATGGTTTTCTAAATAAAGTCTTCAAAAGACCACCCTTATCTAAAATACCGTTTTTAATTACTATAGTAAAATAACTTACTTCCAAAATCTTCCTGTCCTTTCTGTCGATCAGTTTCTCCCTTCACCGCCCACCTTTCCCCTCCTCACTCCCAAAGAGAGCCCTTAGATAGCTGGACAAAGAGTTTCCCTTTCTTTCCTTCTGACTATCTAATAAACTAGTTTTAAGCCAAATCAGTACCTTAGTAAGATATAAAATCATTTGTTAGGCCTAAAATCTTTGGAAACATATTTTTTAAAGTTGGTAGAATTTTATAAATGTGTATTGTTGTGGAGATCACACACAGTAAATTAGTGTTCCCTTTTTCTGAAAGCAATGAACATTGGAATCAATTCTGAAGCACTTAGAGGAGAGGCAAGTGATCAGGAACAATCAGCACGGATTCACCAAGGGCAAGTCATGCCTGACTAACCTAATTGCCTTCTATGAGGAAATAACTGGGTCTGTGGACGAGGGGAAAGCAGTGGATGTGTTGTTATTCCTTGACTTTAGCAAAGCTTTTGATACGGTCTCCCACAGTATTCTTGCCAGCAAGTTAAAGACGTATGGGCTGGATGATTGGACTATAAGGTGGATAGAAAGCTGGCTAGATTGTCAGGCTCAGCGGGTAGTGATCAATGGCTCCATGTCTAGTTGGCAGCTGGTTTGAAGTGGAGTGCCCCAAGGGTCGGTCCTCGGTCCAGTTTTGTTCAATATCTTCATTAATGATCTGCAGGATGGCGTGGACTGCACTGTCAGCAAGTTTGCAGATGACACTAAATTGGGAGGAGTGGTAGATACGCTGGAAGGTAAGGATAGGATAGAGAGGGACCTAGACAAATTAGAGGACTGGGCCAGAAGAAACCTGATGAGGTTCAACAAGGATAAGTGCAGAGTCCTGCACTTAGGACGGAAGAATCCCATTCACTGCTACAGACTAGGGACCGAGTGGCTAGGCAGCACTTCTACAGAAAAGGACCCAGGGGTTACAGTGGACGAGAAGCTGGATATGAGTCAACAGTGTGCCCTTGTTGCCAAGAAGGCTAACAGCATTTTGTGCTGTATAAGTAGGGGCATTGCAAGCAGACGGAGGGATGTGATCATTCCCCTCTATTCGACATTGGTAAGGCCTCATCTGGAGTACTGTGTCCAGTTTTGGGCCTCACACTACAAGAAGGATGTGGAAAAATTAGAAAGAGTCCAGTAGAGGCAACAAAAATGATTAGGGGGCTGGAGCACATGACATATGAGGAGCGGCTGAGGGAACTGGGATTGTTTAGTCTGCAGAAGAGAAGAATGAGGGGGGATTTGATAGCTGCTTTCAACTACCTGAAAGGGGGTTCCAAACAGGATGGATCTAGACTGTTCTCAGTGGTAGCAGATGACAGAACAAGGAGTAATGATCTCAAGTTGCAGTGGGGGAGGTTTAGGTTGGATATTAGGAAAAACTTTTTCACTCAGAGAGTGGTGAAGCACCGGAATGGGTTACCCTAGGGGGGTGGTGGAATCTCCTGAGAGATTTTTAAGGTCAGGCTTGACAAAGCCCTGGCTGGGATGATTTAGTTGGGGATTGGTCCTACTTTGAGCAGGGGGTTGGACTAGATGACCTGCTGAGGTTCCTTCCAACCCTGATATTCTCTGTTTCTATGATTGTTATGAACACACTAAAGCTCTGTGACTGATTAATTTAAAATAATGTCTGTTTCAGTGAGATAAATATGTAGTAATCTAGAATGATTCCTTTATGAAGGCTTAAGAGTACATTTAGAAAAAATAAAATCAGCTTGGAAATACTGATTAAGAAAATGTAAAACAGAGAAGAGCTGCATCATGTATTCCATAATATTGAATGTTGTATTCAGCAAGACAGCTGACTCACCCTTACTACAAAATTTTTGCAAATAAATGTCTGACAAACTTCGGGGCATATCAAAAAACCTGTCACTGACCTTTTTTATTCTCAAGTTTAGTGCTTTTAATTAGGTACCTTCTGCACGACCATTCTGCGAGAGGGAGAAGGTACAGGGGTCTCTGCGGGGAACTGTGACTCTCTGCCACCGTGAGGCGGGCCGGGCGTCTTATTATTCTTTCTGCCTTGTCCCTCCACCCCCCAGCCTCCTGCCAGGCTGCAAACTCAGGCTGCCATGGGGCTTAGGGGCACCAGTTTAATAATACTGCATAGGGCCCCATAAATCCTAAGGATGGCCCTGGGGGGCGCCAAAAATCAGTGCCCTGGCTCATCAGGGAGGAGCCGCCTTCCAGAAGCACTGGAGAGCGAGAGTGTCGGCTTGCGGGGGCGGTGAGCTCCAGCCATGGAGGAGCCGGCCCGGAGCAGGGGTGCAGGAGCCCTGCAAAGGTGGCAGCATCGCTAGCGGGGAACAGCCACGCCTCCCTGCCCCTCCTGCCCAGGCTGCAGCCTGGCGCCCCCCACCCGGGGTCTCCTGCAGGCTGCAGCAGATGCATGTGGGCACCAGCCCCTATGTGCCTCCCAGCTCCCCACTTGCTGCACTCGGGCTCTGCGGCTCCCAGGCATGGGAGCCACCACCGGGGTGTGGTGCCCTGAGCCTGCTCCAGGAGGGCCAGCGGTGGTGGTGGCTCACACTCCCAGGCACAGCAGAGCCCGAGTGTGATGAGGCGGGACCTGGGGGGCTGCACGGGGGCCTCTGCCCGCATGTATCTGCTGCAGGAGCCCCCAGGAGGGAGGGCACCGGGCCGCAGCCTAGGCAGGAAGGGCGGGGGTGTGGCTGCTCCCCGCTAGTGGTGCCCTCGCCGCCTTTGCAGGGCTGTTGCCCCCTGCGCCGCGCAGCCTCCTCCATGGCTGGGTCTCACTGCCCCAGGAAGCGGGACGCTCTGGCTCTCCGGTGCCTCCAGAAGGCAGCTCCTCCATGCTGAGCTGCTGCAGTGGCCCAAGCCTGGCAAAGCCAGTGAGTGGACTCAGGATGGGGTGGGGAGGGGAGGACTCATTGGGGGGGCTGTGCAACCTCCAGGGGCGTTCAGGGGGCGGGGAGGGGGGAACCTGGTCTGAGGAGCAGCCCTTGGGCATGGCTGGCCCCTGGCAGGCTGGCCCCTGGGGTTTATAAAGACTCTTTGGGATTTGCCCCTCAATGAACCGATGTTACAGGGGTGGGGGGTGCAAGGTGGAAGTTTTGCCTAGTGCGCAAAATATCCTTGCACTAGCCCTGCTGCTTGGGCCGCTCCATCTCCAGCGGCAGAGACTCAGCAATGAAGGTGCCAGACGCTCTTGGTGAGGAGGGATCAGAAAAGGCAGGTACCAGCTTTAAACCCAGAGGGAAGCTCCCTCCCCTAATGCAGCCTCAACTCCCAGGCCAGGAAACAGAGACTTATTGGGACTGCTTGAAGACAGGATACTGGACTATATGGACCATTGATCTGACCATTCTGATATTCCTATAATTATCAGAGCTGTATCTGCCCCCCACTGAAACCCACTAGACCCCAGTCCCCTCCTAGAGCTGGGATAGAACCCAGGAGTCCTGACAGGGTCTCTCCCTACAGAGTTAGTAACAAAGTAAGAATATACATTCACATTTTAACCTGAGTCCCTAAAGTGATTTTCCACAAGATGTCAGACCACGTTAGTATTAGAGCTCAGTGGGTCTAATATTGATTGAATTTTCTCTCTTTTATAAAGGAATTAGATACAGGGCTCCTGCCAGCTAATTGCTAACTTACCTGCCAAAACACTAGAGTTCTCAAATGCCAAAGTAGCCCCTGGAATCATGGTTAAATTACCCTCCCCGCCACCACCCCTGAGTGCACAGTCCCCTACCGTGCTCCCCCATAAGAGCTGCATTAACAGGCAACTCTGCAAGTGACCCCCAGGCCTCTCTAGTTCCTTGGCCACATGTATCCTGTCCCGATTCTGGCGGCCACTCCAGAAAAAGAGCTCATCCCTGCTCCCACCTGAGGGATGTGTCGGGTTGAGAGCAGCTGGTCGAAGCAGGCAGTAGGGACAGAATCTGAGACTTGACGCTCCTAGAGTGACCTCTTACCTTTATAGACCCGCCCTTCAGCCATACCCAGCTATTTTAAAGTGGAATGTGCTAGTACATAGACCCATTTTAAACCCTTCACCACAGAAGACAAAGCTCGTAGGATTCCTCATTAACTATTTATTTCTCCTCCCCTGGCTCCCTACAGCCACCAGCCACCTTCGAGCTTTCCCTCTTCTCTCCCAGGCTCTGCTCGCTTGATTGCAGCAGCTCAGCGGATGGTCCAGCTTTGCTCTTTCACTTCCATTCTTCACTTCTTTGGGTGGCTGCATTTGCAACCGAGCAGCCTGATGGAAATCCCTGAGTCCTCTGTCTTGGCAGGCAGGCCAAGCAGCCGGGAGAGGTTACCCTGAACTGTCAGGAATGGAGGCTTGGCCCATAGGGTAGGGTTACCATATTTGAACTTTCAAAAAAGAGGACACTCCATGGGCAGGGGAGCGGTTTTAATCCTCCAGATGGACGCTTCGGAGGTAGGGTTGGGGGCGGTACTGTCGCAAGAGGTGGGGGGAGAAGAACACCCCATTTTGTACCTGAGTCACAAGCTGTTCCCCAGAGAGCCCCGGTATTCCACCATAGAGCGGGAGGTCCTGGCAGTGAAATGGGCAGTCGAGGCGCTGAGGTACTATTTGTTAGAGAACCCCTTCTCCTTGGTAACAGACCACACACCCCTCAGGTGGATTAACAGTATGAAGGACTCAAAACACACGGATTATGCGGTGGTACATGTCCCTCCAACCCTATTCCTTCCGAGTGTTACACCGGCCGGGAAAGGCTCATGCGAATGCAGTTTTATTTTCCCGAGTTGGGTGACGGGGGAAGGGGAAGAGACAACCAAGGGTCAGTCGGCCCCGGTGGCTGTCTTAAGGTGGAGGGTGTGTGACAGGGCAGAGCGGCCCCGCACTGGCATAGCAGGGGTTAACCCTTCCTTCCTGACAGAGGAAGCCCTGCCCCAGAAGTTCTGCTGGCCATGCTCCAGCTGGAGCTCAGATATAAAAACCTGCAGATCAGCTCAGTCTGGGCTGACTGCCGGAGGGGAAGGACGCATGCTGCTAGCTCCTGCACAGAGAGGGCCTGCGAGCCAGGATCCAGGCGTCAGCCCTGCCGAGGCACCACCAGAGACCCTGACGGAGGATGACCCAGGGGAGGAACAGACTGGAGGACCCCTTGACACAGAAGCACTGCCATTCCCAGCGGGAAAGTAGAGATAAACAGCGTTAAAGCTGTATTACCGCTCAGCATGTTGCGGGCAGATCCCTGCCATGCGAGTGGCAAGTAGAGGATGCCGCTACCAGGGCCCTGGTTTGGGGCTCAGAGGAGAGGGTGGGCCCGAGTTCCCCTACCCCCTCACCCTGAACCATGAAGGATTATGTGGACTCTGGCCATTAGGCAGCGCTACCCCACCTGCAAGGGGGGCTTATATGAACACTGGCTGCTAGGCAGTTCTACCCTGCTGCAAAGGGGGATTATATGGACTTTGGCCACTAGGTCATGCTACCCCACCCCTAAGATGGGTTATATAGACTCCGCTCACCAGGGCACGCTACCGCGCCTACTGGGGGAGAGAAGAGCGTATGACCGAGTGACAGTAACAGACGGCCCGTAGAGAGGCAAACACCGAGACTAGAGAGAGGCGAGGCGAGGCCCCGGCACCCATCCGGCACCTGCCACAAAGGACGCTGTGGTGCCAGGCCTGCTACAGACTCCTAGACTTTAAGGTCAGAGGGGACCATTTAGGATCATCTAGTCTGACCTCTTGCACAATACAGGCCACAGAAACTCACCCACTCACTCTTGTAAGAAACCTCTGACCTATGTCTGAAGTACTGAAGTCTTCAAATAATGGTTTCAAGACTTTAAGGTGCAGAGAATCCTCCAGTAAGTGAACCATACCTTATACTGTAGAGGAAGGTGAAAAGCCCAAATATGGCGATCAGCTAAACCCTGAGCATGTGGGCAAGACTCACCTCAGCCCAATAAGAGCAGGACCGGGCAGAGCAGGTCTGTAACAGGGAAAGGAGAGTGCTTTCCCCTGGGCTGCAGAGCCTGAGGCTTAGCCAAACTGATTATAGAACGAGTCCTACCTCAGAGGGATCATGTATTGGCCCCGAAAGAACCAGACTTCAGCGGCAATAAAGCCTAGCTGGGCTATGCACTGGAATGAGAACTAGGTAGGAAGTTGAAAGCAGCAGGAAAAGCCTAGAAGGGAAGTTGAGAAGAGAGGTAGGATGTGCCCAGGGAAACCTGCAGCAAAGAGAAAAGAGCAGACCTAGCTGTTGAGTACAGAGCCCTGGGCTGCTACCAGTTTCAGAGTGGGACTGGGTTCCTCTACTGGCCCCAAAGAAGGAGGCATAAATGCACCCAGAGAGGTTACCAAGCCCAGCAAGGGGGCTGCAGGCTGAGCCAGAGCCCCAGCGAGAGCAGAAGAACTTTTTTCTCTGGGAAGACCTCTTTGGACTTTTAGTGTGTGACAAACTGAGCCCCAGAAGTGTGGACTAAAGGTGGTGAACCGGCTAGAGGGCCGAATTACCAGGCAGAGAGACTGCCATGGTGCTGGGATGACCATCGATGGAGGACCAGAGGACACCTAAAAATGAGTAGATTCACTGATTATTGGCATAGTCAGCAGGACTGAATTCTCCCTGTCATTCGTGAGGGCTCATGGAAGTCTTGGTTACTGAAGGAAGGTCCGTCCCCCCAAGTGGGATTTCCCATTTGAGTTCCAGGGACTGGTTAAGCAGCCAAAGCAGGGCTTGGGGTTTCTCCAGCAGCTCCTAGAAACCCAACAGAAGGAGAAGGAAGTGCAGGCAGAGCAACAGATCCAGTAAGGGAGCAGGAGTAATACCTGTGAGAGATCCTGCAAAGGGAAATCAATCTGCTACGCCCATGGACAAAAAGAGCAGACTCGGAGAGCATGCTGGGGCTTTGCTGAGAAGGTTAGCCCAGGAAAGCAGGGCATGAGAAAGTGTACAAGCATAGCCTAATGCCACTATGGGAACAAAAGTTCTTTGTTTGGGTGCAGAGAAGCAGGCCATAGCGAAAGACCCTGAGTGGCAAAAGGAGGGGCCAGGGCCACAAGAAGGTAGAAAGAAAGGAGATGTCCTCTTGGACAACACACATGAGGCAGGCTAGGTGGAGATGGCAGGGATGGCCATGGACCTTGCAGACCCTCCTCCAACACACCCTGTCGGGTGCTGCAGGGAAGTGAAGGATGAAATGGTTGGCACAGAGATGAATCAGGCACAAGAGTTGAGCAGTGGTGCGTGCTGAGACCTGATGGAAAAGGTTTTGGGGGATGCAGCGGCAGTAGAAAAAAGGCTACAGAAGAAGCTAGTGGCTTCAGAAGAAGGCTCTGCAAGCAGTGTTAATGAGAATGAGTGGCTGCAGGAAGAGCATTGGGATACTCCAGAAGAGAAGGATGGCCTCTGAGTTCTGGTGAGGAAGCTGGCTGGGGAGCTGGAGATGCCGCGCACCCAGACTTTACGAGTGCATAGCCGGTGATAGTGATGAGATGGTGAGGGATGAATACTGGACAAGATAGAACCTGCTCCCAGGATGGGCTGGATTTTGAGGAGGGTATATACCAGGGTAGCTTGACCTGTGGGTGCAAAGCCTGGAGCTAGACCAAATTGATGACCAAGTGAGGCCCACCTGAGAGGAAACAAGGGGAAACAACAGCAAAAGTGCAGAAGCAGACCTAGCTGTTCAGTATATGGCCTTGGCCAAAACCTGGAGTCCAGGGTAGGACTGGGTTCTCCCACCGTCTCTAAGGAAGGGACATAGAAGACCATAGAAACCCAAGAAGGGCAGACCAAGAGCTCCCCACGAGGGTGGAAGGCCTTGTTTCTGTTCAAGACATTTTTGGACTTTGTTTGGAAGAAGCGTGACCCAGGAAGGAGTGGACTAATGGTAGTGAGCCAGCCAGAGGGCCGAATTACCAGGCAGAGAGACTGCCATGGTGCTGGAGTGACTATCAATGGAGGACCAGAGGGCACCTAACAATGAGTAGATTCATTGATTATTGGCAGTCAGCAGGACTGAATTTCCCCTGTCATCCATGAGGGCTCATGGAAGTCTTGGTTACTGAAGGAAGGTCCGTCCCCCCTAAATGAGATTTCCCATTTGAGTTCCAGGGACTGGTTAAGCAGCCAAAGCAGGGCTCGAGGTTTCTCCGGCAACTCACAGAAGCAGAAGGAAGTGCAGGCAGAGCTACAGATGCAGCTGGTAATCTTGAGGGAGCAGCAGCAAGACCTGTCAGAGATCCTGCAAAGGGAAAACAACCTGCTATGCCCATGGACAAAAAGAGCAGCCTCAGATCTAGTGGCCAGGATCTAGTGGTGAGTGAATTCTGGTACAAACCTGCTTCCATTATGGAAATAGCCTGGTACTGGAGACTGGGTGAGGAGACAAGGGAGATGGGAGGGGTTACTGAGGCTGGAGTGGGGTAGAAGCTGTGGGGCTGGGAGGGGAAGGACATGGCCCAGCTTGTGGGAGGGATTCTGCTGGCTGTGTTTGGAGCACTGTGTAGCCTCTTCTATGGGAAGTTCCCATGGGTCAGTGGCGCCTGAATCTCTCCTGCTCCTTTGTTCTCTTTGGGCTTCACAGGAGATGTCTGGTGAACTGCCTGTGGACTCTGTGCCCAGCACCACTCCGAAATTATTCACTACCTTCAGAGAAACAGGGCACAGCTCAGCCTGTTAGGTAGGCTGGAGACTCACACTTCACTCACACACACACAACACTGAGGTGCTTTGGGAAGCATAGTAACAAAGAAGAGATTTAAGCGATACTAAGCAAGAGAAAGAGACAAATTTCAAACAGACAAAACAAAAGAAAGCAAAACACAACACACTTTGTAGTGAATCCAACTGAATCTTAAGAGTCACAATCGTGGCCTTAGCAGTTCCCAGACTAACATCTCCGCTTTCCTAACAGATCTTATTTGATGTCCCTGTACGGTACAAAATTTCTGTCCAATTTGCTGATTTGATTGCTTAGCCTTTCGGTTTCAGACCCTCTGTTCTCCGTCTGGGTGCTTGGACCCTGACTGTAACATCTCTCTTCCAGTCTCTGGCCCAGCCTCTTCCACAGATGTATGCTGCAGCCAGCCCAGCTCAGAGAGCAGTGGGGACAGATGATCTCATCCTGTCAAAACAAGCAACATGAGTCCCATTGAAGCTGAGATGGAAGATCCCATGTATCTCCTGGAGGTAAGAACCGTTCACTCTTCTGGGCACTTGGGGCTGTTGCAAAAAAGAGGGGGCTCCTGTTCCATAGCCTAGTTGTCATCATGACTTTGTTTTTTTCTTCTCAGAGGACGTGTCCGGGATCCTGGAGACTGTTTCTGCAGGAGGTTTGAGTGGGGAGAGATCACTCAGAGTCATGACCCATGGGTCATTAACCCGGGTCTGCAGGGTTCATGGGAGCAGCCACACTCCAGCAGGCCACCTGGAAGCCTACGAAAAACTGCTTACCTAGGACTTTCAAAGTCCAGATCCAGTTTGAAGCTCCATCCCTGAGGCCTATTGGCAGCGTCTCAGAGCAGCTAATCGGCCCCCGGGACCTCCTTAAACCAACAGCAGGAACAAGAAGCTGTCTGAACACCCGAGGCTCCTTTGTCTTCTGCAGCATGTGACTCGCTGTGACTCATCTGATTTGAGGGTCTGAACACAATTTGGTCTTTTGCTTCTGCTCTTCCAGTATCCTGACCCAGCTGACTCTCGACTCCTGTCTTCTGAGTGTAGACTCTGCTTCTGAGCACTAGGTCTGGCTGCCCATGACCCGGATGTGACACTGACTTTTCTACAATTCCTCCAATGCCCTTTTCTGCTCTCCAGCTCTGCTCTCCCAGCAAGACACACCAATCCCCTGGCTCCCAAAGTCCTAGTTGCTGCTATTCAAGGGCTCAGGGGTATTGCTTGTATTGCCCCCTCCCGCACCACAGCTGCTTTTCCTATGGGAATCTCCCTAGCGCAGAGGAGAAATCCGCTCTTCTCTTAGAATCAGTCCTGGCAGCAATTCAGGAAGTCATAGAAGGGACGGTCTGCTCAGCTCCCTCTGCAATGCCACTGTCAGAGCCCATTACTGGTGGGTGCCAAGTGAGTGCGCAGGCAGCTCCTTCAGAGACTCCTGGGGCAGGGTAGTCGTGTGTCACGGTGACCTCTGAAAGCCATGCAAAGAGTGCAGCATTGAAGAGACTCTCCTGCTGTAACAAAGAGTTTCTGTTCTCCTACATAGTCAGCCAGTGAGGCCAGTTTGCAGCATGTGGAAGAGCTGTTTGGTGCTGAGTTGGAGGATTTACCATATAGCTGGCAGCAGCTGCAGATCCTGGGGTCCCCATGGAAGGGTTATCGTGCATCCGGATTTTCCTGGACATGTCCAGCTTTTTGGTTTTCAAATAGCCGTCTGGGAGGAATTTGTAAAAATCTAAAAATGTCCAGAATTTCCCTCCCAATGCTCCGGGGGCTGCAGAAAACTGTCGCGGGGCCCGGGCCCCCGGAGCTTCTTCCGCTCCTGCTCTTCAGTGGCAGGGGGTCCTTCCGCCCTGGGACTCACCGCCAAAGACCCCGGGCCCCCTGAATCCTCTGAGCAGCTCCGCCCAATGCACAGCGCGACTCAGCTGACATGGCGGCGAGGTCGGATTGAGATACTCACATCCAGGCCTCCAGTAGCCAGAACCCCTCCCCTGCTCTCCTCCTCCCCTGCGCCCCTCCCCTGCACCCAAAGTCCATTTAATCCCCCTTCGCAAGTGGGGTAGCGCAGCCTAGCGGCCAAAGTCTATATAATCCCCCTTTGCCCGCGGTGTAGCGCGGTCTAATGGCCAGAGTCCATATAATCCTGTACGGTTCAGGGTGAGCGGGTAGGAGGACTCAGGCTCACCCTCTCCAACGAGCCCCAAGCCAGGGCCCTGGTAGCGGCAAGCTCTACTTGCCGCTCGCTCGGCGGGGATCCGCCTGCAAGACGCCGAGAGGTGATACAGCTTTAACGCCATTTATCTCTACTTTCCCCTGGGAATGGCAGTGCTTCTGCGGTGAGGGATCCTCCGGTCTGTTCCTCCTCTGGGTTGTCCTCCGTCAGGGTCTCCGGTGGTGCCTAGGCAGGGCTGATGCCTGGATCCTGGCTCGCAGGCCCTCTCTGTGCAGGAGCTAGCAGCATGCGTCCTTCCCCTCCGGGGGTCAGTCCAGACTGAGCTGATCT
Source organism: Gopherus flavomarginatus (assembly GCF_025201925.1). Lineage (NCBI taxonomy): Eukaryota > Metazoa > Chordata > Testudines > Testudinidae > Gopherus > Gopherus flavomarginatus. The sequence continues at coordinate 8,177,864 of NC_066626.1, read as the reverse complement.
GCAGGCTTTTATATCTGAGCTCCAGTTGGAGCATGGCCAGCAGAACTTCCGGGGCAGGGCTTCCTCTGTCAGGAAGGAAGGGTTAACCCCTGCTATACCAGTGCGGGGCTGCTCTGCCCCATCACACACCCTCCCCCTTAAGACAGCTGCCTGGGCCGGCAGACCCTTGGTCATCTCCTCCCCTTCCCCCCCCACAACTTGGGAAAAGAAATCTGCATTCACATGAGCCTTTCCTGGCCAGTGTAACACTCAGACGGAATAGGGTTGGAGGGACATGTTACTCAGGTACAAAATGGGGTGGTGTTCTCCCCCCACCTCTTACGACAGTACAGCCCCCAATCCTGCCTCCGTGGCATCTGTCTGGAGGATAAAGGGCCTTGTGAAGTCAGGTTGGATCAGTACTGGATCCCACGTCAGCCGTTCTCGCAGGGAGCACCATATAGCCCAGGTAGGTCACTTCTTCCTGGCCCAGGTGACATTTGGCTGGGTTTGCGGTCAGCCCTGCTTTGCTCAGTGCCCGCAGCACCTTCGTGAGATGCTGGAGGTGTTCCTTCCAGTTGGCACTGTAGACGATGATGTCCGTCAGTATCTCCCGCAGCAAGTCGACCCGTGTGAAGATCTGCAAGAGTTCATTGGCGATAACTGGAGCCGTGGCGGACTGTAGTGGTATCGCCTCTGGATACTGTGTTGCATAGTCAACCACGACTAGGATATACTTGTGGCCAGAGCTACTCTTCTCCAAAGGCCCCACTAAGTCCAAGCCTATCCGTTCAAAGGGTGTCCCTCCTCCTCACCCCACGAGGGGGCTGTGCCCCCCCCCGGCACCCCTGACCCATCCACCCCCCTTCCCTGTCCCCTGACTGCCCCCTGCCACCCCATCTAACCCCTCCTCTCATTCCAGATGGCCCCCCAGGACCCCTGCCCCATCCTGCCATGCCTTCTCTCTGTCCCTGACTGCCCGCCACCGTCTCATCCAACCCCTGCTCCTTCCCGACAGCCCCCCCGGGACCCTTGCCCCCATTCAATCCCCCTGTTCGCGGCCCTCTGACCACCTCGACCCATATCCAACCCCCCATAACCCACCGAACTCCCCTGCCCTCTTCCAACACCCTCTCCTTACTGCCTGCCACCTTACCGCACTGCCTGGGGCTGGGGCCGGGTCCGCTCGGCTGGGACTGGGACTGGCGCCGCGGGGCCCGAGCTGGGCCGGAGCCACTGGGGCCACAGCCAGGGGTGCTTCGCTAGGACCGGGCTGGGGCGTTCGGCTGGGGCTAGGCCAGGGCTAGGGGAAGCCGCTCAGCTGGAGCCAGAGAGGGCCACGTTGTGCCTCCCTGGAGCCCTCCTCGCGGCCTCCAGCCCCAGTTTACCTACCTGCTGCTTGTTTCAGGATTCCCGCGAATCAGAAGTTCGCGGGAAGCACGGGAGAGGGAGGGGGAGGAAGGCGGAGCGATCAGGGGAGGAGGGGGAGGTTAGCTGGCACAGAGACGGGGTGGACAGCTGCCCGAGGTTTTGTTAAATGTAAAAGCTTTTTTAGAACCGGTTGCCTTGGAACAACCAGTTCTAAAAGGGTTTCTAAATTTAACAACCGGTTCCTGCGAATCAGCTCCAGCTCATCACTGCCATCTGCCCAAAGAAGTCAATGGCTCTTACCTCAGTGAGGGAGCGGGGTCTTCCCTCTCAGCCTCTTTGAGAACGAGCACTGCTTGGTCTCCTAGGACAAGGTTACCTGTCCCCACTGCTCCCTGAGGTGGCCCAGCTTCTAACTACCCCCATCTGGGAGGCTGTCACACACCCCAGGGCCTAGAAGACAGGTGGGGAGGAGGTTCCTATTCATGTCAGTCTCTGAGAGCCCATAGAAGGGACGAAGGAAGAATAAAGGGCAAGAGGTGAAGCAGGCGCTGAGCCTCTGTCCCATCCTCCCCTCCTGAAATGTGGAGCTTCCTGAGCTTCACTTGGGCAGACAGTCTGTAGCTCCGGCACAAAGGTCCTTCTGCGCCATATGGGGCAGGGAGATCTCTGCCTGGGAGCACAGGGAATGGGATGGGGGTCAGAGCAAGGAAAGAGGGGAGGGGTATGGGAGTGAGAGGAAGAGCTCATACCCCAGATGAAGGAAGTTTGGGGTGAGAGGGAAGGACCCTGGTCCACAGAGAGGGGAGAGAGTTCTGTCAGTGACAGGGGCCTCCATTTCCCCTTCCACTAGCCCCCCATTTACAGTGAGACAGAGCAGTACCCGCAGCATGGAGCGGGAGTTGCTGAACGTGGGAGGGGAACCTTTAAGGGCATCAGTTGAGGCTCAGCCCTTGCAGCAGCTCAGGCACCTGGTGCAACTGCCGGATGCTGCGGAGCTGACCCATCAGCTTGGCGGTGACATCCTCCCCCTGCAGGGGAAGGAGAACATGTCAGAGACTGAGACACTGCCCAGGAATCAGGGAGGATTAAGGGCACCTGGAACCAGCACCATTTCCACCCAGAAGCTGCTCATGTCTGAGTGGTGGATTCACCCTCCTGATCCCCAGGATGGAGGCTTCTTGTCCTCTCTAGTGACCTCCAGTGCCAATTCCCCTCCTTGTAGGGTTAGCTCCTGCCACCTCCCGCTCAGTGCCCCTGACAGCTGTTCCACCTCCAACCCACCTGGGGACACCGCTCAAGTTGGTAGAACCCTCTCCTCCACCCCCACCTCCATCCCCATCCGGGTAGGGCAGGAGGGATTCTGACAGCAGTGAAGTGGCATGCGGGGAGGTTGAGACCTTACCCCAAGTCACCCCAGTGACAAATGCTGATGCCACAGGATGGCAGCCCTGTGAACGGGGCAGGTCAGCAGCCCCTGCTGACTGAATCCTCCCATTCTCTCTGGAGTGGGTCCAGCCCTGCCAGCAGCAGGACAAGCTTCCCCCACACTCAGAACTGCCTGGCCAGTCGTCATCACCCATCAGTCCTTGGCCTCCCAGGCTGCCAGTGATGGGAGCAACTCTAGGTGGTGATTCGGGTGACATGGACACTAGGCCATGGGGAAATGGGTGCAGCTCTGTGGGTCAGGAAAGGTTCACAGAGGGCACTTAGGGGACTCTCCTGCCCTTCCCAGGAGTGAGAGCAAAGCATCACATCCTAAGAACACAAGTCCATGAAGTTCAGAAGTCCCCACTAGGCTCCTTGCTCCCAGGCCAGCAAATGGTGATTGGATGGGAATGAGGCCTGGGCCCGCCCCAATCTCCTAGGTCGAATGCAGCTGCTTACCTTGTACCCCAGCAGTTGCTCGGCTTCCCCCAGGATGGCATATGTGAGGAGAAGCCCAGCCTGGCTAATACACAGCAGGGGGTGGTGGATCGTTGGCATTGCTGTCTCAAGGAAGTCTTTTCTCTGCCCCGCAGAGAAGAATTTTCCAAAGACCTAAGACCAACAGGACACGAGGCTGTAGCACACTGCCCAGAGCCAGCCTCCAAGTCCTGGAGATAGAATGGCCTGAGCGTCTGGTGCCCCAAAGAGAGGGTAAGAGAGCTGCTGTAGCCAAGGCTGTTCATTCCCCAGGAGGCTCTCAGGGTCCCATGGCTCAGGGAAGCCCCTTTATGAAAAGGTGGCAGATGCTTAGGGAACATAGCCTGCAGTGGCTCTTCCTGGAGGGCAATTGATCGCAGGGGCCATGATGGGTTGGAAATAGATCTCTAATGTAGGTGAGCAGGGCCTACTCTGCTGTGCAGCGCACAGAGATGATACGGGACCCTGTATTGCTTCCAGCAGAGAGATCTCCTGCTCCTCAGTGGCTAGAGGAGTGTGCGGGTAGGGGAGAGGGTTGGAGCTGACAGACCAAAGGTCTATTCCCCCAAAATTAGTGATTTCTCTAGTAGCTGGGTATGGCCTTGGCAGCTCCTTGGTTTCTGCCAAAGGGAATCCAATCTGCAACCTGAACAGGATAAGAAGACTCATGTCCCAGTCCCCATCACAGACACTCCTAGGAAACTTTTCTTCTGCTGCAGCAATTCAGCTTGTGGGAGGCAGGACAAGCTCACATAGTCTCTCTCACGTGGCATCTATAGAGCAGCATTGTGTAGATGCACTTGTAGATCCAGGAGCCATTCCAAGGCCTTCTCTTTGATGTTGTGGAAATCACTCATTTCACCTTTGACTTCAATCTGGGGGCACTGGGTTATGGTGTGTTCCAAGATTTGGACGTTCTCAGCACAGTTGTGAGACGGGGGCGGGGGGGTCTTTGATTTTCTACTTGTGCAGCAAGTAGTCGCAAGTTGGGTCAGTGACAATGTGCTTCTTTGGCACAGTGGCTGAGGTCCAGATACTCTGCCCTTCCCTGGCCGGGTCTGGAGACACGAGGAGGGCGCATGTGGTGCATATTGGCTCAGGAGCTCACTGTGTCCACTACCCAGTTCCCAGGTTGGGGCATTCTGCTTCCTGACTGGCAATGGAATTGGGCAAACCCCATCTCCGTTCTCTGCTTCTACAGGGTGCAGGGAATTAAACAAGGGTCTGATCGAGCAATAGTGACTGACTGACCCAGTGCTTTCCTCTCAGACACTTGGGGATCAGCCAGGGGGACAAGGAGCAGAGAGACACCCAGAGCCATAATCCTCTATTAACTCACCCACCCGGGGATTCTCCTTATGCCACGTAGCAATGGCTCCGTGTAAGACACTCAAATGACAGCAACTAGCGAGGTTCCAATGTGGGGCCTTTAGCACCAGCCTGTCCCACTGGGCGCTGGATGAGGAACTCTGAGCTGGAAATAAGGAGTGGGCTCTTTTCCTGTCTCCAGGAGGCATCCACTGCAGGGACCCCAGCCAGCCCCACTCCCAGAGCTGTGTCATATCCTGCCACAGTGTCCTTATCTCCCCCACCCTGGCTGTGTTTTTATAGCCCAGGAGCCTGCTGTCCTGATGCCAGTCGCAGCACCACAGATCTTCTGCCTCGTGTATTGTCAGCCCTGGAAGAGAGAGAGAGACACTCTGATCATTCTGGTTGCAGTTTCTGTCTCCTTCTAATCCCATTGGTGGCTGCCCAGCGGAGTGGAGAAGAAGAGAGGCAAAGAGAGATTTGTTCTCCAGCTGGGGTCAGGCTGACAGAAATTGTCTGGGGTCCCATTAGCCACCTGTGGTCAATCTCAGTCCCCTCTTGGGTTCCGTGTCTCAGTGGGTTCCTTACCCCTCTGTTCGAGCAGCAGCTGGTACAGCCGGTAAGTCCCCTCCCTGGCCTGCCGGCTGATGTCCTGGTCTGGGTCACTCACAAAGAGAGCCAGCTGGGCCACGTGGTGACCCAGGCTAGGGAACTCTGCAGAGATCTAATGGAAGGGAGAGGAGAGGAGACTCCATCACCATTTTCCTGTCAGCTCCCTGTCCCCCCTGGGCCAGAAGGCTCCTTCCCCTTAGTCGCTCTGCAGGAGATGTTGGGGGAGAGGAGCCTGAGACAGACCCTTCATTTGCTCTGCTGCCAAGGGAGCCAGGAGCTGCTTTGGGATGCCAAGCAGGGGCTGGAGCATGCTCCCTGTCAAGGTTTCTTCCCCACTCTGAACTCTAGGGTACAGATGTGGCGACCTGCATGAGAACCTCTAAGCTGAATTACCAGCTTAGATCTGGTTTTTCTGCCACCACCCAAATCATTTCAGAGTTATTTGGGAAACTCTGTCAACCTCCCTGCTAGAATATCTCCCTCCCAAACACTAGAACCCTTCCCTGAGAAGCCTTGAGAGACTCCTCCACCAATTTCCTGGTGAACACTGATCCAAACCCTTGGATCTTCAAACAAGGAGAAATTAACCATTCTCCCTCCTTTCCCCCCACCAATTCCTGGTGAATGCAGAGCCAACCCCTTTGGATCTTAAAACAAGGAAAAATCAATCAGGTTCTTAAAAAGAAGGCTTTTCAATAAGGAAAGAAAGGGAAAAATCATCTCTGTAAAATCAGGATGGAAAATAACTTTACAGGGTAATCAGATTCAAGGAGCCCAGAGGAACCCCCTCTAGCCTTAGGTTCAAAGTCACAGCAAACAGAGGTAAATCCTCTTAGCAAAAAGGAACATTTACAAGTTGAGAAAACAAAGATAAACCTAACACGCCTTGCCTGGCTGGTATTTACAAGTTTGAAATATGAGAGACCGGTTCAGAAAGATTTGGAGAGCCTGGGTTGATGTCTGGTCCCTCTTATTCCCAAGAGCGAACAACCCCCAAAACAAAGAGCACAAACAAAAGACTTCCCCCTACCAAGATTTGAAAGTATCCTGTCCCCTTATTGGTCCTTTGGGTCAGCTGTCAGCCAGGTTACCTGAGCTTCTTAACCCTTTACATGTAAAAGAATTCTGGTGTCTGTGGCCAGGAGGGATTTGATAGTATTGTACACAGGAGGGCTGTTCCCTTCCCTTTATAATTATGACAATCTCCTTCAAGGCCCAGGGACAACACTTGACCAGGAGAAGAAGAACTTGACTCAAGCCTATCTCATTCCCTGCTCTGACTCTGCCTTCCCAAGAGGAACACTCCGAACCCACAGCCCCTGCAGCAGCAGATCCTACAGCCCATGGAGCCAGCCCGCCTATACCTGGAGTCAGAAAGCTGGGGTCAGAGGTCACTTACGTCAAACTCGGGGAGGGTGACTGTGTATCTCAGCAGGGCTGTGCTGCTCTTAATGGCCCTGGCTCTCTCCTGGGGCACCCTGGACACAATCCAGGGGCTGACATGCTGTGGGGAAAGGAGGCAGGTCAGGATCAATGGGCAGGTGGTGCTTTGCAAATGAGCCCCACCCGACTAGCCCCAGGGGCCGGAGACATTATGTGCAGGGAGAATAGCTGAGTCATTGATCACAGAGCTTTAGAAGGGGATTCTTTCCCCCAGGATGCAGCTTGTATCCTGCAGGTCACAACTTGTCAGGGTCTCTCTAGATTGGGACATGGTTCGGTATCGGGGCTGTACCCATCCTCCCAGAACTCCTGATTTCTGAACAGTTCACCAGAAAAGAGACTGAATCCTCCCCCTTCCCTGCCACTAAAATCCTTGGTGGGATGTCAGGAGTCAGTGAGAGCACAATCCCCCCAGGAATTTCAAAGCATATCAGAGAGAAGGGCTGATTCCCTGGGGTCCTCCTGTTTCTCTAGGAAGGAGTGTGTGCCTCTTCTCTGAGAACTATCTCTGGAATCTCATGGTGTGTGTGTGTTTGGGGGGGGGGGCGGGAGAAGAGGGGGTTTCATATTCTTACTCCCCAAGACAACCAGGGGCCCTGTGGTTAGTTCAAGCCAGAGCTCTGCCTGGTTCTGTTGAGAAGTCCCAGCTCCTTCCTCTGTCCCTCAAGAAAGCAGGACCTGACACTGAATTGCACTGAGCTCCCCAGCCAAGGACACCCCACTGGGGTCCCAGTTAGGAGGAGAGAATAGAAAATGGATCTGCCAGTCTCTCCTTACCAGCCCCCAAAGAGTTAAGGTAAAATTGGATCCCACTCCTCCTTATGGGACTCACCTCCAAGATGAAGTGGAGCCTGTCTGCATCTGGGGACTCTGCCAGCAGGTTCCCCAGCATGGCATCCAGGAGCTCTGGTATGACTTTGTGCAGAGCCTGAAAATCATGGGTCAGAGTTAGGGAAACTGGGCCTACACCTGCCACAGGATGGGAAGAGGGGTCTCTGGGAAGCACTGGTGAGACTCCCAAACACATATCCTGGCCTCTCTCATTCACATCCCACTGCAGGCAATTAGCAAGTCTTGATGACACCTGGATCTTCGAACCATGAGCTTAGCAGGTGTATACAGAAGGTCTTGTAGGCAGAATAGTAGGAAACAGCCAAGTTGCTATGGATGGAAGCTGGGCAAAATATGGCATATGGAAGAAAGAAAGAAAGAAGGAAAGAAAGAAGAGGGTAATCCTCTAGAGGGAAGGATCCAACCCTGCAGCTTGTTCCATCTCTGCTTACCCCACCCTAAATCTGGAGCTCCAGCGAACCAAGGGAGCAGGGACAAGGACCACTCTGGAAGAGGAGGAGGATTGAGGCAAAGGATGTACCTGGATGTCAATGGTGTCCATCTCCGTGCCCAGGGTGAAGACCGAGCCAAGGGCAGCTTTCAAGAGGCGGGACGCTAGGTCAGGCTGAAGGGCTGGTTTCATGGTGCTGGCAAGAGAGAGGAGCTGGTATTAGACTGCGCAGTACGGGGTGGGACTGTCACCAACACGGACACGAAACCACAGGGATATAGGCACAGGCTGATGAGAATGGAAAGTGAGGCACTGAGCTAGGGAATGACAAGGCCAAGGCGTCACAGACAGACAGTGGCAGGACAGGAATAGCGTCTGTTCCCTGGAGCCTGCTGCCCCTCCTGTATCTGAGCTCGGGAGTGAGCCCCTCCCCAAGGCCCCTGGAATGTTAGTGGAGTGAAAAGACGAGCCCAGCCAGGAGAGAGTGAACCTTCCGGTCCCACCAGCTCTGCCAGAGAAGCCACTCCTGGGAGGTGACCGACCTGGGAGTGGGAGGGTCAGTGACTCCCAGCTTGGGCCTGAGCAGCACTGGGGTTAGGGGAGCCAGCGGGGGTGGGGGGGGGAAGAGGGGGCTGTCTCGGTACCTGAGGTTGCCCACAGCAGCCAGGCAGCTGGCGAGGATGGCGCTGGGTGGAGAGTCTTTCGGAAGCTCCTCAATGAGCTCCTGTGAGACATGAAGGAGATAAAGGAACGTGAGAGATTCGGGTCCTACTGACACCTCCCAGTGAGGAGATTACACAGCCAGTGCCCCACATGGCCAGCAGGATCCCCCACTACCTCCTGCTCCACCCATTTCTTCCTGCCCATCAGACTTGTCCCCCTTCCAGGATTCCTGCCCAGCTCAGTCCCAATCCCCTTCTTTCTTCCTCCCTGTCAAACCTGCCCCCATTCAGCACCAACCTGACTACCGAGCTGGGACCATGGGATTCCTTGTCTCCCAGTCACAGGTGTCCTCCAGCCCCACAATTCCCCCACTGCCCAATCTCACAACTTCTCCCTTCTCTTCTCCCCAGCCTTCAGCCTCAGCAATCCCTGCCCTCTGCTGCCAACCTCCACCACCACCCAGCCCCCACCCATTAGCCCGGCGATAGCCCTGCCAATCCCATGTCTCTCTGCTCCCTCCAGCTGCCAGATGACGTGTCCCACTCACCACAATCCTCTCCACCACAGCCACCTTGCAGCAGTGCGGCTCCAGCGTGTCCTGCCCTCCGTCCTGTGCAGCAAGACACGCGGGGTAGATGGCCCTCAGGAACCTGAGCTGCTGCCTCTCATCCTGTACCCACCAGGAGTGGGGGATAGCGAGAGAGAACCTGTTAGCTAGGGACCTTCCTGCCCCACCCACACCAGCTCCAGGGCTCAGGCCCCAGTGGGGGATTGTGGGGAGCCGCCTAATCTCCAAATCCCCCACGACTCCTACACAAGCAGGATTGGGAACTAGGACAGTGCCTGTGGGGGGAGGAGATCTCGGCTGTTGTGGGACAAACATTCCCATCTTGGGGGACCCACATCAGGGATGTAAATAAAAGGTCCCCCTTAGGGATGGTGGATCATCAGGGACAAGACCCTCGGGCAGGGGGTGGGGATGCTGAGAAGGGACAGGACAATCTTGGTTCCAGCCCAGGTGGGGAACATTTGTACCTGTTCTCTGCACTGGAGCTGCTCTCTGATGACCTTGAGAGCAGCTTCCTCTGTGGTCATCTCCAGCCATTCCTCCTGCGCTGAATCCGTGGGGGTCCCTGCACCAGGGAGAGAAGGGAGCAGGATGATGTCTGCTGCCCCTTGGGGGAAGGACAGGGGCGTGGTGGGGAGAGGAGGATTAAAGACCTCCCTTCCCACTGCAGGCACCCAGGGCAGATCGGGCCCCACACCTCCCTCTCAGGGATGCCTTCAGCCCCCAACAGCTTCAGAAGCCCATAGCAGAGACCCCTCCGCCCTCCACTGTCCAGGACTCCGTGGGAGGTGCCAACTCCCCCAGCCCCGGAGCATCAAGGGACAAAGTGGCAGCAGCTCTTGATGCCCCCACCCCCAGTTCCCCTTGCTGCAGGGGCAGCTGTGTAACTGCTGCTGGTGTCAGTGGGGTTCACGTGGCTCAGGCCAGACACCTGGGCTGGGGACCTTCCCCCCCCCAGCCATATCACTGGGAGAGTGTCTGGGCCCAGGGTGTTCATATCCCCGTCCACACGCCTCCCTGAGCCCAGCCTGGCTCCTCACCTGGAACAAAGCAGCAGCGTCCATCGGCCTCGCTGCTGCTAGAGCCCCAGGCACTGCTGCTGTCCTGTGCTGACCTGCTGGGGCTGGGGCTGGGATCTTCCAGCTCCTGGTCTGAGGGGGCTGAAAGATCCTCAGTGCCCGGGCAGGGCAATGCCCCCTTCTGGGAATGAGGGCTGGGCTCCTGGGGCCGCTGATGCCCACATAACAGACCCCAGAGCCTCCCTGCCAGGCACCCCTCCTGGGCTGGGTCTTGTCTGCCAAACCTCTCTATGAACCAGCTCCACCTGGGCTTGATCGGAGCCTCTCCCAGCTCGGCGCCTGCACCGGGAGCTGGCTTTCTTCTCCAGAAGGCTGGGAATTTCCGCCTTCTGGCCTGGATGGAAGCTGCTTCCCCGCCAGCGGGGACGGAGAGGTGGCTCTGCCCGTTGGGAAGATGGCCGCTGTTTTCCGAAGGCTCTGGGGCCACCTGCAGAGCCTTCCTCCTGAACCTTCGCAGGAGCTTGGCCATCCTGGAAACGAGCGGGGAGCAGGTGTGAGTCTGGGGTCACTCACGGGCCTTTTTGGTCCCTCCTCAGCCCTGCTCCAACCAGAGCAGCCCCTTCTCCCCCCATAGGAGCGCAGGGAGTGCAAACTACACACACTGGCAGGAGTTCATTGCATGATCTGCTCCCCCTCAACGTTCTCCCTCATCATCCTTGCTGCTGCTGCTGCAGCAATATCCAGGAAGTCTCATCCTTTTAGAGCAATGGGGCCAGCCCCAATGCCCATCGGTTACCCTGGACAAGCAGCCCCCTCCTGTCCTCCCAGGCCACAGTTCCCCACCCAGGCTAGAGAAGGAACAGAACCCAGGAGTCCGGACTGCTCCTGGGAGCCATTCCCCACGTCAAAATCACAAAGACCCTAGGCACAGGAAGCCCAGGGCCCTCCTCATTCCCCATTGATTTTCATGCTCTGCAGCTCATAGGGTCTGGCCCAGCTCAGAGACTCCCAGCCTGGGGAACAGTGTCCCACAAGGGAAGGGCTGAGAGCCCCATTGCTGGGACCTTTCCAAACACACTGGAGACGGCTCTGGAGAAGTCCCTGCCCAATCGGAGAGTGAGGGGCTCTTGGGGGCTGTTTGCAAATGAAATCCCCCTTTGGAGATGTTCTCTCCTCTTCTTTCTGCCTCTCTTCAGACAGACAGGGGAAGCCACCGAGGAACCCTAATGCCACTCACTTGCTCTAGGTGATGGTACGATGGATGGCGGATGTTCAGGGTCAGCAGATGTCCCTTGCCCTCCTCCTCACTCTCCACTGCACACTCCCTCACACAGCTGGCAATTGCAACCAGGCCCTAATCTCCAGTCCCCCTGCCTTTGAGAGGCAGTGTCACTCCTGGCTCCATTGCTGCTTATTGGTCTGTGGGACTGGGCAAGTTGCTCCCCCTCTCTATGGCTCTCTGGGCCTCACATCCGCGAATGGGCTTTAAAAATGACAATGGTTAAAGTCTGGCCCCAACTCTTTCTTCTTTCTCTCCACCAGCTATTTTAGCAAAGTTTAGAATTCTTGACACCTGGAAACATCCTTTTCTCCTTCGCAGACACCTTGAGCCTCCCTCCTACCCCAGGCTCACTGCTGCCAGGAGTTAGAGAATCGACCCTATTCCCATCGGCCCTAGCCAAGGAGTCCCACAGCAAAGTGGAGACAGCGCCAGAAAGAGAAGCCAACAGTTCTGACTCTTGTTCTAACTAACAGAGAACAACCCCCACAGAGGCAGGGACAGAGCTCAGGAAATAAGGGGTGAACATTTTCATGGAAACCGTTTTCTGTCAGAAAATCCATTCAGACTAAATCACTTTCCTTCTTGAAATCATAACAAGTAGGATGAAAATTCTTTGCAAACAAATATTTGTCTGCAAAACAAGAGCATCTCCTGTTTGTCACAGAGCATTAAACTGTCTCGTCGTACACACAGAGGAGACACTGTGATCTAGAAAATTAGATAAGATGCTTCAGTCTGAGCTAAGTAGTTGCTGCTCTTAAGAATTTCAAAAGAAGAAAATATAAATAAAATAGAATATTACAGTCACACCTGGCAATAACGCGTCCCGCCATAACACGAAATCGCATATAATACGATCACAGGTTGGCTCCCCTTTAAGGTATAATACAATACGATTCTGTACCAATGGTCCCCAACACCATGGCAGGGGAGAGAAGCTGCAGCCCCACACCTGCCGGGGACGGAGAAATCCGGGGCTGCGGGCGCCGGTGCTCTCTGTCCCGGCAGGCTCGGGGCCACGGCTTCTCTCCGGCTTCAAGAGGAGCTGCGGCTCCTCACCTGCCGGGGACAGAGAGCACCGGCAGCCGTAGCCCCCGAGTTCTCTGTCCCCTGCAGGCAGGGAGCCTCAGCTCCTCTCCCCTGCTGGGCACTAGGGGCTCTAGGCGGCACACATCAATGCACTGCGTTGGGGAGCACTGACATACCTCACTATACCACGATCCCGCATTTAGCGCAATGGACGTTTATGGACCCCAAACATCACGTTATAGCGGGGTTTCACTGTATGTCATAATCTGATATGGCTCAATGTGATAGGACACCTCCTGTTCTGCACTGCTACTAGTGACACTCTTCAGTGGATCCCCATCATCCACCCATCACGAGGTAGGTGGGAGAAGATTGTTATTCGTACTTGACAGAAGGAGAAACTAAGGCTGAGAAAGGAGCAGTGACTTGTCTTAGCTGATGCAGCCAGTCAGTAGCAGAGTTGCTCTCAAACAAGCTGCACACCAACAATTGTTCATAGGAATTATTCAGCAACTATTTTAGAAGAACTGGAATGTTAGAGAGGATCATGAACTGCTCCGAGACAATGAATGGAGAGCGGCATCAACATTGGTGAAACATATAACTGGTTGTGACTTATTTGCTTGGTCATAAAAGAGAACAACAAAGACCAGAGTTTCCTCCCTGTCAATAGCCCCCTCCTCAGCCATCAAGGTTGAGATTTTGAGGGGTGGGAGGCTAAGGGTTCTCATCAAATAGGCCAAAAATGGCACAGGTCACCACCGAGGGGATCACTCTCGGAGCACTAATCCAGTCTCACCTCTCTGTGAGGGCCTCCCACAACTCCCCCCGGCTCCCGCTGCACACACAGAGCTCCTGGGGGTGGGAGGAGAGCAGAAGAAATGGACAAAGAAAGCAAGAAGAGAAAGGTAGGAGGGACAGAGGAAAAGGGAAAACAAAAAGGAGAAATCCCAATGTTCCCAGTGATTCTAAGGGACAAAGTCCTAGGTCGGAAATAAAATGCTGCCCTCACAATCTAGTGTTTTTCTTTCCTAAAAATCAGCTGGCACCCGATGGATCAGACTGAAGAGGTTCCAAACCTTTTGGAGGCTCTTACCTTCTATACAGGGACGTCTGTTTTCTGGTAAAATCAATATACGAAAAGGAGACAACACCGAAGAGGGTCCTCCTTGCGCTCACGTAGGTGAAAGTGAAATCTCTCGGTCCTCAAGGAGAGACCTCGAGACGGAGAAGTGCTGAAGCAAAGACACAGGGATCTCCAAGGTTGCCCCTGTCCTGCCTGGCAGATGTCAAGATCTCTCTGTGAGATCATCGCCTCCCCACCACCTTTGTCCAATAGGCTGAGGTCCTGCCAAAGGCCCTTGTGATGTCCCTGCCACCCTCACCCCTCCCCTGCAGTGCTCATGTCCTGCCCTTGTCCAGCCACATGGGATGTTTGAGCTGCTTCCCCTGGATCACCCCACTCAATGACTTCATTGTGGGATGACACCGACTACACAGTGGAACAGGAGACGCTCTTCCCCATGCTACGCTCAGTTGTTCATAAATCAGTAGACTTTATGGACAGAAGAGACAATTAGAGCATGTAATCTGACACCTTGCATATCATATGCTTTCTGTATAGCATAGTAGCTAGTTTTTGACTAAACATGTTCCAGAAAGACATCTAGTCTTCATTAGAAGACATCAAGAAATGGGGAATTCCCACCACTTCCCTTTCTAGTTTGTTCCTTTGGTGAGTCATCCTCACTGTTGAATATTTGTGCCCTATTTCTAATATGAATTGGTCTCTTTTGAGTTTCCAGCCACTGGGACTTGTTATGCTTTTCTCTGCCAGGTTAATGAGCCCTTTAATATCAGATAGTTTCTCTCCATGAAGTCACTTCAACACTTCAATGACATCACCTCCTGATCTTTTAGATAATCTAAACAAGCTGAGCTCTTTTAGTAGTTCACTAGCAGGCATTTTTCTTCGGCCCTCAAAATGTTTCATTGCTTTTTGCTGCCACATCTCCTATATTTCAAAATCTTTTTCAAAGGCGGACTCCAAAACTGGATGCACTATTCCAGGATCAGTCTTACTGATGGTGTGTCCCCTTCCTATGCTACTCACTGCTCTTTTCATACATCCAATGATGGTCTTAGCCCTGTTCACCACAGCATCACACTGGGTGCTCATGTTGAGTGGCTCGCCCAGCATGGCCTCTCCATCCTCTTCACAGTTAGTGCTTTCCTGGATACACTTCCCCATCCTGTAGGTGTGGCCTGCATGCTTTTGTGCTAGGTATAGGACCTTTCATTTGGTTCTTTTCAAACTTGTTTTCTTTGAATGGGTCCAGCTTATCAAGGGATCCGATTGCTCTGTGTCACTGCCCTGTCCTCAGCATTAATTATCACTCTGCTAGTATTTTATCACCCACCGATGTTAGCGGCAGTGATTTTATATTGCGTTGCAGTTCACTGATATTTATTTTCAAGAATTAGTCCTTGAGAGATGTTAGGGGGCCTATTCCTTCACTCTCTCACTTCCCTGGTCCTTCTCACATGAACAGAGAGCAACAATACCCGATGTCTGAAGGTGCAAACAATTTGATGTTTATTGGGGTGAACTTCCAGCAAGCATGATTCCAGTTTCCTTCCTTAGTGTCCCCCTTCCCAGCTCTGACACCACAGGGCCTTGCCTGTGTCCCTGTTCCTATTCCCTGTTCTCATTCTCCCCTCAGCAAAACATGATCCCAATTCCCCCACCCCAAGTCCCTGGTCCCATCCCCCTTTACTTCCGGATTGACTGCAGACTACATAGAAAAACTTGAGTTCTGCTTAGCTATACCTTAACCAGTCATTTTACTGAAATTTGAACTAACCAATCCTAACATACTGTAACATGCTTATTTAACCAATTATATCCCACCATCCTCTCAATAGCTCCCTCTACACCAGTAGTTTTCAACATATGTACCATTGTGAGCTGCACATGCAGCTCTCTGTGTTATGTGGGCCGCATCCACACGACATATATACTACCTGACTGGCTCTGAGGATGTCACTTGGGCTGCAGCTGTGTGCTGATTGGGCCGTGGATTAAGAACCACTGCTCTACCCTGAGAGATCTGGCTTGTTTCCAGGCCCCATTGCAAAACCCCAGTGTAAACAAGGTAATGCTGCTAATTGTCACCAGTGTAGCTTACCCTGGTTTCATGCAGAGATAAGCTACACCAGTTCAAGACACCATTGACCTTGTCTACAACGGGACTGTATTAGACCAGCTACACTGAAGACTGGAATCAGGGCAAAATCTCAGTATATGCTTTGCTCAGCTGGAAAAGCTGGATTCTAAAGGTCTTGGCTACAGTGGCAATAGACACAGATACTGCTAAACTAGTCATAGCGGGTGGGATATTTCCGCCAATGGAGCCTCGACGAGGGAATGTTACTTTATGGAAGCGCTTGTCCCGTTCCAGAATTGAAAGTACACTGCAGCGTTAGAGGCGAGGATATTTCTCATGGAAATTACTGTGTAACTGTAGTTAAGCTACATAAATCAGCCGCTGTGTCCTGCAATTTGTAAGGCAGTCGTTAAAGAAAAAATAAACCACAGCCCTTCTGGTTTGGGTATCCAGGAATCCTTTCATGGTTTTCAACTTTACAGCTTGCCGTTTTGAACAGCTCACCAGCTCAGCTGATGGGATTCACGATGAAACCTGCCTGCTTGCAAACTGCACGAGCCCTAATTAGATCACAGCATCGGAATGTGATTTGTTTGGTCTTTGCAGAGGTGTGGCCATTCAAATAAGCAAAGCTTAATGCGTCAATAAATCAAAACTTTTTGTTGGGTGGGTGCAGGGTTGTTCTAAAGAATTTCTCCTGTTCCTACTTCCTTTTATGTATCAATCCCATTTGTTAATCCATGGATGTTCTGGTAGCTCCTGTGCTTACAACATAATGGCACAGGACCCAGATAACAAATTGCAGCCAATAGGGCACGTACAGTATGGGGCATTGTTCGATACGTCTCCTCTGTAGCTCCTGAATGAGTGTGAAAACACAGGCATGTGATCCATGCCAGGTTCATGAATGTATTTCTCTGCCGCCCTGCGCCCAAATCCTCTGTTTCAACGCCATAGCTTCATTTCCTGTACTTTAACAATTGCATTTTGCAAATATGATGCAGTTGCACTGCCTGGTTAAGTGAGGAAAGTCAGCAGAGAGACAAACAATTCTGCCAAAAAGTAGATGCAAAATGGGGTGCTAGGATCTCCTACCACAAAATTGGCTTTATTGTAAGACTTAACATATGTACAGATATATAGAGACAGAGGCGGATGAAAGCAGATAAATAAAATGGCCTGAAAGCTAGAGTCTTATTTTACATTGCCGAGGTTTGTCATGAGATTCTGACAGACTGGTACTGAACTAAAGGTGGAACTGCGGATGACGGTGAACCCCATGCTTCGTGGGAATATGCTCATGACTGTATATATGATAGAACTGGAATATGTTTTATGCTACACATGCCATGTAACATATCTATGTAAAGGTTGTGATCTACTGAATACACTCCTCCTATTGGTATGCATGTAGCATTTTTGTACTTGAAGTTAGGAATACTGGCTGTATACTTGCTTGATTTCTAAGTAGCCTCTGTAAAGCGTTTGAGCAGCTTCTTGAGAAAGGACTGTGCAAGTTAAGTGCCCAATCAAGAAGCACTTAAGAGACAATGGATCTTGGGAGGCTCCAATCCACATAAGAAGTCTACACGAGGACGTTCAAGGTAGCAGGTAAGCCATGGCTGCTGCCTGTAAAAATGGAGTCATGCAGGGACGTGTGACTTGCCCATATGACTCCAAAATTCCATCTTAGAGCTGGACTTTGCATAGGAGAGAGGAGGCGGTGTCCACCCACAAGAGACAGTCTACTTAAACCCCTGGGAGACCCCTCCATTTTGTCTTCAACTGGCTAAAGAGAGAGCCTCTCCACACCCAAGGATACCCGAAAGAGACTGGAACAAAGGAAAGCAACTACAGGGGGTGTGAGTGATTGCTGGACCCAGACCAGAAGGAGACTAGTCTGTAAAAGGAAGTTTACTGGAACTGGTGAGGTTTTATCTGTACTCAGTTTTCTTAGACATAGACTTGCGTGTTCTATTTTATTTTCCTTGGTAATTCACTTTGTTCTGTCTGTTACTACTTGGAACCACTTAAATCCTACTTTCTGTATTTAATAAAATCACTTTTTTTACTTAATTAACCCAGAGTATGTATTAATACCAGGGGAGGTGGGGGGAAGAGGCAAACAGCTGTGCATCTCTCTCTATCAGTGTTATAGAGGGCGAACAATTTGTGAGTTTACCCGATATACGTTTTATACAGGGTAAAATGGATTTATTTGGGGTTTGAACCCCACTGGGAATTGGGCATCTGAGTGTTCAAGACAGGAACACTTTTGTAAGCTGCTTTCAATTAACTCTGCAGCTTTGGGGCACGTGCTTCAGACCCTGGGTCTGTGTTGGAGCAGACCGGTGTGTCTGGCTCAACAAGACAAGATGCTGGAGTCCCAGGCTGGCAGGGAAAACAGGGGCAGAAGTAGTCTTGGCACATCAGGTGGCAGCTCCCAAGGGGGTTTCTGTGATCCAACCCATCACACTGCGCATAGCAGAGGATGTGTTTATAGTCAAGGTGGTACTGTACTGTGGCTTTAAAAAATCACCAGGCCAGGTCCTCAGCTGGTATAAATCTGCATCATTGCATTGACTTCAGCTGAGTTGCCTTACACCAGCTGAGGATCTGGGTCACTGGGTTATGCTTGATGTCAGCTCAGTGGCGAGATATATACAACTGGTCATTTAATTTATTTGCAGGGTGCTGTGATGACATGGTTGTGGCTAGAAGTTGGTTTCTAACAGAGATAATTATACTTATTTCTTGGAACAACCTAGCCATATGCCAATTTAAAGAGAGCTCAGGATCTCAGCTTGGACTATAGCAGTGAGAATGGAAATGACTTCTAAAGGATCATGAAGGGAATCTGAGCGTTTAAGTAGCTTCTACATGAATTCTACTAAAAATGAGGCAGCAGCTGCGGAGAAGTCACATTGGTTCATTTCAGCTCTCATGTCCAAGAGAATAAGAACAGTAGGCTGAGGATACAAATACTATTAGTCGGTCACAACTACAGCTAGTTGGAAAATTTTCATCAAAATTTGTT
The DNA here is from genome assembly GCF_025201925.1 of Gopherus flavomarginatus. Lineage (NCBI taxonomy): Eukaryota > Metazoa > Chordata > Testudines > Testudinidae > Gopherus > Gopherus flavomarginatus. Next base: position 8,159,202 of record NC_066626.1, on the reverse strand, counting down.
TTTTTTACCCCCAAAATGCAAATTTTGTCAAATCAGAATGTTTTGAAAAACATGTCGATTTTGATGAATTTTCTCCACATCCCAAGAAGCATTTTAAAAATGTTGAAACATCCAATTTTGACACATTGGGACTAGAACATTTTCATTTTTCAGTTCAAGATGACTTTTTCAAAAAACCCCTTTTTTATCTAAAAACATTTGAAAGTTTTGAGATCGAAATGGGAATTAAAGGTTTCAGTTTTATTGAAATGAAACGTTTTGATTGACCCCCAACCTTTTTTTGGAATTTGGTTCTGCTGGAGATAAAATATTTTGTTTTGTTCCATTTCAGAATGGTAAAAATGCCCAAAAGCACAGAATTTTCTGTGATGTGGTAGCTCTGGGTCCTGCTCACTGACAGTGCAATGAAGTGACTGCAGGACGTATCTGCAGAGGTTCGGTGCTTCCGCTCGTGACCAAAGCCTAATGCAATGACATATTACTCACACGAGGAATCACATGGATCATTCTTAAACTAAATGTTTCCATTTTAAAATACTGAGGTGGCCTCCAACCCTCTTTTAGGAAGCTTCTGTCGCTCCGGCCCAGGGGGGAGAGGGGTGAATGGACAGAACTTGGAGAACTGCAAAGTGACCTTTGCAAATGTCTAGCAGCACAGTTTAAAAGTGTTGGGCTGGGTTTTAGCCATGTGACGCCATTCGAGGCAGTGGGGATTGGGCACTTTAAATCCACTGCAAACTCTTGAATACTGCTGGGTCCAATCACTGACTTCTCTGCACCAACCCAAGAGGAAAGCAACTCACTCCACTGAAGCCACTAGAATTACACCCAGCATGTATCTGGCCCAAATGAGCGCAGCTCCCAGCCTTGACAACGCTGCTTTCAAATGCTGACACACACCCTGGTTTGACAACTATGGAGACTTGTGGAAGAGACAGAGTGGGTGTGTGGTGTAACAGCTGGGGCTGCTTTGCCAGACACTGTGGGCTGGAAATCCTGTCAGGAACAGGCAGCAAGTTTCTTACTGGGACATGGTTGCTTGGGTAGCGAGGTGGAGCCGGAGCTCTGTAAGCACAACTCGGCAGGATTTCCCTGTCCCATGGGACTGCCTCCTCCTCTCTGTCCACCCCTTCGGGGAATGTGTTGAGGGAAATAAAGGTGAAGCTCTGAGCTGAGGCCGGGCATTGTTAGTAAAATTGCAGTGTCGTAAGGCTCCATCTTCTTCAGGGTCGATGGGTCATCACAGGCTTCTGCAAGGCACCAAGAAATTGAACTGAAAACCTCAGGGCTACAGTATCAAACACACAAATCTCATTTGCCCCAGGACTCGCAGAGTTTGCTTTCCATTTCCCTTCTCCCAAGCTGCGTGTCTCTCCTCCTGCAATCTCCACTCGCTGTGGGCTGCCCTCGCTGCCCCTTCCAGAGCAGGAGATAAAGCCACTAGCATGGCTTCCGGGGGAGACGTACCCCTGGAAGATACAACTGCCTCCTTTCATCATGCCCATGTCATGGTCTCATGCATGCTGCTGACCTAGTCACATGCCTTGAGATCGGCTCTGCACTCAACAGCTCCATTTCTTGCCTTTCTGGGCTCCAGTGACTGCACACTGGCTAAGGGCGGGCAGGCTGAACCACACCACAGAGGAGTAGTTGCTGGTGTCTGGGCACCATTGGTGTCTCATAGGTTTCAGCAGTGGAGCACCATGGAGGCACCATGCATCTAATGTTGGTCAAGATAGGGGTGAAATACAGTTTGCTAAGACTTATGTGCTAATTTATTGATGTAGCGAAATGCCCAGACCCTATATGGCCAATTAGCAAGAACTCTAAGCAATTCTCCACTCCTAAAGTGCAGGACAGGACCCCCAGCTGCAGAAATGACCTCTTTGCACACCCCTGCCCCCCACACTCAGTTGCTGCACTGAGCTGAGCCAGACCAGAGACCGGCAGCCCTAATCGGCTTCCTGGCTCTGCAGATTGAAACACCTCCAATCATGTGTCGGGCTAAGAAGTGAGAGTCTGGAAGGTTACCGCGAAGATGCGATCTGCTTTCCTGTTCTTCCCGTTGGGGTTCCTTTGTGTCAAAGAGCCTCGGTAAATGGAGTTTCGATCAAAGGATTCGTCGCCGACTTTACAAAAACAAAAGATAAAATAGCTTACGTTGGTGATGCAGAGCTAAGATCACGTGTGGGTGACAAGAAATGCACCTGGATCTTTGAAATAGCTTCCTCACCCTGCTCTGGGCCTGAGTCTCCTCTGACTCACAGCAGTTTTACACGGGTGTGTAATCAATGAGTTACTCCCGATTTACACCACTGTAAACCAGAAGAGAATTAGACTCTTCATATTCGAGGCACACAGGGCGTGAGCCAGGTCATATTCCACATCAGTCAGAGGTGTCAGTTTCTCACTGAGCCACTGGTGTGATTTCCATTCATAATTCAGTATCTACAGTTCATGAATGAGCCTGAACAATTCAACCAACAACCTCCTGGTTATTCAGCCAGCCGCTCGCCTCAGCGTGCTCATTATTCTATCGGTGACTCCTGATTTGTATTTATACGTCCCCCCTCTTCCCATCCAGGAGAACAGTAGGAATCCACCTTGGAGATGCTCTGAGAGGCAGCTTCATAGAATCTATTACAGTAGCGTGTACAGTGACCCTGGAAGCGGCTTGATAATTTCTCAGAACAGGTTCTTGGCCAGCATAGACAAGAGGCAACTCGGGGTGTTCAGGGTGCAGGTGAGAGCACCTGTGGCTGTCTTACAGTGGGATTGTACTGTCTGCATGTGGAAATATAACTCCCAGTTAAAGGCCTGGTTCTCCTTGGCTTTGCTTCCGTGGAGCCTTTACACCAGTGGCTTCTCTTTTGACCTGGTCCCATGACTGCGGTGGGACCAGGTCAAACTCAGTGAGATAGTCAGAGAAATAACAGCAACTCTTGACTTGTGCTCAAATTAATCCAGTCACCTGCAATTCTGCTGTTCAGAGTAGACACCAGGGCACCTAGGCACCATGGCAGGTGCATTAGAAACATAAGGGGACAGATCCTCTGTCCCTCCCATGCCCCCTGCAGCCCAGAAGGGACTGTTGTAAGGCAGCAGCTGGGGATTCTCCTAGCTGAGGGATCCTCAGCTGGCACGGCTGCTCCGGCATATGGGGTTGTGCTGAGGCAGGGCTGTGGTTCTGGAAGCCGTCCTCCACCAGCACCAGCGGGAGGTGCACATACTGGCCATCAGAGCACTGCAGATGGGGAAGGAGAATTCGCCTGGCAGAGGAACAGCACCGGGACGCTGTGAGTGCCTCTCCACTGCCCTCCCTCAGAGGCCCTGCGTAGGTGCTTGCTGGGGCTGGAGGAGAGGTATTGGGCTGGATGGGGAGGAGATTAGCTGCTATGGCCATTCTGGGCTGAGAACATTGGAAGGCTGCTGGAGCTTAGAGCAGACCCCTGCAGCAGCCCAGAAATAAGCTGGTTTTAAGCCCCTTGTGCGCCAGCTTTGCCCATCCACTCCCTGGGGTGCATCTTTTGCACTGTGCTTCCAGGAGCCCTCTGCTCAAAAGAACAAAGGCTCACGTACAAGCTACAGCTGGGTTCTGCTTACACAAAGCACTGACGGGATCACTCTGGTCAGAGCAATGGCTGCTCCTTGAAAATAGGGCTGCGTTTACTCTTCTGCAATGATCCCACAGCAAATCCACTCCATTCACAAGATCAGGCACTGCCAGCTCAACCTGCTGGCTAAATATCGAGCCACGGCTCCTCGGCCTCATGCCTCATCGTTACCAGGAAAGCTGCTGGAACTAGAAAGTAGCTGAGGATGTAGCGGATGCAGGAGTGGAATGGAATGCAGCCTGTTCTTTGGCAGCGAGACGGGCGCTGGAGCGGGGCCGGGGATAGAGGCTTGTTTCTGTCAAACTAAGACAGGAGTCAAAAGGGAAACGCAGCTGTTCAGGAACCACTGTTCTGATCCTCACCGCATTCTCAATTTTAAGCCATCAAGGGTTTTTCTTTTAAAATCTATTTGCCGGAGGTTCTTAGCGACCGAGAAAGACAAAACACAACATTCTGCCTAAAAACCACAGTACCACTGAAACACGGACTCAGGTTCCTACGCTAAAAGCATCAGACAAAGCCAGGGTATCATCTGCAATTCTCCCTTTCTGCACTCAGAGCAGAGCAGCGGGTGGGCTCTGGTTCTCGCATGGTTCTGCTCTTGGAAGACTTTGCAAACACCTCTGTGGTCGGAAAGCCCTTGGGTATGCTGGAGCTGTGGGCAGGAGGGGCAAAGGGAACCTTACAAGAGCTTTTTGTCTCCCCGGCCCAGTTCTGGGAACAGCTCAGCCTGTCTCTGCTGTTACATGGCCTGGAGATCACGGTGCATTCCAGGCATGTCCCCAATCCAGACCTGTTGTGCCTATCTACACTGGAGGAGCTGGGAGGAATCCTCTGCTGCACAGTTCGGTCACCTTCAGCGACTCTCTGCACCACTGAAGCCTTCGCATGGGCTAGGATCTGGCCCCCTGCTGGGCACAGAGGCTCACAATAGCAGGTTAATTACTTCAATTCCTAGATAAAGGGACACAATGGGTCAAAATCCCCCTTGGAGTAAGAAGATGACACTTTGCTGATTTCCAAAGAGTTGGGCCCACTTCCAGCCAGGCTGAGCGTCCCATTTTTGTGGTATATGGCTGCATTCGAAACCCCAGCTACAGGGGTTCTTTCCGCAGCGAGGCATAGACCAGCCTATTGGTCTCCACTGAGGCATACGGGAGCAAAGTATAAACTCCCGTTAGTTAGCCCGCTGCATTCAGGGGCGGCTCCAGGCCCCAGAAAGCCAAGCGCATGCTTGCGGCGGCCTGCCACTGGGGGCGCTCTGCAGGTCGCCACGAGGGCGGCAGGCAGGCTGCCTTCGGCAGTTTGCCTGTGGTGGGTCCGCTGGTCCCGCAGCTTCGGCGGTCCTCCCACAAGCGTGCCTGCAGAGGGTCCGCTGGTCCCGTGGCTTCGGCGGACCCACTGCAGGACCAGCGGACCCTCCACAGGCAAGCCGCTGAAGGCAGCCTGCCTGCTGTGCTTGGGGTGGCAAAATGCCTAGAGTCGCCCCTGGCTGCATTGAGGGGGACTGCATGGCACACTGTTATGGAAACTTCCTTAGCACAAGCAAGTCCCCCTCTGACCTCCCGACATCCCTACGAACCCGGGAACGCCAGGCTTAATGAGGCAGCTTTTTGAACCTCTACACAATCTCCCATTCGCTCTCGCCTAGTTCCAATTTCCCCTATCTGCAGCCTTCCCTGCACAACCTTGTATGTCAATGACCTGGGGGGAAAGTCGCAAGGAGATACTGAGTCATTCTGCTTCCCTGTGGGGGCGCCTGAGGGATTAGACTCCTGCTCTGACGTCGGCTGATCACCCCATCACTCTATCTGCATGCCAGGAGTGCAGCACCTCGGTTATCTAGCTGCCCTTTCAGCGAAAGAGCCGATGACCCTCCTCACCAACAAAGAGAAGGGACCTCGCTCCCTGTGAGATTCAGACCAGGAAACGTGCCTTGCAATTCACTTTTAATGGGGGCAGAGGGAGGGGAGGATGCTAAATTCATTCTCTGTATGAAATGATTACTTTTCCCTTTCCTCGCCACTCCTTCCCCTGCTCAGCACTTATCTAGAAGGAGAGCCGCTCTTTCTTCAATCCCTCCTGCAAGCTTACAATTCAAGATAAGAGAGAAGTGGAAAAATCATTTCCTAAGGGCTCTTGCCGACAGCGGCCAGGGCATAACATATCCAGAGCCCTTCCCTTCGCACGGCCACGGTGGCTAGCTTTCAGGTCTTCGTCTTCTTTGAGACACTTCTAGCAGCTGTAGTGCGGCAATGGCTCCTGCTCCCAGAGGAGAGGTCGGAATGATGACGATCCAGGGACTGCAAAGACACTCACATCAAGGGAAAACCCACTAGGGGAGAGGCAAATACCGCAGACGTGAGGGAGAGGGGGAATGCTGACGATCTTTATTTCCTTAGGGGAGTGGACAGTACAGAATCCTGTTTTCCACTGGGATGGGCCAGGAAGACTTTTAGCCTTTTGCTTCAATCTGGCCACTGAACTCTACTTCTTTTCTCGGATCCCGCAGGCCTATTTCTAAAATCCCACTCCCCTGCACTTGCCATGCCGGCTCCCCGGTTGAAAAACATGGCCGGAAGCCGGACAGATGTGAGTTCCTGCCCCCACAGTGTGGGACACGAGTTCTCACAGGGTCCAACATTACCCCCACCCTTTCCTCAGACACAAGCGGAGAACACAAGTCTTACCGGCAATTTCAAGGGAACTGTTGAATTTTCTCCTTAACACCTGTGGCATAGACATTACCTAAAAGAGAAAGGAGAGGAGTTGTGGTTAATCTCTGGGACTGTGCCCTTTCTCTCAAAGCACTGTCTGAGGGGGCCAGCAGGTAGGCTTTCCTTCTGTGTTTAGGAAAGATACCAATCTCCAACACGCCTTCACATGTCCATCCCAGTCACAATCAGCCAGCTGAGCATGTACCGGTGGGAATGTTGCGTTTACTAGCCGACTGTACCCAGAATACATGGCAGGCAGGAGATACATAAGGGGAAAAGCAAAGCAAAGATCATTGTTTAATTCTTCCCAAAGGCAAAACTCTATTTGACACGAGAAATCCTGACAGCCCTCTTGGAACTAATTCTAACTAACAGCACTTTGTTAACCTTAAGGCGAATGGTTAGGAGGCCGGGTACCATACAGAAGTCTGCATTCTCCAGAGGGTTAAGAGAGACTATTGCACATTCAGAATGAAAATAATGCAGCATTTGTAACAGGTACCAGATTTGAGGCCCGACAGACAGTGGGACCCTCTTTAGCTCTTGCACCAGTGCAAACTTTCCTAAGTGGCTATGCCGTCATGTCTCAGCCCTGAGCCGGAGTAATCGCTTTGGCCAACTAAGCATTTAAGCATCTGCTTAAGACTTCTCCTATTCAGCCATGTTTTGCTGACTAGGGATAATTTGAGTCTGTGGACCAGTGGCTACTTTATAATGCCCCCTAGTGACCTCAGAACAGCCCTGCATGCAGCCCCTCCTCTCTGTTTCCCCTCTTAGATCCCCAAATAAACTCCATGCAGGGTTTTCCCAGTCAAACCACAACAGCCCTCCTTGGGGTCTGATTTATTAAATCAAAGCTCAGAACTAAACACCCTTCAGCAGGGTACAGCCCAACTGCCCCGGTCTGGCCAAGGCAGGAAGGGCTTTGACAAGCTAGGCCCTGCCCTTCCTAGCTGCAGCCATTCCCCTGGTCTCAGGATCTGTAGTCTCACCACAGCCCCCCGAGCTTCCGCCTCACTGCAGCCATCTTCTGCAGGAAATTCCCTGGTTCCCTTCAGGCAGGGCTCATCCCTCTATCAGGGTTGGCTTGGCCCCAGGCTCTCCAGCCCAAGGCAAGCCACCCTGCTACAGTGAAGAGGACAGTGCAGTTCCCATGCCTGTTACTGGCCTTTCTGCCAAGTCTGCCAACAGCAGCTACCAATTATACATATGTGATGGGGACACGTGTCCGTTAGGAATTGGCTGAGTTTCCCAAACCCATTTCACGCAGACCACTTGATGTCTCTTCAAAGGGTAGTGGCCACAATCGCTCCAGACTACCCAAGTTTTCTCTGGTTTGTTTTAATCACGTCGCTGACAGCCAGGAGCCATCTGTGTACTCACTTTGAAGTCATTTGGCGATGCCATCTCTGAAGAGTCCGTACTTTGATCTCCTTGGCCGCTACCTACGTTCCTGGGAGGCTGGAGCATAAACAGCTTGGGACAGAAGAAATGTAAAAGATTGCTATGACTTCTTCAGTGCCAAAAGACAAGCGAGAGGCACAGCTGTCCAGTGGGCTGACCAGAGCAACTGGGACATTTGCAGCACTGGTCCTCCATGCCAACTCATCCTCCATGGTGATACTGAGGGACCTATGAGTTACATTAACTGACGGCTCAAAGAGTGGCATTGAGCGAATAGCTAATCCCGTGGGCAGAGCACTGGGTTCTAATCCCAGCCCTGCTACTAAGCGAGATAACTTTGGGCAAGTCACTTCACCTCTTTGTTTCCCTTCCCAACGTTTGACTGTCTTGTCTGTTTAGATTGTAAGTGTGTCCCATGAGCTCTTGATGCCAACTGGCAGAGTGCATAAGGGTTACAGGGATCGCCGGGGGCTGGCATTAACATTCTGGTTCATCAAAGAGTGTGATGTGAGGTGTCTACAGAAAGCCGGGATCACACTAGTCATCAGTGTCGTTGTGAAATGTGTGTGTGTGTGTGTTGTGGAAAGAGTTATGTACTTAAACTGAAAATTATGTTTTTAAGGTCTAAGGACAGGTGAAAAGCAGGTTTTCTTTCAGACAAGAAACATTTATTGGTTTGTTTACATGTAAATTAAGTCTTGCTTGGTTCACACTGGGCCTCCACTCACAAGCTTGAGCTGAATGCTAATGAAGATTGTGGAATCTTCACAGAAAGGAAATTCACAGGAATAGGAAAAACAGCAAGAGTTTTTCTGTCTAGGGGCAATACACTGAAGTTTGGAAACCATATCTGAGGCTACGTCCAGACTACCTGCCGTATCGGCGGGTTAAAATCGATTGCTCGGGGATCGATATATCGCGTCTCATCTAGACGCGATATATCGATCCCCGAGCGCGCTTATATCGATTCCGGAACTCCATCAACCCCAACGGAGCTGCGGAATCGACAGGGGGAGCCGCGGACATCGATCCCGCGCGGTGAGGATGGGTGAGTAATCCGATCTTAGATACTTCGATTTCAGCTACGTTATTCACATAGCTGAAGTTGTGTATCTAAGATCGATTTCCCCCCATAGTGTAGACCAGCCCTGAGGTACAATTCTGTGCATTCCTTCAGTTTGTGAGGACAACTTATCAGCAGGCTTGATCCTATGAGAAGGGATCTCAAACCAGCAGAAAACACTAGGGAAATGACTTGGGGTAAGTTTGCTTTCTTGGAGGAGGTAGGGGAGTACCTCGTTAGTTACATTTGGCTCCAGAAAGCTCATTATAATTTTGTTTTATATGTAACCACTTTTTTCAATATTCCTTCTCACCCTTACTTGAATCTCTGTTCTTTGATACTAAACAGATCCTTGTTTTCACTAGATACAAAGACAGAGAAAGTGAGAGAGCTAACGGCTGTGGTGATGCCCAGTTCCATCCTGCACGCGGGTATGTGCTGTTCCTTTGGGAGTGTTGTGAGAATTCAGTGGAGCAGAGGTGAGGCACTACAGAGGGGTTGGTGTGTGCCCATTGCTCACCTGCACAGAGACAGCGAGGCCTGCAAAGTCCTGGCAGGCAGTGCTTGTCTTGTCAGAGACAAGTGGTTTCAGAGAGGTGATCCACAGCAGGCACAGACAAGACTGCGTCCCACTAAGGGCACGTGGTACCTCCCAACCCTGGCTACTGTGGGGAATGTCACAGTGTGGTTTTAGGGGCAGGGCTGGTCTCCTACTGTGGGTGTGTACAATGCCTAGCCCCGTGGTGTCCTGGGACCTCTAAGCACTACCACAATTCCAGTAACAACAGCCAGGAGATAAAATCCCCTTTTACAATACTGATCTCAGCTGCCCGTGGCTGACTGATCTTAAGAAGGTGGGAAAGTTCTTGTGTCCCCATTTTAAAGGGTAGTATGCTGACATGGCAGCGGTTGCTGCAGATGAGGATCTCATGTCTAAAATGAATGGGGAAAACTGAAGACTTCCTGTCACAGATGAGTGGGATTTCTTTCTGATAAAGGAGACAGCGTGCAGTAAACGAATATATGTGCAGTGTCTAGAGCACTGGAGTGGGACTCAGGAGACCTGGCTTCTATTCCCAGCCCTGCCACTGGCCTGCTGGGTAACCTTGGGCAAGTCACTCCCCTCACTGTGCCTCAGTTTCCCCATGTGTAAGAGGGGGATAATGCTACTGCCCTCCTCTGCAAAGCACTTTGATATATACCAATGGCAAGTGCTGTAAAAGAGTTAGGGACTTATCCCACAGCTGTTTTGTTTATACCATATGTAGAATAGCACTTGGGTTAAGGGCCTGATGCAGGAACCGGCAGGGGAGGCTTTTAGTCCTGGACTATTCAGGCGGTCAGATAAGGTGGTCATAACCGTCCCTTCTGGCTTTAACATCACTGTGTCCCATGCACATCTGACTGCTGGGTACACCCTCTGCAGGCAGACACACTCACCTGCGTGCTGTATTTCTTCTTTGGTTTTTCCACTGGTTTCACTGTCAGCCCAGCAGCACTCAGCGCTGCGATTCGAGACTCTATATCGGAAACCTAAGAGAAAAAATGCACATAACTTTCCACAGGTGCGCCCCCAGAAATGACGCCGGGAGCTGGGCAGAGCCCAATCACCACCAATCCCTCTGGCGTCACCTCTGCTGCAGCCACTGGCCCCAGTGCCTCGCCTGGAAGGTCCGTGCCACGCTCAGCCCCTGCCAGGTTGGGGATGAGCCAGCCCTGCACCCATTCTGCAGCAGTGGCACTGCTTTGGGTGTTGCAACCTGGTGTGCGGGACTGCGGCACCATTCAGGTTTGGCCCAGCTGCCCCTCCATAGTTGGAGACAGAAGGGCGGATGGGCCAAATTTGACTGGTGTTGTGACCTAGAGAATGGGGTCCCGGCGCCAGTCAGGCCAAACCTGAATGGCATTGTATCCCCCACGTGCAGGTTGCGCTACCACTCCGTTTGGGGGCCCTCGGCAAATTGCCCTGCTGGCAGTGATATACACAGTGCGTAATGTGTGTACGGCTGTGAACATCACTATCAATGTGGCAGTGTAAAGGAAACTCTCATTCCAAGTTTACTTTCTTACTGAGTAAATGATGAAGCATTCAGTGGCTGGCCCAGCGCTGTGTTTGTACAGTGCTGAGCACAGCTGGGGGTCTGGTCTGAGACGACAGCCCCTAGGCACTAATAAATAACAATGCAAGAACCAGCCTGACCTCGCTGGATCACACACTTTGTATAGCTGAGCTATTACCTCGCTCTCGGCACGCTGCATCTGCACGGCTGCCGATGCCACTTTGTCCTCCAGCTCTGACAGCTCGGAGTCTGTGGTCCCGCTGTGCCGCGCACGTTCCTCTAGGTCCCTTGGGGTTTGATCCAGCCCGGATGTCTTTCCAGCAGTTGTGCAGACCTGAAAAAAAAAGCCCTTGTGTGACTCACCTCGCAGTCAGGCATCGTCTGCTCTGCTGTCTTCTCATTCTAACCCCTGCTGCGTTGACACAGGCTGCTCTCTCAGGCCTAGTTAGACAGTCCTCAGGTTACCATGGACTCAGCCCCAGATGGACTGGAGAGATCAGAGCCGTATAACTGCAAACTTCTGTTTCGCTGAACAGTCTGTACCTTTGGACTCCCGCAGGGCTTCCTTCCTCTAAGTGACTGGGCTATTTCCTCCCCTTTGCTATTTTTCAAAAGCAGTGATCACTCTGGCGATGCGGGAAAAGCTCCCTGTGAAATACTAGGACAAAACGGCACGACCTGAATGCGCAAGGATCGTCATGTCGTGCATTGAGACTAGGAGGTAGGCACTCAGAAACAAGGCCAGGCTGCTGTGTCCTACTCTAGCACACTTGCAAGGCGAGGGGAGAGAGAACAGCACTGCCAGGCTGTGAACGCCTCCTGTCTTCTCTAGCTGTGTCTGGATCTGCTGAAGAGCTCGGTGCGGTGTAGAGATGCTACACTTTGGGAGCTGGGGTGTAATTAACTCACCAGTCCCTATCTGTAGCATCCTTATGTTCTGAAAATACATTTTTGCGTAGGGATTCCTCCATGTGCCTGTCAACAAGGTGTTGCATTCACATGTCGACTGAGGTCTATTTGAAAATATGTGTAAACATTTCTTTCTGAATGAGAGGGTTAAAGAAACATTATTACCCATCCTAATACACCATTTGATTACCACTATGTTTCCGGTTTATTGAATAACGCTTATTTCTTGATGATTCCCATCAAATTCTAAAAAAAAAAGATTGGTTTACTTGATTTTGAGAGAGATTTTCATGAAAATGTGCATCATTTCATTGCTGTAGCTTTTGGTGTTGTTATAGAACCAGTACAACCAACTTACAAAATAGTTGTATTCCAAGCCTTTTTTGTTTTTGTTTTTTGGTCTAAGTTCCTTGGGGCAGACACTGTCTTTTTGGTCTGTGGTTGTACAGTGCCTGGCACAATGACATCCCGGTCCCTGACTAGGGCTGCTCGGCACTATTGTAATACACCTAATAAATACAGGACAGTGCCCGGCACAGTGGGGTCCTGCTTAAGGCTATGATTTTTGGCATGGAAAATTGTTGGTAAATTTCACAGCAGAGGTGCTGGAAACAATCAGGGAAAGTCACCGAATAATGTGGTTTTCTCTACATCCACATACACACGAGTATAGTGTGTTTGTGGGGGGGGGGGGGTTTGGAAGGTAAGGCCCGTTGGGGGGATGGGTTGGAGGGCAAACCTACTTGGACACTTACCCCATAGTGGCAGTTTCTGTGCTGGAGGGCTGGGCCCTGCTTCCCGCCCTGGGTGTTTCAACCTAGCACATGGGGTTGCACCGCCACTTAGGTTTGGCCCAGCTGCTCCTCAGTCTCCATTTATGGAGGTGCTGCTGGGCCAAAGCTGAGTGGTGCTGTGACCCCCTGCGCTAGGATGCAATGCCACTTGGTTGGGGAGCCTCATCAAATGTGTTTTTATAGCTGTTTCCAAGATGTCAATGATTTTATTCAAATTCACAATTTCCATGACAAAACTGTAACCATGCCTGGGGTTACTAGACACCTAATAAATAAAGTACAGTGCCTAGCGTCATGAGAACGTAAAAACATAAGAACATAGCATGTTTGTACCAATGAATACACACATCGAACACCTGATTCTAAGTGTTACGTTAACCAGAAGTACCACGACTACCTTCATACCCACAAGGACTGAGTCAACTTAGACATTTGATTGAACGAGACATTAATAACTAATACACAAAATAGCCCTGTTAAAGTAAGAGTGCCAGCATACTGCTCCCATCAGGGCCGGCTCCAGGCACCAACTCAGCAAGCAGGTGCTTGGGGAAGCCAAGGAGAAGAGGCGGCTCATCAGGCTCTTCAGCGGCAATTCGGCAGTGGGTCCCTCGGTCCCTTTGGGAGGGAAGGACTTGCCGCCGAATTGCCGCTGAAGAAGAAAGTGGTGCCGTCGAGCTGTCCCTGATTGCGATCGCAGCTTTTTTTTTTTTTTTTTGCTGCTTGGGGCAGCAAAAACCCTGGAGCCGGCCCTGGCCTCCATGCTTTGCTGAATGATCCCATCATCTTATTACTGCAAACAGTCTCTCCTCCCGTATCCACGGCTCCGTCTTGCTGTCCCTGTACTGTGTAATGTGTGAAGTTAGAGAGAACGCTCTCCAAGGCAGGAAGCCTTGCACTGGAAGGCGCCTAGTACAGGGTAAAATAAATTCAAGTACTAAGAATCCAACCAGGGACTAGAAACCTGCCATGTGCTCGAGGTGTGAAAAATCCGAGTGTTGTGTATTTCTAACTAACTGCAATTACCCACCCCAGCGATTCGGTAAATCGTTTCAGTGTGTCACTGACCATCACAATCTGTTGGTGGACAATTAAAAACCGCTCAGAGAAGTTACTTTACAAACACTAATTAATGCTTGGAACGTCCGGGGGCCGGAGATGGGAGAGGGGAAATGACTTGCCCAGAGTGGCAGTATTACTCGGGAGTGGGCAGCTCCCACCTCTGCAATCTGGCTCGCACCCTCTTCCTGTTGCCTGTGAACAACCTCATTGAGGGTGAGTACGAGCCCCCGATGGTTTTAGACGGCACCGAAGGTCCATGGCTGGATTCTCTCTTTGTGGGGAAGAATTCAAAGATGGAAGCTGATGTGAAGGGTCCCATTGTCACTGGGATGTAGCATTTCATTCAGAAACAAGCAGCACCGTGGTATTTCGGAGAAAGTTTTGCCTTTTGTAGCTGTATTTTTATGATCAAACTCTCTGATGAATGAACGAAACACACAGTATAAAAACTATTCCCAAACTCAAAAGCAAAATCCACCAGCCCAGACCTCACTTTGCCCACTAAAGCTTACAACACTATCTACCAAGGTCAAAAGAAATGACTTGGAGGTTTAACAGTTCCACCCCCAGTCAAGTGATCCATTTCCAATACACTACAACAATACTATACAGCATTACTTACAACAAAACACTGCATGGGAGACACTATGCAAGAGTGACCAGCCAAACTTACCAGCTCACTTGCATAAACCTACACAATCATATTAGCAACAGACCAATCACTCCATTCCTGTTCATAAAAACATTCTCCCACCCCACTGCCACACCGCACTATAAATTGCATAGAACCCGAACAGAACGTACTCCATGAGCCCTCTTCAAGCTTTACTACACATCGATCCAAACCCCACTGTCGTTTTAACGGAAAGACTCAAGTTGACTCCAAAGGGCTTTGGATCAGGCCCTTACAAGTATAACGTCAGTGATATCCACCCAACAGCACCCTTGGTAAGGGGTGAAGGAATGACATTTTAATTCAGACTTTCCCCTACCACAGAATCGATCAAGGGACTAATAGTTAAACAGAGGTGGTGTAAAATGGCCACTGGATAGGAGACTTGTGTCAAACCATCAAAGCTAGGCTCCTCTCCTGAGGGCTTGGGCACACCCAGCGGAGGGGTGTGTGTGTATGTTAGTTACACCTGGTGGGATATGAAGTAGTAGATGGTTGAGGCCTATGACAGGGAGATTTTCCCTGTCTAAAATGGTGGGTCAGATCCTCATTTGCAGATGAGAAGTGCTTGGGCCAGCTTAGGGGTAGTGGAGCAAAGATGGCTTAAGAGCTGTTCTGACAGCTGGGGATTGCCCGGGTCAATGTGCTTTTTCCCCCAGCACTGGTTGGAGGGGAGTGTAGGAACAGCTATGGTGGTTCCATCCCAGCCCAGGAGCCTGCTACGCTGGGTTATCCTCCTGAGGGTAGCTCAGGAAGCCATACAGTGCTGCTGACACACCAGAGAAGCTGATGCTGCACATGCTTTAAGACCTTTTAAATGTGTCATTGATCACTTATAACATATTAAAGTGGATAACAGGCTGCCTTTCTCTGACCTCTATGCCCTGTCTCAATGGCCCCAGCCTCCTGTACAATCATCACTCCTCATCAACCTGTCATTCTCCTGAAGGAACCCCTCCTCCCACCTTTCCCAGAGCTCCCCTCCTCCCAGTGTGAGAGTGGACAACTTAGTAAAACATGCACAAGGGGGTTCAATATTGGTTGGAGGCAGTGGGCCAGTGTGACAGAATACATCCTACACGCTAGTGGAATAATCTTTGTACAAACTGTGCCTTCTGAGATACTATTTGAAAACTCGTAATTTGCTGGTCAATATTGTCCTGATAAAATACATGTGACAACACTGTATGTGAAGTTAGAAGATTCCACTGTATGGTGTTCTTAACACATCTTCCAAACTGAGGCTGACAAACAGACCTGTCTCAAACAAAGGAATGTGTGCCCTGCTTAATTTGTATGTAAGCAGTAAACAGTCATATCAAGCAGGAAGGGAAACAAAAGATGCTCCAACGGGTGAGGAAAAAGCAGCAGGGGACATCTTTCCCTATAGACTTTGTCTCCTGAATCTCAGCTGGAAATGTTTTCCAAGAGGAGGCCTGACACTTTAAAAAGGAAGGAAAAACACCCCAAGGCATCCCCTCCTCTCTCTCTCTCTCTCCATCAATTCACTGCACCAGAAGGGACAAAGGGAGCAGCACTGAACTGGAGAAGGGGCCCTGACCTAAGCAGTTTGGTCAGTAAGACTGCTGAAGGCACATGGTGAGAAAACCTTTCTTTGAATTTAAGATAGTTTGTTAAGTTAGGCACCAGCTGTGTTTAACCTTTATTTTTCATGTAACCATTTCTGACTGTTATGCCTCATGACTTGTACTCACTTAGCATCCCTATCTTTGCAGTTAATAAACATTTTCTTATTGTTTTATCAAATCCAGTGTGTTTGAACTGAAGTGTCTGGAAAACTCCATTTGGAGTGGTATTATTTCTATGAAAGCAATAATGGACTTGATACGAATTTGTACTGTCCAGGAGAGGGCTGGGCAGTACAGGACACTCAGTTCTGGAGGGAAATCTAAGACTTGGAGCGTGCTAGGGTCACCCTGCAGCACAACCAAGAGCCAGAGTGTGCCTGGCTGGCTGCAGCACACACCCAAACGTTACTGGGAGTGACTTGCATGCTGGAGGCTGTTTGTGAACAGTCCAGAGAGAGGCTACAGCAGCAAAGCCATGCAAAGGGCACCCCAGGTTAGAGGGCAGGCATGACACAGCTACTCATTAGCCTGGATTGCGCCCTGGGGCTGTCACAGAAAGATCTAGCTGTACCAGTGAGGAATGGAAAGTCTCAGGGGGAAGGGGCGTTGGTTGTAGTCTATTAGAAACACGGCGCTTGGAGACGACAAAGAGTTGAGAGTTCATCTCCTCTGCCTTTCTCGCACCAGTCTAGAGGGGTGCTCTCCCCCTCCCTCTCATATTGTGCACAGCCTGGGGACAGCCGGGCGGGTGGGGGAGCGACTCCTCTGACATCTGATTCTCAAGGCCTCTGGGGTCAGGACTCTCGGTTTAAAATCTTTAACTCTTATGACTCCAGAGCAAGGGGCTGTAGCCTCCCTGGGCATTATGCTATGCCCCGTAAGCCCTGCCGATGAACAGCAGGGAGCCTTATGATTTCTTCAAGTTTTCGACAGGCTTCGCTCACCTCCTTCCCATCTCTCCGCCCTGCAGGGAGCAGAGAAGCAGCCTCACCCTGGCCCTCTCCACTCAAGGACTCCTGCCCAGCTCTCAGCACTGTGGCTGTGATGTCACACAAAACCAGAGCCAACGACCTCTGTGAACGCCACACGCAGCCAATGAAAAAATGTACGTTAGCACATATGCGCACACACAACAGCCCAAACGGGGGAGAGGGGGTGACAGAGGACGAGGAGCTGTAATTAAAGGGCTCCCATTGTTCCTTGAGGGCTCTCAGCCGGAGATAGAAGTGGCTCTTATGGAGCGCTTTGATCTCAGATCAGACTTCGTCGAGTACAGCTGAGACAAAGAACCATCTCAGAACGCCATTAGCCGGCAGCCTGCACATAACTACAGGCTCCAGGAGCATGCTTCAAGAGGGCAGCTCGTGCCCTTACAGATTATTTGTACAGCACCTAGCATAAAAGGCCTTCAATCTGAGCTGGGATTTCTAGGAGTTGCATACTGCAAATAATCAGGCTATTTGTTTTGCTTGCTGTGGTACTTAATCTACTCAATCTTACTGCAATCCCTCCCACCACTGCAGCTGGAAACACTCAAAGCCATTCAGCCCAGTTAGACAAATGCAACCAAGCAGAATTTGGTTCAGGGCTTTGGTGGCTGTTGAACCAAAGGGAAGCCGTTGAACCAGCTTTCTGATCACAGCCACAGCCCTTCCCTCGTGGTTTTCACTTCCTCACACCACTCCCTCATTTTGGAAAGGCAGAAACAACTGCTGGGAGCTGCTCACTCCACTGGGGCCAGCCTAGCTCAGCCACCCAGTCTACAAACACTTACACGAGAGGTTAACGGCGGTAAATGCAGCAGCTGAGTTAGGGTTGTGAAACAGGGAAGTCCTCATCCACCCAGGTGCCAGTGGGGCGCACTGCTGCTAACATAGCTCTGGTAGCAAGGGAAACAGGACTTTGCAAATGGTTTTGGGGGAGTTCCATAGAACTGTGGTTGTGAAAATAAAAAAAGAGAGAGAGAGAGAGAGAGAGAGAGAGAGAGAAGCAGGCTTGCCATTCCCTTTCTTTCACCGTCTCCCCTCACAAGGGGTTATTACTATTATTGCATTTAGGAGTCCCAGTCACAAATGGGGGCCTGTTTGTGTTAGGCGCTGACAGAGCAATGCACAACGAGAACAGTAAGGCTTCTTTAAACTCTGGGG
Organism: Gopherus flavomarginatus; assembly: GCF_025201925.1. Lineage (NCBI taxonomy): Eukaryota > Metazoa > Chordata > Testudines > Testudinidae > Gopherus > Gopherus flavomarginatus. The sequence goes on along the minus strand of NC_066626.1, from coordinate 8,141,170 downwards.
ATGCTACATGAAGAAGTCGTCGAATCCGAGAAGCCCGTTTCAAATTGTTACTGGCAGCACGTTGTCCCGCACTGTAAAGATCCGTCTAAGGATGTTCCCAGATTCCACTCAAGAGGAGGAAAGTGACCTCCCGGGCTGGCTAGGGTTAAATCAATACAGGGCAAATTCATAAACAAAACTCTGTGGTGTATCTGAGCGAAAGCCCAGCCCTGAACTCTGCAGGTTGGAAACGTCAAGCTGACCCTTGTATACGTAAGGGATCAAACCAACCCTCCACCACCCCAAGACCCAAACACCCCCCAGACGCTGCACATCTCTAGGCAGGACAGTTAGAGAGAGAGAGTTCCTTTTGCCTAGTTCACAGTGCCTGTGTGTGAGGATATGAACCCTGGCAGAGTGGGAAGGAGAGGGAGGAAAGTTATAGCGGTTTATATCTGCAATATACCATGCTTCCCTCTAACTACCGCAGGCTTAGCGTGGGCCAGTGCATGGACAGGAGAGCTTCAAAGGCAGCAAAGGTACTGCAGGGCGTGCTGTGCCTCTCTCTGAGTTGGCACTGAACTCAGAACAGTGTTGGAGATGTCAGGAGGAATCCAGCTCTCAGGCATGTAACCCAGATGTCCTGCCTACCTCCTGCCTCTACGGACTCACCTTGTAGGTATGGCTGATGTTTTTCAGTGCCATGCAGCATTGAACAGCTGCTGTGCCCCAGCCTCGTAGTGGACGTGCAGGTTGCACATAAATGCGCACAGTGCTTTGGGGCGAGCGGTGACTGGGAGGACCTTGACAATCATCACTGGGAAGTCTTTAACCTGACTACAATGCGTCTGGCTACTCTGTTCTCTGGCTAGAGGGGCTTTGTTTTTGCATGGGAGGTGCTCTGGATCAGACATACCCCTGTGCAGAGACACCGCACGCAGCGGGAGGCCGGCCAATGGAGGTGGCTGTGAGCGACCACACAAAGCGGGCAGAAAACCTGCTCTCCCAGCACAGCCCCAAGAAGTGGGTGGTGCTGGCTAGGAAGGGGGCGCGGCCAAGTGGCTATCAGCACATTCACCCAGCCGCCTTCAATGGCAGGTCTCCTATGGTGCCCCAGTGGATTTTAAAGCTCTCCCCCTCCCCCTGAGGAAGGGCACGTGGCAACAATATTGTCTATACTCCCCACTCTAGCGTAAGCATCCTCCCTGGCACAGGCAGGTGTCACCCACACCTCCCTGCAGCAAGTGCAGTGCCTTGAAGCCTGGTAAACACAGGGCTGGGTCCTGGGTGGAGCTTCATTCCAAATAGTTGAGTTGGCACTGCCAGCTGTCCGGCACCGGTTTGGAAAACGCTGGGTTGGATTAACGGCTGGGCCTTGTGTATTTTGGTGGGCAGGCCTGTCGCTAAACCAGACAATGGCAAAGAGGAAGGATGGGCATTTGGATAAGGTGGTGGGCTGGGATTCAGGAGAGCTGAGGTCAGTGGCGAGCTCTGCCATAGACTCCCTGGGTGAAGTGTTTAGGGCAGGATTTGAAGGGAGCAGAGTTAGGCCCATCCAAAGTGCTTTTGAAAATCCTGCTCATCACTCTCTCTGCTTCAGTTTCCCCATCTGTAAAATGGGGATGATCCTTGCTTGCTGGCTGATCTGTTCAGACTGTAGATTCTTTGAGGCTGGGATGTTCTCTCACTATGTGCATGTCCAGCACCTAGCGCAACGGGGCCCCGATCTCAGGCAGGGCCTCTGGGCGCTACTGGAACACAAATCATTCATAACAGAGATGGCTGTGGCCCAGCTTTAGAGGCCAGTCCCAATGCTTTGCCTCTCCTCCTTGTGTGGCCTAAGAAGAAAAGTCTTCATTACTTGCATAACCCATGAAATTCATGCAAACGTGCTTCTGCTGCGGCCCCTTCCCAGCCACCCCAGGAAGCTGACACTTGTATCAGGCTGTTTACTTATCTTGCCTCTACTTTCCATTTGAGATATCTGCTTCTCAACAGGCAGCCCAGAGAAGTGGGCGGCTGTTATTTCCGGGACGGATTCCCGGGGCTGAATGCTCCCTTCCCGTCCTCTAGCCCAGCTGTGTTCCTTAATGCTACACACCCCTGATTTATCAGGCCACAGCTGCTCTTGGTGGGCAGCCTTGACAAGCTGCAGAAAATGTTTCTTTTTCTGCCTCTTTCCCTGCGTCGTCTTGGCTGTATCCTAGGGTAGTGCTGATCTTACTAACTGGTCTGTTCTAATGCTGCAGAGAGAGAGTGCTTAGCATCTAATTGCAACATACGGCTTCATGGTACCATGGGTCTGATCCTGGATATCAATATTGTCCAGATTCTGTGGGGATAGGAAAAGGCATATTATTTCAGCACCGCCAAAACCTAGGAGCAACCCTTCTCAGGAGTATTATCAGAGCTGTATGATAAAGCTTGTACCATGCCCACCTGTTTCTGGATCAAGCTAGTCAGCCCTGTATTTTGATACATTTAAAAACAGTAAAAAGAAAGACACCATTCTACTCCCTATTGATAACTTCCTAGATACCATGGTGATAGACGCAATATGAACACCATGGGCAGAGACAAACAAGTGTGTTTACAAGGTAACACCCTAGACAAACATGTTTCCTGGCACAGTATTTAGTAAGGAGGTGGCTAACTCTGTCCATTTGATATTTTGTGGTGTACCTGTGGGCAGAAACAGAAATCTGTCTTTTCCAAGTTGCTTTTCACAGAAAAAGGAATCTGTTTTTATGACAGTTCCTTCCTTTTGTGAGGCTTTCCCTGAGCAGACATGGAGTCGACTAAAAAACCCAGATCCAATCTTTAGGAGTATTGGAAATGCAAATCTGGATCAGAATTTTGCAAGTGGCCCCATTGTCTTTAGCATGGATTGAATCAAAACCGTGATGGAGACTCATCAAGATTTTGGGGTGTTTTGAGTCCAGATCTAAATGGTGCAGCTTGAGATCAAGTTTGTTCTTGGACACAGAGTTTTCTAACAAGAAGCATTTTCTGAATATCTGTAATGACCGTCGGGGCAATAAAAAGCACAGGCTCTGTATCTGCTACTGCCCTGTTTGTCGACCAAGCAGAACTGCAAAGCTTCCTGGGATACCTGGACTCTAAGCATGCAGCCAAATTCTACTCTACAGCCAGATTCTCTCTGTCTAGCCACTTTGTGCTCCTGGATCTGGTCTGACTGAGCCACCTGAGAATTCCTTTGCAAAGGGGAGCTCTCAGGTAGCTTCTATGCCAACGGACCCCCCCTTACTCCCAAGTGCAGAGCGTATGTTGGGGCTGGGATGCGCTTGTGTTTGCCAATTCATGACTGGGGTTTGGTCTTATGAGATCGTAGCCAGCTGACATAAAGTTAGAGCAGACCCAAAGTTGCTCTTATTTATACAAATGGACCCAGGCCAGTGCAGATGCACCACGAGAATCTGGGAGGTGCAACCTGATCCCTGAAGAGAGAATGTGGGACTCTGTTAAGTAGTTTTCTGGCAAAGAGCCGTTCAGCGAGGGTACAGCATATTGCTGGGGGATTGTGAAGAAGAGAACAGCAAGCTGTACCCCAAGGAGTGCATGCAGTAATCATGTGACATGTCCCTAGAATTTAACTTCAGCTCTGGGCTGGGAGACAGATCTTCCCCTAGCACACACACACAAACTCAGCCCAGGCGCCCCGTACGGCCGCTCGCCACGGCTCTGAGTCATTTACATCTCCGCAGCCAAGGGTCTTCTTGCCGGATTCAGATGAACAAAGAGAAAAAGGCCTCATGGAGAAATAAAAGACTCTCCGATCACGCAGATGAAAGCTGCTTTGCACAAGCAGTTACGTGCAACACAGCCCAGCCTCGCTCCTTTGAGAGTGAAGCTGCTCATTAAAAGGAGAAGTGTCAAAGTGCACAACAACAACACAGACAGCCAGACAAAGGAACCATTAAAACCCAAAGGAATTCTGACCTCTCTGCTTTGTTCTAATGGAACACCTCAGAAGGGAAGAACAACTTGTGCAAGGCCTGCAGAATACACAAGGCACAAGCTCTTTCTTCCTTTAATTAATATTTGACTCACTTCCATCCTTTATGGGTTGTCATCAACTACTCATCACCAGAGCTGTCGATACAGACCAACTGAGTCATACAATTTAGGGATAAAAAAGACCTGTGAGCTCATCTCTTTGAAAAGGGACTGAGAGCAGAGGTTCTAGTGTATTAACAGCGCAGAACGCCTCTGTCTGCCGGGGCTTTTCAGCTTAATAAGAACACCAAGTGAATGACCCTCCTCCTGCAGAGTAGGCCTGGAGACCTCTGTATCTGGTGGGTTAAACCAGTAAGCGTCTCTGCACTGCCCTGGCTCCAGTGCTGAATGGAACAGCTACTTCCTAGGTGTAAAAACGTGATTCCAGTCCACGAAAGTTCAATACACCACACAGGACAAGGAAGGATTTATTGCAAAACCAGTCTGGGGCTTTTCATCACTGAGGTACCCCTGTACCACGTACACTGCCAGGCCAACACGGGGGCCTGAGCCCAGCGCAGGGTGGGCTGGACACTGGGTAATTCCCTATGAGGGCTCCTAGCTAGTCTAGGCAGGCCTTCCTGAAGACTGGAGGATCTACTCAGCAGCAGGTCCTCAGGCTCTGCCCAGCCACCAGCCCTTCACCTGCTCTTCAGGAAGCAGAGATGGAGCAGGGCTGTTGCACACAGGATCCCTGCATCCAGCTCGATTGCCCAGCGGAACCTCTGCTTTAGGAGCATCTGCACCACCATGGAGGGGCCTGGATTTGCTCTCAGTAACACTGAGTGTCCCTACTGAGATGGCACCAACCGTGTCTGGGGCTCCAGTTCTTTCACTTGCAGTGCAGGACACAACACAGCAAGAGACGCCAAATGTGCGGGTAACCCTGCTCCCTTTTTCAGTCTGATGGCAGAATCTGCTTGGGACTCTGGGAAGGGCTGCTACAGGAGGAGGGGATGGGAGAAGTGGGGCTATGTCCCCGGAGGCTGCTCAGGAGACATTTACACTTCAAAAAACCACCCCACAGCAGCAAGTCTCAGAGCCCGGGTCAACGATTCAGACTCGCACTGTGGGCTAACCAGAGCAGCGAACACGTCCCTGTGCAAGCTGGAATCTGGGCTCCGAGACCCTCTCCCATCACCAGTTTTCAGTGCCCGGGCTCCAGCCCGAGTGGGATACCTACACTGCTCTTTGTAGTCCCACAGCGGGAGCCCAAGTCAGTTGACTCGGGCTCTGAGACTCGCTGCTGTGGGTTGTTTTCTTTGTTTCCTGTGCAGACGTACCCCGAGCCCAGCGGGTTAGCACAGGCCCAGCTGACAGAAGTTCCTGAGTTCTAGCCCCTCCGGCACTTCCCTGACGTAGCCCTGCCTGCTTACAGAGCGCCTGACAGCTATTACTGAGCCAGACCTCAGACCAGACCCCCGCCCCAGCCCTTACTGCAACAGCACCTCACTGACGCCCAGCCCCCTGGCCAGGGCAGAGTGCTGGCATTATCTTACACAGGGAAACCCCTCTGGGTTTGCAGGAGTGGCTGCTGCTGGGGAGAGCAGCTCCCTCTTCCCAAGCCACGATCCCTGATGCTGCAGAAATCTAAATGAACATCATAGGGAGAGGCCTCCAATGAACTGAGGTTCTCCACTGTGCACGCACACAAAACGGTGAGCAAATCTTCCATATTTTCACCCGTCTTCTGCATTAAAGGCAAGGGGCAGGATTTCACCATTATACATTCCCCTGCCCCCAAAGAAGTGGGGAGGGCTTTGTACTCTCTGCACTAGCACTTTAGCAAAGCGTTTGCTGTTCCCAGCAGCCCAGACAAATGTCTCTGTTGAGTAGAAAGTGTGCACACTCTTTGGTGTCCTATTAGACTTAGGGAGGGGAAAAATGCAGGTAGTTTCCTGGCTTCAGTTGTGAGAATGGTTTCCCTGAAATGCAGGCTAGGGGATTTGTGGGTTGGTTTATGAACCACCCTCAGTCATGGGTTCTCAACTTGGGGCCCATGGACGGATTGGGACCACCTTGCACTTCCCTTATTGCTAAATGGGAGAGGGAAGCGCACGCGCGTGTGTGTGTGTGTGTGTGTGTGTGTTCGTTCCAGTATGGTAGAGATTGAGAACAATTGCTCTAGTCCCCAGTGTAAGCATCCAGTCAGGGTGAAAAGGCAAAGATCTTAGGTACTAACATCGAGTGCCCAGGATGGGGTGTAGGAAAAGCCAATAGGTACTTGACTGTGGTGCAGTTACAGGATGTTAAGAGCAGAGGGAGGAGTAGGAACATAAATGGAAACATTGAGAATGGCGTGAGAACGGTACTGAGTTTAGAGGGTAGGACGCATGCTACCTTCTGAGCATCACTGGGTGGGTCACTGCTGGAGGAGCTCAATTTGGGTTTTGGTTCATCCTTTTTCTTTTCCTCCTCTTCCTCAGAAGAAACTCCTTTGTCGCTGATGTTGCTGGCTAACTCCTCCAGCTTCCTCTTCAGTTCCTCCTCTTCCACATCAGGATCAGTGTGGGACTCAGGGGCCGGAGACTAGAGGTAGAAAAGCAAGCAATTCTCAGTCTGTTGGTGTTCGTGCAATTGGAATGTTGTTGGTATCTTAAGGCTTCCCGGGACATGCCTATGCTAGCAAAAAGATAAAAGAGAGGGTTTATTTGGTCATCTATTAGGTCAAATGTAATGCAATGCTCTTGGGTGGATTGTCGGTAGCAGAATTCAAACCCAGGACCTCTGGATCTAAAACAATAAACTTCTACCTGAGTTGGCTGTACAGACTCAAATATCCATGGGATCCAACCACTAGGGTGGGAGAGAGAGCCACACTCCGTGGAGGTGGGTTATGTAATCACCACTTAGGAGCTACCACTCATCTTCTCAAACATCTGGACCCTGGAGTCTTTCAGCCCACGGACCTGCATGAGATTCCATGTGTGGTATGACTCCATGTCAGATTTCACGTGTAGGATGGATGACTCAGGGGCAAACTATCTTCATGCAGTTTAAAGCCACATAACAAATACAAGCTGGAGCACACAAGCGGCAGGTTGTATCCCACAATAAGTTAGCTTGATCTGAGAATCCAGACTGAGAAGCACATAGTGCTATGAGATCCTGAGCTGGGCAGTCACCAGCCTAGTCACTTGGAGCAGCCTGTCCTAAAGAACTGACCTCTGAACAAAATTTTCTGGTTGAAAATTTTCCATCAAAACTTTTGACAGAAATTGAGTTTTTGACTAATCTCCTGCAGAAGATTCTGATTTTTTTGTAAAAAAACTGATTATTTTTGCCGAAACCCAAATTCTGAAATACGATGCTGTCACTAGATGCAGCATGGCCACAGGCTCCCATGATGCACTGCTTCCCTTCTGCAAGAGGGAAGAGTGTGGTGCATCATGGAAGATTAGTCTGGCCGGGGAGCCTGGCCTATCGAAGAGCATAGGAGCATGAGGAACACAAGCTACAACTCCCATGATGTCTTCTGGCAGCATTTCCAACTGAATCAAAATATTTCAGTTTTTTACCAAAATATTTTGGTATTCAAATTTGTGCTGAAAAAAAAAAATCAAAATTTTCAACCAAGGAAAAACAAAAATCAAAAGATCAACCCAGCAGAGCTAGTTGAACAATGGTAAGTAATTTTCTTTGCTCCAGAGAGGCACTGCATTTAAATCTTGGATCCTAATACCTCTAAATTTTGATGACATTTGGATCTGGAGCAAGCATCAAACTTTTCAGCTTGAACCCATCTTTAATTTTAACCAGGGAAAAATTACCCTCCATTTAAGCCAGACCTGCATGAATCTTCAAAATTGTTTTTGTCCCTTCTACTGAGCTATCAAATGTCATATCAATTAACTGCACGATCCCATGTAAAGGAAGCAAAATGCGTAAATATTCTACAATTGGAAACTCAAATTAGCATTAAGTGACCTACCGATATACCAGCTGATTCAATGTCACAATAGAATTTAAAATTAAATTGATCTTCCTTGATGGCCATCAAAACAAGGACAATAATAATGGAAAAGACAAATGTCCTTCTCAATTAGAAACTGCTACTCACAACACACTGATTATTACATTTAATGTAGCTATTGATTCCTGTGTCGTAACCCCAGAATTCTCATCCATTCAGGAAGCATTTACAAACATATAGGAACATTGCTTAGACCAGTATAAATAAAACAAACAGTCTTGTTCGTGCAGAGAAAGGACTGAAGGAGCTAATTTGAGCACCTGTCAGAACACCCCGGCACGCTAGATAACCATTCATTTTCCATTACATTCAGTTTTCCGATGAGGCTCACAAGCTGGAAAATGACAAGGGTCTAAAAGGTTAAAATAAATGGTTAAAAAGAGGAATCATCTGCCATTTGAAAATCAGATTAGCTTTCACGCAGCTCCAGGACCTTTCTATCAATCGAAAGATGCACACTCACCAACCAGTGCTGTGCCCTCCTGGGCAGAAAGTTCTGTTCCTCTTTCAGGAAGCTCCAGAGAGACTGAAGCTTGTGGCAGGTGCTGGGTCCCGGTGTACATTTAGGGAGGGACAGAACTAAGCACCTTGGGAGTTGGGTTATATGTTAGTCTGTCTATTGGTGCAAACAAAATCCGAGTATTTAAACAAACTACTTCATCCCTGTCTTTTAGCCACCACTTCTGTGGCATGCAGGGCTCCGTGACTTACTGGGTGTGTCTACACTGCAATCGGGAGATGCCAGCACAGCAGGCATACAGCGTTAGCTTTAATCAAGCTAGAACGGGTGTAGAAGAATGGCTGGTGGCAAAGCCACCTCCCTATCAACCTGCCTGGAACTCCTGATTGCAGTGCACACATACTCACTGATGCAGCCAGCAGCGCTATCCACCTCCTAGATACACCTTCTGTCAATAGAAGCACCTCTTCTCCCCAATGCTGTGTTGTACAGCAGATTTCTTGTCTACTGCCTGTGTAACTGGGAGCCACGTCTCCTGACGATGCAACGCAAGCTGCTTCAAAGGAGTTTGAGGAGACTGCAAAAGGAAACACTTTCGCCTGTTGTGCATAGCCCCCCCACCTCGGCACTGTTACCTCTTCTGAGTGCACCAAGATTCTTTCTTCCAGACGGTTCAGCATGCGTTCAATAGCTGACATGCGTTTGTTGAGTTCAAATATCTACGGGAGAGGAGAAAGGGATACAGTATAGAACAGGCCCCGCCACCAGTACCAGAATACAGTCCAGGGCAGATCAAATCAACAGAATGGAGAATACGGCAGAGAACAGAGCCCACCACCGGTGACCCCTGGCTAAGCAGGAAATACAGAACAGATCACTAATAGAAAGACAATGGGTGCGTTTTTCCAAAGGGCCTAAGGGAATCCAGAATAGAGCTGGCCACATTTTTCAGCCACAACTTTTTTTTGCAAAGAAAAATGCAGATTTGGGTTGACTGAAACATTTCACAAATTCATGTCAATTTCATCATCTTGTTTTGGTCAACTAGAAAAAATATTGTGGCAAAAATGGAAAAGTTTTGTTTTGAGATGCTCGGTTTGATTTTTCAGTTTGAAATGATTTCCAGTTCCAAATTTCCATTTTATCTAAACGATTTAAACTGTTAAAAAACCAAAACCCCGCTTCAAACCAAACCCCAACTTTTCATTTTAGGTTGAACTCAACGTTTTGAAACGAATTCTTCTTTCAACTTCTCATTTTGACAATTTTTTTTTAAAAGTTGTTTTCGGGTTGGCCTAAACCATTGTCTCCCCTTGAGTTTCCAGAAAATTGCCAGTGAACCAAAACCCCAGTTATTGGCATAGATCTATCTACTCAAGAGTACAAGTCAAGAGGCTTAGTGTAGAATGAGGTCGGAAAAATAATACACCTTTCAAATGCCCTTGGATTTGTTCCATTGAGTCTTCACAGCAAACTTGGATTGGAAATGCCAATATCAGAGAGAGGATAGGGTGGGAGGGCAGCTTGCCTGAGGCAGGGTTTGCCTATTGTCAGTCAGGACATTGGGTGCTCCGTTGTGTTGCCAGTGTTCCCTGAGCCTTTCCATTATTACTGCCCCTGGGCCAGTGAACGGTGTCAGAAAGAAAATCATTTCATGGTCATTAACCCACTGGGTCAGGTTAAAGTCTGGCCTAGGTTCCATTTCCCATTGATAAACCTTTCAGCCGGCTAGCACCACATCAGCCTCTCTCTAATACACCAATGGAAATGCTTGAAAGAAGGTAACTATTCGCCGTGACATTTTTGAATGGAAAACCACACAAAGAAGTGCTTCCTTTGAAATTTTCTGATTTTTCAATTAAATGAAAAATGTTCATTTTTGGTTTTCAAAACCCAAACGTTTTCCAGTTTTATGTATTTAGTTTTAGCTGGTCTGTCCAGTGGAGAAGAGAGGACAGAAAACTCAAAAATTGAAAATCAAAGACAAATACTTTTTGATTTTCAAAGGCCAAAATTAAAATGTTCATTTAATAATAATAATAAAAAAATTGGAACATTTCAAAGGAAACCAATGCTTTCATTAAATAATTACATTTCCTTCTAAAAGCCTTAGGTAGGAAAAAAATGATGAAAACTTTGTCATTTCCATTTAGAACATCTTCTCCACATCATAACCTGTTCTCATCAGATGCATCCTATTCAAAGATGAATGGCCAGAACATGAAACAAGAAAGAGAAACGTGTGCATGTTTGTACCACTTCCTTCTTTCCTTTTCATGTTGCTTTTGTATTTGTTAATAGATGATTAATTAGATCCTCACAAGAACTTGGAGTGGCTGCGTCTGTTTAAAAGAATAAAGTAAGCTCAGTAGATGATTGTAAAAAAACGGGTACTTCAGAGCAGAGTACTGTAATTATCATCCTTTTAGAAAGCCCCTTTAGTAGCAATAAACTCACAGAGAGGCAGTAATCCAATAATTTCTAAAGTCTCAGTAAACACTGTTGGGTCTGATGTGACCAGCGCTTACATCACACCAGGGGCAATAAGCAGGCTTGTAGCAAATTAATCCATTAAAAGAGATGGATATAAGAGATGTACCTGATAGGTAATAGGTAGAAGATAGCTTAAGGTTTAAAGCTGAAATGCAAGAAACCTACAGGCTAAGATATTTAGCTTAGACAAATTAGGCCTTAGGAGATATTTGCTAAATTATAAAGATAAGTTAGCATTAAGTAAATTAATAGTAAACCCACTAAGCTTGTGTCAAGGTCTGTGATATGCTGATGTTTTGAAAATAACTCCTGAGTTTGGATAAAAACATCTATGAGAGCTCAGTAGACGTCACAAGATGACTCTTAGTAGCTGGGATGAAATGTTAAAAACGTCTCTAAGGTGACTTGCCTGTGATTATTGTGATAAAGTGACGTCAAGGGAAACTAACAAGCTCGCCTTTTGGAAATGGGACACCCCAAAAGTACTGGGGTGTGGAAGTTCAAAATAAGGGGTTAAAACTTTCATAAATACATGTGAATGTCAATAGGCGTCATTGTAAAAGCTGTATCCTGGCCTGCCTGCCTTGGGAGATACCATGATGGTGGTGGTGGTGAGGATGATGCCGAGGATGACGACTAAATCTCATTTTTTTCGCAAAGGATGGTATGTGCTGGGCAAATGCTAGACATTCTGTATTGTACTCTCTCTCCTTTGCCAGACTCATGTGTATTGTTGTTTGGTTGGTTAAGAATAGCAATAATTAAAGGAAGAGTACCCATTAATCTCGGTTATGCGTCATTGGGTTCCCCTTCCATTGATAACCTCTGTACTGTAGTCGATCTGGCGGCTGAACTCTCACAGGTTAAAGTAGGTGTAAGCCCTCACCTTGGGGTGTGTAATTAAAGTAACTCATTACTCTACATAAGGCTACAGCTTGACCATCTGCTTTGAGAAGGGAGTCCAGAAGAGAAGGCAAAGCCGCACGTCCTTATGTTAACAATCCAAGTGGTGGTGCTGCTCTGATGAGGCAATACATTGGGTTAGAAAGGTCAGATCACAAAAGAACCCATATATAAATTTATAATGCCAATGAAAGGGATCCTTGGAGATACCAGAGGCTGTTTGTCCAAGCTCTGAAAGTTTTAGTACAAGCTAGCCACAACATGAAGTGAGACTAGGCCCTCATCTACATTGGAGGAGCGGGGGCGAATCGACCTAAGATACGCAACTTCAGCTACGAGAATAGCATAGCAGAAGTCGACATATGTAGGTCGACTTACCGTGGCATCTTCATGGCGCTGTCAACTGCTGCCGCTCCCCCGTTGACTCTGCTTGCGCCTCTCACCGTGGTGGGGTACTGGAGTCAACGGGAAAGTGCTCGGGGATTGATTTATCGCATCTAGATTAGACGCGATAAATCAACCCTGACAGAGCAATCGTTACCCGCCGATCCAGCGGGTAGTGTAGATCTGCCCTGGGTTAGCCTCTACGCTGATGCACTCTCTCCCCGAGAGCAAAACCCTCCCAAGGGCCCAGATTGTGCCCCCAGTTACAGCCACCCCACCCCACGCAGGGCATTGAGGTTACAGGAGTGTAACAAAGCACATTTCAGCCCCAAGCGCTATAGTGGGTCTACTGAGCAATTTCAGTAGTAATACGGTTACACAGAACCACACTGTAAAACTGCAACGACTCAGACAGGCAAGTTGAAGGTACAATCAGATTAGTCCTTAGGCTTTGCCCAATTTATTAGAACCTAGTATATGCAGCACCAGTTAGAATCAGGCTGGTGTGTCCGCCATAAATCTCCATTTGGAGCTGTAATGTTGCTGTATTGGCTGCATGACGAGGGCTGGCAGACAAGTGCTCAGCACAAAAGTTTTTTTAAAACACAAACTAGACAGTAGAGAACAGCTCCTCAGCTGGTGACTTCAATGGAGCTAGGACAATTTGACACCAGCTGAGGACAATTTACACCAATTTATGCTGCCAAATCCTCAATTATCCTCTGAAGGGTCAGGAGACATCTGAAACCTTCCAGAAATTGGGGGTTTGGTTAATTCAGGGACCCCTAAGTTTCTTGTTTGCTTTGCTTTCAGTTGGCATTTGCACATGGTATCAGCTCTTTTCCCTGTATTGGAAACAGGCAACAAGGGTATTATACATACAAGTATCTCAGAAGACCGGTTCATCCATTATGCATCCTTGTCACTTCCGGCCTGATTCAATACCCACTGACTTCCTGGGGTTTTGGACCAGCCCTAAATTGTGCTAACATTCGAAAGATATGAAGAAAGACATTTGAGGAGAAAACCAGGACTAGGAGAATTTTTGGAGGGAAACTGGAGAACCAGTAAATAGTCTGTTATAAAAATAAATTACAATGGTGGTTTCTATTCTTCCTGAAGCCAGTGGGAGTGTTAGCACCAATTTCAATGGGGGAAGGACCGGGCCCTAAACAGGGACCATCTATGTTCATCCATGATTCCAGTGTTGCCAACTCTCATAATCTTTTCATAAATCTCATGATCGCTAATGTTTTTCCTTAAAGCCCCAGCTCCTGGATTCTGGTGATTACATAAGAATCTCTATTTTAAGTTTCTAGTCCTCAGGGAGGCAGAAAAAGCCTGAAAGAGAGTTCCTGCCCTCAAAGACTCAAAAAACCAGAGGCCTAGCAGGAATCCTCCACCCCAACTTCTATTAAGAATCTCGTGATTTTTAAGCCACTGTCATGATTTTGGGGCCCCGATTTATGACTACAATAAGGCACAGTTCTGTTTTGGTTTATTTTACCAGTGAGGGTGATTGACCCCTGGAACAAACTACCCAAAGAAAATTGTGGACTCTCTGTCTCTTGAAGATCTCAGATTAAGACTGGATGCTGTTCTAGAAACAAGTTATGAGGTTTAATACAGGGGTAACTAACTGATTAAATTCTTGGGCCTGTGCTATAAAGGAGATGAGGTGGTTCCTCCTAGCCTTACACTCAATGATTCTATGATTTTTTGAACACTTGGGGTTGGCAATACTTTATGATGGTGTTTCATAGAATTGTAGGACTGGAAGGGACCTTCGAGAGATCATCTAGTCCAGTCCCCTGCACTCGTGGTAGGACTAAGTAGGATCAGCTTTGTAGGATCAACCCAATTATCTGCAAAGGAGTCATCATTACTGTGGGTTTAGGGTTGCCAGGTGTCCAGTTTTTGACCAGAAAGTCTGGTTGAAAAGGGAACCTGGCAGAGTCCAATCAGATGTACTGACTGGACACTAAAAGTCTGGTTACTGTGGGTGGCGGTGGTGGTGGTGGGAGGGGGTAGTGGCAGCTTGTTACCCATCCCTGAAGTGGCAGGTCCCGTGGCAGCATGCACCAGCTTGGGTCGCAGGTGGCCCCTTTGCAGAGCCTGGCTTGCGGGGCTATGGCAGGAGACAGAGTGCAGGGACCCCTGGCTAGTGGGGTAAGGGGCTCTCAGCAGGCATAGAACATTCCCCAGGAGGGAAGGAATGCAAGCTGCCCTGCCAGCCGGTGCTTCCCTATGTCGCACTCTCAGGTAGCTTCAGGGCGGGGAGGATTCGAGAGGGTGGAAAAGGGGGCTGCAGGGCAGGCAGTGCAAAGGGAGGTGGGGGGAGACTGCGTCTTATCTTGCCAGCAGGGCTGCCTGGCTGCTCCTGTGTGGCCGCAGTGCTCTTCTGACCTGCACTCGCAGCCAGCCTGCTGGAGCTGGGATTTGCAAGTCCCTTGGGGCTGCTCATGCTGCAGTTGGGGGGGGAAGCAGCAAGCGAGGGGCGGGGGAGGAGGAGGGAGGCGCAGGGCCTTGGAGGAAGAGAGGGGACAGGGCCTCAGGGGCAAGAGGGGCATCCAGTTTTCAGACATTAGAAAGTTGGCCACTCTATGTTATCAGCAGTGCAGTTAGACTAGGGCATTATGAATAAACGTTAGGACAATATTGCAAGACTCTTACTGATGGGCATTATATTGCTAGATTTCCCAACTGCTATAGGCAGACAAGTTTGACTCCTTTGGCTTAAAGGCTGCCCTGGAGAGCTTTGTCAGTGGTGATCCCGGGTGAGCTTTGTGATACCATCTTATTGCTTTTTCAGGCTAGCCCATTTGTTCTCCAGTATGAAAACTGGTTTTTCCTCATTATCCCTCAGAGGCTTTTTGGCCTGAAAATAATATTTGGTTGAACAATTCTTCCTCTAAAAAACAGAAAGGTGTATTCAAGCAGGTAGAGATGGTTGAAAAACAAGATGCAATTTCTTTGAAAAAACAGTTGTTGAAATTATCAGATCTTTTTTCCCATTGAAATTTGTAGTAATTTTTATGAAGATATTTGCCAAAGTTGCAAGTTTTGTCAAAGATTCTCGGCTAGCTCTACCTAAAAACTGATGCTGTGGGTTGGACCCTAGGATTTGTTTGGTTACAGGGAAGCAGCGTGGCCTAGTAAATCAATCAGGTGGCTGTAAGTCAGGACACCTGGGTGCTACTCCCAGCTTTGCCACTGACCTGCTGGGTGGCCCTTTGGGCAAGTCCCATTGTGCCTCAGTTTCCCATATATAAAATGGGGATCAGGATCCTGCCCTCTTTTTGCTAAGCTGTTTTGAGATCTGCTGAGGAAAAGTGCTACAGAAGAGCTAGAGGTTATTATAATTCACATTTTCTAGTTATTTCCAGAAAAGCTATTTTGTAGTAAATGTGTGGTTTTAGGTTTAAATCTGTCCCTTTTCAATAAATTGTCACACTGATCCAAGAATTGTTTTGAAGTCAATAAGCCAGCGTGGCTGTATATGAACGTGGTATTTGGCCCTACTTGCTCACGGTAACGTGCTATGTTCATTGCATGTGGCTACATGTATTTGATTCATGTTTTATCATTTAATGTAAAATGAAGGCCAGTCAGTAATGGCGATATGCACTGAAGGAATTTAGGAAGAGGAAGGAAAGCACAGTATCGATTAAAACTAGCTTTCAACATGTAAGCCTCAGCTTTAACGCTCCTCGGGTCAGATTGCCCAATTGTTGCCCACTCCTAGATGCCCACTGAGTGCAACTGGTCTTTAGGATGTGCAAAAAACCCAGATACATCCACTTCTTGTAAACGTAGCTTGGAAATTGGCCTGTATGTTAACTGCATGTTGGCTTGTTCAAACACCAATGCGCGCTTTTGTTTAGCGGCTGAGCAAGGTTTTCTGCTGAATCAACCTGCAGTTTTGTAATCTGTTTAAAACCTTCAATTGGGGCGAGGGAGGGAATATCTAATTCCCTCCCCCCCCACCCTAAAATAAGCAACATTTGCAGCTTTCCCCCTTGGTATCACAGATCAAAGGCATGTAACAAGTCAGAGTGACCATTTCCGACTGCCACTGGAACACTCCAAGAGCTACAAAAGAAGAGGATCACAAAGGTGAGCAGCTATTCCACTCCAAGTCTTCATTTGCTCCTAAAGCACTGATCCATTCACGTGAGTAAAGCCTTTTTCAGGTGCATAGGAAACTACAGGCAGCTTATAGAATAAATGGAACAGGCTGGGCTTTTTATTACAGCTAAATGGAGTGTGAAGTAGAACTCCATTTCCTCTTCTTGCTGAATGAAAAAAACGTGGCGGTGAAGAGGATGGAGTGGGGCAATGACGATAGGCACAGCGATGTTCCGGGTAAAAACGGGGACAGAGACAGAAGGATCTGGTCTCTCTCCGCCCAGGCACATAACTCAGGAGCATTGATAGCTGTAAATGTGCACTTCCGGAGCCACATCTAGTTACACTGGTGCAACCCACAATTGAATCAACCCGCTGCCCTTCTGGGTCTGAGAGCAGAATGTGGCCCACAATGCGGCATGGGATAGGAATAGTTAGGTGCCAGCCGGCCATAAAATGGTACCAGGAAAACACCTTAAAAGACAGATCCTAGACTCTGGGCAGGTCTACACTAGAGCCAGGATCCAAGCTCTGAGATCGATTCACCAGCGGTTGATTTAGCGGGTCTACTAAAGACTGTAGATCGCTCTCCAGCTGATCTCTGTACTCTACTCCAGACGAGAAGAATAAGGTAAGTCAATGGGAGATTTTCTCCCGTTGATCTCCAGTGGTGTAGACCCTGCGGTAACTCAACCTAAGGTACGTCGACTCCAGCTACGTGTTGCATAGCGTAGGTCGACTTACCGCGGTAGTGTGGACATAGCCAAAGTGACAGCTCCTTTCACTACTCCGGCAATGCAAAGGGGCTGCAAAACCAACTCAGCCAGCCTCCTGGGGATTGTCTCTGCAGTGGTGGACTCTCTGCTCTGTGTGGATCTGGTATATCTACTCCAGACCACACCGTTCTTGGCCCCTAGCATAGGGCTTGTGGGGTGAGGAGTGGGTGTGGCTGGAGTGCCCCCGATCCCTTGGTTTTACAGGCAGTCGGAGTTGCTTTCTTGACTGCATACAGCATGCTCTCTCTGCCCCCTCACCGTCCATCAGAGCAGCTGGTCCAGCTCTGGAGAAGATTAGTATTTCACTGTACGGGAGCCACCATTTATGAGACCCATCTGCCTGAACCATTCCGTTTCAAAGGTGACTTAGGTTGCAGAGTCTCAGCCACGGAACAGATCATACGAGTTACTGGGAATGGTTTAAAATCTCTTTGTTACCTGATTTCCAGAGTGGTTTATATTCTCCTGGGAGGAGGCTCTGTTTCGGCGTTTCACGTGATAGGGCTGGTAGACAGATATCTTCTGGGCTCCCTTTACATCCTCATCGGAGGTGTCCATATCTGGTGAGTACTGAGGTTGGTGCCGCTCGTTCCATGGGCTGCCTTTGGGGACAGAACGGGTTCGAGTCACTGGAGGCTCAGGGCAGGGATTATGATCTTAGGTTTCAGGAAAAGCCCGTGGAAGGATGGACGGGGAGAAGTGAAAAAGGAAATAGCAACAATATTAGGAAAAAGCACTAAATAGCTTTACAGAACACCACGGACCTGGTGCAAGGCCCAGGGAAATCAGCGGAAAGACTCCCACTGACTTCAGTGGACTTTATATCAGTCCCTCAGACCAGACGCTCACACACTTGCTAAATAAATCACACCATAATGCCTCATTAGAAGAGCTGTCGAGCTCTTCCCTTTCCAAACTGTGGCAGTGGATACTCTAACAGCAATAGCTTATTCAAAGCAGAAGCGAATACATCCTCCACTAGAATAACCATAATGTCCTAGAATAACCATAGTGTCCTATACCCACCATGCCAAGCTTTCAGATAACAAAGTTAGAGGGCTTTTCATGCCAGCACAGAGGAAGCTATGAAACGCTTGGATAGAACACCCCTGAGCCCATTCAAGGAGTGTGTCAGAAATCCCTTATTTTCAGTGAACTGAATCACATAGGCGTGGAAAGACAACTGTTTCTTCAGGCCTAAAGGAGGGGTTGTTATCCAGAGGTAATACTTAAGAGTGCACATACATCAGAGGGGCTTGAAACCCAGTTTAAAATAATTCGAGTGCCCAGAACAAACAAGATTGACATTACAATTTCTGTGCCACTCTGGAGGGAGCGTGGTCTAATGATCAGAGCATACAGGAACCATCTCTTGCTATGTATATGTACTGTACTGCTCTGTACCTCTGCCTTCCAGTGAGTTAAACTAGGAATCGTCCCTTTGAGGGTTTTTGCAAGACTTAATTAAGGGACCCTCACCGAAAAGGTGCTTTATAGGGGAAAGTATTATCACACAGTGAAAAGCATCTTAGAGGGAGGAGGCTGGAATACTTAGCGGAATGCCAATGGGCTAGGGAACCTTTCACTGCTATATTCACGGGTTCAAATCCAGCCCAGGTGGCTGCTGACTGAACTCTATCTAGCAGCTACTTCCCTCATCTATGTGACATTCATTGGCGGTCTCAGCCTGGTTCCTGAGGGAGACAGGTCCACATCCCAAGATCTGATGAACTGTCACAGATTGAAGTGTCACTAGAGGAGGTTTTAGAATTAATTGATAAACTCAACGTTAACAAGTCACTGGGACCAGATGGCATTCACCCAAGAGTTCTGAAAGAACTCAAATGTGAAGTTGCGGAACTATTAACTAAGGTTTGTAACCTGTCCTTTAAATCGGCTTCGGTACCAATGACTGGAAGTTAGCTAATGTAACGTCAATATTTAAAAAGAGCTCTAGAGGTGATCCCGGCAATTACAGACCGGTAAGTCTAACATCAGTACCGGCCAAATCAGTCGAAACAATAGTTAAGAATAAAATTGTCAGACACATAGAAAAACATAAACTCATAAAGTCAACATGGTTTCTGTTAAGGGAAATCGTGTCTTACTAATCTATTAGAGTTCTTTGAAGGGGTCAACAAACATGTGGACAAGGGGGATCCAGTGGACACAGTGTACTTAGATTTCCAGAAAGCCTTTGACAAAGTCCCTCACCAAAGGCTCTTACATAAATTAAGCTGTCATGGGATAAAAGGGAAGGTCCTTTCATGGACTGAGAACTGGTTAAAAGACAGGGAACAAAGGGTAGGAATTAATGGTAAATTCTCAGAATGGAGAGGAGTAACTAGTGGTGTTCCCCAAGGGTCAGTTATAGGAGCAATCCTATTCAATTTATTCATAAATGATCTGGAGAAAGGGGTAAACAGTGAGGTGGCAAAGTTTGCAGAGGATACTAAACTACTCAAGATAAAAGTTAAGACCAAAGCAGATTGCGAAGAACTTCAAAAAGATCTCACAAAACTAAGTGATTGGGCAACAAAATGGCAAATGAAATTTAATGTGGATAAACGTAAAGTAATGCACCTTGGAACAAATAACCCCAACCGTACATACAATATGATGGAGGCTAATTTAGCTACAATGAGTCAGGAAAAAGATCTTGGCGTCATCGTGGATAGTTGTCTGAAGATGTCCATGCAGTGCACAGAGGCGGTCAAAAAAGCAAACAGGATGTTAGGAATCATTAAAAAGGGGACAGAGAATAAGACTGAGAATATATTATTGCCCTTATATAAATCCATGGTACGCCCACATCTCGAATACTGTGTACAGGTGTGGTCTCCTCACTTCAAAAAAGATATTCTAGCACTAGAAAAGGTTCAGACAAGGGCAACTAAAATGATTAGGGGTTTGGAGAGGGTCCCATACAAGGAAAGATTAAAGAAGCTAGGACTCTTCAGCTTGGAAAAGAGGGGACTAAGGGGGGATGAGAGAGGTATATAAAATCATGAGTAATGTGGAGAAAGTGGATAAGGAAAAGTTATTTACCTATTCCCATAATACAAGAACTAGGTGTCACCAAATGAAATTAATAGGTAGCAGGTTTAAAACAAATAAAAGGAAGTTCTTCTTCACACAGCGCACAGTCAATTTGTGGAACTCCTTGCCTGAGGAGGTTGTGAAGGCTAGGACTACAACAATGTTTAAAAGAGAACTGGATAAATTCATGGTGGCTAAGTCCATAAATGGCTATTAGCCAGGATGGGTAAAGAATGGTGTCCCTAGTCTCTGTTCATCAGAGGATGGAGATGGATGGCAGGAGAGAGATCACTTGATCATTGCCTGTTAGCTTGACTCCTTCTGGGGCACCTGGCATTGGCCACTGTCAGTAGACAGATACTGGGCTAGATGGACCTTTGGTCTGACCTGGTACGGCCGTTCTTATGTTATGTTCCTACCTACTTGTCTAACTGGCACCACTGCTGGCAGGCTCAGTAACAAGATCCAGGACTGAAACTATCCCCACAGGCGACCTCTCCAGAACAAGATGTCGGGGCAGTGCAGGGAAGGGTGAATAACCACAGCCATGGGCGGACCAAGGATTTCATAGAGTCTACATTTTCACTAGTCTTGGGAGCTAAGCTCAGAAAACCTAATCCGAAAACCAATGAAGTCAAAGGGAATTTTTCCATTGATTTCAGTGCGCTTTGGATCAGGCCTCAAACCTGGGAGAAATGAATGAAAGCCTTTCTAAATGCTTTTTAAGTCAGTTCTAGAGTGTTATTTTTATTCTATATAGTACCTCCATTTTATTTACCTCTAGCTCAGCTAATCTCAGTGGTCACAGTCACCTGGGTGTTAATAAATCCAGCCAACACATTAAAAACACATGGGAGATTATATTTTAGGACGACACATGTTTAAGCTATACACCATGCACATTTTGCTTTGTTACCCTAGTAGGAGAAAGCATATTAGTGATAGAAGAATTTGTTTTCCGTAATCTCATTCGCTAGAGTACTTATAGTATCCATAAACTCCTGATCCCCTCAGGAGAGGGTTTGATTGCACAGGGCTCCAGAGCCAGGGAAATCTCCCCAAACAGATTTATAAGCATGACAGTACAATTTAAATGAGTACATTTGGTGCACAACTTGAAAATGAGGACAAAAGCTGTCATCATGCCATAAGCAACTGAGCACCTCCTTTGCCACAGCGGCCAAATTCTCATCTGGTGAAGATCAGCAGTGCTCCACTGACTTCATTAGGACTAGGATGATTTACACCAGATGGGGATCTGACTGAGCAAGTTAAAACGTGGCCGCGCTCAGGCCTGAAGCAAGGCTACTTTGGCTTTTGATTTCATCTGACATGCTAAGCAAAGTAGGCCTGAGAGACCTCTTAGCACAGCCCAGAGCGCTGTAGGGAGTGAGGCTGATGATTCGGTAGGTGGCATTCCTTGCTTTGGAGTCAGGATGATCAGTTGCTCAAGCCCAAATGACCAGCTAGCTGCGTAAGCTGATTTGCATGTGCAAATCAGATGTACGGTTATGCACCTAGTTATGAAAGTCAGGCCCTCTGTGTTTTAGTAGTTTACTTGTTTTTTAAGAGCCTGGAACCATTAACGTTTCCATTCTGTTAGAACTGCTGGTCCAGCTGTTTTTCCTCAAATGGGACAGAAGGACACTGGACAGCGTAGCTTACCAGGTTTGGGATTCCTTTCCAGGCTCTTCCTTCGTGAGTTCACTGTCAGCCGGACCTCGGTACTAAACTCCTGCTCTGGAGGGGTCATATGTTGTCCCTGCTCCTGAAGGATCTGGTGGAACACTGCAGCCAGGTCTGCTTCAGCGATCATTGTCTCCTTCCGGGATGTGTCCTCGCTGGCATCAGGGAAATCCGGGAATGACTGAGAAGAGAGGACACGGGTCAGTACCTATAAATGAGCAGTGTGTTCCCTTTCCCCATAACCCACTTTCGAGCAAAATATTTGCAGGTTATTTTTTAGTCTTCCCTAAGGGATTTGTACACCCCACTGCCATTAGTTTTAATTGGAATTGGGCATCACAATCCCCTAAGCGTCCTGGAAAATCTCAGCCCATGTGTCTATGTTTTTAAAATGTCAAGTCCTTCTACTGATTAAACAATAATGTGGCTCCCAAAACCTTGGTTATATGCAGATGGTTCTTAAAGAGAGATCATTTTCTCATAGGCTACAAGCACAGTGTCCTTCACAAAGACAGGCTAGAACCAACCTACATGTTTGCCCCAAAAGCTTTATCAAACTTATTTTGGAGTTTGAAAACTCCAAGGTTTGTTTGACTTTTAAAATAAAATGTTATTGTTACATTTCACAGCACTTCCTGGTTCTACCCAGGAGAAGTGATGAGGTACCAGGAAAAAAATAAAAAAGGCAACTCGGTATTTCTGACTTAACCAGAAGCAAGAATGGATTATCCAGTCCTGCAACTCCATGAAGTCTGGATGGTGTGAATTAACGCTGAAATCAGCATCCAAACATCTGTGCTGTTGTAGAAATTGAACCAATCCTCCTTACTTTTGAGGTTTGCACATCACTAGCCTATATGCAAGTCAGTTCGGAACATTTCAGGAAAACCCTGCTTTTTGGACATCAAGCACGAGATGCTGCTTTTTTTTGTGCATCAAGTAGAATACATGAATCTTTTATGAGAGAGACAAGGTGGGTGAGGTAATATCTTTTATTGGACCAACTTCTATTGGTGGGAGATAAACCTTTAGAGCTATGCAGAGCTCTTCTTCAAGTCTGGGGAAGGAAGAAGAATCTCTTATGTTATACATGCTACGTCGAGGAGTGACTTTCACAGTCATTCAGTTTGTTGTTCAATCTAGGCACAGTAGAACCTCAGAGTTAGGGACATCTCGGGAATGGAGGCTGTTCGTAATTCTGGAACATTTGTAACTCTGAGCAAAACATTATGGTTGTTCTTTAAAAAGTTTACAACTGAACGTTGACTTAATACAGCTTTGAAACTTTACTATGTAGAAGAAAAATGCTGCTTTCCCTTTTTTTTTTTAGTAGTTTGTGTTTAAGGCAGTATTGTACTGTATTTTCTTTTTTTTTGGGTCTCTGCTGCTGTCTGGATGTGTACTTCCAGTTCCAAATGAGGTGTGTGGTTGCCTGGTCTGTTTGTGACTGTGGTGTTCGTAACTCTGAGGTTCTACGGTACTAACGGCTCTCAGTTTGCAATGGCGAGTAACAGCCACTGACGACTGCAAGAAGTATCGATGTATTATGCAGCTGGTTTTGCACTCTTCTGCACAACTGTTATGCAATAATTATGCAAAAGTATTGTTTTTCAGCTTTGGGAAATCTTCTGCTACCCATACAATTCCCGCTCTTTTTCAGAAGATCAGTCTCCATGTGGCTTGCTGTGACAGGCCAAGAAGTTTTGCAAACAACAAGAACAGCTTTGCCTGTCATGACTTTATGGATCAGTGTTTTTAGATGGCCTCAGCTCCTGCCCAGAGGGGCCTGTCTCAATGTAAACACAGGAACAAAATTACAGACAAAACAGATATGGGCTGGTTACATGCCTCTCCTGCTTAGAGAAGCACTTCAGCTCTCTTCAGGTTTCTCACCGAACATGGAGAGAAGGGTCTTCATATTTCCCACTCCTTTCCTCAGCTGGTTTTGACAGAACTCAGTATTACAATTGTGGGCACAAGGGCTACAATTCCCAGCCTGCCTTGCTCTCCATCTCCAGCGAGAGCAGCTGGCTGGAAACACAAGAAGTCATCTTTATCCCTTACCATTGAGGCTAGAAATGAACTGAGCCCATGCTCCTATGGGATTGCAAAGAAACAGAGACGTATCTGATTTCTGCAGGGGCCAATTTAAAAACAAGTAATTAAACCCAGAAGAAAATGAGGCCAGAGAACATGATCTTTTCCAAATCTCCTGCCATCCTAGCTCACCAGTCCTCACCCCAATTCACTATCCTCATTTTGATTCATGTCTTCAGGAGTAAGGTCTATGTGGCAGAAAACAAAGCAAGGGGGGGAAGCTAATCAACATCATACCCTTGGAAACGCCAAGCAGCTGAACAGCGGAAGAGAAGAAAGGACAGGAGGAAGGAACGAGAGAACACCAGTCCCCAACCACCTCCCCAGTACCTGGTGGCCATCCTGGTTGACCGGAGTTTGAGAAAGCTGCACAGATTGACGGCGTGATTGAGCAGAATATTCTGAGTCCAGATCAAAATCAAAGGGATGAACAGACAGCAGGCGCTTTGTCTTGCGCATCTTAGAGAGCACAGAAAGTGCAAGAAAGCAAAATACAGTGTAAATACAACTGGTCTTTAAAAAGGGGTCTGATGACTCTGGAACTACCAGAAAGGGGGTTCCAAAGAGGATAGATCTAGACTGTTCTCAGTGGTACCTGATGACAGAACAAGGAGTGATGGTCTCAAGTTGCAGTAGGGGAGGTTTAGGTTGGATATTAGGAAAAACTTTTTCACTCAGAGAGTGGTGAAGCCCTGGAATGGGTTCCCTAGGGAGGTGGTGGAATCTCCTTCCTTAGAGGTTTTTAAGGCCCGGCTTGATAAAGCCCTGGCTGGGATGATTTAGTTGGGAATTGGTCCTGCTCTGAGCAGGGGGTTGGACTAGATGACCTCCTGAGGTCCCTTCCAACCCTGATATTCTATGATTTTATGACTCTTTCAGCCCATAACTATCTATCTCACCTATGTTTCTGGTTGTGTCTTTTCTTCTCTACTGGCTACAGATCTGACATTACTGGTTTGCCTAATTGTATTTATGGATCGAATGCTGCTCTCTGACACATCAGTGGAGCTGTCTGGGTGGTAGAGGGCAGAATGTGGATCACATTTCTTCTTATTTAAAGGGTGTGTAAATGAGAATGGGAATGGTATCCAATATTGGTGTGGATCAGATGAGCAAGGTCTATTTCAGGGTGCTCTGAAGTGACTGGAAAGACCCCCTTTGAACTCAGTGATCTTTCAGTCAAGACCATAGTATTCTGGGCTGTGGAGGAGAAACTCAACTGGCAGTTCATTGAGGAGTTATAGGGAAGTGAGCTCGGCTCAAATTTCACAGAGAATTCCAACAGCTGCCATGGAATCCTCAAACATGCATCCCCCTTTTCAGCCAGGGGATCATTCAGAGACAGCCACAGCTAGGAGGCACTGCCACCTCCACTTCTTAAAATGCCCCTCGCAGCTTTGCAATAAGATCTAATTTATTTGGCCTGTGTGGAATTTTACACTTCACTGTCTGATGCTTATGCCGGCTTAAGAGATCCTTTACCAAACTAAGACTATGTTTACACTTTTGTTGGTAAAACTTTTGTCCGTCGGAGTGTGAAAAAACACACCCTTGACCACCATAAGTTTCACCGACAGACGTGCCGATGTAAACAGCGATATGTTGGAGGGAGATGCTCTGCTGCTGACACAGCTACTGCCGCTTGTGGGGGTGGGGGAGTTTAATGATGCTGATGGGAGAGCTCTCTCTCGCAGAAATAGAGTGGCTACACTGGAGACCGCACAGCTGTAGCTGTGCTCTCGTAAGGGCCGTAGCATAGACACAATTCTGGGTAAGGACAGCATGTGTCTTTAATAGGTTAGACTGAAATGAAGTGACTGCATTTCCAGACCAACTGAAAGAAACAATTACTCCCCAGATAATGGCAATGATGTAACAAATGGATGAGGTAACGAAGCTGGCTAAGAGATTAACCTATAGCATAAGGTAGAAAATGAAATGTGATGTTTAGACTCTATGTAACAACACCTAGCTTACACGTAAGGCTTTTGATCTTAAAAGTGTTGTAGAAAGGAGGGCCAATATTATTATCCCCATTTTACAAAGAGGGAAAATGAAGCACAGAGGGCCAAAGTGACCTGCAGCAGGTCACCCAGCAGGCCCAGGACTAGAACTCAGGTCTCAGTCTAGCACTCTGCCCTCTAGGCCACACTGTTCCTTCCCATTTAGAAAAAGGTGGTTGGTGTTTGTGATGGGATGCATTCACCCTGCACTGGACGGGGAAGGGTTAACTCCTCACTGTGGGATGGGGAAGCCACGCCCCCATGTCCAAACTGGGCATGCTCACGGTGTAGCACCAGTATAAGAAGGAGCAGCCCAGTTCAGTCTGGTCTAGTCGCTGGAGAGGAAGGACATACGCTGAAGCCTCCAACCTGGCAGCTGTGGAAGCCCCAGACTGTGGGAGCCGGAGACACCGAGACTCATGCAGACACCCAAGTAGATGAGGGCACCACTTGGAGGTCAGAGCCCCTGGGATCAGCACAACCCGAGGAGACCGGAGATCCTAAAGACGTCTAGCTCAGGACTGCAGAAGTCATGATAGGAAGTAGCCCAGGGAGAGACTAGCCATTGTTCCTACAGCAGTCAGCATGGTTCTGGCAGATCCCTGCTAAGTGGCGAGCCCACTTGCCACTACTAGGGCCCTGGGTTGAGACCTGGTAGAGCAGGGAGGGCCCAGGTCTTCCTACCCTGGCTGCTGCAATCCTATTGACTCCGGCCACTAAATTTAACCGCTCTGGGAGTTAGACTATGGGTATTGACTCTGGCTGCTAGGCCTCACTATTCTGGGAGTCCGGGTATTGTTACTGACTCTGGCCGCTAGGCCTCACTGCCCTGGGAGTCAGGGCATTGCTAGTGACTGGCTGCTAGGCCTTACAGCCCTATAGCAAGGACCAGTCGGTAGACTCGAATCCTTAGGCCTCACTGCCTAGAGTTAGAAGGCGGCTTGAGAGATGAGGTGCACTCACCCAGCACTGGACGGGCCCCCCCCCATCACAGTGTGTCACTCTGAGAGAACCAGGATGCTCATATTAATCAGGGGGAAAGAAACCTGGTCAAAAGGGGCGAGTGATTTTGAGAGCATCAATTTCTGGGAACTTGACACCACAAAGGGACCTGATCTCCAGAGGGCAGGTGTCCAGCACTTTCTTTACAGCATTTACATTGGTGACATGGGAAGATAGGTTTGTATCAGAAAACCAAGGCAACGGAAACCCCCCCAGCAGCTAAGAAAGCCCAGAGCGGGGAATAGCACAGTCCACACCGAAGCCCACGGAACGAGGCATAGCATGTCCATAGAGGTAACTGCTCACCCTAGTATAGTGCTCAGCTTCGGCTCCATCCACCAGGTCATCTTCCTCATCGCTGTCACTGCGCACCCTGCCGCCGGCACGCAGCTGGCACTCACCTGGGAGGGAGTACAAGAAAACGTTGTGCATCAAGGGCTTGGCAGGCCCAGCACCATTCGGGGGGAGATTTCAGAGCGGCTGTCTGTGGGTTACCCTTGGGTTGCCACTTGGCTGGATTTTAACCAGCCTGGCTGGTTTTTTTTACTGCCGCAGCTGCTGGTGAAAAGATTTAATTGGTTGTTTTTTTTACTTGGGACAGATTACTATAAAGATACATTCAGCGTGTTATGGTGTGCATGTGTGTATGTACAATGGTTCTCTAGTACAGTTCAGTGATAGTTAACCATGGTCTGCACTGGGACCCTTTCTGTTGGTGATGCTGGAGGGTGGGGAAGCCAATGTGTCTCAGAGATGGCAACTCGATGGGCCCATACTGATGTTCCTCTTATAATGACTCTTGGGGCCAGCTCCTATTGGAGTCATTGGCCTCAAGAGGTGCTCATAGGCCCATGCTTTGGGTGCTCATGGGCCTGTGCTTTCTTAACACACTGCCTTAGTGTGTGATCATGTCTCCCCCTCTAGTGGCTGATCCAAGGAATATACACGATGTCACCCTACTACAGCAAAGGGAGGCCTCCTTTAGCTCAAGAGATATAGGCCAGCACTCCTGGAGCTGACCGTCCCAGATGTGATGTGTCTTGATGACAGTGGTGAATGTGGCCATGGTTCACAACCTTTATCTTCTTATAAAGACTTATATCATCTTATATCCTCTCACTAGTTACTCTTCCTGCTGCAGACCCACCTTCCAGCTCTGTGATGTATAAGATACACCCACATGGACTCACTCGGCCAAATTCAGAGGTGATGGTTAAATTACATGACGGGAGATTGGTGTGAGTCTGAGTCTGAGAGAACCTCACTGAGTCTAAGCTAGTGACTCTAAAGTGTAAATCACATCAGTTCAGTTTAGATTTGCTTATTCTTATCTCTAACTCCAGCCCAATAGC
The DNA here is from genome assembly GCF_025201925.1 of Gopherus flavomarginatus. Classification (NCBI taxonomy): domain Eukaryota; kingdom Metazoa; phylum Chordata; order Testudines; family Testudinidae; genus Gopherus; species Gopherus flavomarginatus. The sequence goes on along the minus strand of NC_066626.1, from coordinate 8,112,878 downwards.
GTTTTTCTCCTGATTCTCACCTGCCCCCTTGTAGCAGGGACAATCAAGAGAAAATCCAGACCTCTTCACCCTTCTGCGCTAACCCTTCTGTGTTAATGGATCACAACCCTTGATTTCCAGACCGGATACTACTGTAAGGAGTAGCTCCATTGATCTCAATGGGAGCCAATACTGCTTTGGAAATTCACAACCCCAACCAGTAACATTCCCAGAGAGCCCGTTAGCCAGACCCGAGATGGACAAAATGCTCATTCATAGGAATTGGGGACGTTTTGATTATCACTGGCAAGACCCCCCAGTTATGACATTATGAAGGCCCAGATTCGGCAAGGTACTGAAGCACGTGACTAACTTTAAGCACACGAGTAGTTTCCATTGACTTAAATAGGACACCTCATGCTTAAAGATAGGCAGGTGACTAAGAGCACTGCTGAATCAGCTTAAATCTGAAAAACAGAAGTCTCAGAAGAGGCATGGCTTGTTTGAGCGGAAAGGGATCAACGCCCCTCCTGATATACACTGTTCTGAGATGTACAGCAACAGGCTGGGCTTACAGGAATCAAGAGGACCTGGAAAGCAGAAGATTTGAGGACCTCCGCTAGTACTGCACTGAGCGATCAGACCAGCCCACTGCTACAATTTCCTTTTAAACGGCATTAACAAAAACTGACTTACTGTTGATGTCTGGCAAGCTGTAAACTCTGTCATGAAGACCTAAGTACAAAGAAAAATTGAGGGGAAAAATAAACTCTTTCTACAGGTATGTTACACAAAGCAGCTTCCAGAACCAAGCTGAGCAGGAGCTAGAGTCTGGCCTCCAGAGTTCTCAAGGCACAACCAGTAAAGCAAATTAAAAAAACTGGACGATGAGTGTGGAGTCACAACTGGACTCAGAATCAATGAGATTTTGCTGTGCCAGAGTCACAAAGTCTTAGTGCAGCTTGTTCACCCTTCATGTATTCACCACCATGTGCACAGTGCTCTCCTGCAACAAACATGCAGCTGGTTTTGTGACCTTATTTAATATCCTGACTAGGGAGTTGTGGGCGATCAGCACTTCTCAGTGTCAGGCCTTAGGATAATGTAAGGCAAAGGTCCTATTCCACTGGGATTCATTCGGCATCATCACGGGACTGAGTCACCTCCCAGTGGAATCCATGTAAAGACTCTCACTGACTTCAATGGGATCTGGGTCACAATCCAGGACAGCAGGCATGAATGTGCACCACGTCTGCAGATACTCCTGGGGCACATATGGGATCACTTGAGTGGCTCTGCTGCTTCCTCCCAAGAGCTCAGAGAGGGCATTGTTGGACCACTGCTCTTCTGCTCATGCCATGTTTGCACCAGGCTGCATTCCATCACCCCTTCCTGGCCAGCTTGTCTATGGAGCCAGCCAGAGCAAGTAGGCATGGACTACAATACGCATGACACCCACCTAAGCCAGCTGGTTCAGGGTGCTCAGTGACTTAGCCGGCACCTAACACACAGTGGGGCACACATGAAGGACAGCTAGAATCATAGAATATCAGGGTTGGAAGGACCTCAGGAGGTCATCTAGTCCAACACCCTGCTCAATGCAGGACCAATCACCAACTAAATCATCCCAGCCAGGGCTTTGTCAAGCCTGACCTTAAAAACCTCTAAGGAAGGAGATTCCACCACCTCCCTAGGTAACCCATTTCAGTGCTTCACCACCCTCCCAGTGAAAAAGTTTTTCCTACTATCCAAGCAGAGACTCAGCCAGGAAAAGAACAAGAATGCTTAAACCAAAGGGAAATAACAAATGGAAGTGACCAAGAGGATATTGCTTGACTGCGGGGTATGCTTGCCATTTATTACTAGGCTCACAGCTAGGGGGCGCCGTTGGACAGCTGGCCAGTTAGTAGTGGTTGCTAAGAGTGCTGGGTGACTGGGCAACAAAATGGCAGATGCAATTTAATGTTGATAAATGCAAAGTAGTGCACATTGGAAAGCATAATCCCAACTATACATATAAAATGGTGGGGTCTAAGTTAGCTGTTACCACTCAAGAAAGATCTTGGAGTCATTGTGGATAGTTCAATGAAAACATCCACTCAATGTGCAGCGGCAGTCAAAAAAATGAACAGAATGCTGGGAATAATTAAGAAGGGGATAGAAAATAGGACAGAAAATGTCATCTTGAATACTGTGTGCGGATGTAGTCGCCCCATCTCAAAAAAGATATATCGGAATTGAAAAAGGTTCAGAAAAGGGCAAGAAAAATGATTAGGGGTATGGAACAGCTTCCGTATGAGGAGAGATTAGTAAGACTGTGACTGTTCAGCTTGGAAAAGAGACAAGCAGTGTGGATATGACAGAGGTCTATAAAATCATGACTGCTGTGGAGAAAGTAAATAAGTGTTATTTACTCATAAGACATGAACTAGGGGTCACCAAAATGAAATTAATAGGCAATAAGTTTAAAACAAAAGGAAGTATTTCTTCACACAACACACAGTCAACCTGTGGAACTCCTTGCCAGAGGATACTGTGAAGGCCAAGACCATAACAGAGTTCAAAAAAGAATAGATAAATTCATGGGCGATAGTTTCATCAATGGCTATTAGCCAGGATGGACAGGAAAGTTGTTCCTAGCCTCTGTTTGCCAGAAGCTGGGAATGGGCGACAGGGGATGGATCACTTCATGATTCCCTGTTCTGTTCATTCCATATGGGGCACTTGGCAGTGGCCACTGTTGGAAGACAGGATACTGGGCTAGGATGGACCTTTGGTCTGACCCAGTAGGGCCGTTCTTATACCATTGTGTCCTTTCCTTTCAGCTGCTGCCCATGCCGCAGTTATTGCTGCCCTTGCCACCTCCAGGCTGGGTTACAGTACCACGCTCCACATGAGGCTCTGCTCTAACAGCACCGAGAAACTGCAGCTGGGGCAGAAAGTGGCTCCTTGCTTGTAAAGCGACACTCCACGCAGTGAGCCCACGACACCTGTGCCCTGATCAGTGCTGCCTGCAAAGTGATTTCACTGTGAGGCTGCAGGCGCTGGAGGCCAGTGAAGCTCTGAATGGTTTGGGCTTTGACTTAAAGACTATGTCAGTGGTCCCCAATGCGGTGCCCACGGGCACCTGGCGCCCACCAGAGCATTTATGTGTACCCGCCTAGTGCCCAGCAGGGGAGAGAAGCTGTGGCCTTGCACCTGCTGGGGACAGAGTGCTGCGGGTTCTAGTGTTCTCTGTCCTCTGGGCTTCTCTCCAGCTTCTCTCTGGATTTATGTATTATGTAATATTAAATATGGTGTTTTTCGTATTATTTAATGTACAAATACAAAATAAGCCTTGAAAAATTGTTGGCGCCCGCCACACTCTTCTGAAAACATGAATGTGCTACTGGCCACAAAAAGGTTGGGGATCACTGGACTATGTGATATGTGTGCAATTGCAAGGAGCCAAGGCATGAGACAGAGCTAACCAGGCCAGGCACAGCTAGCTTGTGGTGGCAGAGCTCTTAGGCAGGGCCGGCTTTAGGAAGTGCGGGGTCCAATTCCAACATTTTTGGCAGAGCCCCGGCAGGGATGACTAAAAAAAAAAAAAAAAAAAGTGTGTAAAAAAAAAAAAGAAAGCCTTTCATTTCTTAGCAACCAGTTCCCTATAAAAAGTTCTGATTTAAGGGATGTGCCACAGAATGTATTTTTTGTACCAATAGGGTTACCATAAGTCCGTATTTTCCTCCCGGATGGCTATTTAAGAACCAAAAAGCCTGGCATGTCTAGGAAAATACAGATGTATGTTAACCCTACCTGAAGTTCTTTTTTAAAAAGGTGGGCCTGAACTAGAAATGAGCTCCGTTTCACATGTGTGGGTCCCCGCCACTCCCTGGGGGTGTGCTAAGGTGACCGGATGTCCAAATTTTGTAGGGACAGTTCTGATTTTTGGGTCTTTTTCATATATAGGATCCTATTACCCCCCATCTCCTGTCCCGATTTTTCACACTTGCTGTCTGGTCACCCTAGTGTGTGCACATGTGTGGGTCTCAGCTGCTCCCTGCCCCCTCATTGAAGCAGGTGTGCAGGGTTACTGGCCTGGGAACTGCAGGAAACCAGTGGACCTGGGGCTGGCTGGAGGCAGGGCAGGGGCCGACTGGAGGTGGGGTCTGGCTGCAGGCAGGGCAAGGAGTGCGGGGCTGGCTGGAGACGGGGATGTGGGGTTGGCTGGCTGGCTTCAGGCAGGGCCACAGGGGGTGCAGCAGGGGTTGGCAGGGCTGGAGACAGAGGAGTGCGGGACTGGCTGGCTTCAGGCAGGGGGGATGCGGCAGGGGTTGGCTGGAGACGAGCTGTCTGGAGACAGGGTAGGGGGTGCGGAGCTGTCTGGAGACAGGAGCTGGTGCAGGCAGGGCAAGGGGTGCGGGGCTGGTGCGGGCAGGGGGTGCAGCAGGGACTGGTTGGGGGCAGGGGGTGCAGGTGCAGGGGGTACAGCCCACCCTGTACGGTGAGTGCTCCCTCCTTCTCCCTCCCATACCAGGGTAGCAGCAGCAGCCCAGGGCTTGGGGGCTATTTAAAGGGCCCAGGACTCCCCTGCTTCTACCACCCCGGCCCTTTAAATAGCTGCTGGAGGCCTGGGGAAGCGATAGGGCTCTGGCGGCTATTTAAAGGACAGGGGGCAGCAGAGGCAGGTGGAGCCCCAGCCCTTTAAATAGCCCCTGGAGCCCCCTGCTATCCCAGGGCTCTGGGGGCTATTTAAAGGGCCCGCAGCTCCTGCTGCTTCTACCGCCCCAGCCCTTTAAATAGCCGTGGGAGCCCTGGGGAAGCAATGGGGCTCTGGCAGCTATTTAAAGGGCCGGGGCAGTAGAAGCAGCGGGAGCTCCGGACTTTTTAAATAGCCCCCAGAGCCCCACAGCCCTACCCCAGGGCTCCAGCAGTGGGGCTCTGGTGGCAATTTAAAGGGCCTGGGGCTCCAGTCCCTGCTGGGATCCCCAGGCCCTTTAAATTGCCCCCTGGGGAAGCCGGGCCACCCCGGTACAGCGCACCGGCTCTTGCCAGTACGCTGTACTGGGGCTTGGGTGCAGGGCCCTCTTAGGGATGGGGCCCGATTCAGGGGAATTGGTTGAATTGGCCTAAAGCCGGCCCTGCTCTTAGGGCACAGTATTCGGCTGTCCAATTCACTTCCCAACTGGGTCTGAGGGCTTCTGAAGCTCATGACATGCTGCAAGACTCATCCATTTCCCCATGTTTTTCAAGGGATGCAGGGATGGAAAGGAGGGCAGAAAAATATATTGGGGTGGGTTGTATCGGACTGCATGGCCAAGCACCGCATGGGTGTTTTTAGGATGACATTAACAACCAGTTAAGACCCCGATTCCCCAATATAATTAAGCAAATGCCAAACGTTAAGTTTCAATGGGGCTAAACGCACATACTTAAAGTTAAATTCCCTGCAGAATCTAGGACTCAGCAGTGTGTCTGGTGGATGACAGGGTGCCGCACAAATAATAAATCATATTCTATCACATTGCCCATAGTAAATGCTAATTATTATAAGAAGATTAACTCCGTGAGGGGAGCCTTCCAATTTTCCTGTATTTTTTAAATTGATAAAAAATTACTAGCCCTTCTGTTATGAAAAAAGACTAAGCAAATTATTATCCTTCATTCTTATTTCAGTATTCCCTTCGGTTTGTTTTAAGGTAAACACCTCAACGTTCTTCACTCTTTCAGTATACTGTGGAGAAATGCGCAAATTAGATCCAGCAATCATTTTAATTTCATACTAAATACTATCTACACCAGGGGCTTCTAATTGTATTACTATGAACTAATGGACTTGGGAAAAGAATAAGGATATACAGGCTTAAGCCATGTACACCCATGGCGTTAGTACAAACTATTTGCTGGGACCTCACAGTGGGAAAAGAATTCCCCCACCCCTGATCTCACCATAGACCAGTGGTTCTCAAACTTGTTCAGGGTAGCCCCCTGACAGGCCAGGTTGGTTTGTTTACCTGCCGTGTCCACAGGTTCGGCCAATCGCGGCTCCCACTGGCCATGGTTCACTGTTCCAGGCCAATGGGGGCTGTGGGAAGGGCGGCCGGCACGTCCCTCGGCCCGGGCTGCTTCCTGCAGCCCCCATTGGCCTGGAGCGGTGAACCACGGCCAGCGGGAGCCGCGATCAGCCGGACCTGCGGACGTGGCAGGTAAACAAACCAGCCTGCCAGGGGCGTTCCGCGAACAAGCAGCGGCCCTACTTTGAGAACCACTGCCGTAGACAACAAAACCAGTTTTCAAAGAAATAGCAGTAATACTATATCCTGTTGGCAGCAGCTAACTGTTATCGAGTTCTGTAGTTAAGCATATGATGTTGATGGCAGCTTTGTTGATACATCCAATCCCTGGCCTGCCGCATTGAAGATGTATGTGTGATGCAGTAGGGACTGTCTGTGTGGGGAGTGGGAGAGCAGGGGAGGACTTTAGGGGATGGATGATGCCAGGGCCTGTAACCTGAGCTACGTAAGGGAGGGGAAAGGTCAACACCTTTGCCCGGGAAGGGGACAAAGGAAGGGAGTGGCAGGAGGGAAGCAGTTTGAGTTTGGGCTTGGGGCTGGATGGGCGGAATTCAGGGTATCCTAGCTAGGATCCAAGAACCCTGAAAGCCCAGAAGGACTCGGTGGAGGGGTCCTGACTGTGCCTGCAAGCTCTGCTGTAACCTGTGTTCCTGTTGTCCAATAAGCCTTCTGTTTTACTGGCTGGCTGAGAGTCACTGTGGGTCCCAGGAAGAGAGGTGCAGGGCCGGACTCCCCCACACTCCGTGACAGTATGTTTATATGCCACCCGGCCACTCTGTAGAATAACAAACACCTGTTCCAAAGGCTTTAGCAATGGTGATGTCAGTCTTTAAAACTGTCCAACGCTGCCACCTGCTGGCAAGTCAGCATACAAACACTTATCAGCCTGCAGGAAACAAGGGCGGAGGAGAAACCTCTGTGATAAAGGGCCAGCTCTTCAACCTGTGTAAAGTGCCCTCGCTCGGCTGTGGTCAGTTATTTAAAAGCAGCCGCGCTCCTTGGTTTGCTTTGAATTAGGAAGCATAAATGTTGGTTCAGGACTGACTCCTCTGCTGCTCTGGAGCAGAGCATGGCACAGAGGAGATTGGGGCGGGAGGGGTGAATTCAAAGTCAAACCCCGTCCCTGCAACTGGGAGTCTGATGGAGTCTGAATGACCTGAGGGCTGCTTTAGCTTCCATTGGCTTCAAATAAGCCCCTCAGGGTCATTACGCCAGATCACAGTGCACTCCAGCCCTGCCCCCGACACATCTCTGTCTCGGGTTCAGAGGAGAACATGGGCACCAGGCTTGTATAGTTTTTGGTGGTGCCCAGAACAGGTCCAAGCAGAGCTGTGCTGTCCATAAGATGGATCGGGAGAACCGCCTCAGGCCCTGCACTTTGAGGGGTCCTGTGCTTCAGGGGGATGCGGGGTCGAGGGCAGCCTGGGAGGTTGTTGGTGCCACCAGCAGCGAGTGACCCAGCCCCAGCCCACCCCACTCCTCCCTGCCAGTGCCCGGTGTCGCTTGGGGGAGTAGGAGGAAGCCAGAAAGAGGCAGGATGTGGGGGAAGGGGTGGAGTGGGGGCGGGGAGGAGAAGGGGCAGGAAGAGGTGGGTTGGGGCATAGCAGAGTGGGGCGGGCTGGGGCCAGGTTGATCGCTGCTGCTGGTGCTGGACGCCTGCTAACCCCCCAGGCCATCCCCCTCAAGTACAGGGCCCCCCAAAGCGTGGGTCCTGGAGCAGTTGCCCCAGTCTGTCCTATGGACAGGACAGCTTTGAAAATATACACCCAAACATTGGTGAGGCTGGGCCCACATTCCTGAATATTGGCGGCGCACAGGCACCATGGTCCCATATAACTCGCCGCCTATGGAGGAGACAGCTATGGCAGCTCTTCCAACCTAGGAAAATTCTCAGCTGCCCTTTTAGGGCAGTTTTAGTGTCCCTGCGTGCTGCTCTGGCAGTGCAAAGAGGCTGGAATCTGGCCCTCACTTACAGGCTTAGAGATACTTTAAACAACAGTGCGAGTACTGATATAAAAGCACCATATTTGTATATTTTTTGTATATAGATGCACAGCATCTATATACATACACACATGTACACCAGACACAGACACACACACGTCCACATTCATCCCTGGTCTCAACGGAGTTACACCAGGGATACATTTTACCTAGTCAGTTTGAGTCCCCATTTGAGACAACCCAAATTTTGTAGCTGGTGAACTGAAGCACAGAAAGATTAAAAGATTTGCCAGAGGTTACTCAGGAAATCTGTGGCAGAGCAGATAAGCAAGTCCTAATTAACTGAATCTTTGTCTCATTTACTAACAGCAAAATTTACCAATAACTTAGCATTAATTGGTATTATATTATTATAAGAACTATTACTAGCATGTAAGCCTCTGACTGCCAGGGGTTGGGACTAGATGATGTTCAATAATTGCCCTGTTCTGTGCATTGCCTCTGGCCCCAGCCAGCATTGGAAGACAGGGTATTGGGCTAGATAGACCATTGGTCTGACCAGTATGGCCATTCTTATGTATCTGCATTGTATATCTTCAAAGGGTCATGTAATGCCAACAGACCCTGGTCATCAGCGGGCGGGATTGAACCTAGGACCTCTGGAGCTAAATGCACGAGCCGAGTACTATATGGCTCTCAGCTAAGGCTGCAGACCAGACTAATTTTATCTCTCTCTCTAGTCTCAGTGCCACGAGATGAGACACAACGGCACACCCAGAAGGTGTGTCTGTTACAGTTGCTCGAGCATTAGTTAAATAAGCATGCGAGGCAGACGAAGAGAATTGCAGCCCTTTGCCATACCTAGCAACGTTGGATTCATTTTCTGCCCAGGCTGTAGCCTGCCGTAGAGAGACCGCATCACTTTAGCACTTCCAAACCGCCTGAATCGGGATCTCACGTGTTCATAATACCACTCCAGGGAGCCAATCTTCACAATCCTGCCCAAAGAGAAAGAGAGAGGTAGTAACTTACAGACACAAGCCAGAGTAGTCGTGCTTTCACTGGCCAGTGTCTGAGCCGATCCACCTGAGTCAATGGAAGAACTCTCGCTGACTTTAGTTTAGTGGGTGTTGGATTGGGCCCCAATGGAACACACAGAGAGAGGCAAGATATCGGGTTTATTTCCCTACTGTCCTACCATCCACACACACATGTATCCTTCTTTCCACTTAGAGACAGTAAACAGTATTGGACCTGGAGCCTCAGATGTCTCTTTATGTCCCCATCTCTCTGGAGCATCCACAACATAGAAATGTAACCACAAAAGGGATTTTCACACTGGTTAAGGTGCCGTGCTTTCAGGGGGGTGGTATGTTACCTGGAGTTTCAATCTTAATAAAAAGGCCCCCTGCCTCCAGTACAAATGTGGCGGGTGGCGGGAGTTGTTTTGGTTTTTGGTCACTCTTTGCTCCTCCAACACTAATTGTCTAACCTCTCTCTGACTTGGTATCGATGGAAACTGGCTGTGCACAGCGGAAGGGTCTGACAGCCTGTTCCAGAAGACAAGATCACAAAGGGGCCCATTCTATGCTCGGGCAACGCCCGCATAAAGCCCAGAGCACTGAAGCTGCTTCCGAGAGCCCACGCCCAGGGTGATAATCCCTTCTACGCAGCATCCCCAGACAGTAGCGCCTCCGGCTTCAGATTGTGTGCTGAGACTACAAGGAGCTTGCTTGTACAGTGCATCTCAGGCAAGGACGTCACCATCTGAGTCCCTACACCTCGGGAGTGCAAGGTTCATTCCCTCCCTACACCCTGGGAGAAGAGGGGCATATTGCTCTAGACCAGGGGGAGGGGAAGAGACAGGGATGTGGCACCATCTCTTCCTGGGACAGAGAGGTCCTGTTCAGCGTCCAACTCCAGCCAGCGCCTTTAGGGCCTAACAGCTCTCTGTGCTGCACTCGAATGACTCCTCACCCCTCTCTTCTTTGCCAACACAGCAGTGACAGTTCCCGTGTCCATATATAGGTCAAGACGCGGACCACAGCTGCCCAAGGGAGCATTACCCCTGTTCTCTCCCCCGCAGGCGGAAAGGTGCTGAGAGCGGCAGTGGGTCACGGAGAGGTTGTGCTCTCTGCTACTGGACACCCAGAAGGTGTAGCAAGGGCCCAGGAAAATGACTTGAAAATAACAGGCACTGCCCAGCAACTACAACATCAAAACTCTTTGGGAGAGGGAACTTGCACATGAGATCCTTTGTGATCCTTGACCATGGCTTTACTTTGCCTAACCTTTGGGGTTACTCATCATAATAGTGCCTAGCTCTCGTGAAGCATCATTCATATGTAGATTTCAAAACACTTCACAGTATTATGATCCCCATTGTACAAATGGGGAAACTGAGGCACAGAGCGATGAAGGCCAGCCAATAGGCCAGCGGCAAAGTTGGAAATAGAACCTAGATCTCCTGAGTTTCTTGCTTAGGACACGCCCCCTAGCCACTCTGCCTCTCATCTCCAGCCCCATGCCGTTGTGAAACCCCTTTGCCTGCAGGGCTGCTGATCCCTGTCCTTCTACCTGGATAAGCGGCAAGGGTCACAGATCCAGCCTTGCTCCTTTTTGTTGTAGCGGCTGCAGTTCTTGCAGGTGTAGAAGTGGCAGTCCAAGCACTGGCGCTTGCTGTTCACCAGGAACTTGAAGGGCTGAAGGCAGTGGACGCAGTGGGTCTCGTTGAGGTGGGACTGATTGGACAGGAGCTCCCTCTTGGTGCCCTCTTTTTCAAGCTTGCATTTCAGTTCCCTATAAAAGCCAGACACGGACATCAGGAAACGAGGAACAGACATGGCTCCGCTCCATGGGTTGAGTCTGGAAGCAGCCCCGAGGACTCTCAGCTGGGAGACCAGCTGACTCAACAGTAATCATTAAGCACACCAACCCCAGCTCTGCTCTGAATTACGTTGCTGTAAATCTGGAGTGATCATCCCTTGCTATCACGCAGCACTTTTCATCCGTAGAACTCAAAGTGCTTTACAAAGGGGGTCAGAATTGTTATCCTCATTTTACAGATGGGGAAACTGAGGCACACAGGGAGAGAGATGACTTACCCCAAGTCACCCAGCAGACCAGTGGAAGAGCCAGGCATAGAAAGAACCCAGGTCTCCAGAATCCCAGGGTAGTGCTCTATCCACTAGGATATACTGCCTCTCTACTGTACACCACTGAAAGCAATGGTGACACACTGGATTTTCATCAGTGTATCTGAGCATGGAATCTGGCCCATTAATGGACTTGTTTATCCTGTGTGACTTTGACCAAATAAAATTTCATTTAGCTCTGCATCCTTCCACATGACAAGCTTCAAGACATTTATAAATCACTCTAGACTAGCATTTTCCAAGCCCCATGGCTTCTTGAAACTCTGCTCTGTTATCACTAATGAAACAAGTATTACAGCACAGCTGGGCCAAAGAGACAGTGTTTGGATCTGGATCCAGATTAGGTTTAGACTAAGGCTTGGGTTCAAGGCCAAACGGGCTGTATGGTTTAGGTTTGCTGAAATCCTGCCAGGTAGCCCTGGAAGATTTTGGTTGCAAACCGTAAAAACCTCAGTAATCAGCTGTTCTTACAAGATTTTGACTGGATCCAAAACCACAAAACAGACTTGTTGGGCTTAGGTTCCAGTGTGGCATTAAAAGCCGCAGGACCAGATGCTTAGAACTTCAATGAAGCTGACACTGAGGATCTGGCCCAGTAACTCTAGACCACAGCCTAAATGTGCGATCACTGTTGCCTCATTGTTTACTTGTATTCCCAGATCTGTCTGTACCATCTGTGGTCTCTTGTCTTATACGCAGATTGTAAGTCTTTGGGGACTTTCTGTTGGCTATCTGTAGAGCAGCTAGGACAATGGGGTCCTGGTTCATGAATAGGGAGTCTAGGCAGGACGATTATACAAATAATACACACAATAATAAATAAAATAATCATAATTTGCTTCTGCTTTTCAATTCTCCCCACTGCCCCTTAGGAGTAGGTTATTTTCATAGGAGTTTGGCTGTGAATTGGGGTTTTGGACATCATCAGTATAGACCTGCTACCGAGAAGAAGAGGAGCTGTTTGAATACATGTGTCTTCACTGGAAGTTCTCTATTTACAATTAACATGGTAGGGAACCAAAGATTTCACTATCAGTTCTTATAGTTTTGGGGCCCATTCTACAGTCCTGCAATACTAAAGTCCATGAAACAACTACAGTTGAAAAGAAGGTAGAAAGGTCTCAGAACAACATGTGTCAGTTATGAAGGAAGCAACCATGTGAGACGTTCATGACAATCCCATGAATGGCTGTCTAATACAGAGCATGCTTTGAAAGCAACCTTGGCTGGAACTTTGTTAGCAGAAAGAGTCTATTGTGAGGCAAACATTTCATTTGCTTTTAGGATATGCTACCCGGTCTGGACAACTGGCAATCCTCAACACAGGAAGTGCTCCATGTAGCCTGAATTTCAAGCAGCAGTCAGGGTTGGCTAAAACACATGTTCCAAATCAGCTGAGCAAGAACAGTGTCCTAATGGAGGATCTGCAGCAATACCTGAAGGGATTTCTACTTGTTCTCAGCGCAGTGCGTTAGCTAGTACGCACCACAGCTTGTTTGCCTTTTGGGTTATGATTAAGCAGCATAATGTTTGATTTGTAGGAAGGGTCCTTTTAGGCTTGTTTTCCATCTAGGCAGGGCTGGAAAGCCGCCCCTTCCTGAACACAGTTAACACGGCTGTTCCACATGGACTAGAAATCTCAGTAGCTAAGCTGTTCTCACAAGATTTAGCTGCGTCCAGAGTAGCCACACTAGCTGTACATCATTGCAATGCTTTTATCAAGGGGTTAATAAATGGGTGTCAATATGACCTACTAACAGAAAGGTTAAAATGCCAGCTCTACAAAGCCAGTTCGTAAGAAAAGAAGAAACATTTAATTTCATGAACATTTTTCAATATTGGGCAGTAGTGGAAAGGCTGGGAAGATCCCAGGGTTGTGCCTGAGCAGTGCCGACCCAGACTTTTTTGCCGGCAAAGAGGGCGGGGGAGAAGAAAAAGAAAAAAAAAAGCCGTGATCGGTGATACTTTGGCGGCAGCTCAACTGTGCTGCTTCATTCCTTGGCGGCAATTTGGCAGTGGGCCCTTCGCTCCGAGAGGGACTGAGGGACCTGCCACCGAAGACCCGGACGTGCTGCCCCTTTCCATTGGCCGTCTGAAGCACCTGCTTCCTTCGCGGATGCCTGGAGCCTGCCTTGTGCCTGAGGAAGCACGCAGGGCAGGATCTGTGGGAATTCTCCCATCAGCGGCCAGTGCATAAGATTTTCCAGGAGGCTGAGTGTCACCTGGGGCCAGATTCTGATGGTGTAAATCAGCACAGCTCCATTTACTTGAACGACACTATGAAGGTTTATATCAGCTGTGAATCTGGCCCAGTGTGAGCTTGCTCCATGCATTTCCATGGGTGCTTCTGGCCACGAGATGTTTACAGTAGCAATAGGTTGTTCATCACTGAGGATGACTTATAGAAGTACCCCGGCCACCACCTTTTGTCTACATAATTGAACTCCCAGTGTCGCTTGCTCGTTCAGGAAAGCCCTGGCATTCGCTGCTTCTGGGAGCAGAACGCTTTTATAAAGAAGTTGCTGTCAAGAGACTATACCCGGCTCTCCGTTACACACCGACTTCGGTGGAACTATTTGAAGCTAGCTGGCGCTTACTGGAGTGAAATCAGCGCGAGAGGTGACTCAGGCCCCAACCCTTTATACTTAGTAAACCAAATACCTCCCAACCGTGTCTCCGTTAAGCAGCACATTTACCTGTGGTTATGACACAAATCAAGGGCTCCGGCTTTACAAACAATTTTCTAAAAACTGCTTTCGGAAAGAGGGCTGGTTTTTAGCCCTTTCCAAAGGCAGTTTTTGGCAGGGACGTCGGTGCCCAAGGCAGCCCTCATTCTTAATCCTAGCCGACGAGCAGTAGGTATGTGTGTGCTGGCGTTTGGGTTATGGAATGAAAGAACTCAGCAGGCTAAGCAGAATAGGAGTCTTTGGCTATGTAGCTACACACTGTGCCCCCCAGGCCCACTTCCTGCATTCTGAGAATTGCTCTTTGGAGTAGGGATTGTCCTTTTTTTATGTTTGCCCAGCACCTACCACAAGGGGGCTCACCCTATGTAATACCCTAATAGAAACGTTAATAACTAATAACGTTTGCTCTGTGTTGTGCTCGATGAACTTTCCCACTGTGTACTCGAGCATCAGAAACTTTCACCAGACCAGTTTTTCCTGTTTTCAAAGCCTGCCAGCTCCTCTCTACCCCTGCCAACAAGATAACAGGTCTCAGCTGAACCAATTTAAAAACCAGAGGAACCACATGGCCTTTATTTATTCTTTTCAACAGTCAGGATCACAGCCAGCTCCTTTGTTACTAAATTCCCTGCAGAACAAGTAAGCGAAGGTGTAGCTGGCATGGGCTGTTATGGAATTACCAGGAAAAGCCTCTAGCAGACTGAGGCTGAAACCCACAGCGGCAATCCAGAAAACAGCCGGATATCTCCATGGTGGAATACCTGTTGCAGAGGGATGGTTTGCTGGGTGGTGTAGGGCTGGCATACCACTCCCCGGTACAGAAGAACACCGAGGGGATGGCATCAGGGAGGGCGGGGTGAGATCTAGCTATTCTGGATAGCAAATGGTTCCCTTGAGTCTGTTCCAGCCTGGGCATAAACGAGAACAGTAGCTGGGCTGTTTTAGGCTACGCCAAAGAGCAAACCATTCCCTGCTGTCACCAGACTTTCCTAAGAACACTTTTGCCCCCATCTTCCCAGGCTGTGCTTTCAGAGAGGCTCAGAAGGGAGAGGGGTAACTAGTGGTGTTTCCAAGGGTCAGTCCTACGACCAATCCTGTTCAATTTATTCATAAATGATCTAGAGAAAGGGGTAAACAGTGAGGTGGCAAAGTTTGCAAAGGATATTAAACTGCTCAAGCTAGTTAAGACCAAAGCAGACTGTGAAGAACTTCAAAAAAGACCTCACAAAACTAAGTGATTGGGCAACAAAATGGCAAATGAAATTTAATGTGGATAAATGTAAAGTAATGCACATTGGAAAAAATAACCCCAATGATATATACGATATGATGGGGGCTAATTTAGCTACAACGAGTAAGGAAAGAGATCTTGGCGTCATTGAGGATAGTTCTCTGAAGACGTCCACGCAGTGTGCAGCGGCAGTCAAAAAAGCAAACAGGATGTTAGGAATCATTAAAAAGGGGATAGAGAATAAGATGGAGAATATATTATTGCCCTTATATAAATCCATGGTATGCCCACATCTTGAATACTGCATACAGATGTGGTGGTCTCATCTCAAAAAAAGATATACTGGCACTAGAAAAGGTTCAGAGAAGGGCAACTAAAATTATTAGAGGTTTGGAACGGGTCCCATATGGAGGAGAGATTAAAGAGGCTAGGACTCTTCAGTTTGGAAAAGAGGAGACTAAGGGGGGATATGATAGAGGTCTATAAAATCATGAGCAATGTGGAGAAAGTGAATAAGGAAAAGTTTGTTTACTTGTTCCCATAATATAAGAACTAGAGGCCACCAAATGAAATTAATAAGCAGCAGGTTTAAAATAAATACAAGGAAGTAGTTCTTCACGCAGCGCACAGTCAACTTGTGGAACTCCTTGCCTGAGGAGGTTGTGAAGGCTGGACTATAACAGCGTTTAAAAGAGAACTGGATAAATTCATGGTGGTTAAGTCCATAAATGGCTATAAGCCAGGATGGGTAAGGAATGGTGTCCCTAGCCTCTTTGTCAGAGGATGAAGATGGATGGCAGGAGAGAGATCACTTGATCATTACCTGTTAGATTCACTTCCTCTGGGGCACCTGGGATTGGCCATGGTCAACAGACAGATACTGGGCTAGATGGACCTTTGGTCTGACCCGGTACGGCCGTTCTTATGTTCTCAGATGAAAATGCAGGATAGATTCTATGGGCCTGGTTGCAATCCCATTAACACCGGCACAAAGCTGGGCAATTCCATTCACCTCAATGGAGCTACTCTGAATTTACCCAGGTAGTAATGGAGATCAGAATCTGCCCCTCACAGTCGCTAATGCTCGAGGTCTGCAGTCATATAGCTTTCTTCTCGTATAAGGACCTGATGTTAAATTAAACTATGAAAGGGCATGAATGAACTGAGCAACCAACTCAAGGTAACATAAGACGAAGACGACAACGTTCATACTCACAGTTTGAAAATCTAAACAACATAGTCAAGGGTCTGGATTCTCCTCTGGATTGTAGATCTGAAGCGTTTCTTTTGAATACTTGAGAGTTATCTGGATTTGAAGCAATGGTGAGACAAGATTCTGATCCAGTAACAAGCCACACAGAAGACTTTAACTGAGAAAAACTGCTCATTTGGGGGCTGGGGGGAGGACAGTAGTGAGGGAGATTGGGATTTTACAATATGTGGATGGGTATGAAAGCTGTGTGAATAATGGAGTTTTTGTTGCATTGTGAAGAGAAAAAACTAATTTTTTTAAAAATAAAATTAAGCAAAATTGAAAAAATGTCAGGTTCAATAAGCCCTTAACATTCTTTAATTTTCTAAAAATAAAATTAAAGGAAATTTCACCATAAAAACTCCTTTTGAATTAAAAAAAAAAATCAGAAGTTCAAACAAAAATGTTGTTTATTTATTTTTTAATTTTTTGACTGAAACTATTTGGCAAATGGATTCCCATTGGCAAAGTGGTTCGGCATCACCAAATCTGCATTGTTTTGCATTTTTTTGCCTAAAGTTTTGATTGAAAAATTTCACCCAGCTCTAAAAGTTAAGGCACTGAACTTAAAAGTTACAACTCAGAAGATGTGGGTTCAATTCCCAACTCTACCACAGACTGTGGGTATGTCTACACTGCTAAAAGACTCAGAGCAGAGCCATGGCTGGCCCGGGTCAGCTGACTGAGGTATGTGGTGCTTGGGCTGTGGGGATAAAAACTGCACTGTAGGTGCAGTCTGGCTCAGGCTGGAGCTTGGGCTCTGAGATCCCACAAGGAGGGGTAGGTCTCAGAACCTGGGTTCTGGCCTAAACCCAAACATCTCCACTGGAAGTTTGTAGCCTCGACATGGTGCTAAAAATGAACACTTCTATGAAGAAGAATATTGCCTAATAAAAAAAGACCACCCTGCACTCTGCCAAGGATTCCTCTCTGTAGGGCATAAAAAAAAAAAATAGTGAGACATAGTGGATGGTGCAGCGGTTCTGGAGCAGTTTCTTGAATCCTTTGTGCATGCTTTCTGTGGTGTTTCCCACTCTCAAACGCCAGGTTGATGTTGACAGATCGGGCAGAGGAGCATTGTGGTCACTGACGGAAGAGGTTGTCCATCCTGCAAGAACAGCTGTAGCCATCCCACTGGAGGCAGGCTAGCAGAGAGAGGAGTGGGAGGTTCATGGAGAAGATGCTAATGTAAGGTTACCACAGACAGACAGGTCTGTGGTGAAGTACGCACTGATGGTGAGAGAAAATGGTGAACTTACTCCAGCAATAACACCTGTCACACCACGTCCTCCATTGTTCTAAGTTGTGCTGCACAAAGTTGCATGGGCACGTTCTGACTAGGGTGACCAGACAGCAAGTGTGAAAAATCAGGATGGGTGTGTGTGTGTGTGGGGTGGGGGTAATAGGAGCTTATATAAGAAAAAGCCCCAAATATTAAGACTGCCCCTATACAATTGGGACATCTGGTCACCCTAACTCCTACACACCAGTGTTTGCAACATACTATGAGACGGGCCTGCATCAAGTCCACTGTAAGGCAGAGGCCAAGGGCTTCCAACATGGGCAAGGGGTAGTTATTTGAGCTTGGCTTGTTAGGACTGTGATGTGTGCAGATGTAAATAGTTAACAGACGTTTGTGTTCAGGAGCATGTAGCTCGGCTGATGGGTTTGGTGGAACCAGCCAGGTTTGTTGTGTGCTACAAATGGCTTCTTTTGTGCAGATCTTTACATAACTCACCCTACACTTGACTGCACTGCTAGGAACTGATTCTGATCACCCTGATGCCAGGGTGGCTGTATTGACTTAAGCAGAGCTCTGTATTATAAATGGGCAAAATGCCCCAGCACTATTTATCCAAAGCACCTGCATGTCAGACAAAACAGGCTCCTTTTCTTATGCTCTAGTTTGGATCCAAAACACCCCTCAGGTTAGGCTTTCACTTTGCAAAACCAAAACCTGAGCGAGGAGGTTCTGAAAAACATCAAAAGTCAACCCCATCCTTGGTACTGCCCATTTCTACAGCCTGTCAAATCTGTGGCTTAGAGCAGTCCAGCCCACCTTAGTAATAATGGACATAGCAGAGTTCATGTGAAACCTTTATGACATGCAGCCTGTTCAGTGGAGCCCAACAGAACATTTTAAATACTGCACCATTCTAGCTGCTCCTCCAAGCTTGGCCGGAGGGAGCTGTCTCCCTGCTCCACGTCCATACACCTGAACACCTCTGCTGTTCAGATAGATGTTCTACTGCAGCGGTGAAGAACCTGCTGTAGGCTGAAGCCAGCTCTATACACTGTAAATAGTCAGGGGCTAGACTGTCACTTGGGCTACATGTCTGCACAGAGGAGGAAGAATTATTGCTGTACTCCCAGAACAGGGTGCATGGACCTAGGATCTGGGCACTCAGGGTAAAGCACTTACCCCACCCCACTGCTTAGGTGGGTATGGGAGGAACTTTGGATGTTCCCCAGCCAGCACGGTGCAGCCACCAAGGCAGGTGGATGGGAGGGATGGACAAAGCCTTGGCTCCCGCTCAAGACACACCATGCGCGAGCCAGCACGGTGAGGCTAGTGCATTGCTGTCCTTATTTGCTGCTGGTACAGGCCAACAGCAAATTACAACCCCTCAGCCCCAGTAAGAGAGAAGCAGGGATTGTGCCTCAGAGGGGTGTCTCTGAAGTGTAGTGGCTTGTCGTGCTAGATCTAGGGTGATGCATCTTATATGCCCCAGTCCAATCAGGGCTATGCCTCAAGGTACAATCTAGCCCTTGTGATCCCCAGTTCAACATGGAGCCCCAGGGACCTATACAAGCCAGCCAGGTTCATAGACTCAGACTTTAAGGTCAGAAGGGACCATTACGATCATCTAGTCTGACCTCCTGCACAATGCAGGCCACACAATCTCACCCATCCACTTCTATAACAAACCCCTAACCTATGTCTGAGTCATTGAAGTCCTCAAATTGTGGTTTGAAGAACTCAAGCTGCAGAGAATCCTCTAGCAAGTGACACATGCCCCACGCTGCAGAGGAAGGCAAAAAACCTCCAGGGCCTCTGCCAATCTGCCCTGGAGGAAAATTCCTTCCTGACCCCAAATATGGCGATCAGTTAAACCCTGAGCATGCGGTCAAGACTCACCAGCCAGACACCCAGGAAAGAATTCTCTGTAGTAACTCAGATCCCATCCCATCTAACATCCCATCACAGACCACTGGGCATACTTACCTGCTGATAATCAAAGATCAATTGCTAAATTAATGCCAGAATTAGGCTCTCTCATCATACCATCCCCTCCATAAACTTATCAAGCTTACTCTTGAAGCCAGTTATGTCTTTTGCCCCCACTACTCCCCTTGGAGGGCTGTTCCAGAACTTCACTCCTCTAATGGTTAGAAACTTTCGTCTAATTTCAAGTCTAAACTTCCTAGTGTCCAGTTTATATCCATTTGTTCTTATGTCCACATTGGTACTAAGCTTAAGTAATTCCTCTTCCTCCCTGATACTTTTCCTTCTGATATATTTATAAAGAGCAATCATATCCCCCCCTCAACCTTCTTTTGGTTAGGCTAAACAAGGTTCCAGGGCCATCTGAGCAGATCTGGAGGGCTCTTCCCCTGTGGAAAGGTAATGCAGTGGCTGGTACTTCCCCTCATGGCCAGGCAAGGTGCAGCAGCCTCTTGATTCTGGTGTCTCCCCCACTGACAGGCCTTCCAAGCCTGGGGAGACTTGCCCCTTCTCACAACTCAGCCCTTCGGCCAGGTCACTTACAGTCACCACCTCTTCGGGGGTAGGCGAGTTCAACAAACAAAACAGTCTAATGACTTTCTGGCAGGTCTGCAGCCCATCCTGGACTCAATGGTCATTCTCCCCTTGCATCTGCAGGGCTTTTACCGCCCTTCTGCTAGTGGCAGGCAAGGGTTCCAGTCCAGGCATCCCATACAGAGTAGCTAAGGTCTGCTCCATCAGACTCACTGCTGCTTCCCTGGGCCACCTCCTACCTTCAAGGGCTTCCAGCTGCTTTTGCAGAGCTACTTATTTCAGAGCTGTCTCTGGGGGTTCCAGCTGCTTCCTGCTCCCTTGCGTTTGTTGCAAAGTTCCCCCTCAGATTTCCTGGCCACTCCCTTCTGGTCTGCAGGCTCTTAAGCCAGCTCGTGCTGGTCTGCCAATCAGCCACAGCTAAGGAGATAGCTACTGTGTCTTTTAACCCCTTCATGGCTGTGGCAGGATAGCATTTATACACCCCACCAAATGCCCATTCTGCAGGATTGCCTGGTACCTTCTACATCAGTGAGGTCCTGGTCCATGACTATGAACAACCACAGCTAGGCCGGGTGATTTTGTAGGGACCACATGTAGACAAGTCTCCAGCAACTCAGTGCTGACTATGGAGGACAAATGAGCTTATTTGTGTGAGCACTTCAAGGCCACGATGGAATCAAGGTGAAGATGGTAATGGCAACAACTTCATTTTAAGGCCCCACCTTAACCAGAGGGAGAAAGGAACGGTGTGCTAGAGTATAAAGCATTCATTTGTAGCCCTGGCAGGTGCCTTGTCCCTGCCCACCAGCCCTCAAAACACACACAACCTCCTGGTCTCATCCCCCTGGTCACCGGGCAGCAAGAAGGGTTCATTGCACCGGCTGAACCTTATGACTTACATTGTGGAACAGGGAAGAAAGAAAAAGAAAAAAAAAAAAAAAAAAAAGGAGGAACTGAAAAAAAGTCAGATGGAAACAACTGGTATCTAGGCCCGGCAAGCTTGTGCTCCCAGCCATCAAATGATCTAAAACATTCCTCTCTAGCCTTAGTATTTGGCAAGGTACCTTCTTTTGAAATCACATGGGAGAGACTTTTGTTTAGCTGGTGAATTGGTACAAAAATGTTTTCAGGACCAGTGACCAGAAAGAAAAAACGCTGCTCCCTGCCATACTGAATCAAACTCACCAACTCGAAGCATTTAAAGGGACTATTTACAGGGCCTGGCATAGCAGGATAAAGTTTGTCCAACAGCGTAATTGGCTATTTCTGCTCAGGAGAGGCATACGAGGAGTTTGTCGGTCCGGAGGGAGACCCGTTGGCAGAGCTGCGGGGAAACTTGAAGGTATGTCAGCGTCTAGCAGGCGTTAGTTGTTCCCGGTTGCCATGAGCACTATAAATTCACTCCTCCCTGGCCCTCCTGAACTGCCGGGAAGTCAGCTCACCAGGGACACGGGAACATGTTTTATGGTTATAGACAGTATAAAAGGAGTCAATGCAAATGGAATCTCCAGGAAGTCACCCACAGTTATGATTCATGGTGAAGCTACTTTGCTCTTACCTCAGTGCACAGCATAAACAATTCCCTCCCCAAGACAGAATTAGTCTTTCCTGTCTCTTTCCAGGTAACTGTTACTTTAATGCCCTTGTCGTCGCTCACCAAGCTGCATGATTAATATAGCACAACCTTTGGGACACGTAACACATAGAGGATCTTGTAAGGAAAAAAAAAATATCATTCAGAGTAACAATCTCTGCCTCCTATTCAAACTCCAGGTGTTTTGTGAATCTGAGCTCATTTCAGGTGTGTGGGGGGCACATTGGTCCTGCCCATTCGCTATTTACTGCTGTTGGTGCATTGGGTTAGAAGGGAGTCTGCTCTTGGTACATCACAATCTTTAATGTATTTACCCTCAACACCAGGCAGTGCAATGATCCCCACTGTACAGGTGGGAAAGAGGCACACTGACAGACTTGCCCATGGTCACACGGGAAGTCTGTGCCAGTGCAGGGAATTGAACTCAGGTCTCTAAAGTCCTAGGCTAGGGCCTTAAACACTGGACTTTACTTCCTGATCTGCAAGTGCTCAGGTGCTCTGAAGTCTATTCTGGGAAATTCCTTGGCACATGTTTTTCCAGACACTGTCCAGGGGAGGCTGCTGGTAGTGGGGACCCTTCAGTGGCCACGGGTAAGATGTCTGGATGCTGGTTCTGAAGATTCCTATTACCGTTAAGGATTATTTTTTCTGTTTTAGAACACCCCCTTTGTCAAAGAAAAAGCTACAAACTCCAGCAGGTTGCCACAAAGGACCAAATTCAGCCTAAGTCAATACAATTCCTTTTTAAAGCCATCACAGTTGTAGCTGATTATGCAAAGACTGAATTTGGCCCCACGTTTTTCGCTGGGGACACCCACCACATGCAAACCAGGGTGGCTCATGCATACAGGCATGAGACTGTCACTCGCTATTCCATTCTTTTGAGCCAAAGGACTGAAATCAATGAGCTTCCTACCCCCAGAGCATGTCAGAGGATAGTGATTTGTCAGTTTCAATCTCCTCTGCTGGCTCACCAGTTCAGTGCCATCAAGGTCAGCAGAAGTTCAGCATCACAGAGGATGGAATAACTAGTTCACATAAAATAAGCATTTGTCACCCTTCTGTTCAAACCAGAATGGGACGTTTCTGCTGTCCAAGCTAGTACACTGAACTTTCCCACCCTATATTTCAGGACTGAAATGATAATACATACTATGGAACACAGTTGGGCAAAGTCTCTCAGATTAGAAATTTCATCCAATTTAGGTGCCAAAGTTCCAATTTTAATGAAGAACAGATCAAAATGTTATAAATGTTGACCTATTTTTAGCCAGCTATTTTGCAAACTGCCCACTCACAAGAACCATGCAGGTATTTGAATTTACTCTGCTGTTAAGTTTATGAAAGCCTACCAATAAAACTAACAACAATGGAGCCAAATTCCATACTTTGTTCCATACACTGAAAGCTGGGTATCTTTGAAACCTGATTTTGGCCCATGACGTTTCCGGGGTGAGGGTACTGCACTTCGGGTCAGATACTTAACTGGCAAAACTTGGTGTAGCTCCACCGATTTAAAAATCAGTGATTGATCCTGATGGAACTACGTTGATTTGCACCAGCCGAGTAGCTGGACCCTCCCCTTCAGACTATAACCAAATGCAGTGGACTACTAGGTTAATACAATGGGCTACTCCTTTCTCCTATTGACCCTGCGGCCAGCAAAGCCAAGTCCACACTATTTTTTCTTGCCCAGATTTTCAAACTGCTGGCTTTGTCTGTTTTCATGTTAAAAGAGACCTCAGGGATCTGAGCTGCTACTTCCTTCTGTGAGTTAAAGCACTGAAGTGTGCGTAAAGCATGTACTCACTCCAATCTTTCTTCCTCTTTCTTCCGCAGATCAAAGTCCCGTTGAACCACCTCCCAGACATGCTTGGCCTCTTCATCTGTTAGCTTGGAAAGATCCAGTTTCCTTCCCATCCTAGCAAGCAGTTGTGTCAGGGGAGCTAAACAACAACGAGAGCAATAAGAAATAAGTCAATAAGGTTATACACAAGCCAATCTACATTCAAAGAAACATTGTCATGTTCTTTGTCAGATAAGGCACACGTTCATGCATCTCCTGGGAGGTATTTCATATTGACAGAGGGAAGGAACTTACACCACCTCTGTCAACATCCGTATGAGCTGTTTCATTCCAATGGTTTGGTATGTGAGGTGACGTTGTGTACAATGGGTGGCCAGTTGTGGCAATGAAAGTCACTTGCTGACACAGCCTGCCTTCAGAGAGCCACACTGTAGTCTAAGGCCTACGGACAGCTTCCTTAGAATTAGGGGAAGGCTTGATCCCTTTGCTCAGAGTCTTACTGAGAGAGCCTGATGCAACTGAGGCCTTCATTTGTAGAGTAAAATGCTTATTAAACAGGCGGTTTACGAAGTGCATCTGAACTATACAAATCTTAAACATTTCCTAACAAGTCAAGGCCTGATGTTTGTGAGGGGTTGGGGTGACAGGACTTCTAGAATCTTCTCTGCTTGCCATGGCAGCTATAGGATGAAAAAATGTCATCCCCATGGACTTAAAGGGAAGCAGGGTGGCTTTTGTCAACTTCTTGCTTCTCCTTTCCTTATTTTCTACACTAAACTGCAGGGCGAATGGAGCCAACGAGCACCTCAGGCCGTGTGGTCCCGGATGTGGTCCCTGCCTGCTGGTGTCTCCCTGCTGGGAGAGGTTTTGCCTGTCAAACTGATATCAGCTACAGTTCCCCGGTCTTTAGCCTGACCTGAACATCTGTGGACAAGGGTGTTGCTCCCCCTCAGAGAGGGTGCCAGGTTGGCCTGATGTAAGCACTCTACAGATACCTACTACAACCAATGGTCACAGAACAGCTTTCCCCGCTCTTCTAGTTCGTTGGCTTGTTTCTCTCCCATCTGATTTAGTCCCAGCTTTGTACACAAGCCAAGCATATTTTGGTTGCAACTTATTTAACAGTGTCATCATACCATTAATATTGTCACCATGAATTCACTAATGTCATCTCCATAACTTAAGACAAGTCTGGTTTTGTTGTATGCATGTGATTACTGAAGGCAGAAGGTTTAAATCTCTTGTATTGTGTATTAGGACTCTTGTTAATAAGAACAAGTCACAGGGTGCAGGACAAAACCTAAAATAATCTGATTGTCAAAACAGGCCTAGTTATCACTCTGGCTTCTCATTCACTTAATGAGTGGGGCTCTCTCCTTGAGAAAGTACTCCGGGTAGCCAAAGGAAACCGTTTTCTTCCTTTGTAGGAGCAAACCTTACTTTACATGCTTCTTCCCTCCTCACCAAGGTATTTAAGCCAAGAGTAAGACACACTAAAGAGGTACAAAATTCTGCCAGGATGAGAAGTTCTATCTACTGAGACCATGCTCTCAACATAGGCCATCACCCAAAATGATTTCTCCCCAGGTCACCTCCATTTCAGATAGTTTCCTACAGTCCAGGCTGCAAATTCCTTGTCACAGCTAGTTAGCTACTGTATTTCATCTGCCAAGCAAGAGGAAGAGTAATTCAGTTTAGCAATTCATTCAGGGCAAGAGGTGGACTAACATCAACCGGATTTGGGCCTCAAAAGGACTTTAGGTGAGCTGAATCCAAATTCAAATGAATTTTGTGTAGAAATGGAGTTTTCAGGAGAAGACAGTTTCTGAGATGAGCACATGCTTTTCCCTTTGAAGCTGTGAATCTATTTCTAGCTTGTCCAGCTGAGTTGGGAGCCCAATAAGAACAATTAGTTAACTAGCAGAAGTGAGCAATGAGTTTATCAGCAAATTACGTCAGCAGATTTGAGAGCGGCTTTGCACCAATGAATCCAAACAGCAGGTCAATATATGACAATTAGCATTCCAACAAGAGCCTGCCTAAGGGCTTTTGCTGCAGTTATCCCAGGACCTCTCAAGCATGGCTTTGCTCCTGTTCTGAATTCATTAATGAGAAAAAGAAAAAAATACATTCTAATTATTCATACTGTTCTAAGCATTGACATGCCTGTTTCTAGTCCCTTCACAAACACAATAGCACACATGCTGCTGCTCAGGCAAGGAAGGAAATATTTTGTTGACAAGACAGTCACAACTTTTAGTCCCACTGGGCAAGAGACCAAATGGTGAGTGTTAATTCTTGCTACATAGAAACTCTAACTTGAAGCAAAATGTAATGATTTGCTTAAAATTGGCATCTATGACCAATTGCTTGCACTACAATGATGAAAAGTTTGACATCTGGGTCTTACTTTTGTTGCTGTTCAAATAAACAGCAATGCTCCCTCCTAACTTCAGGAGGAAGAGGATCACTCCTTATTTTACAAGGTGGAGCCTCGTCTGAAAAGGACTGTGAACATGTCTCAATGGCATAGGGTCAGAGTCTGCCACCCCCACTTACCAAGTGGTGCCTCCCACTAAGGAAATCAATCGGATCGCTTATGAAGGAAGGTACCATTAAGCCCAAGAGCCAAACACTAAGCATTCAGCATTTGCCCGATTCTCATTCCACTGAAATCAGCACAATTCTCACTGACTTCAAAGGGACCCCAGTTCAGCCAAGAACATAAGCACAAGGCTTAACTTTAAGAACTGGAGTAGCCTCACTGAAATCGATGTTGACATCTTGTCAATGGAACAACCTATATGCTCAAGTGGTCTGCTGAACTGAGACAGCTGCAGAGTTGGTCTAACAGTCAGCAATGGTTTTACAGTTCTTATTAGTGAGGCCTCAATATTGCAGTGTTTGGGTTATTTTTGTCAGCAATGTGTCCACACAGAGGTCAGACATGGCAGCATCACATGAAAATGACATTTGAACGAGAATTCAGGAGCAAAAAAAAAAAAATCTTCCCTTGATACAGTTCTGGTAAACAAGCTGCCGCCGCTTTTAAATATGAACCTTTCTTGGAAATCAAATGGGAAAGCTATTGCCTGCTAGTTAATAGCATGTACTAATTGAAGTTGATTTTTTTAATGTTTGTTCATTGACTTTTGCAGCTTTACACAAGAGCACTCACCAGCATGAACGCCACAAACATAACCTCCTATTTTAAGAAAGAAAATGAAATCAACATGACCATCAGCTGATTCCCCCATCCCCGTCCCTCTCTTACAAATGTATGAATAAAATGCGCAAAACTCATTAACTTGAGTCAGCAGATGTTTTATGTATCTGGTGACCGTAGATGAGTCAAATGGAATTGATCTCCATCTCATGTAAACCGATGTAGAGCCATGGAAGGAGGAGCCGGTTTACACCAGCTGAGGATCTGGCCCCAAAGGCTTCAGAATGAGAGCACTCTTGTAAGATCAGTTTATATAAGGCTTTTTTAAAATATAATTATAATAATTGGAGATATACCAATCTCCTAGAACTGGAAGGGACCTCAAAAAGGTCATCACGTCCAGCCCCCTGCCTTCACTAGCAGAACCAAGCACTGATTTTGTCCCAGCTGCCTAAGCTGCCCCCTCAAGGACTCAACTCACAACCCTGGGTTTAGCAGGCCAATGCTCAAACCACTGAGCCATCCCTCCTCCCTTATGAGCCATCTCAGGTAATAGCTATGTTGGCCAGGGGGTTGGATTTCTTCACGTCTGCACTGGCGGTGCAAGTTTTCCATGTAGACCAAGCCCAAGAACCACCAGGCTTCTCAAACTAAACTGACAGCTTGATTTTCAGAAGAACGGGAGCCCAACGCTGCACACAAAAGGAGCGCAACTGCATGCCTATTTTGCACAAAGGGTTCCCACAACGGTACACAGAAATCAGACACTTGTGCATGCAAGTCAGGCCATCACTGGCTGGGTATCAGTGCAACTATCTGACTTGCAAGCGCCGCTGCAGAACTTACATATGGAAAAAGCAGCAGATACCAATAAGCCTGCTTAAATGATCCCACACTTTCACAGGCCTTGGGTGGCAGGCCAGTCCTCGCCCACAGGCAACTTGCCAACCTGAAATGTTCTCACCAGTAACTGCACACCGCACCATAGTAACTCTAGCTCAGGAACCAATCCATGCAACAAACCTCAATGCCAACTCTGCCCACATATCTACACCAGCAACACCATCACAGGACCTAACCAGATCAGCCACACCATCACCGGTTCATTCACTTGCACGTCCACCAATGTAATATACGCCATCATATGCCAGCAATGCCCCTCTGCTATGTACATTGGCCAAACTGGACAGTCGCTACGGAAAAGGATAAACGGACACAAATCCGATATTAGGAATGGCAATATACAAAAACCTGTAGGAGAACACTTCAACCTCCCTGGCCACACTATAGCAGACCTTAAGGTGGCCATCCTGCAGCAAAAAAACTTCAGGACCAGACTTCAAAGAGAAACTGCTGAGCTTCAGTTCATCTGCAAATCTGACACCATCAGCTCAGGATTAAACGAAGCCTGTGAATGGCTTGCCAATTACAAAACCAGTTTCTCCTCCCTTGGTTTTCACACCTCAACTGCTAGAACAGGGCCTCATCCTCCCTGGTTGAACTATCTCATTATCTCTAGCTTGCCTGCATATATATACCTGCCCCTGGAAATTTCCACTACATGCATCTGACGAAGTGGGTATTCACCCACGAAAGCTCATGCTCCAAAACGTCTGCTAGTCTATAAGGTGCCACAGGACTCTTTGCTGCTTTTACAGATCCAGACTAACATGGCTACCCCTCTGATGGCAGCTTCATTTAAGCAGTTTCGCCTTCATACTCCCAGTAAAACTAATGCATTGCAATGGAGCTTTCAGTTCTCCATGTCCTCAGCGTAGTAACTTAAGCAGCCTTAGAGATAGTTCAACAGGAATGAAATAGGAATGAGAGCTCTCATTGTGACAGCAATGAAGGATGAGGTGGTATGTGACAGTGCTGCTAACTCAAGCCAGGCAGAAAAGGGGGAGCCCCTCTCTGCGTTCAGCTGTATTCCACCACCACCCCCATATACACATACACCCTTTAACCCCTGCCTAGTATACATGTATTTTGCACTACAGCTGGGTGAAGTTTTTCAGAACACAAGTGGCAAATTCAGGTCAAATTCAGTGAACAGTTTCGGCTAAATAAATAAACTGGAAAAAATGCAAGAAGTTGCAAGGATTCAGTTTGGCCAGTTCCAAATGGAATGTTTCAACTTTTCCTTTTGAAACAGTGAATTTAGCAGGAAAAAAAACCACACCACCATAAAAACAAAAAAACCAGAACCACACTTGTGGGTGTGAGACAGGGGCCACTCACCTCTCATGAGTGCCCCCTTTGGGGTACATTCAAACCTGCTCTCTCTTGGCTGTGTCCCCTGTCAGCTGTTGCCCTCATCAGGTGGGTCTTCAGTGGCTCAGCCCTCTGGCCAAGTCACACCCAGTCAATGTGCATGAACTCCCTGTACCCTTGCTAATGTCTGCAACCCTGTCTCTGGGCTCATTTGTCAGCCCTTTCTGGGCTAGCTTTAAGTCTGTCCCTACCCAGGTACAGAGCAGTGACTCCAGGGCTTTCTTTGCCTTTAAATTCTAGCCCTGTGCTTGGGCTTCAAAATTAAACTTGTCCCCTTCTTGGGGCTTTGGCCACTTTTCCAGTGGGGGGGACTGCCCCCCCCCACTACTCTGGGTTCCAACCCACAAATAGCAACCACATACTGCTCTCTTTAATAGTTGCTGCTGCTATTCCCTGGGCCACTTCCCACAGAGCCCCTTGCTCTTCACCCTTACCTCAGGGTCTCTCCCAGGCCTCTTTACCTGTGGAATTTCACAGCCTTCCAGTCCTGCTTCCCCCTTCTGGTCCCAGCCAGCATCTGACCTGCTCAGTCCCTGCAGGGTCTTTTAATAGAGCCAGCTGGACTCTGATTGGCTGCTTCCCTGCAGCCTTTCTAGGCAGGCCTGGAGGACTCACCTTCACTGCTCCTTTTCTGGAGCGGGGTGTGGTAGGACCACAGGCCCTCCAGCAGGGAGCCTGAAAGGCCCTGGTACACCCTGCCACAGGGTCAAACAAAACATTTTGTTCAACTACAAACAAACAATTTTCTCCCCAGTTTCCCCCCCAAGTGAGAAAAACCAAAATAATTAACTTTTGGTTCAAACTGAACAATTAAAAAAAAAAAGATGTTTTGGTTTGGCCCCTGAACTGAAAAATCAATTATTTGCTCAACTCTATCGTGCACATTTTCCCAGACTCGACTTTCTGAAAATCAGGTCCCCAATGTTAATTCAAAAATCTGCTGTCACTCGATGTATCCATCAAGTCTTCTCGATATTATGGGCCAGATCTTCAGCTGGTGTGCATCAGTGCAACTCCAGGAATTTAGACAGAGCTATGCTGATTTATACCAGCTGTGAACCTGGTGCTGAAAGTCTGTGTTTCCTCACCAGGCCATCAGAGTGCAAGACTCCCTAATGGCTTGTGCACTCAGAACCGTGGCAAATCCCTGCAAGTGGCCAGGGAGAAGCAAGAGGTCCTCGGTGCTGCTGAAATTGAGATCTGAGTTTTGCAGCTCATGCCCTTCTCTGAGCTGAAAGAAGGCAAGAAAAACTAACACAAAGGATCCAATTGACTGCAGAGTGGAGAGATTACACTGTATCCAAACACAGCAGGCAGAAAGCCCTCCCTGCCAACCCCAAGGAAGCCTCCACTCATGTCAAAGACAAGTTCACTGGCTGTTGTTCGCTCTCTGGAACGATCACAGAGTCATAAGATGTCTCAGGTCTATAATCCCATTTTTCCCCTTCACCTGTTTGTAGTTTTCTACAGCGCGTCTATCGTTTGCATTTTGCATCCCTTCAGAACATTGCAACGACACATCCAGTACACAGCACGCGGGGAGAAAACAAGTTCAAACAACTTTAACTTCAAATTGGATCTACACCAGGCATTCTAGTTTTACATATTACTACTGCAACTTTTATTTAATGGTCCAATCTCATTTTGGATAGTGTTTAAGGCAAACCGTATCACAGTTATAACTTTATGCTAAGGAAAAAGGGCTCTCGTTAGTCTTTGAGCAATTGCTGGAGCAAACATCGTCACGACATTAACGAGGGTTAGAAATTGACGGATGCTGGGAATTAGAAAGGGAAGCTTTGGGGACTGACAATCCGCTAACACTCGCAGCGTAGGCTGTAATTTCTAAAGGCGTGTTTTCCGGATTTGACAGCAGTGTGTATGATTGACAGCAAACATTCAGATGGATAATGGGTATACTAGACACAACCTATATTGGAAACTAGTGAGATTATTTTTAGTCTTCCTCCTCCTTTAAATCCCAATCTTTATAAAATCTTGTTAGTCTCTTTAAGGGGCTACACTGTCGCTTTACCGCTAGCTTGGAAGGAAAAGTTGTGCATTGTTGCACGGCACCAGGTAGGGAACAGGACCCAAACTGTGGCTCAGTCATGGTTCTCCCTTGCTTCATGGGAGAAGTAAACCATGCACGACAGCCCGATGCCTAGGGCAGCTTCCTTCCCTCTCCATGTAGGCATGGCTGTGCTGGCTAGCGCATCAGGGATGAGGCGAATGGACTCAAAGCTCTGCCTGGCTGTTGTCTCCCGCCCATACTACAACATGCAATGAGGGAAGAGGCATATTATCGCCTAGGCCAACAAGCCCTAGGCCTAGGGCGGCAAATTTGCAGAGGCAGCAAATTTGCTTGTGCCCCCTACCCAACTCTGCTCCTTCCCCAAATCCGCGGCCCGCCTCCTCCCCCAGGCGCGCCGTGTTTCCTTCCTACCACCTTCCTCCCAGGCTTGCCACGCGAAAGCGCTGGGAGGGAGGGAGAAGCGAGTAGTGGTGTGCTCTGAGGAGGCAGAGCGGATCAGAGGTGAGCTGGGGCCAGCGGGTGCGGTGAGTAACCCGTGGGGGCGTGTGCCCCGGGAACTGCTCCCCGCCCCAGCTCACCTCTGCTCAACTGCTGCCATCCCTTGAGAGCGCCTCAACTCCCCTTCTCCCCCCTCCCTCCCAGGCTTGCCACGCAGAAGTGCTGGGAGGGAGGGAGGAGAAGCGAGTAGTGGCGTGCTCAGGGGATGGCAGAGGTGAGCTGGGGCCAGCAGGTGTGGGGAGTAACTCTTGGGGGGTGGGGGAGAGAAAGGGAACTGCTCCCTCCCCCAGCTCACCTCCACTCCACCTCCGCCATCCCCGAAGTGTGCCACAACTCTCCTTCTCCCCCGTCCCTCCCAGGCTTGCCACAGGGGAGCGAAGGTGAGCTGGCATGGGGGGGGGGGGATTTTTTGAGGGCCTAGGGGTGGCAAATTTGTTAATCCGCCACTGAATGAGGGTAGACCAAGGTACAGCCCCGTACTTCTATGGGTGGGCTCTCAGTGATTTTCTGATCTGCTTGACATAAAAACAACTGACTGATGCCAAAATACAAGGCAGCCGGTTTTAGGAATCCCCCTAAAATCATAGGAGCATTGCTGTTGATTGATGCAGTGATGCCATGCCATGTATTTATTATTCACATACCACTTTTTAAACTGTTATGAGCAAGATTCAGACGTTCTTACTCTGCTTTTGGTGTGTCTTTAACTAGGACCAGATTCTACTCGCACAAAGTTCCACTGACTTCAGCTGGAGTCAGATGCTATTCCATGGGAGGACAATCTGACCTTCAGGAATACAGTTAAAATGTTTTTCGGTTTGAGAATCAAGGAGAATCACTACTCATGTAGAGTAGTGGCTTACTCCAGAGGTAGCAGTCCCACTGCAATCAGTGGGAGCAACCCTGGAGTAAAAGTGTGAGAAAGGATAGTAGAATCTAGCCCTATGTCAGGAAGACAGGACTTTTGCCTTGAGAAACATAGCTTGACCATACCTAAGGGGAGTTAAATTTTGATCTGTTATAAACAGCGTAAATCTGATATACTGTCTTGGGAATTACATTAGTAAAGAGATATACTTTTATTATTTGGTACTGTTTGAATGGGTTAAATCAAAATATACAGAAACAAGACGCTATTGTACCTGCCTCTGTGCAGACGTTTAATACCTTGCGAAGCCAGCGGCACTGTAAATCAACAAAAATTAATGGTAACATGCAAAGTAAACAGAAGCTAAACCAACACAAGTTAATTCCTTTCCTATCTGACATGAGTTCAAGCATACAGCATGCACAGGTGTTTAATGACTTAAATATTCCTATTACAGCTAAGCAGCAATGGATAGGAACATAAAGCATTGAATGGCTTGGCATAAATTGGCCAGTGGGAACAATGCATGAATGCCAACCACATTCCAGGAGACGTGGCTGAGAATCAACAGGCAAATTCATCACTGATTTTAACGATACTGACTTAGTGGAGTTACATCCGGGATGAATTTAGTCCAACAAGTTTTGGGCATGAAATGCCGTTGTGTGGGGTCTGGAGTAAAAGCATTTCATAGACTCACAGAAGTCAGAGATGGGACCTAATAGTAAATTACCCAGGCCTCTTCCCTACTGCCGGCGCAGGAGCGCTTCCTACCGCACACTCCCAAAGCTTTACAAATCGATTGCACCAGAAACCCAAGCAGCCATTGGGCCAAGGAGTTATTTGGCCTTCGGAGACTATTCCACAGCCTCAGATATCTCATTGGTGGAAGATTTTCCCAGATATTCAGCCATAATGTCTTCATTTCACCCCATCGATTCTACTTCTATTCAAATGGTCTATGGTACAACCTCAGTGGCTCTCTGATACCATAAACTCGAAACTCTGTGGCAGCTTAATTCAACTCGCTTGCATTTAAATGAGCCATGGCAATAAATAATATGTCCATTATGGTAGTCCCAATGTTATTCTTTTGCTATCAATTCCATTTGTGCTGGGCCCACATTTTCAGGATTTCAACTACTGCAGGTTTTTCTAATAACTGCACTGTAGAAATTGTCATGGGGGAAAGCTAGGTGTTTCAGGAGCTAAGGAGGAAGCCCTTGGGATTTTTAATACCTTAGAATCATAAAAGATTACAGTTGGAAGAGACCGCGGGAAGTTCTAGTCCAACTCCCTGCTCAAAGCAGGACCAACCCCAACTAAATCATCTCGGCCAGCGCTTTGTCAAGCCAGGCCTTTAAAACCTCTAACGATGGAGATTCCACCACCTCCCTAGGTAATCCATTCAGTGCTTCATCACCCTCCTAGTGAAATAGTTTTTCCTAATATCCAACCTAGACCTCCCTCACTGCAGCTTGAGACCATTGCTCCTTGTTCTGTCATCTGCCACCACTGAGAACAGCCGAGCTCCATCCTCTTTGGAACCCTCTTCAGGTAGTTGAAGGCTGCTATCAAATCCCCCCTCATTCTTCTCTTCTGCAGACTAAACAATCCCAGTTCCCTCAGCCTCTCCTTGTAAGTCATATTCCCCAGCCAACTAATCATTTTCATTGCCCTCTGCTGGATTCTCTCCAATTTGTCCACATCCGTGCTGTGGTGAGGGGCCCAAAACTGGACACAGTACTACAGGTGTGGCCTCACCAGTGCCAAATAGAGGGGAATAATCATTTCCCTCCATTTGCTGGTAATGCTCCTACTAGTGCAGCCTAATATGCTGTTAGTCTTCTTGGCAATAAGGACACACTGTTGACTCATATCCAGCTTCTCATCCACTAATTCCCAGGTCCTTTTCTGCAGAACTGCTGCTTAGCCAGTCAGTCTCCAGCCTGTAGCGGTGCATGTGATTCTTCCATCCTAAGTGCAGGACTCTGTACCTGTCCTTGTTGAACCTCATCAGATTTCTTTTAGCTCAATCCTCCATTTGTCCAGGTCATTCTGGACCCTATCCCTACCCTCCAGCATATCTACCTCTCCTCCCAGCTTAGTGTCACCTGCAAACTTGATGATGGGATGGATTGCACCCTCAGCCACATCATTAATGAAGATGTTGAACAAAACCGGCCCCAGGACTGACCCATGGAGCAATCTTCTTGATATTGGCTGCCAACTAGACATCGAGCCGTTGATCACTAACAGTTGTGCCCGACAATCTAGCCAGCTCTCTATCCATTTTACAGTCCATTCATCCAATCCATACTTTTTTAACTTGCTGGCAAGAATACTGTGGGAGACCGTATCAAAAGCTTTGCTAAAGTCAAGATATATCATGTCCACCACTTTCCCCATATCCATACAGTCAGTTATCTCATCATAGAAGGCAATCAGATTGGTCAGGCATGACTTGCCCTTGGTGAATCCATGTTGACTGTTCCTGATCACCTTCCTCTCCTCCAAGTGCTTGAAAATGGATTCCTGGAGGACCTGATCTATGATTTTTCCAAGGACTGAGGTGAGGCTGTAGTTCCCCAGATTCCCCTTCTTCCCTTTCTTAAAGACAGGCACTATATTTGTCTTTTCCAATTATCTGGGACCTCCCTCGATCGCCACAAGTTTTCAGAGATAACGGCCAATAGCTCAGCAATCACATCAGCCAACTCCCTCAGCACCCTTGAATGCATTAGATCCGGCCCCATGGAATTGTGCATGACCAGCTTTTCTAAATAGTCCTGAACCTGCTCTTTCACCCCTGAGGGCTGCTCACCTCCTCCCCATACTGTGGGGCCTGGTCTACACTGCGCATTTACAGCAAATTTAGCAGTGTTAAACCGATTTAACCCTGCACCCTTCCACACAACGAAGCCCTTTATATCAATATAAAGGGCTCTTTAAACCATTTTCTGTACTCCTCCCCGACGAGAGGAGTAGCGCTGAAATCGGTATTGCCATGTCAGATTAGGGTTAGCGTCGCCACAAATCAACGGTATTGGCCTCCAGGCGGTATCCCACAGTGCACCATTGTGACCACTCTGGAAAGCGATCTGAACTCAGATGCACTGGCCAGGTAGACAGGAAAAGCCCGAAGAACTTTTGAATTTCATTTCTTGTTTGCCCAGCGTGGAGCTCTGATCAGCATGGGTGGCGATGCAGTCCCAAATCCAAAAAGAGCTCCAGCATGGGCCGTACGGGAGATACTAGATCTGATCGCTGTATGGGGAGACAAATCTGTTCTATCAGAGCTCCGTTACAGAAGACGAAAAGACAAAGCATTTGAAAAAATCTATAGGCTATGAAAGACAGAGGCCACAGCACAGTGCTGTGTGACAAGCCTAACGGAAAGCCAAAGAATCAAATGGACGCTCATGGAGGGAGGGAGTGGGGACTGAGGACTCCAGCTATCCCACAGTCCCCGCAGTCTCCGAAAAGCATTTGCATTCTTGGCTGAGCTCCCAATGCCTGAAGGGTCAAAAACATTTTCCCGGGTGTTTCAGGATATATGTCGTCAATTTACACCCTCCCCCCCGAAAGAAAAGAGAAAAAAAACATTTTTTGCCTTTTTTCAATGTCACCCTATGTCTACTGCATGCTGC
The DNA here is from genome assembly GCF_025201925.1 of Gopherus flavomarginatus. Taxonomy (NCBI): domain Eukaryota; kingdom Metazoa; phylum Chordata; order Testudines; family Testudinidae; genus Gopherus; species Gopherus flavomarginatus. The sequence goes on along the minus strand of NC_066626.1, from coordinate 8,076,922 downwards.
TGGTAGACGCAGTGCTGCAGCACTGAACACCAGCATCCCCTTCCCGGTGGCAGACAGTACAATATGACTGCTATCCATCATCATCATCAGCCCATGAGTGCTCCTGGCTGGCCTTGGTGAGGTCGGCTGGGGGCGCCTGGGTAAAAACGGGAATGACTCCTGGTCATTCCCGGCAGATGGTACAGAATGGCTGGTAACCATCTTCATCGTAGCAACTGGAGGCTGAGCTCCATCAGCCCCCCCCTTTCATGTCTAAAGAAAAGATTCTGTACTGCCTGGACTATCATAGCAGAGGGAGGCTGGGCTCCTCTCCACCGCCACCCTTTAATGTCCTGCCTGGACTATCATAGCAGCTGGAGGCTTCCTCCCCCTCATTTTATCTCACTAAAAAGTCAGTGTTTCTTATTCCTGCATTCTTTATTACTTCACACAAATGGGAGGACACTGCCACGGTAGCCCAGGAGGGTTGGGGGAGGAGGGAAGCAACGAGTGGGGTTGTTGCAGGGGCACCCGCTAGAATGGCATGCAGCTCATCATTTCTGCGGGATCTCTGGGGCTCTGACACGGAGCGGCTGTGCCCTCTGGTTCTCTAGTACACTTGCCCCATATTCTAGGCAGGACTGACTCTATTTTTAGACAAAGCATAAAGAAGGGAATGACCCGGGGAGTTATTCCCATTTTTGTCCATGCTCCCCTAGCCGACCTCACTGAGGCCAGCCAGGAGCACCCATGACAGCAGCAGACGGTACAGAACGACTGATAACCGTCATCTCATCGCCAATTTACAATGGCATGGCAGATGGTGCAATAGAGATGGTAACCGTCTCTGCTACCTTGCAAAGGCAAATGAATGCTGCTGTGTAGTACTGCAGTACCGCATCTGTCAGCAACATCCAGTACACATACGATGACAGTGACAAAAGGCAAAAACGGGCTCCATGGTTGCCATTCTATGGCGTGTGCCAGGGCAATTCAGGGAAAAAGGGTACGAAATGATTGCCTGCCGTTGCTTTCACGGAAGAAGGATTGAGTGACATTTACCCAGAATCACCCGCGACACTGTTTTTGCATTGGGATCTCAATCCAGAATTCCAATGGACGGGGAGACTGTGGGAACTATGGGATAGCTATGGGATAGCTACCCACAGTGCAACGCTCCAGAAATCAACGCTAGCCTCGGTACATGGACACACAGCGCCAAACTAATGTGCTTAGTGTGGCCGCATGCACTCGACTTTATATAATGTTTTAGAAAACCAGTTTATGTAAAATCGGAATAATCCTGTAGTGTAGACGTACCCTGTGCTGTCCAGTGCAGCAGTCTGGGAGCTGACCTTGTCTGTGAAGATCGAGGCAAAAAAAGCATTGAACTTTTCTCCCCATCCTCTGTCACTAGGTTGCCTCCCTCATTCAGTAAGTGTCCCACACTTATCCCTGACCTTCTTGTTGTTGCTAACATACCTGTAGAAACCCTTCTTGTTACCCTTCAGATCCCTTGCTAGCTGAAACCCCAATTGTGCTTTGGCCTTCCTGATTACACCCCTGCATGCTGTAACATTATTTTATATTCCTCTCAGGTCATCTGTCCAAGTTTCCACTTCTTGTAAGCTTCCTTTTTGTGTCTAAGCTCGTTGAAGATTTCTCTGTTAAGCCAAGCTGGTCGCCTGCCATATTTGCTATTCTTTCTGCACATCAGGATGGTTTGTTCCTGCGCCCTCAATAAGGCTTCTTTAAAATACAGCCAGCTCTCCTGGACTGCTTTCCCCCATTAGCCTCCCAGGGGATCCAGCCCATCAGTTCCCTGAGGGAGTCAAAGTCTGCTTTTCTGAATCCAGGGTCCATATTCTGCTGTTCTCCTTTCTTCCTTTTGTCGCTATCCTGAACTCGACCATCTCATGGCCCTATAATAGGATTGCTCAAGTGCTTAGAAGTTCAGCTCATGCTTAAGTGCTCTGCAGAATCAGAGCATGTGGGACACACTGAACTGAAAATGCACCCTCTCGGCTGAATGGTAGATTGTAGGGCAAATCCTTAGCTGGTGCAAATGGTTAAGAGCTAGGATTTACACGAGCCTCAGATCTGCCCCAAAGGAGGCATGTGAAATAACATTAAGCTAACCTGCTTGAACATGTGAATTTACCTTCAAGCACAGACAATATGGGGGTGCGAATGTTGTGTCAACCTCCCCCTCTCAGAGGCAGTGAGCTTCTGAGCCCGGGTCAACACACTCAGACTCATGCCGAGGCACTAAAAATAGATGTTGCAGCTCGGACTGGAGCTCAGGGGTCTCTGAAGCCTGGGGAGGGAAGTGGCCTTCAGAGCGCAAAGCACAACTTCAAAGTGCTCTCTACACAGGTAGTTTTAGTGCAGTAGCGCCAGCCCTGTGAGCCCAAGTCTGCTAACCCAGCTGGGAGGCCCACTGCTGCGGGCTGTGTAAACACACCCTCTGTGCTCTAATTCCTCATCTGTAAAGTAGGAACAACATTCTCCTACCTCACAGGGGTGTCGTGAGGGTGAATATATTAAAGACGGCAAGGCACTCAGATGCTACAATAATGGGGAGCCATACAAATATCTTGACTAGACACAGGTCTGCTCGAGTTGAGGCCAATAGTGACTATATTTACTGAAAAGCTATTTATAGCCAGAGAAGAAAATCTTCAGCTATAGAAAACAGTAGCCCTGATCAAAGGGGTACAAATGAATTAAGCTTCTTTTTAAAAAGAAAAACTTTTCCATTTATCCTGATTTTTAATGTATCAGTTTTTAAAACATTTCCATGAAAACAGTTTGTGTTTACGTTCAATTGGTTCCCTGCAGCACTGGCAACCCAAGCCCCACAACAAAAGGAAACTGCTAGGAAACCGACAACCGGGGCTAGGATGGGTGAAATTGCGTAGCAGCTCTCCCCCTATTGTTTCAGTTGAGAGAAATGAAACAAGTAAATTCTAATATTTTAAAGTAGTGCAGTGAATTTGATTTAAAAAAAATCATTCCCTTTAATAATCGAGGTCCTAATTCAAGAAAGCATTTCTCTCCAGGACAGCACATAAGCATGTGCATGTGCTTAAATTCGATCCTGAATTTACATCCTAAAGTATTATTAGCAGCACGGGTGCAATTAACTTTTTTTTTAACCTGACAATGTCCCTTTAAAGAAATGAGCACTGGATCTTAGACCATGAGATATTTTGGCTAGAAATTCTCATGGTTAGTGCACCTCTCAAATGTATTTCAGGAGGCATCACTGTTAGGCCCCAACTTACTTCTGTTTCACACAATTTTGGTGTTCTCTTGCTCAAATTACTGAAAATTATTTGTATCAGAAATAAAGACCTATGAAGCTGAGCCTGCAGAAAGAGTTGGCTACACTAAAGGGAGGAATCCCTCAGATTTGTTAAATGTCCCACATGGCAATTTTTTTACTTCCTTCATTTTTGTCTTTGACACACATTCGGGCTTTGGAAGATGCAGCGATAATAGCTTCATTTCTAACCTCCGATTATATTAAGGAAAATCAACACACAGGTGATATGATAAATACTTCAACTCATCAGCTGTCTGTTTGCCATTCACGTGCTAGTCTTTGATCTAAGGTACAGTAACTAATTCAGTTACGTACTCAAGTCTTCCGGAATACATGCATTAAGATTAGACTCGCACAGCGATAAGATAATAGGTGCCCGATTCTCAGAAGTGCTGCGCTCCCATTAACTTCAGTGTGGGAAGTCAGCAATTCTGGAAATGAAACCTCTTTGGGACAGTGCCCAACAGTTTCCAGAAGAAGCAGGTGCAATCAAGGAAAGCCTGATATCATTGACTTAAAGTTGATTTGAGTGAAACAAGAGAAGAAACTAATGTTTATTGGACCTAATGATTAAATTAAAAAAAAAAAAGAAAAGTAAGCAGCATTACTGTAAAACTGCAATGTTTTGAATCATTAAAACTTCAGAATATCATAGTTGTGTTATATGGTAATAGCTGAACATATACTGTAGTGTGTCTGTTAGCATTTACATGATAAAATCAGCTACAATGGGTTTAAAACTCAAACACATGGGCTTGTTCATACATGACAATTAACCCAGAATAAAGTCAAGTGTACATTTAAAGTTCAAAAGCTATTCTGGAATAACTCCATATTTGCACATTTTATTCCAGAATCTGGTGGTTTGAAATCTGAGCAGTAATTGTACCTTTTTGGCTCAGCACAGCTTTAAAATAGGAAGGCCCGAAAACCCCACAATTGTTTTGTTTTCATAAGCCTTGCCGAGGAGCGGGGCCTTTTATAATTTTGAGAGAATCATGTAAAGAGTTGTTTTAAAAAGTATATAAGGAACAAAGCTCACAGAACATAATTTTAGTTCTTCTTAACCTTACATGTATTTATCAAATTATAAACAGTGGTGGGAGGGGGGAATAACTGATGGGGTGATAGAAAGTGAAGGAGGAAGACATGGCACAGGCAAAGTGGCTTCAGACCTTCATTGTTCTTTTAAAGACCTTTGAGGTAGAATAATTGCTCTCTGGAGATCACAAGACTCTGGCAGGGTGTCAAGCAGATGTCAACAATACGTACTCAGAACTATTTTTAATAATATCTACTCTCTCACACACCCTCCTCCCTCACATCCACGCCCTCCTCTTTAGGATGTGTTAATATTTGCAAAGCATTAGCACTCTGCGGCGTGCTATATTTAAGAGCCACAAGATCAATAAAAATATCCGTGCTTGGAAGCACCATCCTTGTTCCCTAGCTGGATGGTTGGGAATGGTTCTCCATTTAAAGACTCAGGAGCAAAAGACAGATTGAAGGTAAAGGAAGGGCCCAGTCTGGCATGGTGCGAGGTGCCTTCTATGTGCCCTCAGTTGCCAATGTAGACAGCAGGATTTGCGGGCACCCCGCACATGCCAGGATCCATTAACTGGCATCCCGTGCTCAGAGCACCTGTACATTCAACAATTTTTGATCTCCAAAAATGAAACTAACCTCCCCTCTAGACAAGGGCCATAAATAAGGTTCGTTTGAAATGATAAAACCTAAGATACTGAGAGTCTTCAAGCAAAGTTACTTCCCACTGCCACAGTGGTTTTATAGGAGTCAGCCCTACATGGGGCAGATTAGATAGTCACTCTGTTAACAATAATGGGAGTTGCCCCATTTATTCTGCTTACATGATGCTAAAAATTAACCTGTTGGGGCATGATCCCCTACCCCATGTACACCTTGTGGCTCTATTAAAGTCAACAGGAGTGTGCAGGTAAAAGTAGGCAGGATTATATCTTGAATGGCTTCTAGATTTATTCTAGATTCTAGAAATGGTGTATAAGCTTCCTTGAAGATCTATTCATAATTAATACTGCATTGCAAATGAAATTACCACACACAAAGTAATGATCCTTACATTTTCAGGGATTGCACTAGATTTACCCACACAGCTTCAGCTGAAATCGCTAGGCCAGCCAGCAGGTGGACAATTCCTCGATTTCTAGGTAAGCAGGCCTGGGTCTTAAACCCATGGGAGCATGGAGATGCAGACAGAGGAATCTACCCTGTTCTCCACAGCAGGCTCTTCGGAAAGTTCAGCTAAAGCAGGGCGCCGCCAGCCATGCGTATGACACGGAGTGCATGTGAAATGTAATGAACACACTTTACACTGGCATTTTGCAGCCTCAGGCTGGGTATCCACCACCATATTGAAAAGCGACCTAATTTCTGAGGCCGGCTCGAAGGGCGTTCAATGGCAGGGGAGCATATACCAGTTTCTACTGGTCTTTCCTGCTGATTAAACTAGCGTGGGACTTTGAGGGCCATTCAAGGCAGAGCTGGGAGAACTGGGCTGTGCTTCTGGACACAGTTTTAGCCTCTCTTCGTTACAGGTTAATCCAGAATGTAGCTCTCCTTCTTTCTGGAAATCTACCTGCTTTGAGCACCACCCCTCCCAAACTAAAAGGGGGATTTCTCTCCCCTCCTTTCTCCAGTCCCCAGGCTTACCTGGGCTGCTGTCACCATCCTTCACTTGCCATATCAGCTGCAGCAGCAGGGCAGCGCTGGTGACTGCTACAAGGCGGGGAAACTCTCAGTTTAAGAATTGATTAGCAATAGGAGCCCTCCCCCCTTTCCGATCAGATCCCCTGCTGAAACTCCTGCGAACTGATCACGAGAAGGCGCAGTTGCACTTTACCTTGCGAAGGGCTGCAGCCGATGTTGCTTTGATCTCCCTGCCCGGCTCGGTGGCAATCCAGTCCCAGGGGGTGGGGTTAAAATATGCGTTTGTCACATGCTCCCAGTGCTAGGTTCCCGTCCCCTGCCCTGGGGCTGGGCAGCACCAACCCCCTAATCGGTGCGCAGCGATCACATGGGCCAAGCAAACCAGCTGGAGCTGCCGCTGCAGAGACGCGCTGAGCTTGGGGGGGCACAAGACTCTCTCCACCACCACCAACCCCCCCCCCCCCCGTAAGTCAGTTTCTCAGGAGGAGCGACTCTTCGGAGATTGCAGTAAAGTGTAAGGGGAATAGACAGGAAATAGGGGGCCAAATGCAACCCTGGTGTAACTCTGTGGAAGCCGGTGCAGTTACACCAGAGAGGAATTTGGCCTTGGCACATCAAACCCCAGCCGCTAGCCTATTGCCAGACTTGTAATGCCTTTACAGGAAAGACAATTAAAAGACCCCAAGGAAAAGGGAAATCTATGGTAATTTTTAACGAGCTGAGAAAAGACCCAAGATTTTCAGTCTTGGAAATCTTGTGACTTGAAAGCAGGTGATTGCATAAGCAAACAAAAATCTAAAGGAACATACCAAAAAAACCCCCCCAACATACCAAAACAAACAAAAACCCACCACCAACAAAAACCAAAGCAAAAACCCAGCATCACTCACACACAGAAAATCCAAGTTCTTTAGGCTTTGGAGGAAAAAAAATCAAGTTAAAGTGACTGTGTCTAGTGGTATCTGCATCATGTTGGGGCTTATTGCAAGAGAAATAAGCCTGGGTTAGTTCTGTCTCCAAAAATGATCCATTTTTTTAAAGGAAATTTGTTCCAAGCTTGGGAAACATTGAACAGAGTTGAGTCCGCAGCATGTGATATTTTGCATGATAATTAGTGGAGACTTTCAGATGCTGAAATCAATATGAGATTAGACTGTGGTGATATGAAGAGGTGATCCTATATAGTCCCATTTGCTCAATGATTTTATTTTTGTGGCATGAGTTCATCATAAATCATAATTAAAACTGGGGCCATGGCGATGCAAGTAGGTTAACGCACGCAGGTTTTTGTTTCTTGAGACTGGGTTGAAATCCAGTGGTGATCAGACCAGGGAGTTGAGTTTGGTGGTCTCAGCTAAGGGTGCCCAGGACCGCTTCAGCACACAACTGGCAGTGACCATCACAGATCATACTGGTTCTATGGAGCAAGATGAGTGAGGAAGTTTGCCCATTGCCTGCCACCAACAGCCTTTTGTTCTCCCAGACTCCCAAGCATAGATCCTTTCCTTCTAGTATAGGGCATAACACCATTAGATTTAGGAAAATATAAACGATGCCTGTAGATGACAATATACATGATCAGTGGCCTTCCAAGAAAAGGGAATTGTGCCTTGGAGCAAATTCCACACCCAAAAACTCTGAGAGGCAACATAGTCTGGTGTAGCAAGCACAATTTGGAGTCAGGCAATCCCGAATTCCAGTCAGGTGAAGTGTGTGGCCACAGGCAAGTCAGTTCGTCTCACTGCCTCAGTTTCCCCAAAGGGGTGGTCTGGCTGTAGGGGTATGCCTACCCAGAGCTGACTGCAGGATTGAGGGCTAGGTAGGCAAGGCTTTCCATTTTACAGCGCAGGAATGGAGGCACAGAGAACTCAAGTGACTTGCCCAAGGTCACACAGGAGGTCAGTGGCAGAGCAGGGAGCTCCATCCCAGTGACTTAATCACCAGGTTAAGCCCTCACCTTGATAGTAAACAAAAATCTGTGTGCTGAAAAGGATGAACAAACCTTTGCTTTCCAGCAGCATGGTGAGGGGAGACAGATATCTTGCCCCTGTTCACACGACCGTTCCTTTCTAAGGATGGGGCTAATGAGGAAGACTTGGGTCTCATCCAAAGCCAACTGCATTAACAGCAATCTTTCTATTGACTTCACTAGGCTTGGATCATTGGATGTACATATCTTTTGGAGTTTCGTGTATTACACTATCAGCTTAACCTGATCTCCTCGCTGCCCAAAGGAACAGTGGATGGGCTGGACTGAACGGAACTCAGAGTGAATTGCCTTGCCTTGCATTTCCTTTCTTGGAAAGGTTCTATTTAGTGGCCCTCTGCAAACAAAATGCCCCAGGGGTGTAATGAATTCAGTGGGATTGTGTACATGCAGGGAAGCTTCAAACTAAGTGCTATTAGCTAGGTGAAGTTTGCATCACCTGCCCGTTAGTGTCTGAAAGGTGGAGGGAGTGTTACAAGCATTGTGCATGTTAACGCTCCTTTCCTTTCCACATCTGATGACGTGGGTTGTAGCCCATGAAAGCTTATGCCCAAATGTTAGTCTCTAAGGTGCCGCAAGGACTCCTCATTCTTTTTGCTCCTTTCCTAGTACCCTTGCACTCCAGGTGGCCACTGGAGGGACTGGGAATCGGCCTGTATGAAAACACCTGCAAACTCTGGCCACGTCCACACTACAGAGTAAAATCGAAATTAATAAAATCGATTTTATAAAACAGATTTTATAAAATTGATTTTACGCGTCCACACTAGGGCACATTACTTCGGTGGTGTGCGTCCATGGTCCCAGGCTACCATCGATTTCCAGAGCGGTGCACTCTGGGTAGCTCAGTAAAAGAATGGGACCAATAACTTCGATTTCCGTCCACACTAATCCTAAATCGATGTAGTAATATCGATTTTAGGGTTACTCCTCTCGTTGAGCAGGAGTACAGAAATCGATTTTAAGACCCCTTAAAATCGATTTTAAGTGCCTTGTAGTGCGGACGGGTACAGCGTTAAATCGATTTAACGCTGTTTAAATCGATTTAATGCTGTAGTGTGGACCAGGCCTCTGACAAAGTCCAGATCTGAGCTCAGGCCCGTCTCAGTCGGGGCATGTCACCAGCTCACACTCGTAGGTGGCCAGCACACAACCAGATTTGGCTGCCAGTACTGAAGCTGAGTAGTAGCTAGTAACACCTCAGCGTAATCCTTGAAAGCGACAAACAGTACAGACACAGGCACCTGGCCTGTCATTTACTACGCAGGCCTCCCATCAGCTTCTCACAGGGGATACACACAGCTGTTCAGAGAGGGCTAGATTTAGGGTGACTAGATGTCCTATTTTTATAGGCACAGTCTCGGTTTTGGGGTCTTTTTCTTATCTAGGCGCCTATTCCCTCCCCCACCCCCTGGCCTGGTTTTTCACAGTTGCTGTCTGGTCACCCTAGCTAGCTAGTGACTGAGTGAACGGACCTCGCCCAGTGGTCACAGTGCTCACCTCCTTACCTCCTTGCTCTGAGGGTGGGGAAGGCAGCTGTCTCCCCCCTATGCACCAGGCCAGCAAGAAAGGGGGCTGAAGCCAGGGATCCTCCTGCTCCCTGCCCCCTGGCTCAAAGAGGAGAACAGCGACCTAGGCATCCAGCCCATCGGGCTCAGCACTGCCTCTCTTACAGTGAAAGGTTCTCTACTCCACTGGCAATGCTACAGAAACCAGGGCGAGGGAAGGACCTGCTTAGCGGGGGAGTTGAATCAGCCCCTCCGTGTGTTTCGTAGAGAGCCACGTGCTGGTCCCCTTCAGCTCCTGCTCTGGCTAACGATTCACTTTATGAGGCTGCCATTGGATACTGGTTAAAGGCTTGTGCTCAGTTCTCAAGGCTCAGTTCTCAAGGACTGGGAATCGGCCTGTATGAAAACGCCCTTGAACCCCTGAGGCTGCCACTGTGGTTTCTCATGTGATTAAACTAGATCGGGACCCAGGGGCTCTCTGCGCTGGTGATGGCGGCTCGCCTAGGAGACTCACACTTTCGGGGGCTGGCTCCGGGTGGACAGTGCCTTTGGGTGCCACCTGAGTGATCTCGCTGCCTTGCATGCTGGGGCAGGGGTTGGACGAGGGGGAGCTGCTTGCCACCCGCAGGGCGAGCGCGAGGCAAGGAAAGGCCCTTTTCCATTTCAGCCCCTCTCCACCCTGAAGAGCCATAGGCGTGTAGCTACTCGGAGAGGTAGAGGAAGGCTGGTTCAGTGGCTAGGGTGCTAGGCAGGTACTCAGAAGATCTGTGTGTAATCCCCTTCGATGGCCCAGGCATCCTGTCCCCCCCACCTAGAGCACAGGTAGTTAGTGGGGGTATTTTGAGAATAACTGCATTAAAGGTTATGCTCTGATACTGTGGTGCCATGTAAGTACCTTAGGAACGTGCAGCATCTTAGCTTCCCTGTCCCCCCAGAGGCCATAGAGGAGACTACCCCTGACTGTATCAGAGACCTGCCTTAAAAGAATGGGTTGATGCTATTTGTTCGGTATAGGTTCTTATGCTGGGCTCCAATCTGTAGTATCCGAGCATCTTCCAGTCATGCTTAAGCAACATCTGCGACATCTGCCATGTGTTTGTTCTCTCATCCTCTCCCCGGCAGGCGAATCAAGCCATTCTATAAGCAGCAGAATTTGTAGTAGCGCCTAGGAGCCCGAGTCATGGACCAGGCTTGCATTGTGCTAGCCGCTATACAAATCCAGAACAAGAGGCCAGTCCCTGCCCTAACCCATAAGAGATAACAGATGGAGACAGGCAGAGGAGAACAATGAGACAATATTGCTGATTGGCAGGGGTCACACCGCACCAGCCACCTAACCCCTGTCAAGGGATTTATAGGCACTACAGGAAAGGGGAGTTTTGAGGGAAGGAGCTTTGTTGCAGCTGTTTACGGGGGTCTCATCCCCACATATGAGGCAGCATAGGAGAGAGGATGAAGGTACCTGTTTGAAGATTTAACGAGTGAGGGATGGAGGCTGGCATCATGGCCCCATCAGAGGAGGAGTCAACCCCTTGCTACTGAATGACAGAAAAGGGGTAGGATGGGGCGAAGGGCCTTGAAAGTGATGAAAGGCAGCTTCTGTTTGATGTGATACAGAAGGAGGAGCCAGTGGGAGGATACAAAGATGGTAACATGGGCCAAGTGAAGGTCTAGGAGAATGAACTTTGCAGCAGCAGCCTGAATGGACAGGAGAGGGCAGGACCGGACACTTGTCAAGCCCAGAGCAAAGTGATGTTGCAGTAACCCAAGCCAGGCGGTGAGAGCTCCAGCGAGAGAGTGTTGGCTGGGTAGGTGGGTCGGAAAGGCCGTATCTTACAGCTCACTCAGACAGAACCAGCAAGATTTAGATGTAGCCTAGATGCAAGGACCTAGAGAGGTGCAAATTGAAGATTTTGCCCAGGTTACTAGCATGACTGAGGTTAGATCTGGCTTGTGTCCCACAGGCTGAATTCCTCCCTAAGTGATATTAGAATTGGAATTAAAAGTTAATCGCATCTTTAAAAAGCAGCACTTGGGACTATTTTAGGTCTTCGTAGGGGAATTGGCCAAGAAACGTTATTAGTAGCATATGCCAAAAGCTCCCTCACTCACACCGAAGCAATGCTATGGATTTAGGGGCAGATTTTGCCCTTTATTTGCAGCCTTTCTATTACAGACCTGATTTAGACCACTGCTGCCATGACTCAGGGCCAGGTTCTGGGCCCCCTCATAGCTCTTCTGCTCCAGCAGCACAAAGCAGCTTTCAAGCCATCTTAGAGACCCTTTGGTGGAGCCCCACAACCATGCACAGGGCAGGGGGCATGGCTAGGAAAAGAGGCATACACCCAGGGCTGCTAGCATCCTTTGGGCAGTGTTGCCTTCACACACTCCTTCCTGAGACCAGAACCAAGGATCTAGCCCTTTAGAATCCGAAGTGGTTACACTACACGGACAGGAAAGCTGTAGGCTCTGGCCCCAATCCAGCAAACCCTCTCCCCTGCGTGTAGCCCAACTAAGACTATTGACTTTATGTGCATGAAATGAAGTCTTGGGTGACGGTTTCTTTCTGCACTGCAGTCCGAGGTGTGATTGCAGCATATTCAAGTGTCACCCAATACGTGGGTTTTCTCACCTAGTGGCCAGAACAGGAGTCAGGCCAGATCACATACCAGGAGGTCAGAGTCTGGGACAGGCCAGAGGGCAAACCATTGAGTCAGGAGGCCGACAGCAGGAGCAGGTGTAATGCAAAAGAGACCATCCAAACCAGGGGCGACAGAATTGAAAGGACACCTTCCTCTTCCTGGCCTTGATTTAAATAAAAGCTGGGAACCAGTCAGGCCCCCCAGCATTCCACCAGTCAGTTCCCAGGACTCGAGCCGTCTCTCAGAGTTCAGGTTCTAGTTTGGCAGCCGTTAGCAGGTTGCTGGATGGCAGGGTGGGACTGCCTAGTTCCTCAGGGCCTGTGCTAAGCTATGGTTCAAAACTTGCTGCCTTGCTATTGATCTTGCTCGTGTGAGCATCAACAGCAGTGAAGATGCGTAGTAGCTACCCCCTCAGACTGCTGGGTAATTTGTCAGCTAACTAGTCCACAGTGAAGCCATGGCTCCAGTGCTCCTCCTAGCTAGCTGTCTGTGTCCACATGTACTTCAATCACTGCCTTCCTGCAGTGTAGACATAGCCTTAGTCTCCAGCGGGGATGAGCGTTTGTGAATTTTGCAGATCTTAGGATGCAAGGTATTAGATCACAAGCCTACCCCGCTGATTCCATGCTAAGATACAATAACCAGCTGGATATATTAGGTCACATTAGTTTCGTTGAATTAGAAAGAGCAAGTTTTGCTTCCCTTCCGGGGGCTATGGTTATTTCACATTTCTGATTCAAATCATGATTCATCTGATCACACTCCTCTTGGTTTTAGATTATTATGCAAGCAGAAAGAACTGCGATGTTCAAATTGGAAAAGAGCCCTAGGCCTATTCATTATGAAACTGGGAGACGTACCCTGACCAGCTTTTCTTTCCACGGTTTTGCAGTTAAAAACGGTGCCCGTTACAGTCTGAAAAGGGGTGCCTGAAGGTGGGTAGGCAGGGGAACCGTGATCCAGAGTGTTATAGATAGGACCCTGAGACCACTCCCTGCTTGTTATAACCCTGTGCAATGTTCACCGGAGAGCAACTGCCCGACATACCCCGTGAAAAAGTCTTTGTTGTTATTTCCATAGCAGTGCCCCTCCCCTACCCTCTAGCACAATTAAAGAGAAAAACTAATCAGCATCAAGGAACAAAGGGCTTAATAAACAGATGAGCAAAGAACTGTGCACTGTTATATAACGAGTCTAGAGCCAGATCCTGCTCCCACTGAAATCAGTGGTAAAAGTGGTCGTGACTTTCATGGGGAAATAGTTTTTAGTTTGTGTAATGTTTAGAAACTGCAGAACTGGAATTAATTTGCAAACTGGACACCATTAAATTAGGCTTGAATAAAGACTGGGAGTGGATGGGTCATTACACAAACTAAAAACTATTTCCCCAAGCTCATTTCCCCCATACTGTTAATCACTCCTTCTTGTCAACTGTTTGAAATGGGCCATCCTGATTATCACTACAAAAGTTTTTTTTCTCCTGCTGATAATAGCCCGCCTTAATTGATTTGTCTCATTAGAGTTGGTATGGCAACCCCCCTTTTTTCATGTTCTCTGTGTACATATATATCTTCCTACTGTATTTTCCACTGCATGCATCCGATGAAGTGGGTTTTACCCCAGGAAAGCTTATGCCCAAATAAAATTTGTTAATCGCTAATGCAGGGGTAGGCAACCTATAGCATGCATGCCAAAGGCAGCACGTGAGCTGATTTTCAGTGGCACTCACATGCCCTGGTCCTGACCACCAGTCCAGGGGGCTCTGCATTTTAATTTAATTTTAAATGAAGGTTCTTAAACATTTAAGAAACCTTATTTACTTTACATACAACAGTAGTTTCATTCTATATTATAGACTTATAGAAAGAGACCTTCTAAAAACGTTAAAATGTATGACTGGCATGCAAAACCTTAAATCAGAGTGAATAAATGAAGACTCAGCACACCACTTCTGAAAGGTTGCCGACCCCTGCTCTAAGGTGCCACAAGTACTCATTCTTTTTGCTGATACAGACTAACATGGCTATCACTCTGAAACCTGTAATTAAAGACTATCGAGGTGCAGAAGCTCTGAAGTAAAGTTGCACAAGCAATCTTTCTTCTGGCACTTCCTACATATCGAGTATTTGCAACCGTAGTAATGTTCTTTTAGTGTTTTTTTGTATGCAATACCTATGATTAAATCCTACAGCGGTGCAGCTCCAGTTTGCCTCTGTAGCATTTCAAGTGTAGATATACCTTTAGTCAGGATAGGCTCAGAGACATGCCATTGGCTTCTGTGGATTTCCTGGTATAGCAATGCAGCTGTCGGGTTGCCTTGGTGCTTGTGAATAGGACCTCATCTCAAAAAAGATGTACTGGCTTAGAAAAGGTTCAGAGAAGGGCAACTAAAATGATTAGGGGGTTGGAACGGGTCCCATATGAGGAGAGATTAAAGAGGCTAGGACTTTTCATCTTGGAAAAGAGGAGTCTAAAGGGGGATATGATAGAGGTCTATAAAATCATGAGTGATGTGGAGAAAGTGAATAAGGAAAAGTTATTTACTTGTTCCCATAATATAAGAACTAGGGGCCACCAAATGAAATTAATGGGCAGCAGGTTTAAAACAAATAAAAGGAAGTTCTTCTTCACGCAGCGCACAGTCAACCTGTGGAACTCCTTGCCTGAGGAGGTTGTGAAGGCTAGGACGATAACAGCATTTAAAAGAGAACTGGATAAATTCATGGTGGTTAAGTCCACTAATGGCTATTAGCCAGGAAGGGTAAAGAATGGTGTCCCTAGCCTCTGTTTGTCAGAGGATGGAGATGGATGGCAAGAGAGAGATCACTTGATCATTACCTGTTAGGTTCACTCCCTGTGGGGCACCTGGCATTGGCCACTGTCGGCAGACAGATACTAGGCTAGAGGGACCTTTGGTCTGACCCAGTACGGCCGTTCTTATGTTCTTATGACCTGGGATGTGGAGAAATAAAGATGCAAGTTGTCACAGGGCAGAGAGGTGGAGCAAGTGCAGCTATATGCAATTGGCAATGGAATAATGCCCACAACACGACCCAGCACAGCCGTGAAACTGCTCCCAGCAAGGTCATGTAAGGAGAGTCTAACTCGTGTCCCTACACGTGAGGGGAGCTGCCTATTGATTTGGTCTCTAATGAGTTTCCATTTGGCTTGCTGCTATTTGAAACTGCACCAAACAAGAGGCATTATTTCCTTTTGGATATTTGGCCAGCAGGAGAAGCTTGCCCCCTGACCTACCGGAACGGGGAAGGGAGCACGTATCTAGAGCACAGACTGAGAGGGCCTGGGGGATGTTGGCATACTCAGTGCGTGGAGAAGGACAAGGAAATAGCCTTGGTAGATACTCTCCTCTCAATTCACGGACCTGTCGCTTCTTGCTTAACACTGATTGATTGAGCAACTCTCTCTCATACTCCAGCTCCAGCAGAAAGAGCTGGGCAAAGTACAGTTCTGGCTAACTAGTAAAGACTCAGATTCAGAGAATATCCGGCATTGTGTCAAGGAGGGAGAGGGGTTAACGATCCCATGTCCAGCTGTCACTCTAGTATGTGACATCCCAAAGGGCTGCCCATGAATAAGCAGGAGTGAGAGAGCTCCAGCTACTGTATCTTCCCGCTCTAGTCCCATCTCATCTGTAGCTATTCCCAGTGTGGGCCCTTGCTCAATCCAGTGCTTAGCGTAATGCCCATTTATGGCCAGCATGGGCCAGACCCTCGCTTGGCATAGGCTGGCAATGCTCCACTGACATCGGTGAGCAATGCCTACTGACACTAGCTGAGGGGGGAAGGATAGCTCAGTGGTTTGAACATTGGCCTGCTAAACCCAGGGTTGTGAATTCAGTCCTTGAGGGGGCATTTAGGGATCGGGGACAAAACCAGTATTTAGTCCTGTTAGTGAAGGCAGGGGGCTGGACTCAATGACCCTTCAGGGTCCCTTCCAGTTCTATGAGATAGGTATGTCTCCCAGCAGGCCCCTTTTGTGTTAAATGCAAGCTTTGTGCTAAATAGTGAACTAGACTAGAATGGGTCATAGAATCATAGAATATCAGGGTTGGAAGGGACCTCAGGAGGTCATCTAGTCCAACCCCCTGCCCAAAGCAGGACCAATCCCCAACTAAATCATCCCAGCCAGGGCTTTGTCAAGTCTGACCTTAAAAACCTCTAAGGAAGGAGATTCCACTACCTCCCTAGGGAACCCATTCCAGTGCTTCACCATGCTCTGAGTGAAAAAGTTTTTCCTAATATCCAACCTAAACCTTCCCCACTGCAACTTGAGACCATTACTCCTTGTTCTGTCATCTGGTACCACTGAGAACAGTCTAGATCCCTCCTCTTTGGAACCCCCTTGCAGGTAGTTGAAAGCAGCTATCAAATCCCTCCCCACCCCGCCACACACACTCACTTTTTCTGGGTCTGCTGCCCAACATGGGCTATTTAGAACACAAGCTGCCTGCTGTGTTCCTATCGCCCTCAGGAGTCTGGAAACAATATACCAGATCCACTGTGGCAACTGGTGTTCTAGCCTGCACCTGTGTCTAATTACATCTGACTGCAAAGCCAGGCACCAAAGGGTGCTGACTGCTAAGGAAGCTGCAGTGCTAGTTGGATTTCTACCACTCTGTAGAGACTTCAATCCAGCCTTTTGCACTGCAGAACTTCCTCCCAGCGGGAAGGGGAGGGGACATGTCTGCCTCCTCCTGTGCCCATTGCGGGCATGCCAGGGCAGAAAGTGTGCATGCTGGAGCAGAGCTCTGCTACATCTATCGCTCCCGCTCCCCTGCAGCTTTAAACTTGCACCGAAATCAGATAGGCTCACAACGGGCTCCCTGATGGTGCATCTGGGCAGAGCTCTAGTGAGGTAGAGAATCTGCCCCTTGGGGCTCTGATGAATAAGCTAAGCAGCTACCCAGGAAAAGCCAAGTGAGCGGCTCATGACTAGGGCCCTGTCAAATTCAAGGCCATGAAAAATGCATCTGGTCTTTTGTGTGCTTTTATCCTACGCTATACAGATTTCATGGGGTTTCTCAAATTGAGGGTCCTGACCCAAAAAGGATTGGGAAGGGGCGAGTCACAAGGTTCATTTAGGGTATTGCCACTCACTTCTGTGCTGACTTCAGAGCTGGGTGGTTGGAGAGCGGCAGCTGTTGGCCAGACACCCAGCTCTGAAGGAAGCGCCCTGCCAGCAGCAGCGCAGAAGTAAGGGTAGCAATACCATACCATGCCAGCCTTACTTCTGCGCTGGTGCTGGTGATGGCTCTGCCTTCAGAGCTGGGCTCCCGGCTAGCAGCCGCCACTCTCCAGCTGCCCAGCCCTGAAGGCAGAACGGCTGCCAGCAGCATCACAGACGTAAGGGTAGCAGTACTGCAACCCCCTGCAATAACCATGTGACATCCCCCAACTCCTTTTTGGGTCAGGCCCCCTACACTTACAACACCATGAAATTTCAGATTTAAATGGCTGAAATCATAACACTTATGATTTTTTAAATCCTAGGACCATGAAATTGACCAAAATGGATTGTGCATTTGGCAGGGCCCTACTCATGACTGGTCACTTCACAGCCCTGTGCAGGTGGCAGATTCCTTTCTTTCTCCATTCCCCTCCTTCGCAGAGCCCTGCTCAGATCCCAGCATATGTCCTCATTCTTCCTCTTCACTCTCCCCAATGTCCAGGGTGGGTGTCAGCAACTCGCCTTTGTCCGTGTCCAAATCCACCCCTGGTCCTGCTGTTTCCCCAGTCTGAGACACTCCAACTGTCCCAAAGGGCAGGGCCGCCCAGAGGTGGGGGCAAATGGGGCAATTTGTCCCAGGCTCTGGGCGCCGCAGAGGCCCCCACGAGAATATAGTATTCTATAATATTGCAACTTTTTTTTATGGAAGGGGCCCCTGAAATTGCTTTGCCTCAGGCCCCCTGAATCCTCTGGGTGGTCCTGCCACAGGGGACAGTTTTCCTCAAAATTAGAGGCTGAAGGCAAAGGAGGGAAGGGCTTTAATTCTCCCGACATGAAGGCAAATAACTTTATTCATATGTAGGGTTGCCAGGTGTCCGGTTTTCCACTGGAAAGTCCAGTCGAAAGTTGACCTGTGCAGTGTCCGGTCAGTACTGCTGACTGGACACCAAATGTCCAGTTACCTCAGCAACTGCAATTGGCCTCTGCCACTGGGAGGGTGGGAAGAGCAGCTGCTGAAGGAGCTCGGTGGATGGAGAGAAGCTTAATCTGAGGAACAGGCTCCTAGCTCCGGCGGAGAGGTAGGTAGCAGCACCACCCGGGGAGGGATCCTGTGGCATTTGAGTAGAGGGGTCGGAGGCTGGGCTCACTGCCTGTGACAGCCTATCCCACCTTCTCAGCCTCCTGGGGCCCTGGCTCTGGGGACTGATGCCCGCCTCTGCCCCCCTGTGCCCTGATTGGGCAGGCAGGCAGTCTCTGTGTCAGCTCCTCCCAGCCCAGCTTTGCAGGCTGAACGTGAGTCCCGGGGAAGTGAGGAGCGAGCGCCAGGGGGTGAGGGTGTCAGGCATGAGTGACAGGGGGGCCTGTAGTGTCCAGTTTTTAAAAATTGAAAAGTTGGCAACCTATTCGCTTGGACAGCCAAAGAGAGTTTGCTAACTTTGCCACATTCGACTGAGAGAGTCTAACATTGCACCACAAAGAGATGCCGTGAAGCATATCTGCACCATATTCGAGCCAGGAAGCTGCTGGTAGATTGCAGAGCTGTTAAATCTTGCTCGAGTAAAATAGAGGCTCTGATAAACCATCTGCTTATCAATCTGTTTGTATCATGTGCCAGGCTAGCTACAGTTATCAGTGAACTGTGGCCATTTGATAGTTAATCTCTTATTGCTCTCCAGTGGGGTTAGTGGTTTGAAGACTGACCTGGGAGCTGGGCATTTTCTGTTCTAATCCAGCTCTGCCCCTGTCTCTATTTGGCCTCACTGTGTCTCTCCCTTGTCTATAAAACGGGGCTCACCCTGGTTTGCTAGCATGTTACAAATGCTCATTGGGACAGTGATTTGAGGATGTTGGCTGGGATTCAAAGGAGCCCTAGGCACGTAGGCACTTGACGCTGATTGGGTTGTAAGTGGAATTTGAAAAATCCCACCCATGTAATGTCATATAATAATTATTTAAATCCTAGTTGCCAGCTGGCTGGACCTGGCATGCAACAGAGTCAAGGGAAGGAGGGGAGAAGGGCCCAGCATTGTCCAGCAGTGACCCCCTCTGAGTCAGGAGCTGCACTGGTAGGATACCAGGAGGCTGGCTTCGGACGGTCCTTGGCCAGAGGAATACTGTCTGCCACACAGGGATGGTGGGCAGCGAGAAGCGAGTGCTCTGAAGGGCAGTTCTGGGGCTTCACAGGAAATAAAGCTGCACCCTGAAACATGAGTGACTCAAAACACGAGCAAGCGATTAGATAGGATGATAATATGTCAGAGATAAATGAGGGGAGGGGAGGGGAGGGGAGGGGGGAGAAGGGAAAGGCATGGAGCGGGTCAAGGGGCAGACCCATTTTTAAAGCAATGCCTTGATTCATTGCGGGAAATTGGAGTTCCCAGTTTTCCAGGGCCATATGCCAAAGGTACAGCAGAATCCTTATGCAACGCACCAGAAATACAGGGGGAAGCTTGAAAGAGAGAGGGATTCATTGTAACCTTGCTACCTGGTAACTGCAATGTCCTGAGTCTTTAGTATTCCTGATGTCAAGTTACAGTGCCACCCACCAAACAAATGGCAAGTAAACCTTAGGGGTAAAACGGCCCTATACACCTTGTAATCATTTAACCCAGCAGAACCCTCTTTCCCCAGCTGCCTTCTATGGCCAAGATGCCTGTGAGATTGGATAGGACTGGTTGTCTTGTGCCACCAGGTGGATGTTATCCCTAACTACAGGCCTAGAACAACACGCATGAAAGCTTATGGGCCAAAACTTCTGTTAGTCTATAAGGTGCCACAGGAGTCTGTCACTTTTTACAGATCTAGACTAACATGGCTACCCCTTTGATACGTGACAGCAGCCAAGGTTAACCTAGCTGAATGAGCGACCGATTCATTGATTGCAGGGTCAGAGCTCTGTGTGGCTCGAAAGCTTGTCTCTCTCTCACCAACAGAAGTTGGTCCAACAAAAGATATCACCTCACCCAGCTGGTCTTTCTGAATTGATTCATGAAAGACTTTGATACCCCTAAAACGTCCCATCAGTCCTGCAGCTATGTTAAAAGAAATATAACCAAGGATATTTTAACAGATTTACAGAGGCCAATACCAGAGGCAGAGAGCAGAGCACAGATTCTCTCCGTGCCCCAGCTGAGAGTTACTGAGTTTCTAGACCCCAGTCGAAGCAGAGAAAAGTCTTTGCCCTGCACAGGAAGGGGTTAAGACATTTAAAAAACCCAGCAGGGCCAGGTTGCTCAACAGAACCAAACAGATCACATTGTTTTCAAGCCAAAATCCCAGAATTTTCCCAGCTAGCATTTTTCCCAACTCCCACTGAAGACCCTGCTGCAGTCTCTGGAACAAAGCCTTTTCCAGTGCCTGATGCAAAGCACAGTGAAGTCAGTGGGAGCTGTTAGCGGGCTTTGGATCATATCCCATGGTGTCCTGGAAAGACATAAATCACTACAGCTCACTGCCCGTATGGATAGTTCCCCAGACAAGTCCTGCACTGAGCACATACAGCTGTGCTCTTTTTGTTCCTCAGGGAGAAAAAGTTAACCCTTTCCCTGCTAATCCCTAGATATATTCTATACTGTCACACTCATCAGCTGTATTCCCTTGGCTTCTGGTGAGCCCCAGGTGACCAGACCTCCCACAGAGATGAGTGACATTTTTTTGGCCAAAAAACCCACTTCTTGGCAAAAAACCAAAACAGAACCCTGCAGTTTCAGCAGCACAAACAGTTTGCAAATGCTTGTCAGTTTTTGCTAAATATTTACTGCTTCCCACCAAAAAAACCAGTTTCCATGGTTTTTAATCTGAAGTGATTTTGCCTGGAAATTTCCTTCAGTTGTATTAAAAAATGGAAACATTCAAAAGCTGGAAATTGAAACAAAATTTCATTTTGGGCCTACTAAATGTGTGTTTGATCCAAAACATTTGTTTTTTTTAATTGTTAGCAAAGCAAGAAAAAATAAGTCAGTTATTTGCCCAGCTCCAGTCAGAAGTATGTTTCTGAGCACGAGATCTTAGTTAAGAAAGGGAGAGCTTTAGGATCTCCTGCCCCTCAAGGAAGAGGCTAATAAAATCACCCTTTGATTTCATTGCTTGTTAAAGAAATCCTGCAACTCTGCATATTTTTATTTGGAAGTGATGTGGATGTGCCTCATGGGAATTATAGTTTGTTTTCCTCATGTACCCCATTCTCCTTTCTGGGCTGATCTCCCCTACCAGACCACATCTCCCATGATGCAACCCACTCCCCCTATTATGAGGTAAGAATGCAGTGCATTATGGGAGATGTGGTCTGATCAGAGAGTTTGGCCCACAGAGGAGAATGGTGGCATGAGTCATCTCCCATAAGTCACCACAGCAACAGCTCCTTCTAAATGGAGGCTTTTAGCTTCAGTATTTAAGTTTTTGATTTTTTGCTGAAAACTTGACCTTGTCTGTGGAAAAAAAATGTAGGCAAAATTTCATTTGAGTCTTGCAGCAAAAAGAGCTTATTTTCCAAACCAGCTGTAGCCCTCGTGTTTTCCCAAGGGAGCATGAAGATGTCACTCTAAAGAGAAGCTAGATGGAGGGAATATGCAGTGTTGTGTGAAGGAGTTGGGAGGCGCTGGAGGGAGCCATTGGGAGCCACAGGGGCAGAATAAGAGGAGCTCAGTATCTCTGTAGTGACCTTTTGGGAAGGACTGAGTGCGGGGTTTGAGAGGACTGGCTGCCATGAAGGGAGGACTGAAGCGGAGATCTTGGCTCCAGTGGGTGTCGGAGGTGAAAAGTGAGAGATGGAGATATCAGGGATGGCAGTGAGCTTCTGGGAAATGGAGCAAGTTGTCCACAGGAAGCAAGAGTCTTGCGGAGACTATTGATCCCAGTGTGCACTGCTCCACTGCAGTCAGAGAAAAATAACCTGAACCAGCTGGTCAGGGTCATGTCTCAATGAATGGATGATGTTACCAGCAGTGTCTGAAACTCTCTCTTAACCCAGAAGCTGAATATTGACAGGAGGCTCAATACTCTGTATGAAGCATTTGGGGAAGCATCACATGGCTTATGTTCTACTAACCCCCTCCCCACACCCAGCACCATAAATCCTGGTGAAGAAGGGCTAGATCCTCAGCTGGAGTAGACTGACCTTCAGTGGAGCTAGGTCAATGGATCTACACTGATTTACTCCAGCTGACGAACTGCCCTGAAATATGGATGCACCAAAGTTGGGACTTTAATGTTAGTGCTGAGCTTCTTAAAGCAGATTGTCATATATTGCCCCCCCCTTTCTACTGCTCTCCTTTGAGTCTCCTTAGGTGTATTCTACCAAGATGAGACAGCCACTGCCTGGCAACAAGGATTTCACTGTAGCCACTCTATCAAAGTCAGATAAGTAGGGCCCTGCCAAATTCACAGCCATGAAAAACGTGTCACAGACCGTGAAATCTGGTCTCCCCCTGTTAAATCTGGTCTTGAGTGTACAGATTTCATGGGGGAGACCAGCATTTCTCAAACTGGGGGGTCCTGATCCAAAAGGGAGTTGCAGAGGGGGTGCCACATGATTATTTTAGGGGGGGCTGCGGTATTGCCACCCTTACTTCTGCGCTGCTTTCAGGGCTGGGTGGCTGGAGAGCTGCAGCTATTGGCTGGGAGCACAGCTCTGAAGGCAGTGCCGCTGCCAGCAGCAGCACAGAAGTAAGGGTAGCAGTACCGCAACCCCCCCTACAATAACTTTGTGACCACCTACCTCACGACTCCTTTTTGGGTCAGGACCCCTACAGGACCCTTACAGCACTGTGACATTTCAGATTTAAATAGCTGAAATCATGAAATTTGTGATTTAAAAAATCCTATGACAGTGAAATTGACCAAAATGGATTGTGAATTTTGTAGGGCCCTATAGATAAGGTTCAGTTCAGTTTCAGAAAAGGAAGCCTCTTGCCAAATCAATAGTAGAGGGAAGAGAAGCCAGAAAGATGACATTTCATTTATTACATGTTGTGTAACCCCCAGCAGCAGGGAGCAATATTGTCTATGGCTGTCTCAAAGAATGTGGAGAAGGAAGGAGTAATGCTAGATTCCCAACAACTGGAGAGCAATGGGAAACAGCTGTCCGACACATTCTTTGAGACAGCTGCTCTGAACGAGGGTCATTTGTTTAAAATCAAACTCCTCCGGCCAGCCCGTTAACCTCTCGAGAAACTATTGTGAAAGAAATTAGGGTGATCTTGAAGTTTGCGAAGGCTGAACATTATATGCCAGCTGCAGACGTGACAGAGCGTTATCCTCCCTTTCATCACAAAGTTCAGAGGACCATATGTTCAAAATCACAATGCCGGAGGGGACATGCCTCTTTCAAGCAGAGTGGAAGCAATGGTTTTCAGCTAACACAGCTTGGCATAGATTGAGGTGTGAATCAAGATAGCTAGAAACATATTGCCACCACGCTAATCACAGCATAATAGTCACCCACTCATAGTAAAGTGTTACAGTCAATAGGCATAACAGGGACCAAAAGTAATGCTAATACTTCTGCTTCCAAACTGCATCCTTTGTACCTTCCTTTCATTTTCACCAGATTCAGGGCTGGTCTATGCTACGCAGGCCCTGTTGATACAGCGATACCGGTGTAGCTGTGCCCGCAGAATATCCTCATGAAGACCCAGCTCATGACAACATAAAGCATTTTTCTGTCAGCATAGTAATCCCTCCTCCCCGAAGGACATTCGCTATGCCAACAGAAGCACTCTCTTGGCATGGCTGTGTCCACCCTGGGTGTTTTGCCAGCAGAGCTATGTTTTCACACCCCCGACCAATGTATTTATGGCAATAAAACCTTGTGCTGTAGACCTGGCTTAAGACCAGCATCAATCTGTCCTTCCTGTAGTTTGTAGCCTCTCTCCCACTTGGTTTTGGGACTGGCCATGAGAATGAATTTTCATCTACTCAAGAACTATCAAGATGAAACAGTCCTAGCCTGCGGCTTTGGTTTGAGCACTAGGGCCTAATGAAATCATCTATTTTAATTTTTTTTCTGTTGAGAGATAGATTTGGTTCAAAGTTCTCCAGCAGAACCGTTTTCCATTGGAAAGTGCCAGTTTAGATAAACTTCTATTTAAAAACAGAAAAAAAAAATCCAAGTGAAGCTTTTGGTTAAAGTCAAACTAATGCTTTGATCAGATCACAATGAAATGTTTTGAAATGACCGTTTCAAAAATTGCTTTTGTTATATTAAGAGTTATAGAAAAACCGATAAAACAAAGTCAAAACCCAACCTATTTTGATTGACCCCA
This sequence comes from Gopherus flavomarginatus, assembly GCF_025201925.1. Taxonomy (NCBI): domain Eukaryota; kingdom Metazoa; phylum Chordata; order Testudines; family Testudinidae; genus Gopherus; species Gopherus flavomarginatus. Next base: position 8,052,344 of record NC_066626.1, on the reverse strand, counting down.
AACTGTTGCTTTTGTTTTAAATGAGTGCCTGGTTTGGATGTAGCTTTAACCAGTGGATTAAGCTAAACTGGAACAAAGCACTCATTTATTAAAAACTCCATGTGTAGATAAACTTTCTCTGGGCTTGTCATAGGTGCCAACCCTGTGGGTGTTCCGGGGCTGGAGCACTCACGAGAAAAAAATAGTGCTCCCCCCATCCACCACCACCACCGCCCTCTTGCCTGACACAATCAGCTGTTCAGTGGTGTGCAGGAGGCACTAGGGGCTGGCGGGGAGGGAGAGGAGCAGAGGCAGGAAGAGGTTGGGGGAGGGCAGGAAGGGTTGGAGGTGGGAGCTTGAGGGAAGGGGTGAAGTGGGGGCGGGGCCTAGGGCAGAGTGGGGGCAGGGAGGCTCGAGCACCCCTCGGGAACTCAGAAACGTGGCACCTCTGGGGCTTGTTACTTCCATTTTACAATCATATGCACAGGGAGACGATATGTACAGCGCCCAGGTAAATGTGGCCTGGATTGAGACTTCCCAGCAACAAGAGAAAGCCATGTATTGACCATGTCCAGCAGACACATTGTTAAAGGAATGAAATCCTGCCGGAACTAGGTGCTGAGTTGTCTTTAATCAGGCGTTAATTAAGTGAGCTGCCTAGAACATTTTCAGCAGCTCACCAATTTTCCCAGTGTGGCTAAATCATTAAGACCCGTGTCCATGTGCAGAGTTGAAACATGGCAAATGAAACCTGTGCAATGTGTCTATGCTATGCTGACACAGCTACAGCACTGCCCCCCAGTGCCAGCTCTACAATGGCTCCAGTGGCTGTATGCTCTGAAGGGGCCCCAGCCTGCCCCTTTTGCACTGCACCTTGAGACCCCACTGGCTCCCCCCGCCTACCACTTGCTCGTTTCGGCCTGTCCGCCGGCCGGCCAAGGGTTCCTCTCCACTCCCTGGCCCCACCTCTCTGGCCAGACCCCAGTGCACCTCCTGCTCTGGGTAGTGTCTGCTTCTCACCACCTGTATGGCCCCACCTGTTTCCCAGGAGGTGAGCCGCCTGGGAATGATGCAGAAGCCTAGCCAGTCTCAACCAGGTGTGTGTCTGGGGGGAACAGTGTGGGGGGCTTGGCTTGGCCCCTCCAGGCAAGTGCGTATTGGGGGACCCCAATAACTGGCATATGCTGAAGCTAGAAGTGTCACACAATGACAATCAATACATGAAGCAACACATGACGCAAACTAAAACTGAAGGGATAAAGTACAGATCTCTCCCCTGCCACCTGAAAGTCTAGAGGGCAATAGGAGCTGGAGTATTACATCTTACATTAGCACTCTGCGTTTAACTTACAGTCCAACAAAACACTGAAGTACACGCTTCATTTTGGCTTCAATGAGGCGACGTGTGCTTAAAGTTAAGCATGTGCTTAAATGATTTGCAGGATTGGGGTCTTCCTGAATTAAGCCACAAGAGAATAAGCCTGCGAATGGGAGGTATTTTGGGGGGTGATGAGGGCAGGGAAGAAAAAAAAAAAGCCTACTGACTAGCTTTTGGATCTGTCTCTATCGAAGCAGCAATTACTCATCAAGCAAAGGGAGGTGGGAGGTGGGGTGGGGTGGGGCGGGCTTTCCAGCCCTCTGGAAGCAGGACTTTCAGAGCCTATCACTTGAATGGGTGTGGGCTGGGCGAAACAAAAATTCTGGAGCTGTTTTGGGGTCACACGTTGTGCTGCTCCTCTAGAAAGCTGTTCTGTGCAATTCTTGTGCCAGGGACTGTCAACAGGCCATTTTCCCAGCCAGAAAGTCAACCCATGGAAAAGCAGCAAACATCACTTTTAAAGATTCCTTTTTTTTTAAACATACCTTTTGGAAGGCGTTCCCATTCCCTGGGGAGCGACTGAGTGTTTGCCTTTCCCCTCTCCTCGTCGCCTCGGTTGCTAAAGAAGAAAAATATAAACTGTTTGCAAACTATGCTGGTGAAAGCCAGTTTGCGTTTGCTTCTTCCAGAGTGAAGCTTCCTTGTCTTTCTTTTTACAGTTGAGGAGGTTAATTTAGTTAGATGAGCTCAGGGCAGCCCAGTGCTTTTTCAGTGTGCATAAACGTGTCCCTTTAAGACAAAGAAGTCTTTTTAAATCTGCTTAAGGTATCCGAGGATCTGATATGGCATTCCACATACACCAAGGCTCCTGTTGAAACCAGTGTCCATTTCTGAGTGAGTGAGAAACGCCAAAGCATGACCCACATCGTGCAGGAAACAGCTACAGAGCAGTAACACCATGGGAGCTGAGAGTGGGCAATAGGGCTGGATCCTCTGGTTCATTCCTCAGCACAATTAAGAGCAGCCTTAGGGCTGCTCTAAGTTGCAGGAACGTGTAACAAGCTTCAGCGGTTGCTACGCCAGCAGGGGATTGCTCGATACAGCTGTGCTCCAGCTATGTTCCCTTTCCCTGGCTGTGCCCATGCCCAGACTCCTATGCCAGATCTGGGGAGATGATGGTGCAGAGATGGCTGTGCCCCCATTTACACTCCTCTTTTCTAAGGCACTCCTCTACCTGGGGTCCCCCAAGGATAGCAGAGGTGGGGACAGTAGAGGGTTCTCCAGCAGTACGGCTCCAGTGGAGTGTACGGCCAGGGAGTGGGGCCCACCTGACCTGCAGTGGGTGCGGAGGCACAGGGCCTCAGCAGAGATGGCGTTAAACTCCTGGGGATTCCCAAAGGTTATCCAGATTTAGAAGTATACTCTGAGCTTCATGTGCAGAGATGTGGTGGGGCAGGCAAGTCTTTCCCTCTCAAGGCAGGAGTGTTGGTGAAGAAAGCTCATGGAATCAATAGCAATGGGCATGGAGAACTGCACAACATCTTTAAGCTCAGAAATGTTAGGCCAGAACCTAAACTGTCCAAGCACTGCTCCGAGATGGGGCCACGCAGCCCCTTCCCGTGTCTCATCTGACAAAGCAATGGCTGGTATGTCTGATAACTGGATTAAGAGCAAAAATGTTGTTCTTGGCAGTAACTCCACTGTATCTTCCTGTGCTATGATGGGTAGGCTGGTGTTCAAATGCATGGCTAGAATTTTGGCTATGAATTAACATGGGATATTTAGAAGGAGCAGAGGGTGAAAATGGCCAAGATCACACCCTTCGAAACAGTAACAGAGCGTATTGTGAAACTACTGGTCACAACAATGACTGTGATAGCTAGTGATAGGTGTCAGAAAATGGAGACTGGTAAATTTAATCAATGTAGTAGGTAGATGGATGATATATGCATGGCACTTTTGTAGCTGGCATTGCAAGATGTTTACGTGCTAGATATGCTAAACAATCGTTTGGCCCTTTCTGCTTCGGCTACCATTCCAGAAGACATGCTTCCATGCCGATGATACTCATTAAAAAAATGCGTTAATTAAATTTGTGACTGATCTCCTTTGGGGAGAATTGTTTGTGTTCTGCTCTGCCATATATTTCATGTTATAGTAATCTCCGATGATGACCCAGCACATGTTCATTTTAAGAACACTTTCACTGTAGATTTCATAAAACGCAGAGAAAATACCAATATGAGATTTCTAACCAACACAAGGTTTAAGAATCTGAAATGCCTTCCCAGATCTGAGAGGGATGAGGTGTGGAGCATGCTTTCAGAAGTCTTAAAAGAGCAACACTCCGATGTGGAACTTACAGAATTCGAACCACCAAAAGAGAAAACCAACCTTCTGCTGGTGCGATCTGACTCAGATGATGAAAATGAACCTGTGTTGGTCCGCACTGCTTTGGATTGTTATCGAGCGGAACACAATATCAGCATGGATGCATGTTGTCTGGAATGGTGGTTGAAGCATGAAGGGACATATGAATCTTTAGTGCATCTGGCCTATAAATAACTTGCGACACCGGCTACAACAGTGCCATGTAAACACCTGTTCTCACTTTCAAGTGACATTGTAAACAAGAAGTGGACAGCAATATCTGCTGCAAATGTAAACAAACTTATTTGTCTGAGCGATTGGCTGAACAAGAAGTAGGGCTGAGTGGACTTGCAGGCTCTAAAGTTATATTGTTTTATTTTTGAATGCAGTTTTTTGTACATAATTCTACATTTGTAAGTTCAGCTTTCATGATAAAGAGATTGCACTACAGTACTTGTATTAGGTGAATTGAAATATTCTATTTCTTTTGTTTTTTTACAGCACAAATACTTGTAATAAAAAATAAATATAAAGTGAGCACTGTACAATATGTATTCTGTGTTGTAATTGAAATCAATATATTTGAAAATGTAGAAAACATCCACAAGTATTTAAATAAATGGTGTTCTATTATTGTTTAACAGTGTGATTAATTGCGATTAATTTTTTAAATTGCTTGACAGCCCTAATTGTTAGATATACTACAGGATAGGGATAGGGCACAATACTATGCAGGGCCTAGAATCCCAGAGTTTGAGAGACATAGATGACATCTCTCCACTGGCTCCCTCTTCTCCATCACATCAAAGATAAGCTGTTTGTCTTCACTGTCAAGACCCTTTAAAGCCTCTTCCCACCCTACCAATTATCTCTCATTTGTTATCAAATTGTCAGCTCCCTCCTCCAATCAACCTGTGTGCCAGCCTCCATCACCCACTAATTACATTTCCAAACAGGCCTCTTTGTGCTTTTTCCCATGCTGCCCCTCACACTTGCAAGGACCTCTTCAAAGATCTGCAAACATTATCCTCTTTCAAACTCTCTTCTGTGTGATGGCTACAGAAAACGTTGTATGGGTAGGCCGCTGTTGCACGATACTGCCAGCCTTTTATGCTGACCAATATCGTCTCAGTTTCCTGGCACTTGCTGATCTGTCTCCATCTGTTGTCTTTTGTCCTATACTTAGCTTGTAAGTGCTCTGAGGCGTGGGCTGTCTTTTCATTCTGTGTTTGTACATTACCTAGCACTGTCATGTCCTGGTCTGTAGACCAGGGCTCCTAGGTGCTAAAGTAATAAAAATAATACACACTAAGAGGAGGAACCACCCTCCCTCAATCTACCAGTTTAGTCTGCAACAACAAATCACCATCTTATGGTTATAGCATGGTCTCCCTATAGGGTTAAAGCTCTTTGAGTGCCTTCAAAGACATCCAGACATTAGCTTTAACCATATGCTCTGAATTCCCTTGGTTTGTAACACTCAGTTTTGAGATAATTACCTCACGGATGTATTTTATCTAAAATTACCAATATACACACACAATCTTAAATCCATTTTAACAGTTTGTCACAGACAAAAAGCTCTTGATGCTTCATAATAAGCATCAGAAATGTAGGTACCACGGTCCGTTTGGTTCTATAAACTTATACTTTGATATAGCTGTATATGCCAAGGTGTGTGTATGTGTGTCTATATATATGTGTGAGTTTGTGTGTGTTTATACACACACATATCTATCTATCTATCTATCAATCAAACCGGGAATTTTGGATGCCAAATATTGAGACACCTTAAAGGTACCTGCTGTTCTGAGAGTGGGTATTCAACTCTTTCTGAAGGTCAGGCCCCTTTAAAAGGGGTTTAAAGCTGGGCATCCAAAAATCAATAGTCATGGATGAAGCCTTCACCATAAAGACTAGGGGAGAATTATTCAATCTTTAGAAGCCTCAGGATATGGATTCCCCTGCTGACATAACTCCGCGTAGGTCTGCTGAAGTCCGTTTGCACTACCTACAGTTTTGACTCAGTAATTTTTTTAGCTGCCAGTCCCTGCTCAACCAATTTACAACAGCAATGGTTTCCTTTCAAGAGTTCCCTTTAGTCTGTATTTTTCTGGCTGCTCTTGATAACGTGTTTGAAATGCTATTTGGTTTGTGTAGCTATCACAGCCCAGTTGTTTCGCTAGCTTGACTGTTCAGTTTTAGTTCTATGGGGTCATAGCAGAGGTGCTGTCCTTGGGGACGCCAAATGGCTTGGAGACTATGAAACACCCATCGGGGGTGACCTAAACATTTCTGCATTAGGGGAGTGCTGATCATGTAACTCACATGCCCGTGGGTTATGGGCATAGTACAACGTGATCAGCAGAAGCCCTGCAAGAAAGGAACACAGTTGTTTGGGAACTCAAAGAGCACAGTTCTCACAGGTGTAGCCCCCTTAAGTGGATTGTTGACAGTGGGGATTGAACCCCAGGCTGTCTACATCTTCACATGTGAGCCCCTATTGCCTGAGCATGGCCCAGGCTGTAGGCAGACTCCTCAAAGTCTCAGCCCCAACCATCACTAGAGGGGGACAGAGCACCACATCAAGTGGCCATGGCTTACACAGGTAGACATTTCAGGAGTGGGAAGGTTCAGAGAATTAGGGTGATGGGTTGTGGAACAGCGGAGCAGAGGGCGGGAGAACAAGAAAGAACGCACTACAAGGATTATTTTTGTGGCTGTTACTTGGTATGTTTATAGAAGACAGAAGAGTCCAACCCTTGCTTACCTCCTGTACCTACTGAACTCAGGAAATGCGTTTTACAGGTGACACACCGGTCCAATGTTTTAAAATATTAATGTTTGACACCTGGTTTGATAAAAACAAGTTGTCAGTTTCACTAACTAATTTACCAACAACTAATCAGGAAAGAGATCTTGGAGTCACTGTGGATAGTTCTCTGAAGACATCCACGCAGTGTGCAGCAACAGTCAAAAAAGCAAACAGGATGTTAGGAATCATTCAAAAAGGGACAGAGAATAAGATGGAGAATATCTTATTGCCCTTATATAAATCCATGGTATGCCCACATCTTGAATACTGCATACAGATGTGGTCTCCTCATCTCAAAAAAGATATACTGGCATTAGAAAAAATTCAGAGAAGGGCAACTAAAATGATTAGATGTTTGGAATGGGTCCCATGTGAGGAGAGATTAAAGAGGCTTGGAAAAGAGGAGACTAAAGGGGGATATGATGGAGGTATATAAAATCATGAGTGGTGTGGAGAAAGTAAATAAGGAAAAGTTATTTACTTGTTACCATAATATAAGAACTAGGGATCACCAAATGAAATTAATGGGCAGCAGATTTAAAACAAAAGGAAGTTCTTCGCACAGCGCACAGTCAACCTGTGGAACTCCTTTCCTGAGGAGGTTGTGAAGGCTAGGACTATAACGGGGTTTAAAAGAGAACTAGATAAATTCATGGAGGTTAAGTCTATTAATGGCTATTAGCCAGGATGGTTAAAAAATGGTGTCCCTAGCCTCTGTTTGTCAGAGGGTAGAGATGGATGGCAAGAGAGAGATCATTTGATCACTGCCTGTTAGGTTCACTCCCTCTGGGGCACCTGGCATTGGCCACTGTCAGTAGACAGGATACTGGGTTGGATGGACCTATGGTCTGACTCAGTATGGCCATTCTTATTTCTTATGTTCACTCAGTTTCATAGAAATCACCAGAAAGACCACATCCTGGGTGTTATAGAGAGGCTCACTTTAATAAGGGAATGCTCTTGTTACATAGAGAGATTTGATGATTATATTACTGCCTAATGTTTCTCTAAACAACTACAGAAAATAAGCTCATGCAGTAATGATTATCATGTGTCTGATATTTACATGGCAATGATTTGTAAGCCTCTTAAAACGTCCTAAAGAGCTAAAAAGTGCATTTAAAAATCCTCTGCCAAGTGCATCACAGCTAGATGCAGCAGTGGGTGCTTATTTCATATAGAATATATTTCCACTGTGTTAACTTGTTACAGCTATTTTATACAGGGAGTTTTAGTGGGATGCTTGGCTAAGCTATTTGACCAGATGTTTTCTGCAGAGATTTGTATGTCTATAGAGCACAGCTAGGAGGACATTAGTGGCATGTTCCTTGAGTATAGATCAATTGAAACATTAAGAGGACAGTTGGAGAGAACATGCTGCTGTGAGAGCAGGGTACATACTGTACTTTGAACATTATTGCACGTTTCTGCTGGCTGAAAGGAACGGATATAGCCAGTAGTTTCTCTTTTGGAACCAAGTTACTGAAGCGATATATTGCTTTTCTGTCAGATGCCTAAACTCCTTGGATGTTATTTAACTTCCAAAAAGACCAGAAAACTGTTGCTTTTGGATTGTGGGCTTCTGAACATTTTTCAGGTGAATAGTTTGCCAAAAGTGCAGTTTTGGTCAACCCAGAAGTATTTGAACATTTGACACAGGTAGGTCCGGCTGTTCACAAGAGGGCCGGAGGATGAGGAAGTGGTGATGGTGGATCTGTTGCTGCTCTCATTTGCCACCATAGCTTTTGGTCCAGCTGATAGGGCCCTCACCTAAGATGGGGAAGACCCAGGCTCAAATCCCTGCTCTGCAACAGATTTTTGATTGACCAGAAATTCTGAAATTTTTCACATACAGTTTGACCTGATCCAAAAACTTTGATTTTTCAGCATTGCCACCAAAATGAAAAATCAGTTATTCCCCCAACTCTAGTATGACGTGCCCTGGAGACAGAGGTGGATGGGCGATGGAGAAAGGATGGTGTTTAAGGGACACATTTGGCAGGATCTCATTACAGCAGCCTTAAATATGCAACTCAGTCAGTTCACAACCTGACCAGAGTAAGGCTGATGAGTGCTTCTGTCACAATGTCTGAGGATGCTGTTTCTGGCTTGAGCCTTCATGCAATATCGGTACTAACTGGAGTTAGTGCATACTCAGAGTGAGTGTGAAGCAGATTGCTGGAACTCTGCTAATAAAAGAGCATTTACCTTATGCCTGGACTACAAGATATTTGGGAGGATGATGGGTTTTGATTCTAAGAATGAAGAGATATTGTTGGGTCTTTTCACACCACTTTTCCATTGTGATGACACCATTGTCCATCTGCTAAGCAATAGCTGATCTCTGGTGCCATGCTCTCTGGAGGAGGAGACATGGAAACGGGGAGTTTTGCCACTGATGCTGGTTAGGATGCTAATTTTCTAATTGCACAAAACCGAACACCTCTGCCCCGCTCCTTCTCCAAGGCCCCACGTGCTCACTTTATCCCCACTCCCTCAGTTGCTTTCTTTCCCTCACCCTCACTCACTTTCACCGGGCTGGGGGTTTGGGTACAGGGGTGGGTGAGGGCACCAGATGGGGGTGTGGGCCCTGGGGTGGGGCAGGGGATGAGGGGGTTGGGGTACAGGAGGGGGCTGGGGCAGGAGGTTGGGATGTGGGGGGGCTGAGGGCTTCAGCTGGGGGTGTGAGCTCTGGAGTGGGGCTGGGGGTGAGGGATTTGGGGAGCAGGAGAGGGGTCTGGGCTGGGGCAGGAGCTTGGGGTGTGGAAGGGGGTATGGGCTCTGGGGTGGGGACAAGGATGAGGGGTTTGTGGTGCAGGAGGGAGCTGAGGCAGGGGATTGGGGTGTGAGTGGGGTGCAAGCTCTGGGAGGGAGTTTGGGTGTGGAAGGGGACTCCGGGCTGTGGGATGGGGTGCGGGAGGGGGAAGCATCTGCAGGAAGGGTCACCAGGTCCCTGAAGTCTCTAGGTGCATGGGTGGACAGGGAGGCTCCACATGCTGCCCTCATGCCCTCAGGCACCACCCCCACAGCTCCCATTGCCCGTGGTTCCTGGCCAATGGGAACTACAGAGCTGGCCCATGGGGCGAGGGCAGCATGTGGCGCATCCGTGTCTGCCCATGAGTCAAGGGTGGCTGCTTCCAGAAGCCACGCAGAGCTAGGATAGGCAGGGAGCCTGCCTTAGCCCCGGGACACTGCCGACCAGACTTCTAACAGCCTAGTCAGCAGTGCCAGCTGGAGCTGCCAGGGTCCCTTTTCGACCGGGTGTTCCAGTCAAAAACTGGATGCCTGGCAACCCTAATGCTGGTAGGGTCAAGCTTTGGCTCTCAGTGAACGGCCTGCAGTGTTCATTTATATTGGGTTATAGCCATTTAAAGACCAGGGCCAGATTGTGTTTGATCCCATATGAGGGTACCATATGACAGAGAGGGGCCTGCTTGCCTCCCCCGAGCAGGAACCCAGGCACTGATGGGCAGATGAAAGCTGGACTATTTGAGGCTAGTTCCTCAGGGAGGGGAGAGGGCATCCCCACCCGCACACCAGCCAGATAAGCTGGCCCAGTTCAGAAGGGAGGTCATACTTCCCTCTTTCACAGGCTAGCACGCACCCTTCCCTGAAGAGAAGAACAGCATCCTGGCAGGTGCTCCTGCACACCCCCTCCTCAGAGGTAGCATAAACTCTTTGTAGGACGCAGAAGCAGAAGGTCCATTGCATTCATCACAGGAGCACAGAGGAGAGGTATTTGACTGGTAGGTTAACTGGGTGACTGCAGGCCCAGCACAAGAGGTCCGTTACACAAGCAGGAAGTGGAAAGACGCAACAGCAATATTAACAAACTGGTTAACATCAACACCTGGCTAAATCCTTGGGACCTTTTAAAGAAGAGACTGGCCCGGGCTCGGAACCCAGTTCTCCAACATGCCGCTGAGCACAGCAAGGGAGGATTAGCAGTGAGTTAACCAGTATGTTTTGTCAATGTGCTTTTTCGTTATGTCACGTCCTGTGGTTCCCTGGTACAGATCACACAGCTGAAGCGGAGTCAAACGTTACCCAGAGGCTAAGCTGGGAAGAGGGAGCCTTTGCACCGCCTCCAATAAGGGCCACTTTGCCAGTGGTGTCTTTATGGCAAAAACAGTTTGCGCCAACAAAAAAAGCCCCGTGAAGTGTCCATCACAGTGGAGGTGAGCGTAAGGATTCTGGCAGGGAGCCATGAGGCGAGAAATTAGCACACCCAGAAAGGGAAGAGGGCCAGGGAAAGGAAGAGCGTACCAAGGCTTTCAAAGTCTCTCCTCCTCCACAGATCCTGAGCAGGAGCAACATCTCCTTCTGCAGCCATGCACCTCAAGGTTGTGCCATGGCACTTATGCTGCTGCCCTGCACTGCCCCAGGAGCAGCAATAAGGAGACTGTGCCTCAGGCCGGTGCTGCACCTTGCACAGTGGCAGTGTGTGCAGTGGATAGTGCTGATTCCTCCCACTGGGCAAGGAACACACAAGAGCAGGCAAAGAGGGCAAATTCTTTCACTTGTGAGAAACATCATTTACTCTCCTGTACAGACCTTGCTTGCATTGCCTGGTCGGGGCTCTAGGAGTGACTTGCAGCCTAAAGATCCCTATGCCAGGGCATAGCCTGGTGCAGGGACCAAGTGGAGGTGGGTTATGGTTCATCTATCCTGGGGTAGAAGGTGCCAGTCAGCCCCCCACACTGCTTAGGACTACCCTGCCTTGTGCCTATCTAGATGTGACCATGTCTCTTGCTGCACCTAGCACACCCCTTGTTCCAGGGGCTCTCTGTCCACTGCAGTGCAGTCTGTGCTGCTGACCAACACCAGGTGAACCAGCCCCAGAGCGAGCCTTGGTGTTCAGCTAGAGAACATTGAGATGAAGGCCCCTTGAGGGCATGTCTACACAGCATTTTGGAGAGCATCTCCCAGCCCTGGCCTAAAAGGAGAAGTAGGTTCAAAGTGTAGTTATTAACTAAGGGGCATTTGGGGGGAGGGATAACTCAGTGGTTTGAGCATTGACTTGCTAAACCCAAGGTTGTAAATTCAATCCTTGAGGAGGCCACTTAGGAATCTGGGGCAAAATCAGTACTTGGTCCTGCTAGTGAAGGCAGGGGGCTGGACTCGATGACCTTTCAGGGTCCCTTCCAGTTCTATGAGATAGGTATATCTCCATATTATATTTAGAAGTTAGGGAGTTGAGTCTTCACTCTGGCCTTCTGGCACCAGAGTCAGATGGAGAGAGGCGCAGCTCTGTCTGGCATGTCAAGTGTACATGTGGGTTCCTGGAAGCATGACTGGACAAGTCACACAGGCCAAAGGCCAGCATTACCCATGGTGGGAGAGGAGAGAAAATGTTACTGCCACAAATCTAAGAACATCTACTCTGCAAAGCTGCTGGGGAAAGAGCTCAATCATAGTGCTGGGGAAATATCTGCAGAGCACACAGCAAGCTGTGCCTCAGGGCAGAGGCCGGAGCTGGGGCAAGAGAGACTGTAGATCAGGGCAGACTTCCTGCCTAGTGGTATATCATCCATTACCTTCCTTCATTGTTAACCTTTTGACCACGGCTAGTAGAAGCAATGCCTCAGGACAATGCTGCAGTCATGAGAGAGAATGTGGGCTAGTTGCTGCTAGGTCTAACCCTTCTTCGGGACACTACCACCACATGGCCTGGCCTTCACAAGCTGAGAGCACCAGGCTTCACGGTTGGAGCTTAGAAGTTCCAGCTCGTTTGGAGGCTTGGGAAAAGCAGTGGGAGAGCAGGAAGCACTTTCACAGTCGGTGGACACTGCTGCTGCTATCACAGATTTCTCTAGATTAGCCCCTGGGCTCTGGACTCCCCCAGATGAAGTTCATGGGCTTTGCTGACACTTGCTTTTACCTACTCACTTTGCCACCAAATGACTCTCCTATCACTTTCCCATGCCTCTCTTCCCCACTTCTCTTCTCTATGCTGATGCCCTTCACATCTCTTTCCCCCCTTCCCCTGTCACCTACTTTCCCACCCCACACAAAGAGAGTTAAACAATTAATAAGCAAGCATAGCTCACACCCTGGGAATCCAGGACATAACTTTATACATTGAAGGAGCGCTGCGGCAATTCAAGCTAATCTACCACCAAGCAGCAACCCACCAACACACTTAAAAAAGCTACAACTCCTCTTCCCTCCCTTTCAATTCCCCTTCCCCAGGCCATTTTTCTGCCGGCTTCACCTCTAATGGCCAGCCTATATAAGAGGCAGCTACTTCAGCCTGTAACTTGTTTAATTCAATTGGTAGAAGCTCATTGTTTTAATCACTAAAGGTTCCAAATTCAAACTCTACTCACAACCCAAGCCCAATGGTTGTTACTTCCTGATTTCACCTCAGGGTATTAACAGCTGGTATTTCCTAAGACACAGGATCTGGCACTAGAACTGTGCATATGTCAGGAGAATACCCTGTTGTTACCATGATCTATCCAAGTTTTTTTGTTTTTTTTTATACCCACACATTAGGGCCCTGTGCAGCTGAAGATGTGGGAAGAGAAAGAAAGAAAGAAAATGAGTGTGTTCCAGGACAAAGGAGTTAAAATGTACAGCTATTTCAATCTGCATCTGCAAAGGATTTTTTCTTGCTTCCAACTGTCAGACTTCAAGTGTAAAGTGCTGCGCTCCTGTATGGACATTTGCTTTCAATTAAGGAAGTTAAATCCTGAACTGAAATAAAATGAGGTTACAATATTTACCAGACACAACACATACAAGTTGAAAGTAGCTGCTAAGCTAAGGTTATTTGCCCCCTGGTGTTACCTTCTCATTTTAAGTGTGAAGTCCAGTCAGAACAGAGAGACTTGTTTAGATAGCACCAATGATCTTGTATACAACAGAGGTTCTCAAACTGGGGAGCGTGCCCCCAATCTGAGGGGGTGTGAGAAGCTTTATGGGAGGGGCGTCTGCTGGCCAGATGCCCAGCTCTGAAGGCAGTGCTGCTGCCAGCAGCAGCGCAGAAGTAAGGGTGGCAATACCATACCATGCCACCGTTAATTCTGCACTGCTGCTGGCAGTGGCTCTTCCTGCAGAGCCGGGTGGTGGTGTACATACTTGTGCGGTGGGAGCAGAGGAGGGGGCCATAAATGACGACAGACACAAAGAAGGGAGGGGGAGTGATCAAATAGGTTTGAGCACCACTGAATTATACAAGAATCTGTTGGTGATCTTCTGGCCTCCCACTCAACTTTACATTTCTAGGTCGCCTGCAAATGATATGGCAAATACTATGTCTAGCGAGTTGTTATTGATCTGAGTGATTTAAAGCTGGTAAAAAGATTGTCATCACATAGCTTGAGGAAAAATTGGTTTTTCAACTGTATGGAATTTTTGATGGAAAATGCCTGTTTTTAAAAACCAGAATTCTAGATTTTAATCAAATCTGAAAACTAAGATTTTTTTTTTGCCCCCCTGCAAAAATATTGGGGGGTTTCAGTTTTGACTTGAATTGGGAAGATGTTTAATGAAAAAGGGACAAAAAAGGAAGGTATTTCAGTTGAAATTTTGTTGAAAGAATTTCCTAATCAGTTCCAAATTACTATCATTTGAAAATTTAGGCCAGAAGTGTGTTCGATTTTGCTTTAAGACCTTTCAGTCATACCAACATGGAGCAGGAATTACTGGCTGCATACCATAACCAGTGGGAAATCAAGGTGAGCAGCTCACAAATATGCTGTAGGCTGTAATCTGATCACGTAAATTATTCATACAGATGTTAGACAGGCATTTATTTGATTTGCATGTAAAATCTGTTGGGTGATTATGCTGAAAGAATACCTCAGTAACAATCTGGATCTGCAAATGATTCCAGAACTAAACAGAGAGAAAAGGTTAAATTCACTGTGTATGTTATTCATAACCAATAATCCGATCAGCTCCAATACTAATCCAAAGTCCATGAAACAGTTCCCATGTTGGCATGGTCTGTGTATTGCACTTCTACAGGACGCACCGGCAGGTGCAGCTCCTCCTTGATGGGAAAGACGCCTAACGTAGGAAGTAACTCTGAGCACGTTCAGGGTGGGGTTGTGCTTTCTGCTTGGAAGAAGAAAATGTTTTTTCCATCAGTAGCACCAGCAGCATGAGGAGCTGCCTCTGTGATCTGTATGTAGCCCAGTAATAAACACATGTTCTGTTTAATGAGCTCACGCCAGCATCGTCCTTCCTGGGGCGCTGCCTATTTGTGCTAGTCCACCAGTCTGATGACCATGAAGTCACGCAATGCTCATTTGAAACCAGTGCAAAGATTCCTGTTGAGTTCAATAGGCCCAAATTTGGCATGATTTACAGCGGAGCTAAACACCACTTAGTGTGTTCAGTACCCCACTTAGTTAAGGGTTAGAATGAGCCCTTGTTCATGGCTCTGAATATGGCATGATGCATAGTCATGCTGTTCCAGGGAGGAACTGACTCAGAACTGCCTCCTTCTGGGGATGGGGGGTGTAATTTGCTGCTCCCTTTTACAGGGTGTAGCATACTCCCCTCCCAGCTGGGAGCTGAGGAAGCACAGCCAAGCTTTGCCCTGGCCTGGTCCGTCTCCATCCCCTCCTGGCTCAGGGTGGAGGACCAGCCACTCAACCCTTTTTTTATCCTCTGGACCCAAGGTCTAGGGACCCCTAATATGGCCATCTGGGTGGTAGGAGGTTTTCTTTGCTGCATTAGAGCCATACACAATATAGCTTGAAATGACTCAGATCAATAACAACTATATACTCGTTCATACGCCAAATTTTTTAGTAAAAAAGGGAAGCACCAGAGAAGGGGGTCGGCTTGTGAACGGGGATAGAGAGGGATACAGCCCATCCCCTCAAGAGAGGGAGCAAGGAGAGGCAGCTCAGCCAGCAGAGCCAGAAGGGAAAGGTCTCTTCACTTCTGGCCACGCTGCTCTCCCCCCAGCCTCCGAAGCAGCTGCAGCTCCAGGGCTGGCAGGCTGCAGCCCTGCTGCTCAGCTCTGCTCCACAGAGCAGGCTGTGGACGCGCTGCCCAGCCCGCTGGAGCATGCTGCAGCCATGCCGCCTGGCCCAGTCCACTGGAACATGCTGCAGCCACGCCACCCGGTCTGGCCCGCCGGAGCTGGCTGCGAGGCTGGAGCTCAGAGAATCTCTCTCTAGATGCTGAGAGGGATGGACCTGGCTGCTGGGAGCTAAGCAGGGGACCTTAAGTGGAGCAGGGCTGGGGAAAGGCCAGAGGAGCTGGGGTGCTCCAGCCTGGAAAGCCCCCAAGCTGCAGGCCTTGTTAAAGGCCGAGAAGGGTACTGGGGTTGCAGAGGGGCAGCCCAAGGGTAGGCAGAGGCAGCAGGGCCAAACCCTCCTTACCGATATGAGTGGTAATTATGTTGCAGTCTGCCCCAGTGAGTGGGGGCTAGATGGTGACTAGCAGTAGCCAAAGACTGAGACGAGGTGGGGATAGGGGGTTGGGGGTTCCCCAGGGAGGGAAGACCCAGCCAGACTGCAGGGTACTGCAGGGGGCAGAACCCCGAGGTAAGGGGCATCAGGGTCCAGAAGGGACTCCGGGGCCAGCAGCAAGCGGGACACCAGCCTGCAGAGGGCGCTCCTGAGTGGAAAGAGCTAATTCCCTTGACGACCATCAGAAGGTGCCACAGGGTGAGCGGTCGCCCTGTTACAAAGACTAAAAACATTTTAAAGATGAGAACAAATAACCAGCAATTAGTTAGCTCACTTGTCAATGCAAGTTTTTGGATGAATAAGTTTATCACAAAGAGTGAAGCCATGCGATTTGCAGAATTCACCACTGTATGGATTTCTACATCCCTGGTTACTATTTAGACACAAGCAATGCTATGAAAATTAATCTCTATAAATTGGGACAGTGATTAAGTGCTTTTCACAACCCACATTAAAATCACACATTTGGTTTTTTGCGCAATAGCATTTCTTTCCTCCAGATGTTTCTTCATTTCTCTCAATTAGAGAAATGCTGTTATCTTTCATAAGTCATCTGCTCTGCCATTCCGCGGACCCCGTGACCTAACTGCTTAAGCTTTTGTCTTCTAGGATAAACTCTTCCACTGCTAAAGTATCCAAGACACTTCCTGCATCTTTACTGTGGCTTATTTCCATAGCGGGAAAAGAGTGCAGAATACTGTTCTGCAATTTATATCCAAGCACAAATGGCTTTTACTGAAAATTCATCCTCTCTATGTTCTGCCTTAGGAGTGGTTACATGTACTGTACACCAGCGAGACACTATTCCACTGGAAGAGAAAAATCACCAAAAAAGGGCACAGCCCAATTTGTGCTTTATGGGGAGCCACAGTTCAGTTCCTCAGAGCTTTGCTGCTGCCATTCAGGTTTGTTTGGCCTAGTTTTACCTGTTATTGGTGCTCATGTAAGGAGCAAGTTTTGGTGACGTCTCTTCAGATACAAGCAACTTGCTGCTAGGCAGCCCTTTTTTTTACAACAGAAAGGGACAACTGTGCAGTGTTAGAACACTGGCGGGTGATGGGGCTTTCACACGCAGGATGAATGAAATGTTTGCCTGAGACTGCGTTAGTAAGGCTGGCAACTTCATTTCAGCCATGTTTTACAGGGAACTTTGAAGCCTTTTTTCCACTGGCTTCTGCCATAAGCTGTTGGAAAGGCTGGTAAACGGTAACTGCAGCTATGTAATCCTTCCCCACCTCTTCCTCTCCGAGAACAAGTCAATCTTGCATGTGTAAAGAACACCTTAAAAAAACAGACTCCCTTCATATAAAATAGTTAATAAGCTCAGGCAAGGCCACATATACCGCCTGGTTCAGGATACCTTAGGTGCTCACCAAGGAGGATATTCATCTATTCAAGGTTCCAGTTTCAGCAGCACAGCCCATCAAATAGTCCACAGGAGGCACAACAGCCCTATCCCCTCTTTGTGTCAAGCCACCTGAACAGAAAAACCCAGCAATGGTTCCCAGTCCCGCAAGTAATTAATTAAAGAGATCTGCCTCGTACTGTGCTCTGAGGGCTGATAAACTTCTGCTTCTTTAAATGAAGCAGTGACAGATGGACTGAGGTCCACATTTTACATGCCTCTCCTTCCCACTTAAAATGCCTCACTCCTCATCTCCAAACGGATGAATCTGGCACCCTTACTCCCACAGAGCACCTTATACCATGAGTTGGCCCACTGCCATTACATGTGGTTGTCAGAATCTGACCCCGCTACAGGCTGTCTGCAAACCGATTCAGCTGATCTCATTCATCACAGTGATGCATTGCTAGAGAGGTCCCAGGTCCTAAGCCATATGGAGCTTTATAGAATAGGAGTAAAGTTTTAAATCGTGCTTAAAGACCAGACCTTCAAAGGCATTTAGGCACCTAATTCCTACTGATTTCAATGGGAGTTCAGTGCCTAAATACCTTTGTGGATCTGAACCTAAGTAACTTAGGCTTGATCTACACTTAAAACTTATACTGGCATAGCTATGTCAGTCAGGGGTGTGAAAAAAAAACACACAGTGATGGGACATAGATGTGCTGGCCGCACTCAGGGCCGCCCAGAGGGGGGGCAAGTGGGGCAATTTGCCCAGGCCCCACAGGGGACTCCACAAGAATATAGTATTCTATAGTATTGCAACTTTTTTTTTAAGGGAAGGGGCCCCTGAAATTGCTTTGTCCCAGGCCCCCTCAATCCTCTGGGCAGCTCTGGCTGCACCCCCAGTGTAGACCTCGCTTTGGGGACAGAAGGGTGCTTCTCTTGGCTCAGTAAATGTCGTTCAGGGAGATAGTGTTCCTAAACCAACAGAAAAACTCCTTCTGTGGGTTTACACTGTCTCTGCATTAGGGGGCCATGTTGGCACGGCTATAGGATCAGTATAGGATCTGTAGTGTAGGCATAACCCTAGGAACCAAAGCCTCATTTTAAAAAATTAACTTAGGTTCCTAAGTCCTATTGATTTGCAATAAAACCTAAGCTGTTACGGGTCAGATTTGTAAAGGTATTTAAGCAGTTTATTCCCAACCTGAAGCATATTCTCACCAGTAACTGCACACCACACCATAGTAACTCTGGCTCAAGAACCAATCCATGCAACAAACCTCGATGCCAACTCTGCCCACATATCTACACCAGCGACACCATCACAGGACCTAACCAGATCAGCCACACCATCACCGGTTCATTCACCTGCACGTCCACCAATGTAATATACGCCATCATATGCCAGCAATGCCCCTCTGCTATGTACATTGGCCAAACTGGACAGTCACTACGGAAAAGGATAAACGGACACAAATCAGATATTAGGAATGGCAATATACAAAAACCTGTAGGAGAACACTTCAACCTCCCTGGCCACACTATAGCAGACCTTAAGGTGGCCATCCTGCAGCAAAAAAACTTCAGGACCAGACTTCAAAGAGAAACTGCTGAGCTTCAGTTCATCTGCAAATTTGACACCATCAGCTCAGGATTAAACAAAGATTGTGAATGGCTTGCCAACTACAAAACCAGTTTCTTCTCCCTTGGTTTTAACACCTCAACTGCTAGAATAGGGCCTCATCCTCCCTTGTTGAACTAACCTCCTTATCTCTAGCTTGCCTGCATATATATACCTGCCCCTGGACATTTCCACTACATGCATCTGATGAAGTGGGTATTCACCCACAAAAGCTCATGCTCCAAAACATCTGTTAGTCTATAAAGTGCCACAGGATTCTTTGCTGCTTTTACAGATCCAGACTAACAGGGCTACCCCTCTGATACTTTATTCCCACTGACATTCCTGGGGGGGATAATAAAAAGGTTTTGCATTGGATCCAGTGATTGGAAAGTCCATCACTTTTTGCCTTGTAAGGACTCTTCTCTCTCTATAGTCATGTGCAACTGTAGCCAATCTCAACTGGAGTTAAGCATGCATATGGAGAAAATAAGAGAGCTTGAAATCTACCATGCAAAATTCATTGTTTTCAGTGGTTTTAGAAACAGGATTGCCCTCTTTATTATCTCTTCCTTTGAACTTTCCTTTATCATCGCAGAGCAGCATGGTCCTCACACGTTATCAAGCTTGTCAGTGATATAAACACAGTAAAACAATCTTTAATTTCACTTCAATAATCTGACTTTCATTGCACATATAGCAAGAAGCATTTTACCATATATGCTGGTCATGAATTCCTGGCACTTCTGCTGCATAGTTTAACCATGGGTTTAACCATCAGCTGTCAATGGGATTTTGGCTCCCAGGTGCCTAAATCTCTTTTGAAAATGGGGCTTAGGGTTGTCAATCATTAGTCATTGTAAAGCTGAGCACAGCGATGCTTAAATATCTTTACAAATCTGGGATTTCAGTGCTTATGTCACTTTTGAAAATGTTACCCCAAGAACTAATGCTTTTCGGATTGCATTCAGAAACAATTGGGAAACCAGTGCAAAACACAGCTGTGATAATATGCTCCCATCAGACCACTTCCACTGGGGTAGTTTTGCCTAGGGGTGTCTGTCACCCCTCGGTTAACATTTTCAGCAGAAGTGCTAACGAATGCATGAAAACAATTAATTTTGCCTGGTAGATTTCAAGCTTTCTTATTTTCTCCCTGTGTATGCTTAACTGCAGTAGACCTTGTTTACATTTGCACATGAATGTGGAGAGAAAAAAGCCCTTCAAAGTCAAACAGCAATAGATTTTGCAGTCACTGGCTCCTACGGAAAACATTTCTACTAAAATTACTTAAGTATAAATGCTGACCATGTGACAAAGTGGAATACGAAGCAATGAAGCAGGAAGCAGAGATGTTATCAGCCTGGTGACATGCATCAAGATAGGAAGATCTGAGCTGCTGCCAGAGGCAAAAGGAACAGCAGGAAAAGTTCTACAGCTCCTTTTACAAAAAACTTCTGTATTTGTCTCTGCCCCACCCCCCACCCCCTGACTCTCCAAAGCAGGAGGAGCGAAAGAGGGAAAGCTAAGGGGTGTATCTCATGCCACTGCAGCTTTTTGACTTTCCGCAGAAGGTTTTGATGGAAAATGTTCAAACAGCCCAAGCCACACAGTTCTCCTCTGGGGGAGAGAGAAGAGAAAGAAAGAGCTTCACATGACAGATGTTAGTCATGTCCTTAATGCACAAATGGAAGGTGGTCAGGTCCAGATCCCTGTGGATATTTAGGTACCTATATATCTTTGAAGATTTGAGTCACAGATACTACAGGGATGAGGGCAGTATAAGAACCTGTAGAGAATAGGCCTCTGAGGTAGTATCTTAGGCTTCAGAGTTTATTATCCCAGTGTTCAGTTATCATTGATTTAACCTTACATTTTGATTACATGGAAATGTGCTTTCCATCTTCTCATCAATGAGCTCTTACTGACTTTTGTCCTCAGAATTCATCTCAGTGGAAACCAATGCAGCTCCTCAGACCTCCTCACACTTTTCTCCACGTTGCCACTTCAATTCACCCCACGCTTCTCAAGGTCTCTTCCCACCCCTTGAGGAAAGGTTTAATTCCCCCTCTCTCCATGAAGAATAGCTTCTTTGATAATTAACTTGTAATTAATATTGGCGTTAGCTGAGGTGATAGGTTAGGGGTCAGGCAGAATTTGAGGTGAGCATGTGTGTTGTGGGCATATGTGCCGGGAGTTCTGAAGTCTGCGCTAAGACAGTTGTTTATTCTGGATTGAGATACAAGACTTTTCTGTAGGAAGTCCTCCAGCTTCCTGGAGTGCAGCCCATTTAACCTTCTGCAGCAAATCTGAGCCTTGTAGAAGGAAATACACCAAACACATTAGAGGGCTCAGAGTATGTACAGGGACCATCAGGTGCGTGACTGGACATGAGAAGGAGTTAAACAGAAACCGAAACCAATTGGGAACACTGCATTGGCTGTGTGATATAGAGGAGAGGAAAAGTTCACTACTAACTGCGGCAATGTACTCATCGTGGGCAAATTATTAGACCAGATTCTGGCTTAGCTCTCTTACATTCAGTGGAACTCTGTCAGTTTACATCAATCCTCTTAGCAATCAGTCTTTATGCCTGCACCAAAGAGTTACCAAAAAATCTCTGAAGTATCTCTGATTTGAACATGACAGGCAGCTGAGAAAGAGCATAATTGATGATCCTTGGTCTTAGGGCCAAAATTAGGTCTTTAGACCACAGTACTGGTATGCAGAGAGTCTCAGGGAGTGTTTCTGACTCTTGTGTGGCAATCAGGGTTTCCAAGTGAAATTACTACAGATGTTTGGAACGATCACATTTGTTTTTCTTGAAATAAGCAAACCTGAGGTTACCCATGGACAAGATATTCCTCCCACACTCAAACCCCAGCTCCATCTTACCTATTCTTGCATACAGACTCCAGTGGTGCAAAGATCGCCGCACAGCTATTCGCAACAGCTGTTATAATAAAGCCACACACAGTCAAAGACAGCTGATGAAGAAGAATAGATTTATAGGTAGGATCTCTGTGAATGGTGAATTATCCCAGAGCCATTCTTATTTTCTCATTCGGATTCAAAGTAATGACATTTTGATGAGTGGGGACATTACGAAAATGCAGATTTAGGGCCTAATCCAAAATCCATTAAAGTCAACAGAATGGCACCCATTTACTTCAATGGGCTTTGGATTAGGTTCTTTTCTTCTACATCTGTCTGGGCACATCCTCTTCTTCATCGGTCTTACACTGGTGAAGCAGCAGGGGCTATCAAAGATTATGGCACTTTCATTCTCAGCCCAGCTCCAAATAATCACAGAGAGGAGCAACCTTGGGGCTGCTCTAACCTACATCAACTGACACTGATCTCTAAGGGAGCATTTGCTAGGTGGTGATTGTCAAAGTACATTGTGCTCTAGCTATCCCTCCCACTCTGATTCCCCCAATACACCCCCTTGCACAGAAGGCTGCAGAAAAGTGGTGTAGGAGCCAGCTATGCTAGGCCGGGACTCCCCCGTGCTAGGGGACTCCCCAGTGAGTGAGCTATGCATAGGCACTGAAGGGCTGGTGAGAATCTGCTCACAGTTTTTGCCACCAGACTGTCCATATTAAAAGACGTCTACTGTCCATCCTTGGCTACTTCTGGAATTTCCATACTTCAACCATACATGCGGACAGTAAAAAACTGAAAATCCACTCCAACGTGTCTCGCCCCCTGATTGCTCTGTGCCATTTGATTTAAAAAAGAACAACACAGTAAGTAAAATAATTACCCAAAATCATTTAGTTTAAAGAAATCCAGAAAATGGCAAGGCATACATTCCAAAAATTGCCTTGAACAGGAAAGGACCCATTCTGTTCATCCTCATTTGGAAATCTTTGAAGTCAGGATGTATTATACGTTTACATAATGGCTTTATAATAGTCTCAGCATTGTTCTCTTTCATAAGATGCCCTCACATTGTTTATTTACTACCACACAATAAGCAGATGTTTTCAATGAGCAGTACTGAGTGATTCATAGGGCCACTTCCTATTACCTCTCCCCAGACTGCTATTATCCCAAGGTTGCCATTTGGATTAAGGTGGTGTGAAGGGTGTCTGCTCACTGCAAGGCACCTTCTGGTGGCTGTGTGTAACATGGTAGCTTCCTTCTTTGGGTGGCAACTACCTCCTTCCATGGTGTGGCCCATCCTCCTGGGCCAGCTCAGTCCTAGAGTTTTTCCTTGTGGGGGTAGTCCAACCCAAACCAAGGAAATGACCAAAACTCAGAGTTTGTATGAGTGGGAAAGGGGAGGGCTGCCCTCTCTTGCTGTCTCTGTAGCAGGCCCTCCCATCCCTCAGGGAGGGATCTTTGGACAGTTGCCTTACGGAGAGATTCTGCCTTTCCCTCAGCTCTTCTCTGCTGGAGTTGCAGGGTGCAGATCTGCTTTCTTCCCTGGTCTGCCCCCCACGTGTGCTGCTCTCTTGCCTTTGGAGCATTTCCCACAGGGGCAGCAGACTGGGGCTGGCAGAGCCCAGAGCAGCGCCTTAACCCCTTGTTGCCCAATGTGGGGTTTGTACACTCCATCAGAGGTATAAACAAGACAAAAATGTGGTAAAATGTGATTCCTATCCTCAACTGGATTAAATGCTACATTAAAAGGTGCATAACCATGAAGTGCATAGAGATCTGCCTACAAGAAACGCTGTACATGTTTGTGATCTTAACCAGCACCGTAGATTATTATTGTAAAGTTTAGGTGTTTTTTTCTGTTATTCACACAGAGCTCACACTAGACCATATAGCAGTGTGGCTTGGGTCCTGATCCAGAGCTCACCGGTGTCCATTGACTCTAATGGCTTTGATTTAGGGCTTTCAGGCATATGATCATTAGAGGCCAGGTCCAGGATTATAGCAACCCGTAGCCACTAAAGAACTTTTCCTTTAGCTCAAGTCCTAGAGGACTGGGTTTGATTGTCCACATGTTCCTCCTCAGAGCTGAAATTTCGTTCAGACTTTGAAATTCATAAACTGTCAGCCGGCTCCAAAAATAACACATTTATTTGAATTTGCCACAAAAGGTTATGGCCAAAATTTACAAAAGTGGCCAGAGATTTTTGGTTACCCAGCTTCAGACATCACCATGAACTACCTTGACCCCCCACAGAACAGAGGCACCCCAAGTCAGTGGCCACTTTTGAACACTTCGGCATGTACATCTTCTTTCACAGGTATTTCCTGTGCTATGGCTTTCAGTAGGAGAAAGCACTGCATAAGTAGTGACATTCCCAACAGCTGAATGTTCTGGTTCATATTATAAACAGCGTATTTACTTACAAATTAAACCACGGTCCTGTACACACATTACATTACAGGGAAACAGGATTAAAATTATTTAAATATTTGAGAGTAGTTTGTTCCTTGTGATTAGAGATGACGTGAAAAGAAAGTGGTAGAACTGGAGTCTTTTCACTTGATTTTGTTTTTTGCATAAACTCCAATGTTGGATGACTGATAAACAAATAAGGGACAGGTTTGGATTAAGCACACGATTTGCTATGTATAGCATCACTATGTCTACCATCACTTACAGTATCAGTACAGGCTTGTGTTTCACTTCCTCGTCTGAGGTTATCCCATCACTCTATTTATCTGAGGTACTAAAGCTGGTAGGGAATTTTCTGACAGAATGTTTTCCCATCAGAAAATGCCGATTTGTTGAAAGTGAAATGTTTTGTGGAAGCATGTTGATTTAGACAGATTTTCATTTTTAAAAAGTGACACTACGTGCTTCCATAATGTCTGAATTCAGCATTTTCAGAATGGACCATTGTGATTTTTTTCATTTTGAAACAACAGTTTGTTTTGCAATGTCTTTTATTTTGTATTATAATTAAAAAAAATAAACAAACATAAAAATCAACTCGAAATGATATTCCCTAACCCCCACATTTTTATTTTGCAGGATATTTTGAAATTTTTGATTTCATTCTAATTGGAAACAAAAATTGGAATAAAATGGAAAATCTAGTTCCTGCACAGCATTATTGGGTACCTGGCCCCTATTAACACAGTATCTGAGCTCATCACAACTTCTAATGCGTTTACCCTCTGTCACGGAGTGTGGGGGAGTCCGGCCCTGCACCCCTCTTCCTGGGACCCACAGTGACTCTTAGCCAGCCAGTAAAACAGAAGGTTTATTGGACAACAGGAACACAGGTTACAGCAGGGCTTGCAGGCACAGTCAGGACCCCTCCACCGAGTCCTTCTGGGCTTTCAGGGTGCTTGGATCCTAGCTAGGATACCCTGAATTCCGCCCATCCAGCCCCAAGCCCAAACTCAAACTGCTTCCCTCCTGCCACTCCCTTCCTTTGTTCCCCTTCCCGGGCAAAGGTGTTGACCTTTCCCCTCCCTTACCTAGCTCAGGTTACAGCCCTGGCATCGTCCATCCCCTAAAGTCCTCCCCTGCTCTCCCACTCCCCACACAGACAGTCCCTACTGCATCACACCCTCACTACACCCCTATGAGATAGGGCAGTGTTCTTATTCCCATTATACAGATGGGGAACTGAGGCAAAACAGCTTGCCCGAGATCATATAGCAAAGCAAGGAATTGAACACCCAACTCCCAGGCTAGTGCCCTAGCCCCTGGACTGTTCTTCCTCATAAAATGACTCAGCTGGACATAGGATCAGCAGTAATCTACTATTCCAATGTGCATTATGAGTAATATCCTTGCTCCACTGAAGTCAATGGGAGTTTTGCCCTTAACTTAATGGAGCCAGGATTGCACCCAGGATCTTCTGATTAACCCATCAGGACTCAACCAAGATTCTTCCTTCCTTTGTGGGACCCACCCCCCAATGCTGCTTCCACTTAACATCTCATCACAGACTGAGGCTAACTGGGGATGTGAAAAGGGTCAGGACAAAGCGGGGGATCATATTTGGGAGGCAGACATTATTTTGAATCACTTCCCTGGCTGCAGGTGTATTCTTTGCACCATATGAGGGGAAAGGCAGAACAAGGTATATGTTCTCCTAACTTATTCACATGCAACATTTGCTATTTTCTATCTTGTCTGCATTTCCCGCCCTCGCCACATACCTCAGAATTTCCTCTGCACTGCGCCACCTTTTGTTTTAAGCCCAAGTACAGTCCCAAATAGTTGGTGCAAATGTCAGTGAAGTATTAGCATGCAGTGCGACACACAAAACACAAAACTTGGAGAGAAATGGAACCAAGAGAGGCTTTAGAAAATATGTTCCACATCATTTCCTAACCGGGGGAAAATGCTTTAGAAGAAAGCTATGAAAAATCCTTTGGAACTAATGAAAAACATATCTTTCAAGCAAAATTATAATGCAGCCTGCGATTCTGGTCTAGGATGTAAATCCTTTGTGTTGGAAGTAAATAATAAAAACAGAAGAACAATTTTCTTAAGGTGACAGGGCACAACATACACAAAATCAGATTTTTCTAGTTCATTTCACCATACGTAATCCAGGTTAGAAGTTGTTCCGTTGCTGACATACAGAGGGACAAGATGAACAGGTCTTTTCTGCCTCTAATTTCAGTGATTTGTCACTAGCTAACCTCACTACAAACATTAATCTTGTCTTCCAGGAACTGCAAGCACTTTCTTCGGGAGGAAAGCCACAGATCCAGCAGGACATACAACCTATGCCTTCTGGAGAAAGCGAGATACTGTTCTGAGCATGTTCAGCCCCACAAACTAGGGGTGAGTTGCTTAGGCTTGTGATGGAGTGGAAGGCAGCCAGGCCTTATTAAGCAAGGTCCTCAGTGGTGGACCAAGTACTCTGAGTGACCCAAGCTGTAGGAGTGGTTTATGGAGCCTCCCCGTCCAGGTGATAGTTATGGAAGTGCTTTCTTTGTGTATCTGTGGAAATGGTTAGTTCCTAGGTAAGGTGTCAGTAGATGGTGCTTAAGAATCTGTAGCTTAGATCCTGGCTTTTGTAAAACCAATACAAATTGATGTCGGCACTTCACAGAGCTTCCTCTGTGCAGCTCCTTACATCAGCTCATAAAGTAGCATCAGAAATCAAAGACTTCTCACTCCTTTAGCTCTTTGGACAACATTCCAGTCTCTGTAGTGATGAGTGAGGATAGCTGTGAAAACTGGCGCTTCTTCAGGGCCTCACGATCAACCTATTTACATAATTACAGACATAGTGCACTCCTGTTACAGTGCCCCCTCAAGGGGAAAAGTTATGGGGCCTCCCTCACCCATGGTGAAGGTGACCTTATTGGTGGGCCTTCCCAAGGTGATGGTATCCCAAGGTGAGGCTCTCTGGAGGCATCCTACTCTCTCCAGGGGTGATAGTGCCCAATGGGGAGGCTGTCTTAGGGTTTACATTACACGGCACAGCTCCATTTGAGTGGGTCACCACAGGTGAAATTGAAGCTTTTCATAGAAAAGAGAATGAATGTCTGCTCTTAACAAACAATGCCATTATTTTATGGAAACTCAATTTATCATAATTAGGGAATAATAAATAACATTCATTCCTTTTGGTACAGAACCTCTGCTACACTCACACAGATGAATCCCCCCTTCCCCTACATACGCGCAAGCTGCTGTGTCTACACCTGAGGGAACAATCTGGGCCTGCTGCATTTAAGTAAGCTGAAAACCTCCACAAATCATCTCTTTCTAATCACACATACAAATGTCACTGCTAAATCCTAAATACATGGGATTTTCAAAAGGGCTCAGCACTGGCCCACCTCTGCCCCATTGACTGTTTTTTTTAAGGGGCCTTACTCCAGAGAAAATAAAGGTCCCTCGTGCTCAATGCCTTGAAATTGCTTTGTCGTATGCAGTGTAGTTGTAGCTGTGTTGGTACCAGCATTTTAGAGAAACAAGGTGGGTAAAGCTTGTCTCTCTCACCAATATAAGTTGGTCCAGTAAAAGATATTACCTAACTCATCCTGTCTTTCAAATTTTATGCAAATTTAAGGTTCAAGATTGATGGAAAAGTATCCTCATGCTAACAGGAGCCTTGAATACAGGCTGGAGGCTTGAAAAGGGGAATGCTTCCTAACCTTCTATTTGTCCAGGCAGGAGATGACGTGATACCCTTCTCTGAGAAGTGATTTTTCTTCTGCAAGGACAAGACCAATTGGTGCTGAGATGACTTGCCCGAAACACGGTTCATAAAGAATTCATTGGGTTCAACTCACAAAGTTCTTTTGAGATTCCTGACATAGAAATAGCTTATGTTTTTGCCATAGAAGAAAATATAGATATATACAAAGTGTGAAATTCCGGTACCCTAACCGAGATCCTTTACTCCGCTGCTGAAATCAGTGAGACTACTTATAGAGTAAGGTGTTGAGTGAAGGTATCAGAATCTGGCCCAAAGCCAATAAAAAATGGATTTCCCAGCCCTCAGGCCCAACAAGTGGTAGAAAATAGGGCTCCTTCTGGCATTAAAAATGCATTTCTTTAGGATAATACCAAAGCTGTGCTTCTCCTGCCTCCTAAGTTGAGAATTTACTACTTTATAGAAAAGAGAACATCTTCTGAGACACAGGAAGTAAAAGTTAGGAGGGAGTCTGGTAAAATTAAGTGCTAATCTTGTGTTCTACTGTGCGATGTATAATACAAAGTGATGCATAAATGTAGGTAACTCCAGATGAATCCCAGCAACGTTTTCCCCAATGGCTTTCAGAATGACTGGCTGCAGAATCAGTATTTGCCCCAGGACATCCTGGGTCTGATTGGTCCATTTACACAGTGTTCTTGTTATCTGCATGCTAAAGGTGATGGCATGGACTTTAGTGGAGCCAGAACTGCATCCGATCTGCTTTTCGGGTGCTTTGGCGCTGATTTCAATATTGATTTTTCTTCCTATCCAGACTTTGGGCTAGACTGTGTCCTGAGCCCATAGTAAGGGGCAGTATGTAGCTTTGTTGTGCCAGGAACATTCCTGGAAAGGAATTGTGGCTCAGGAAACCACTGTTCCCTCCCGCTTTCCGCCTTGCTCCTTGTGGGACTAGCAAATTACAGCTGGTTTATACCAGCAGTAGCTGCTGCCGCGCACATGCTGGCTAGTGAGTGGCAGGTGGAACTCAGACACTGTCCATTCCCCACCCTTCCCTACCCGCCTGCTCTGAGGAAAGAATAAATACCCAGGAAGGCTAGTCTAGTGGTCAGGACACTAACTTGGGATACAGGAAACTAAGGCTCAGCTCCTGTAGCTCGGTCCATTAAGGGGGATGTTCTAAAGGCACAATTGGCACTTAGGTCAGGTGCCTAACTCCCAATTACTTTCAAGGAGAGTTAGTGTCTGTTTGCCATCTGTGGGTCCCGCTCAGTCTCTGCCTCAGTCCCCACACACAGTGGCTGGCCCCTATAAATGAAATAGGCCCCACAGCAGAACAGATGCTCCCAGTTTGGCCAGTTAAGACATTGGGGCAGGACCAGGGGGCTACAAAGGCTCAAGAAGCGACCCCAGCAGAGGAAAGTTCCCGCAGGAAGCCAGTGAGTCAGAGCAGACCAGTCTAGTTGGGAAGAGCAGAGGGCTGTAGAAGGTTCTGGAAGGAAGCCGAAGGTGTTTCCTGGGGGAAGACTGAAGACACGGGGAGTGCCAAGAGCAGACTGATGGCTGACTTCCCCGATCTGAAACCAGGCCAGGAGGCAGGAGGAACAGCAACAAAGGGAGCTGTCTGCCGGTTCTAAGCCAGAGCACACGGCTGGAGTGGCCTGAAGGTAGGGGAGCAGTGGATGGGCTGACCTGCTGACATCTCCAGAGCTGGACAGCTGCACCCAAAGGAACCATCAGAGGGCCAGGGGACTAAGGGATGCTTGCCTGGAAAGGATGCTCCTAGTAGAGAGGCTTCGGGGTTACTGTTGGGAAAAGCAGAGTTGCATTCCAGTTTGAAGACTGTCCTGGTACAAGGACAGGAGAGCCGGGGCCCGGTGAGGTGTGCCAGGCATGCACTGGTGAGCCAGGACCTGGTGAGGGATGCCGGGGCTGTATGTTGCATGTACTGTTTGGATTATACTTGGGGAAATCTGGACTTCCAGTGAGGGACTCTTGTTATGATTGATGTGCCGGGAATTCCTGTAATATATGAACCCCACAAGGGCTATATTTATACATGGGAAGATGGAGTACTTCTGGGGAGTCTGAAGAAGGGAAACTGAGGCAGGCATGTCTGCTGTGCTGTGGGTTGCTGCAAGGGAGCACTCCAGTTGATTCCACCTATCTGACAGGAAAATTGGAACTTTCCTATCTGCTGGGGGAGTTGAGGATAAATGCTGTATGTTAAGGAATGTGAGCTGCCTGGATACTGTTATAATAGGGGACACAGACTTAACTTAGACACAAAAACTCCAGGTAGCCTGCATAAGGCTATACATGGGCTAGGTATATTTAATCCTGGGAGTTGGACTAGATGACCTCTTGACATCCATTCCATCCCGACATTTCTATGATTCTGCATAACTTCCTTCCCTGTTCAGGCATGTAGTCCAACTTAACCTAGGTCTTTGCATTAGGGGGTCATAAAATAATTCATTGTTTTTTTTTATTTCCCTATGCTAGCTAGATGGGAAAGGAATCTTTGAAAAACCTAAACCTGCCTCATGGCCATTAAATCATGTTTGGCTAGTAATACTACAGAGAGGACATTTTACTAGTGTTAGCCATTCTGCTCGGCTCCTGTCTGCAGACCTTCATGGCATGTCAAGATGGTGTGTTTTAATAATGATCAAAGTCCTCCCACCCCTTTCAGGATGAAGATGGAAACAAGTCTGAGTCTCAAAAGTGCCTTGCTATTTTCTACGCTATTGTTTATACCCCATAATCTCTAGGTAAACCCCGATGACGGACAATATATATGGCTAGGATTTTCCTTTGCTTTGAATTGACCGTTTCTATCTGGAATGTTTCTCTTTGATATTTTCCAGCTGGCAGATGGAATATTTTCTGATGCTGCTCAAAGTGCCTCTGCAGAAGGAGAGGCAATTGCTAGAATTGGCAATTGAGGCTGTTATGAAACCACTAACAGAAATAACTGAAAAATATTCTGAATTACAAAACCCTCCAAGCACATTGCTGGATTGGCTATGACACTCTTGCCATGAAGCTTTCAACCCTTTCTTGTAAAGAAAAATCTTTAACTAGATTTTTAGCATAAATAAAGCCAATTGTGTGTAAGCTTTTAATCCTTCATTACTTTACTTTAATGATCAGAGCAGTAGGTTAGATAGCGTTAATATTAAAACCATATTAAGAAAAATTGGTGTCATAAAAATACAAAATATTAAATTACCAGTCAAATATGTTTTAAATATAACTGCTGTAGAAATATAATGCAGACCATATGAGTTTCACCAGTGTCATTATTTATCTCTGAGGCTGTATCTTAGCTGTTTTCACTAGAATTCTGGTTTTTTTTTTAACAGACAGCTCCTCTGATTTGCTGACAATACAGTATGTTCAGAAAAACTCAAAAGATCAGCAAGGCATAATTTTGAGTGCAATAAATCCTACAGTGTCATTGAATATTAGTGCATAATTTGTACTGATGACAATGCAAATTATATGCATATAGGAGGCTAGGACAGAGCTCAAATATGTGCAATTATCACTTTTAATTATTAAATTAGATTTACTTTTATGATCAATTATTGTTTTTATTACAATAGCTCCAAATAAACCCACAACCCAATTGGGAGTAGGGTCCCATTGTGGTAGCCGTTGTAGGAACAGGTAGGAAGAGAGCCCTTATCCTAAGGATCCTAAAGTCTAAATAAACAAGGGGTGGGAGAGAAAACAAACAGTGAAGCAACTTGCCCAAGGCCACACAGCAGGATGGTGGCAGAGCCAGGAATAGACTCCAAGGCTTTTGATTCCCAGTATAGTGCCCTGTCCAATGGACCGTATCTAATTAGCCATTGTTTATATCCTATGCCTAGGCAAATCCTGAACTCCTTCCTTAGGTGTGGTCTATACTACAATGTTAGATCGACCCGACCGTGTCTTTCAGGGGTGTGAAAAATCCACACCTCTGAGCAATATAGTGAAGTCACCTTAGTCCCCAGTGCAGACAGTGCTACATTGACAGAAGAATTCTTCCATCAACCTGGCTACCGGCTCGTGTGGAGACAGATTACCTGTGCCGATGGGAAAACGCCTCCCGTCGGCATAGGTAGCATTTACACAGAAGCGCTCTAGTTGTGCCCCTTTCACGTTTCAAGTGTAAACAAGCCCTTAGTTCTCAGGCAAAACTCCCTTTGAAGTCAGTAGGAGTTCTCTGGTGACAATTGAGTCAGGACTTCAAAAGGTGATGCCATTGGAACAGTGCAAGGTATGTGTCAAATAGGCAGTCATAACACCACTGGATGTGGCAAAAGTTTGATACCAAAAAATTATTCCACTATTTGCCTATAAGCGAGTGGTGAATTTTGGCCCAGTGTCTGCTGATTGTGGGCCTAATTTCCAAAGAGTTGTTGGCAATCACAGTCTGTGGTTCACCCACAACTATAACCTATATTTCTTCTTGAGCATCTGCCCTGGGCCTCATTTTGGCTGTGTGGTCCTTAACTGGCTTCCTGGTAATTTCTCCACTGTCAAAAAAGCCAGCATGCTCAAGGGCAGATTCTGATATGCCTTGGGAATGGGTGTTCACGGTAGGGAGAGTATGCAGGGAGCCCACTTCTCTAACCGCCTTACACACCTCTTTGGTGAGAAACCAGACTCAGGATGGGAGTAAGGCAATCTGGGGTGTGTTGACCCTGAACTGAAGTTGTGGGCGTATGCAAATTACTTGCAGCTAAGTCAGTTAGGTCATTAAATAGTTTGTCCCCCCTGCCCTGAAGGGAGCTGTAGAAAACTTGGCAGCGAGGAATGTGAATGTAGAATGGTAGAAATGGGCAAGGCCAAGACTGGTTTTGTCCTTTAACAAGGGCAGCTGTTCCCCTTCAAGCATGTCTGGCTTTTGCACTTCCTATTAAAATTTTCAAGGCTGCCCCTACCCTGGGTGGGGTGAGGTTCTGCGGGGAGGGGATGGCTCCCTTCCTGGCAGTGCCTTCTGCTGGACACTTCAGCATCCCCACTCCCCAGCACACACAGGTGTGTCCACACACTGCCAGTTGCTGGGGTAGGATGCAGTGAGTCTGCTGCCACTGCTCTTCAGGCTGGCCGAGGTCTCGCTCCTGTTCAGTGTGCTGCTTCCAATGTCTGTCAGTGCAGAGCCCTGGGCCAGAGGAGACACCATATCCCCGCTCTCCTCCAGCTGAACACAGTGTGATGGGAAGCCTTCCAGTCACACCGTTGCCAGTCCAACCAAGGATCCTGTGTGGGAGCCTCTGCCTCCCCCAACCTGACCCTGCAGCTGGGCCGTCTGTTAGGGTGGCTATCTGCCTCCCATGGATGGCTCCAGGCACCAGCACGCCAAGCGCGTGCTTGGGGCAGCAAGCCGCGGGGGGCACTCTGCTGGTCACCATGAGGGCAGCAGGCAGGTTGCCTTCTGCGGCATGCCTGTGGAAGATCTGCTAGTCCCGTGGCTTCGGCAGACCTTCCACAGGCTGCTGCCGAATCCACGGGACCGGGGACCTCCTGCAGGCAAGCTGCCGAAGGCAGCCTGC
Source organism: Gopherus flavomarginatus (assembly GCF_025201925.1). NCBI lineage: Eukaryota > Metazoa > Chordata > Testudines > Testudinidae > Gopherus > Gopherus flavomarginatus. The sequence continues at coordinate 8,018,860 of NC_066626.1, read as the reverse complement.
CTGCCGTGCTTGGGGCGGCAAAATACCTAGAGCCGCCCCTGCTGCCTCCGAACCACAGGAGTCTTCTGCTGTGCCAGCAGGCACTTCTCCGCAGAATGTCAAGGCCTCACTCCTCAGCCCATGGCTTCTCCTCTGCCTGCCTCTAAGAGAGCTGCGAGGAGCCAGGCCTCAGCTTCTTGCCACCCTAGCAGATGGCTTTCTGTGGTAATACACACCTGCCACTCTAACCAGGGTCCCACGTGAGACAATGACAGAAATGGGCGAGTACAGTCCATTCAGTCCGGTACAGAGCCCAGATCCTTCAAGAGATTTTGAAAATCCACCCCACATCCTAGAGCAATCAAGTGTCTACAACAGAGAGGTGTGACCTGTAACCAGATAGCTTCCTGTCAGCCATGTAAGAGTTTGGAGTGAATTACACTCCAGAAACTGGTGCCAAGTTCAATGCTGGTAATTTGCGTGAGGATCTAAAATCTGATCCTTCTAGTCGCAGTGTGTCTGACTGCAGGATAACGCATTCCAACTATGGGGCCAAACTCTGCTCTCATTTACAGTGGTGAATAACAGGAGTAACTCCAATGTCTGCAGTTTAAGAACTTGATTTTGCTCCAGTTCAAGTAAATGAAAACACTCCCATTGCCTTGAATGGTGCAGTGTCAATCCCCAAATGGAGAAGCCTAGAGGATCTATTCTCCCTTTGGTATGTAGAATCAATGGGAGTTGCATAGAATGGGACTTGAGCATCAGACAGGTGCCTACCTAGCATAACATGCCTTTTGGGAGAAATGCGGAATCCCAGCTGAGCAACAATTCAGGGTGAAGCCTGCCGTGAACAATTGAAAACTATAAATTATTCTGCTCTTTAGAATCAGAGGGGTAGCCGTGTTAGTCTGGATCTGTAAAAAGCCACAAAAGACTAACAAAAGTACTGGAGCATGAGCTTTCGTGGGCGAATACCCACTTCGTCAGCTCTTTAGAGATATGCTTATATAGCTCTGAGGGCAGAGCTGACCTTAAATCCAGTCTAATCTGGAAAATTGAAGACTGCATTTCGGTCTCAAGTGAAGAGTTGTAAATTCAGTCCTTCTTAAAAGCAATAATCTATAAGGGCTTTCAGATGGCTTATGTGCAATTATAGTGGCTGTTGAGATTTTTAATTAATACTTCTCTTATTACTATTTTGAAGGTGTGTTATAGCTCCCAGGATGTTAACTTCAATGGAGCTATGCAGATTTCTGCTGAGGATCTGGCCCCAAGTCCTCAAGTCTGGAGCAGAAAATCCTGTGGTTTGGAATAAATGACGGAACATTTTTGTCAATAAATTACTTGAACTCTGTACTGGTTGTGCAGATTTACTTGTCTAGGAGTCATTACTCCAGCTGCCTTATCGCAACTGATCGTATTTGTCCATATTCTGCAAAGAACCTTATTCCAGCTAGTTGTCCTGTGAGATTCTTTGGTCTCTTTAATTAGCATTCCAATTAGGCTCAGTCATATGGTACCTTTATATGTTCTGTTTTATATTAATGGTCTCAAAACAGAATTTTATGGACCCACATTGTAACCTCTCACCAGTAAAACCATCAACAAAAACTTCAGCACAATTTCCACATAATCTATAACATCCATGCAGATCCGTTATTTTTTCTTCCACTTTAGAAGCAGAAGATCATGAAACGTTGACTTCCATAGTCCTTTTATAGCAGCCTGCTTGGTAAACTTAAATTAAGCCTCATGACACTCTTGAAGGTAAGTGGGGATGCTAAGACACAGAGAAGCGTGATTCCTGATTTGGGGGCATGCAATGCATGTGCAAAATGTATGTGCCATTGCACCCCTAATTTGTGTGTGCAGCTGTCATGCTTTCATGTGCAAATTTGAGTTATTGTGCATGCAAATGGCCAGTTCTGGTCATCTGTACATACAGTTCCCCATTCCTAGATGTAAGTCACTCCTGTGTAGAGGACTTGCCATCTGCACGGAGGTGAGTTTCAGCCCTTGTAAATACAGTTGTGATAGACGCATGCATAAATTAGGCACCTGTTTGAGTGTGTATTTGAATGCAGATTTAAAAAAAAAAAAAAAGACCTGAATGACTTGCCCAAGGTGACACAGCAAAGCCAGTGGCAGGGTTTGGAATAGACTCCCAAATTCAAGGTTCCCAAAGTGTGGGCTGTAGACTGCTGGAGGTCTGTGGAGTATTTGCTGGCCACATGGTGCCAGCTTTCCTTATTTCCAACTACCAAATTGTCTTAAAAATGCAGCTAAAAATACATTCACTGCACTCCTAATATTACTTTTCCATGAAAGTAATTACTGTGGTCAACCCAGGAATTATATGCGATCATGTATGGGAAGAGGTGGTCCAAGCAATCATGAAAGCAATGGGAAGCGGCCCTAGTGATCACTAAAGGAAGGAGAAGTGATGCAGGGGCCAATATATCAAGATGTGAACCACAATAGGAGAAGCTTGAGAATCCCTGTTCCCTGCCTCTTAGGGCTGGTCTACACTAGGGGAGGGGATTGATCTAAGATACGCAACTTCAGCTACGTGAATAACATAGCTGAAGTCGAAGTATCTTAAATCCATTTACCTACTGTTCTCACGGTGCGAGATCGATGTTCGCGGCTCCTCCTGTCGACTCTGTTACCGCCGTTTGCGTTGGTGAAGTTCCAGAGTCGACAGAAGCATATTCGGGGATCGATATATCGCGTCTAGATGAGACGCGATATATCGATCCCTGAGAAATAGATTGCTACCCGCCAATACGGCAGGTAGTGAAGACGTAGCCTTTAAAGATATACTTTAGAATTTAGAACCGAGCCTCAGATGGTGCCAATCAACACAGCTCCAGGGATTCAACCAAGCTATACCCATATATAATAGCTGAGGATCTCAGCCCCTTATTTTGCAGGACACTTTCCTAAATGTATCAAATTCCTGCTAAGAGATTAGTTTCCTCTGAGGTCAGGTTCTCTGGAGTTGGGGTCTGTTTTCAGTATGACACACATAGTATGAATGTTTGTACTACATCTGTATATAAGTTCAAGGTTCAAGTTCCCTAATTTAAGGCAGTAGCCTACTTGATAGTGAACAAAGAATGCCAAGTGCTATTTTGAAAACTGATCATTACATCAGTATGAATGCTCCAGGGTGTTCCTTTATTAGAGCATTCCAGCAATTTTTTATGTGGCTGATATTTGAAATGCCAGAAAATCAAGAACAAACATAGTAAATCCCCCTGTGAAAATGGTTAAATCCTTTGAGAAACATTTTACTGCTAAACTATCTTGATTCCAGCCTCAATAGGGCTGAACTAAGAAAATAGAGGTAAGAATAAAGAGGTTTTCTTATCCTAATTTCTTTTATAAAAAAATCAGAACCAAACTATTCTAATTTCAATCAATGACTCCCATCATTCAGAAGGTAGAAGGTTACATAGACCATTAAATACCTGTTTGACATTTCTTGCCTGTTTGAAGAAGTAGGTTAAATTTTCTAAACTATCTAAACAATTTAGGAGCCCATGTTCCAGTTTCAAAAGTGACTTAGGCTCCAGGGCTAGATTTTTAAAGGTATTTAGTAACCTTACGATGCAGAGGGGTGTCGAATGGGATTTTAAAGAGGACTTTCACCTTGAAATCTCTACTGGTAAAAAGTTAGGCACGTTTGAAAATCCCACCAGGTGTTGTCATAGCCATATTGGCGCCAGGATATGAGATAGACAAGGGTTGGGAGTAATATCATTTAGTGGATCGGCTTCTGTGAGTGAAAGAGACAAGCTTTCAAGCTCACAAGGGCTCTTCTTCAGGGCTTGACTTTTTCACCAATAGAAATTGGTCCAATAAAAGATATTACTTTATCCACCTTGTCTCGCTAAACAAAATCCTTATCGTTTACAGTGACCTTATTTTTCAAACATTTGCAATATCACACAAAGACAACACTCACACATTGCTTGAAGATAGATTAGACAGAGGAAAAGCCTAGGAAAGTGTGCGAAAAATCCCGCTAACGCTGTCCTGTTGCAACGTAGAAGCATATTGGAACATGCCACACAGAGGGTTCTTTTTACAACCTCAGTTCTGCCTCTTGCCACTGTTTCTTTAATAACAAGAGATTCGGTATGGAACGCAGGGCTTGCTCCTATTTATTGCTCAGTCTACAACCCAGGGATGATTTTACTTGCTAGTAAAATGAAAAACCCCTTCCCCAGTTAAGGAGGAATTATTACAATAGACTGTGTGAGCCCTGTAATCCAAACAAGCAGATTTTTATTTCTAAATGTTGGAAAAGCAGACTGCATTTCCTGTTTTCTTCTTGCAGATACCCATGAAAAAAGGGGTCAAGTCAAACCCTGGCTAGCAGAGAAACAGAGCATGAAACAGCGATCCCAGTCTCAAGAGCCTCCCCACGCACAGTGACTCAGAAAGGTGATCGGAGAGGAGACAAACTTTATTTTGAAGAGCTGTGGGACAGAGGCAACGCTGGCTCTGTGACATCACCCCCGCAGAAGGGCCAGAAGAAACAACGTAATGCAAGTCTGGTTTTCATTTACAGTTTGGGTCACTCAGTGAGGCGGCCTTGACTGTAACACTGGAGAACATCCAGTTTGGAGCTGCATCCTCTACCAAAGGCAGCTCCGTTTTCTGCTGCTCCGGCCTCACTGGAAAAACTGCAAGAGGATTTTTACCATTCACAGCCCCGCGCTCACTGTGGAGAATAAACAAACTCCAGGAAGGTGAGATTGAATGCCAAGGAGAAGAGATGAGTCCAATCTGCGAATAATTTGGTGTAAAAGGCCTGGGAATAAGTAATTCTTCACATTTATTTGGGGTAAGTGTTTCTTCCTCTACAGGAGCTCCGATAGCCCAGGGTTTATTAATGCTCTATATATCACAGCTGTCCTGAGAGATTGTCTCCTGTGCTCTGAGTTTGCATGTGCTGACTTTGCAGATTTCAGGTGGTTTTAGCCAGAGCGTTATCTCCTAGTTATGAGATCAAGGAGCTAGATTCATCCAGGGTGTAATAGTTCTGAATCCTGCAGGATAAGATGACCAGATGTCCGAGATTTATAGGAACAATCTCGATATTTGGGGCTTTGTCTTATACAGGCGCCTTTTACCCCCCACTCCCTGTCCTGATTTTTCACCCTTGCTGTCTGGTCACCCTATTGCAGGGTAACATCTAGGCTGAGTTGGGTCCCATGCCAGAACCACTCAGGACACTCTTCCTAGCTCTGCTGCCTCTTCCTGTAGCTAGACACAGCTACCTGAGCAATCCTGGAGCTGGAAGCCAGCAGCGCAGCGAGAGCTGAGAGCAGAATAGGAGCAATTTTAATTTTGTGGAAGGAGAGGGGAACTGAATATGGTCCAAAGCAATTAATAGCATTTTATTGACATTGCTGACCACCGAGGTCCTGGCTTTGCTGTCCTTACTGTTGTAAATGTTGCTGCAGCCCTGTCTAAGAAGCAGCATGAGAAGGGCAGTGGAAGGGGCCGGTGGCAGGGCCAGTGCCTGAGGAGGAACTTCAGGGAGGGGCTGGGATGGTGGCAGGTCCCGTGCCCGAGGGGTGGGTGGGGGCTGGGAAGGGGCGGTGGCAGGGCTGGTACCCAAGGAGGAGCCTCAGGAAGGGACCAGGGCAGGTCTAGGGTTTGAGGGGGAGCCTCGGGGAGGAGTCGGCGCAGTGGCAGGGCCAGTGCCCGGCGGGGGGAAAGGGCTGGAAAGGGATAGTGGAGCCGGTGCCCAAGGGGGAATCTCAAAAAAGGATGGTGGCAGAGCCAGCACCCCAGGGGAGCCCCAGGGAAGGGTGGTGCCAGGGCCTGTGCCCGAGGAGGCCAGGGATGAACAGGGTGCCCCAGCCCCAGGGAAGATACAGCATGTCCGAGGGGGGCCCCAGAGAAGGGCAGTACCAGGGCTGATGCCCAAGAGGAGGTCCCAGGGAAGGACAGAGTGCCTGAGGGGGTGGCCTGGGAAAGGACAGTGGTGGAGCTGGCACCTGGGGGGGGTGGCTCTTGGGAGGAACAGTGTGCCCAAGGGGGTACCCTGGGGAACGGCGGTGGTGGGGCTGGCACACAAGGGGGGGCCCAGAGGAGGGACAATGTGCCCGAGAAGGGGGCCCTGAGGAAGGGCGGTGGTGGGGCTGGTGCCCAAGGGGGTGGCTCCGGGGAGGGACAGTGTGCCCTGGGGGGGGGCCCTGTAGAAGGGCAGTGGCAGGGCTGGTGTCCGAGGAGGGGTGGCTCCAGGGAGGGACAGCATGCCCGAGGGGGGGGCCCTAGGAAAGGGCGGTGGTGGGGCTGGTGTGCAAGAGGAGGCCCCGAGGAGGGACAGTGTTCCCAAGGTGGGGCCCTGAGGAAGGGCGGTGGCAGGGCTGGCACCTGAGGGGGTGGCTCCGGGGAGGGCTGGCGTCCGAGGGGGATGGCTCCAGGGAGGGACAGCATGCCCGGGGCGGGGCCCCTGGGAGGGCGGTGGCAGGATGCTAGTAGGGTCTGTGCCACAGCCTTTGGCTGAGCGAGGGGGTGGGCGGCTGTCGGTTGTGCTGTCCTCCCCGGGCTGCAAACGTCGTGGCTTGTCCTGCTCGGAATGACTGGTGCTGTTGGGGTGAGGGGGATGGTGGGAGAGCCAGGCTGGCACTGGCACGTTCCCGGTGGATCTGGCTCAGCTCTGTGTGGAGAGGCTGCAGGGAGTGGGGAGATCAGGTGGGCCAGCCCATGTCGGTCCAGCTGTTGGGCATGTCTGCAGCAGGAGTGCTTTTGCCTGAGGTGTTTTATTGCAATTACCTCTGAACCAGTCCCCACGGTGGGGCACACTGCCCAGTGGCAGGACACACCCTATGGCTGCACAGGAAATAGCCCTTTACTCCTTTCCTTCCACATCTTTTTTTGGCCCCCTCCAGAATGAAAAGGAAACCAACAACTCTGAGCTCTGCTCACTGCAGAGTGGGTGCTAGGGTGGGCGCTAGGGCTCTGCCAGTCCTGCCCAGCCACAGTCTCTCCCAGATCCCCCCCGCCTGGCTACTGGCCTGCCCCCAACCACCCATCCACTGTCACGCCCAGATCTGCCACCTGCCACCCACAGCCCTCACTCAGCTGCTGGACATTTCATAGCATTAGGTGACTTCTTGGAAGAGCCTCTGGGTCCCTAGTAATTTCCCGGAAGGTGAGAGGTGGCAGCTCCGTCAGTTTCCGTGCCATGTATTTGGTGCGGGTGGGGTGGGTGGGAGTGAGTAGTGGTGAGAATGGGAAGTGGTGGCCAGTGTCATTTCCTTACGGGGCAGTGGAGAAGTGGGGTTTTCCATGATCTGTCCCAGGTGCTGTGCATAGCCAGCGATTCACTCTGCAAGCTGGACCCTGGCTGTGGGCAGGGGGGTGTGCAATAGCCAGGCTCCCTGGGGAGCAAGGTGTGTTATGGAGATGCGAATCACCTGCTCTATCTAATTGCCCTGCTGGCTGAGTCCCCACCCTGCCACTTCTGTCCACACAGAGTTGTCTCCCTAGGGGGACTGATGCATGAGAGAGGTAGGAGGGGACCGAGTGATCTCAGCAAGGCCGATTCTGCTACTCATGTGCACACTGAGTGGCACCTTCCCCCTGCAGTGCTCCTGTGGAACCCAGTGGGGCTACACACAAAGGAGAGGTGGCACAATCTGGTCCTTTATATGCAATGCCCTGGAAGACTATGACTGTACTGCGGCGAGAGGGAACGGCCTGGTCTTTGTGTATACAACTGTCAATGAGAGAGACAGAGATGCCCTCCCAGGGAAACCCCGAGACTTTTATTACCGGCTGGGGCCACAAAAAATGTAGCTGGGCGTCTGCTCTTGGGGGATTTTTGCTCTGACTCAGCTCCTGCACATTTGCTCTAGCAACACGCCCCTCCTAACCAGAGCCCTTGGTGAGAAAAATGTTCCTGGCCCCAGCTGCTTCCTGACCAGACATCTGGGCCAAGATTGCTCCTGCCCCAACTCCGGCTGGCTAAAGTCAGCTTCATTCCAGTGCGACGCTGCTGAGAGGGGAAGCTCTCCCCTTATTTGTGGCTCTTCCCCTGTGGTAGCTCAAGCAGGATCTCTGGGGTCTGTCAGTTTTAATCCCATGTCTTTGCCCCCCCCATCTGATAGTTTAATCCCACTATTTGCTACTGCACTGCAGCAGGCATTTCAGAGAAAGCCTGTCATCAGAGCACCTCACATTTTAAAACTCATTTAGCTCAACACCATGCTTATGATGTAGGGCCATATACTTGTGCCCACTTTGCAGGTGGGGAGCTAAGGAACACAGAGGATAAATGACTTGCTCAAGGTCACCCAGGAAGCCAGTAGCAGAGCAGGGAATTGAACCTGGGTCTTCTGAGTCCCAGGCAAGCCCACTAACTACTTGGACTATCCCTCCTCAGCCAGCCTCCTGGCTGAATGGCACTGCCACCAGTCCCCATGGTTGAGATAATTTCACTCCCTTTCCCACCATTTCTTCAGAATACAATGGAGATATTCACGAAGCACCCCTTGAGGAGAACAAAGGAGGGGTGACTGACAGTGGATTGCGCTGTGATGGACAACGCATATAACTCCCTACATCCATGAAGCAGAACTGCCATCCAATCATGTTCTCCCCCGGATTAAGCCTTGTAGATCCATGGCTTTTGTGGGATGAGATTTTCAGGCTGAAAACTAGGGCTCTGATCCTGCTACCACTGATCTCAAAGACTATTCTTTCCCTGATTTCAGTATCATCAGAACTGGTCCCTGGGCGTAGATATGTATTCCCACGTGACAGATTAAAAACATCCTTCACTTACTTCTTACTTTGCGCTAATGATTTTGCTCTTATAATTCAGGTTTATGATCTTGACACGTGTGAAATACCTAAGGGGGGGTGAGGGAGGTATCATCAGCACCTTCGGTGAAGATATTTGCCTGAGGTTACCATTTTCCTCTTGTTTGTCAGGCTGGGATTTCATTCTATCCATCTTATCCTGGTCACATTCAGTATGAATTGTAAACCTGGCTTACAATTTTTCTCTCTGCCTCTCAGTTAAGTGTATTAAATATAGTTTGTCTCTCGGTGGTCTTTTGTGCCAGTTTTCTCCTGTGAATCAGATGTCAAGCACTGGTGTTCCACACGTCCATCACTTTTTCCGCATTTTAACGATCCGTGTTCTATATTAAGAAACCGAGCAGCGTGGGTGGAGGGGACCTGGTAGAGTAGGTTCCTACGTATAAAGAGTCATTGATTCCTGAGGGAGTTTCCTTGTTTCTTCAGCAAATACTCCCTTTCCTCTTACTAACTGCTCTGGTTCAGTCCCAGATATAAGAAGTAGAAAATAACCAGATTTTAAGCCAACAAGAGGATTTTAGAGAGAAAAATCCCTCGCAGTTCAGTATGAATTAACCACCAACCCTTCTCTCTCCTTTCCTCTCCCTTCTTTGATGTACTTGCATTTTCCCTGATGTCGGCACAAGAGGGCTGGGAAATCTGCTCCAAAGGAACCGCCTTTGAGACAGAAGGGTGTGGTATGTGGTCTTCAGTGAGGGGAGTAAGAAGAGATGCTGTAGAACTAAAATGTTTGCATTGTATGGACTCTGTTGAATGGAGAGTCTCCAAGAACTTTACTGTGGAACCTTACCCCGTGCCTCGGAGACCTGACCCAACTGCCAATGAAGTCAGCAGAAAAACTCCCAGCAGGGGGCAGATCAGACACAAGGAGAATAGGCAAAGTTAAGGAATAAAATAAGTCAACACACAATGTGACATAATTGAGATGAGCTGCTACAGCGGCTGTTCCTAACTTGTGTGCTCATTCCGTTTTCCTCTAGGGATGCATGAAACAGCTGATGGATTGCATAATAAGGCTGGGGAAGT